>NC_089156.1:10909187-11537640 GCF_009819655.1 Sylvia atricapilla
CCCTGGCGGAGCCCGGTGCCAGTCACCACACACGACACACACACGACACATATGACACACCCACACGTGACCGCGAGCACACCGACGCGCTGCCGGTTGCCGGGTGTGTCCCCTGACGCTCCGCGGCCCCGCCCCGCGCTCTGTGCGGCTGCGCGGCCCCGCCCCCTGGCCCCGCCCCGCGGTCACGTGCTCGGGCGGGGCGGCCATGGCGGCGCACCTGAGCTCGGGCCGGGTGAACCTGACGGCGCTGCGCGAGGCGGGGCGGAGAGAGCTGCGCGAGTTCCTGGACAAGTGCGCGGGCTCCAAGGTGGGCACGGCGGGGCCCGGGGGTGGGGACGGCACGGCGGGTCCGGTGGGCACGGCACGGCGGGGCCCGGGGGGTGGGCACGGCGGGGCCCGGGGGGTGGGCACGGCGGGCTCCAAGGTGGGCACGGCACGGCAGGTCCGGTGGGCACGGCGGGGCCAGGGGGTGGGCACGGCGGGGCCAGGGGGTGGGCACGGCGGGGCCAGGGGGTGGGCACGGCGGGGCCAGGGGGTGGGCACGGCACGGCGGGGCCAGGGGGTGGGCACGGCACGGCGGGGCCAGGGGGTGGGCACGGCACGGCAGGGCCAGGGGGTGGGCACGGCGGGCTCCAAGGTGGGCACGGCACGGCGGGGCCAGGGGGCCGGGCGGGCTCCAGCGGGGGGGTGCCCGGTCTGATCCCGCCGTCCCTTCCCGCAGGCCATCGTGTGGGACGAGTACCTGACCGGCCCCTTCGGCCTCATCGCGCAGTACTCGCTGCTCAAGGTAAGCGCCGCGGGGGCCGGGGGCAGGCGGGCGGGCCCCGGCGGTCCCGCACTCGGCTGACGGCCGTGGCTCCACGCAGGAGCATGAGGTGGAGAAGATGTTCACGCTCAAGCCGGGCCGGCTGCCCCCGGCCGACGTCAAGAACATCATCTTCTTCGTCAGGCCCAAGCTGGAGCTGATGGACATCATCACGGACAACGTGGTCAGGTACCGCGGGCAGGGCGGGACGGTCGTGAGGAGGGGACTGGTGCCTGTATTACCGTGTGGTTTGTCACACCTGTGCGGGGAACGATGTGCAGACACCAAACCGCAGCACAGCCACTCTGCACCTTAACTGTGAGACACCCTGGGCAAGGGGGCTTCACCTTGGCCACGATGCTGAGGGTGCATTGCTCCCTGTGAGGATGTACACTTCCTTGTAATTAGCTGGAATGAGTCATGCTTGGATTGCTGTGCCTTTGGGAGCTGCAGGTGCCACATCCCACTGCCCTGCTGTCAGAGCTGTGGCTGCACAAGGCTGCACTGACACACAAAATCCCGGAGTGGGCAATAACCCCGTGCAGCATTCCTGTTTTGTGTGGATCCAGTGCCCCCTGCCCGCGGTCTGTGCTGCTCCCGTGTGCAGGGAGTGACCGTGTGCTGTGCTCCTGCCGTGACTTTTCCAGGGAAGACAGAGGCCGCTCTCCGCAGAGGGATTTCCACATCCTGTTCGTGCCGCGCCGCAGCCTCCTCTGCGAGCAGTGGCTGAAGGAGCAGGGTGTGCTGGGCTCCTTCATCCACCGGGAGCAGTACAGCCTGGACCTGATCCCCTTCGATGGAGATCTGCTCTCCATGGAGTCCGAGAGCGCCTTCAAGGTGTGTGCTCGCCTCGTCCTTGAGGAAAAACGCGATGTGGTTTTGTGCTGGATGTTGGTGCTGGTGCAGCAGCCCTCAGAGGGTTTGTGAGTGACCTGCACAGCAAGGAAAGAGCCTGCAGAGCAAACCTGGCTTGATCCTGAACCCTGAACTTCCCTGTGTTTTCACACTAAATGCTGAAGGAATGATCACTACACCGAGCTGCACCCCTGTTCCTCCAGCTCCAGCTGCTGGTGTTATTGTCACAGCTGGAGCATTCCTGAGGCTTAAAGCACTCAGCTGTCACAAGGAGCCAGCATGGTTTGTGTTCCTGCACAGCCAGGGAGCTGTGTGTGATGGTTCTCACTGCACTGAGCATTAACAACTGTCACATCTCAGCTGCATGTCCTGTGTTCCCAGAGTGCTGCATCCAAGGACAGGGCAGTCTGGGAGTTTCTTCCTACACATAGCCCAGAGGACGTGTCACGGCTTGCAGCTGTAATGAGGTGTTGGGTGCTTGGATTGGCCTAATTAGCAGGAGAGGGTCCTTCCAGTCACTTTCTTTTACTCCATCAAACTGGATTTGTGTCTGGAGTTCAAAAATATTAGTGTCTGGTCATCAAAAAAATTACTTGATGTAGTGACAGCAGAGATAATAAGGTTCATATATGCCAACAGCCATAGTTTGTCCCCAGCCTGTGTCTCCTCTGAACTGTTCCCATGGACCCTGTTCTGCTGTGGAAGCAGCTGTATTGGATTGACACTTTCCATCAGAATCCCTCTTGTTCTTTAGGAATGTTACCTGGAGAGCGACCAGACCAGTCTGTACCACGCAGCAAAGGGGCTGATGACGCTGCAGGCTCTCTACGGAACCATCCCGCAGATTTTTGGGAAGGGCGACTGTGCTCGGGTGAGGCTGAACAAATGCATCTTGTTCTTTGGAACTGCCTTAAGGAGTGTTTGGTTAAATACACCTCTGGCTTTCTTTAACCCAGCCATGTCACACACATATCCTTTTTTGCATCTCTCTGATCAGCCTATGGTTTAATCGGTATTTTTTGTGGTCAGGGAGCAGTTTGAGGTGAATGCAGTGTTTTTGCCATCACTGTCTTGTTGAGCTGCAGAGAAGGACTTTTGTTTTCTCAGTCGCATCCATCAGCCAGTCTGTACCTCCTGCCATCCCCTTCCTTTCCAAGCGTGTGCCTGCAGGGCCCAGAGGTCACACATATCTGCTGTGGCCTGCACCATAAGCAGAGCGATGTGTTTTCCTTGCAGCACGTGGCCAACATGATGATCAGGATGAAGCGCGAGTTCCCTGGGAGCCAGAATTCCATATTTCCTGTCTTTGACACCCTCCTGTTGCTGGACAGGAACGTGGACCTGCTGACGCCGCTGGCCACGCAGCTGACGTACGAGGGGCTGATAGATGAGATCTATGGGATCCAGAACAGTGAGTCCTGCAGGGAAGGGGCAGCTTTCCCATGTCCTGGGGCGGGTTGGAGTGTGTTGGGTGGGTTTGTGCTTCACTGAATGTGATGTGGGACCAGCTCAGCTGAAATCAATGTGGGGTTTGTTCAGTCCCAAGCTGGAGCCCATCGAGATCCACTCTGGCTCTTTTTGCCTGGGAAGGGGAGCCAAGTACAGTCTGTGGTTACTGAAAGGGCATCTTCTGGCTGTGTGCAGGCACAGTGACATGACAGGGAGTGTGGGAGTGGGAATGTGAGTGTGTGCCTTCAGCAGCCATCCTGCCTGGATCACAGATCACATGCCACACTGAGGGGACAGGAGTTTGTGAAATGGTGTTTTCAGAACGCTGTCCTGCTCTTCTGGGGTAAGAAAACTCCAGAGAGGCATTTATGGGCTGTAATCCCCCCTCTGAGGGACTGGATTGGTTGATGGGCTGCCTCCAAGCCTCTCTGAAAGCAGGCAGCTGCCACTTGGGTTCTGATGTTTGTGTAGGTCCCTGGCTGAGTGCAGGGAGACTCTCCTTAATTAACACACAGGCACTCAGTGGTTTGAGTGTTAATATTGCTTTGCTACTCAGAGCTGTGTCCAGCTCAGGGAACACATTTCCACAGCCTGCTGATGTTAACTTCTGCTGATGAAGTTCCAGTCCTTATAAGGTTATTTCTCTGCATTTGGTAGCTTATGTGAAACTCCCTCCTGAGAAGTTTGCCCCAAAGAAGCAGGGTGAGGGTGGGAAGGATCTCCCCACAGAACCCAAGAAGCTGCAGCTGAACTCTGCAGAAGAGCTTTATGCCGAAATCCGAGACAAGAACTTCAATGCTGTGGGGTCAGTGCTGAGCAAGAAAGCCAAGATCATCTCAGCAGCCTTTGAGGTGAGGCCTGTGTCCAACAGTGCATCAGATAATTCCACAGTCTGTGCTCAGCAGGGCTGGGACTGGCAGCTCAAGCTGCTCCCACACACTAAACCCCCATCCAGAGAAAAACAGGAAGCTGTTCTAGTATATTCCCCTGCCCTGGGATGAGGTGAGCTCCACTTGGACTGTTCTGAGTAGGTGTTGGTCAGATCTCCCTTGAAGAAGCCTGTAGTAACGTGGATCCTTGTTTCTCCCCACACCTCTGTCCTGGGGCTTTCCCCCTGCTCAGAGCTTGCCTAGTCCAGCCTTGTGCTGTGTGAGCCCATAGATCCCATAACAGGAATTGCTCTCTTCAGTCTGCAAGAAGCCAGAGGATTATGGCTGGCATCTAAAACAACAGAAATGTACAAAAGACAGTTGTCTTGCATGAGGTTTGAACTGTAAATTCATGCTTGTGTGTCATCTCAGACAAATCTGGAGATCTGTGTGGGGCACGTCTGTGGTTTTGTTGAAAACATCCTGTTGATGATCCCTATCTCATTTTTCTGATCTCATGGGGACTCTCAAGAAAACTCTTTTCACTTTTTGATTTTATTTCCTTGGGAGGGGGCTTTTTTTAGCCTCTTAACCTCTGCCACATCTAAGATGAGGTAGTGGTACCTCAACTGAAATACTGAGTGCTCAGCCTCATCCCAGTGCAGCTCTGCTTCTGCACTATTAGTGCTGGAGGTGCTAAAGATGGATTGTTCATACTGCTTGTTAAAAAAAGAGAATTCTAAGAAATTGTCAGCAGTAATAGGTGATAATGAAACAGCAGCACATTGGCAGCAGAGGACTTCTTCCGTCACAGGCTCCATCATGACTCTCCTGCCTGCACTTGCCCATTTAAATCCTTCACATATGAGTCAAATTATTGCAGCAAGAGGCAAGTAGCCCAAATGCAGTGCAGCCCTCTGGAGCTGAGCTCTGCATGCTGCTTCAGCACATCCTCCCTCAAAGCCTGGCACACTGTTGTCACCAAGTGCAGTGAATGGCAGACCCTGTCAGCCCAGTTCCTCAGCACTTTTCACTCCTGCTCCAAGGGGAGATGTTTCCCAGCTCTGACAGCGTTGGCCTAGAGCTCCCTGCTGCCAGCAAAGTAATTCCTCTTTGTGTGAAAAAGGGAGTTTTCCCTGGTAGGGAAATTGAGTAGTTAGGGATGGCTGAAGTCAGACAAATGTGGATAAAATGATTGGCAACACTGGGATAATGGAAAATAACAGTCTAATGATCCTGCTGTATTACATGCTGCCTCTCCCCGTGATCCAAGTGCTGTTACAGGTAATGCTGTGACTTCAGTGGAAGCATCTTTTCTAGCCCCTTGTCTAAAAGGCTGTGCATCTCTAACTCCCTGCAGGGAGTGCAGTAAAAATCCTTCATGATAAAATGATCTGGTTGATGTTACTAACATGAACAAGGCCTAACCCCAGTGATGGATTTCTTCAGGAGAGGCACCACGCCAAGACTGTTGGAGAGATTAAGCAGTTTGTGTCCCAGCTGCCCCACATGCAGGCGGCGAGGAGCTCGCTGGCAAACCACACCTCCATCGCAGAGCTCATCAAAGACATCACCAGTGAGTAGGAAACATTTAAATCCAGCAGCATGCCAGATAACTTGATGGACAGCACTCAGCCTGGCAAAAACTGGCTTTGCTCCATCCAGTGCATCTCTGCTGAAATGTTAAATGTAGAACATAAGCTCTCAGTTGCTGTTGTATTGATTTTCATTCTTTTCCCAAAGCATCTGAAGATTTCTTTGATAATTTAACAGTGGAGCAAGAGTTCATGTCTGGAATAGACACAGACAAGGTAAGTAGATAATGGCAATTAGCCATTCTTATATCTTCTAAAAGCTATTTAGAGAGAGAGAGAGTAGGCATCTGATCTAATGATGTCCAGTGAAATGGATCTCTGAGTTCCTGTCAGTGCCTGTGCACACGTGGGGTGCTTGACCTGTCCTGGGGCATCCCATGCTCTGAGGGATCAGTGGAACTGAGAAGATGGTTAATAAGAATTTTTTCAGTGCACCAGGCAAAATCTGGCTACTGAGTGAGGAGCTGACATGCTCTAGGGAGAGTCCAGGTGGAACCAGTGCTGGGTCACTGTTTTATAGATGTCCTGAGCTGTCTAGAGAGCAGCTGCTCCTCTTTCTTGCTGTTTTGGAGATCCAGGCAAACCAGATCTTTCTTTCCAGGTCTGATGGGCATTTTAACAATTGTTTAAATAACTGCTTATGTGTTTTATTTAATAGGTTAACAATTATATTGAAGACTGCATAGCTCAAAAACATCCATTAATCAAGATCTTGCGTCTCGTTTGCCTGCAATCCGTGTGCAATAGTGGGCTGAAGCAGAAGGTTCTGGACCATTACAAAAGAGAGATTCTCCAGGTTAGGTTCTAACATTTGCAGGAATAAATTCCTGAGAAAATCCACGTCAGATCTTCAGCTCTACACTTTAACTCTAGAGAAACACATTGTACACTTGAATAATTTGTACAGAGGGGGACACTGGGTTTCTGTTGGGCTGATACTGGGGAGGTTCTCGTGTGTGTTACAACATGTAGATACAGAAGTTTATATCACAGTTTACTATTAGGATTTAAACATTCTAAATTGGAAATACTCTACAGAGATATTACCCAAAAAGCTTTTTTCAAGCAAACATCTTTTTTAAACAAACCTCTTTGCTTTTTTTTTTGTTTTCTCTTTTAAACACTGGTTATGGGTTATTGCCATGGTATTAAAGGTGGTTTCTTCGTATTGCAGACTTACGGCTATGAACATATATTGACCTTAAACAACTTGGAAAAGGCTGGACTCCTGAAACCCCAGACAGGTGGCAGGAATAACTACCCAACCATCAGGAAAACGCTGCGCCTGTGGATGGATGACGTTAATGAGCAGGTAAAATCACCTCTAACTACAGAATCCTGTGCAGCAGGAAAACCTTTTTAACGTAACGTTACTGATTTCTTGGAGGCAGTTCTGCAGCAGGAGGTGGCACTGACCTGCTGCTCCCTCGCTGTCTGTGTGTCCCCAGAACCCCAATGACATCTCGTACGTGTACAGCGGCTATGCCCCGCTCAGCGTGCGCCTGGCCCAGCTGCTGGCCCGCCCGGGCTGGCGCAGCATCGAGGAGGTCCTGAAGATGCTGCCAGGGCCCCATTTCGAGGAGAGGCAGCAGCTCCCTACAGGCCTGCAGAAAAAGCGTAAGTTTGGCTTCGTTTTCATGTGGTTTACAGGAAAATACGTCTTTCTGAACAGGGAGTGAGGCAAACTGAAATCAGGGCAGGCAGAGTCCAGCTCTCTGTCTCATAGCCCTGTCCCACAGCAGTGTTAGATTGACCTAACACTCCTTTGAGAAATGGTTTAACTTCTCATCAGAGTACTAAAATAAACCCTAAATTTACACAGTGATTTTAATAAATAATGTTACCTGAAAGAGGGTCAGCATCACTCTCAAGCAGAAGCACATCCTGTAGCAACTCCAGAGCTGGGAGCAGCCTGGATCTCTGTGTCCCAGCCTTTAACTCAGGTCATTTGAGTTTGTCTGACAGTTGATGCAGGGGAGCTGTAAAAATCAAACCAAGTCAATATGGATGTTTTGTGTGAACCCACAGGGCAGCACGGTGAGAACAGAGTGACTCTGGTGTTTTTCCTGGGCGGGGTGACGTACGCAGAAATCGCCGCGCTGAGGTTCCTGTCCCAGATGGAGGATGGAGGCACAGAGTACATCATTGCCACCACAAAACTGATCAACGGGACAACCTGGATCAAGTCCTTGATGGAAAAACTGGAGCCTGCCCCGTTCTAGGGGGTGTGGTGAGACACAATAAATGTGAGAGGCCCTGTGTAACACAGGCACGTCAGCTGCTGGGCCTGGCCCGGCTGCTCCGCTGGGGAGACACAGCAGTGAAGGAGGTTCTCCTGGGACCAGCTCGTGAGCAGTCTCCCTCATCCCTTCTGCACTTGTGTTCCAGCTCTGTGCAACTTCCAAGTAGACAAGCAAGGTTGGAAGGCATTAATGATAAACAGTGGGAAAGAGAGAGATTCCTGCTCATGGTTTTACCTGGCAGACAAATGTTGGGGCAGCAGGAATGGGCACTGGTCCTTCTCCTTGGCACATTCCTGCTTTTTTTCTTTCAGTTTAGCTTTGGTGGGAGATGTGATTTCTGCTTTTTACCCTCCTGAGGTGCTGAGGAGGCAGGGTGTTCTCTATTCCTGACTCCATGCCAGTATTCCCAGACTGACTGTCTCTCTCTGGTGCCTGAAACATTCCGTGGATGCACTGGATGTGTCAGTCAGAGATCTGTACACAGCTATACCTGTGATCCTCGAGCCTTTTACTCCACTTGTCCCCTGAAGGGATCACTGTGAAGGTGACTTCTTTGTCCTAGGTACACCCACCTGACTCTGGAAAGCTCCTCCAGAGTATGAATGACATCAGTGTGTCCTGAGTTTATGGCTGAAGACACACAAACACTCCCTGTGTGGGGGCCAAAAATAGCAAGAGCAGGGACCCAGTAAACAGTGGGTTTAAAACAGACACCTTTTTCACCCCCCTGTTCAGGTTATAAACTGTGGTACTTGGTGTCACAGGCTCTTGTAGAGCTCAAGCACATGAAATGGAAATTTCCATGGGCTTGGTGTGCAAGAGGCAGCTCCAGAGGCTGGGAAGGCAGAGCAGGGTCCTTGGGGCTGCCTGTGCTGCTGCTGGATGCTGTCAGTGTCCTCACAGCCACTGGGGACTCTTCCACACTGCAGTTCACTCTTAAAGACAGCTAAAAGAAAAGCCCACTCCTCACCTTAAATCACTCTCTTAGCAAACATTTCTGCCTTATTTATCTTGTATAGTACAGCCCAATAAATACCTTCATTTTTCCAAGCTGTCACAGTGGGTTTTGGTCTGTTTTATTTTCTGAGTTCTGCCAAGTCAGACCCTCCACAGAGCCCTTCTATCTGTTTAACTCCAGCTGACTTACTAGAACAAAATAAAATAAAGATGTATTTAAACTTTATTTGGAAGTGTTTGCATTCTCTCTCTAGAATACAAAAATAAACAAAATAAAACCCTGCACTGTGGTAGCTGTATCCTTGTCTCCTCATTCTGGGATAACTGAATTACATATGCTGAAACTATTTTTCTAACACCCAGGTGTTTTCTAAGCTCATGCAAAATTTCATTCTGTTCTGCCACCTACCATACCACATTATAGTATGTGTGGGATTTCTTCCCTTTTGAAGAAAAATACCATTTCAGTCATTCCAGTTTCTACTTCAGGTGGGCAGGCAACTTGTAGACAGACAACAAAAAACATGCTGCAACTTCAATGAGTGCAAGAAGAGCAAACACACATTGTTTGCTCTGCAAGTTCCACTTAAAGTAGCTAATTTCAGGGTATTTAAAAGGAATCTGAATTAGGTTTGGATCAAAAATCAGATGTTACTGTGCAGAGGAAAAACAAATTGACTCAGAGCAACAGAGTGTCCTTGGGTTGGCCTTGAGGGTCTTTGTAGTATCACAAATTCCAGTTTTGTTGGGTTTTTTTATCTTAGTTGAACTGATCCCAAGGAAATACTGACCAGGCTGGTTTCTGAGCTAAGGTCCTGCCGTGTGAAAGCCACACCACAGGTGAATAAAGGAAAACAAAGACTGGCTCCCCTTTCTCCTGCCTGCAATCAGTAAGACAGGCAAAACTTTTTTTGGTAAGTTTACACCAGACACTTGGTAAACTCTGAATTCATCACAACCAGCACTGAGCTAGAACCGTGTAACCACTCCACCTAGACAAAGCCTCTTCCTGGAACTACTCAACAACAAAATAAAAGCCATCCTGACGCTGATCAATTCCCTGGAGGAGCAATTACTATTTAACAGGCTTCCTGGGCAGCTGATGATGTTCTGTGTCTGTCCAAGGCCCTGCTGACCATGCGGGTAATAATTCGATAACAAGAGAACCTAATTAAATTAAGGGACCATTTTCTACATCATAATATCTTTGTAGGTAAGAAATTTGATTTGCAGTACGTAATTTTCCTTCTGTCTGCATTACTACAAAAAAAAAAAAAAAAAAAGAAAATATTACCCAACCTCTGCCCCAAAAGACACTTACTTTTCATACAACATCATCAGGAGCAGTTTTGCTAAGAATAAACAGAGCCTGGCTCCCTCCTCCCTTCTCTGCAAAGGAGCTGCAGCACTTGAGCTCTAAACGGTTGGGATGACTCCTTGGGAGGGAGGATAAGGGTGACACTACAGCAGTGACCTAGGGACAGCACAGGAATTACGCTGCCTTCAGCCCTCACTGACTTTTGGTAAAAGACCCTGGCTCAGCCTGCAGAGTCCCACCCTGGGGATGAGCCCCAGCTATGTGTGAGCATCCTCCTCCCCAAGCAGCTCACAGAGCACAGGGAGCTCAGAGGGAACAGAGCAAGGAGCACTGCAGCCTTCAAGATAACAGAATAAAACATGTCAAACCACACAATGTTTTGCTAGAGGCAAAACCCCACATCTCAACAAATGCAGGTTTTGATCCGGTGACTCCAAGCCGTGGCTCTGGAGATGCCCTCCAGGGGAAGGGGAGTGTTTGGCTGCTCCGAGCACCACGGCGCTGTCGGATCATAAGCGGTGCTGACCACACCTAGAGCTCAGTCCTGGTGTGGGCTGCACACACACACTCTGCTCCTGGATCACAGCGGGACCAGCCCACGGCACAAACCCCCTGGGAAAGGGACAAAACTGCACGACAGAACTAGGGAGAAACAGCAACTTGCCGAAGTGGAGCCCGTCATCTGCCTGGGTAAGCACTTTGTTTCTTTATCAGCATCTTTCTAGATAACCAGAAATCTCGCAGAGCCTATGGACAGAAAACTGTAACGCTCTGAACAACAGAGAAACCACAACTGGTTTAAAAACGCTGTGACTCCTGTACTGTATACATGTGCCTGAGCTTGGAGTGGAATGGCTGAACTCCTTAAACAACACCAAAATGTGAATTCCTTATCACAAGAGTTCTTTAAAAAATATTCTAAGCAGCAGGACAGGAATTGAGTTTAGTTTATCTGGCTTTAGGCTGTTCAGAAGAGAAATAATCCTTCGGGGTTAGTTTTTATCCTTTTGGGTTAGTTTTTATCCTAAGTCTGATTTTAAACTCCCTTTTTGTGGCTTGACCAAGAGCGTCAATATTGTTGATCAGGCACAGTTGTGATCAAAATTTAAAAGAACACGTAAATTGAAAAGATAATAGAATTTTTTAGGTGGGTTTTCACAGCTTCGAATCTAAGAAGCCAGCGACTTTAGGGAAAATGTTCAGATTTAATTTAAACTAACAAATGAGCAATCATTTCCAAAGCAATGTGTACATATGACTAAACATTACTGCTAGAAGATGAATTCTAAGGCATCTTACGCCATGTCTCCCACTTAACGGTTATTTTTAACGCAAGATATAAATATTTGCCTGTACAAACTTGTATTTAAGCGTCAGTTTTCGTCATTCTTAAACAAAAGGCTCAGTTTGTGCCAGTACCTCCATTAGATGCAATTATAGAATTAAATATTAATGGTGGCTTCCTTGGAGGAATTGACCACTTTGATCAGAACACGCTGTTGGTAATGCACCACCAGCAGCCGCTCTGATCCTGATGCTTCCTGGACGCACAGCCACAGCCCCAGGGGAGAAATTCCAAGAGCCAGCTGGACTCTGTAACAGCCCCCAGCCTCACCCCCACGGCCATGCCCACTGCCTGTGTCTGTATTTCCATCTGCTTCCTTACCAGTCCTGATCTGGAGACTTCGATCAGATCCCAAACTCTCTTTGAACACCTCGGCAGGAGTTCTGAACGGGCCCACACCACTCACTAACACCAACAGGATTCTCCCCACGGCAGGGCGTTGTCCCTGCTGTGAAGACTCACCTTGTTCCTCCTTGCAGGCCTAGGAGGAGCAGGGAGCAGCCAGCCCCAGGGAGCCGGGAGAGCCATGCCGGATTCCTTCGCCATCCATTTCCTCAAGGTGCTGCGGGAGCTGCTGGCCTTCGTGCTGTTCAGCTACACGGTGCTGCTCGGGGCGCTGCTGCTGGCCGGCTGGACCACCTACTTCCTGGTGCTTAAATGAGGGCTCTGCCCCTGCTCCTGCTCCCACGGGCTTTCCAGAGGCACCGGGCTCCACGGCGCGGCTCCGCACACGGGATGGAGGCTCCTTCCCCCTGCGCCAAACCTCCGAGGGTTTTGTGCCGTCGCTGCCTCATCGCGGTCTTCTTTTCCTATGTAAAAACAATAAAGCTTAAAAAAGAAAAGGTATCCCCAGGCGCGCGCTTTTACAGATCCTTGTGGCTCTCGCAGATTCTTTGCGTCTCCAGGACTGTTTGTTTCTGTTCCCTGAACTATTTAAAAGCCTCCCAGTGGTCTTCTGAGATTCCCACCCTGCTGAGCGCAGCACAGGGATGCAACACCACTCCAAGATCTCAACAAACAAGTCCTGCCTTGTCCTACTCTGCCTCATTAAGGGTGTGAAGGCAGACACGCAGAAATTACTCGTAATTTGTTTTAGAAGTCTTGGGAAAAGACAATTCAAACCAGCACAAGGTTCCCCTCTCCCTACAGTTTTAAAAGATACAGGGTTGTTACCTGGTCCTCTCAGGTGTGCCAGGGTTTTGGACAAATGTTTAAAGCATGGAGTTAGTGAAGAATGTGTGACACAGCGCTGCCCTCAGTAAAGTAACCTACACTGACTGAGTGTCTAAAAACAGGAGAGAGAATAGGAATTCCTGCTATAACTAAAAAGAATTGATTTAATTGATCAAGGCGGTTTTGTGTGGAATTGCAGGGGAAACCTTTGCTGGAGAAGGTAGAGATTGTCACTAGCACAGAACTACCCAAAATCAAAGCAGCATCATGTACTTTAGAACAATAATGATGAATTAAACCAGGGCCATGAGGAGGACTGATGGTGTTGGTGGTCACAATCTATCCCTGCTGGAATTCCCCTTTTACAAAATGGAGTTGATTTCAGCACAGATGCAACGTTGGGGATTCTACCCAATGTCCTTGTGGCCTGTAAGTTCTGCATTCCTTTTGTCTAAATCCTTCTTCCCAAGCTTTGTGAACCTTTCCCGGCTGTAATATCACTGAAACACATCAAGCCCTAAACCTTATCAAGGCAATCCCACCACCAAATAATTTGGTTTTCCAGCACCTGGACATCACTCAGAGTTTGTTGGCCGCTGTTTCACGGATTAAATATTCTTGTTCATCAGACTTGAAAGCTACAAAATCAAACACCAACGGACAACACATTACACATTTTTTCCCAACTAGGCAAGACCCCGTTTCATAATCTCCACCTCATTCCCAGCAACTGGGCAAAATGTTGCCTATTTCTGACCATTGAGAAGTTGGGTATACCAGCGAATCCTAGAGGAGGTGTCTCCCGACACCGCTTGTGCTCCACAGGGCCGTGAGGGCGGAGGGGACGCGGGGACACCCCTGGGGACATCCCTGGGGACACCCCTGGGAACATTCCTGGGGACACCCCTGGGGACATCCCTGGGGACACCCCTGGGAACATTCCTGAGGACACCCCTGGGGACAACCCTGAGGACAACCCTGGGGACACCCCTGGGGACATTCCTGGGGACACCCCTGGGGACATCCCTCAGCGCCCGCCTCAGCTTCCCGCCACTGCCCTCACGGCCCCGCGCGCCCCTCCGCGCACGCGCCGCGCTCGGCCCCGCCCCCGCGGGTGTGCGCGGTGACGTCACTTCCCGCGCGCCGGGCGGGCCAAGATGGCGGCGGGCGGGCGGTGGCTGAGGAGCTGCTGCTCCGTGCTCAGGTACCGCGGCGGGCCGGGGGGACAGGCTGAGGGGGAGGAGACGCGCTGCCCACACCGCGCTCCCCACCCGCGGGCTGTAGGTTGAAGAGCACACGCCATAAAAGAAGGAAAACCGACCGGTCGTTTTCATTAAATTGCTGTAGAACCAAAAAAAAAAAAGATTCTCATTGCTCTGTGCTTCTGTTTTTCCGCTCGAGTATTTCCGTGATAGACCCTGGCCCCAGGGCATTTGCACAGCTTGGGTTGTAAATAAAACTGGCCACGGAGACCCAGGTGTCGCTGGACTGTGACAAACCTGTCACATTTCTCACCTGCATGTACCACACGGCAATTTAAGCATGTTTTTTAACTTATTTTCCCGTATTACTGACTATCAGCATTATGCTGGTACCAGCTAACAGACATTTTCTCTCTGGAGGTGTTAATAATGCACTAGTTACTGTGCTTGCCTTTTCTTGCACTTACGATAAAATAGTACGAAATTTGAAACAAACTTACTCATTCACTGTCACACAGCTACATCACAGAAGTCTGGCACAGATAGACAGGTTCTCGAACAGCTTCTGGGTGTCCTTCTCTTTGCTCCCTATTTCCCACCTCACACAGGGATGTTTCTGCTGCTAAACTTTGCCTCTTGCTTTTCCAGACGCAGCTTCCCAGTCCTGGCCAGCGTCCGGCAGCGAGGCCTCGTGGGCAGGAGCGGGCAGTGGCAGCAGGCCGTGGGGCTGGGGGTGGCCCTGTGTGCTGTCCCCGTTGTAGAGGTACCCCCAGCACCCTCTCCTCGCACCAGTTTAACACCCAAACCCACCAGTTTGTCCCGGTTCTCCTGCTGGGATCACACCCTCAGGGAGCCCCTCACAGCGGGGCTTTCCCTCACCTTTGTGTTGGAGTGGTGTCGGCAGGGAGGGCGCTGGGAAGGTCACACGGGTGTCTTGTGTTGCAGCAGCAGAGCTCGGGGTCCCTCAGCAACGATGCCCTGATCAGGAGAGCCGTGTCCCTGGTGACAGACAGCACGGCCACGCTGCTCTCCCAGACCACCTACGCGCTGATCGAGGCGCTCACCGAGTACACCAAGGTGAGCTCAGGGGGCTCACACCTGGCACAGGGCACTGCTGGCAGGGCCAGCTGCTCTGGCACTGAGTGCACCTCTTAAACCAGGCTCCAAATGGGCTTCTGCAAGATTAATGTAACCAAAGAGGTGTGAGGGGTGAAGAGTCAGGTCTTTAGGGAGCCACACGGTCACTGTTCTACACCAAAGGTGGAAGCTACTTTTAGCTTTGTTAAAATGTTGCTTTGGGGTTAAAATTAGACAATCTCAGAATTGTTTGGGTTGGAAGGACCTTAAAGCTCATCCAGTCCCATGAGCAGGGACACCTTTCACTATCCCAGGTTGCTCTAAGCCCATCGAGCCTGGCCTTGGACACTTCCAGGGATAGCCACAGCTTCTCTGGGCAGCCTGTGCCAGGGCCTCACCACCCTCAGAGCCAAGAATTTTTCCCTAACATCCTGTCCAACCCTGCCCTTTGTCAGCATGAATCCATTCTCCTTGTCCCATGCTCTTGTAAGAAGTCCCTCTTTTTACTTAGGCAAAATGACCCTGGAACTCAGAACTGAGGCTGAAGATACTCCCAAAAGTTAGTTATATTACCTATGTACTGAGTTCTCTGTTCTGGGGCATTTTATTGCCCTTCTCAGCCTTTCTAAGGCCATGAGCTGAGCTCCATCAGAAGAATGGTATGAGCCATACTTAAATCTGAAAGAAGACATAATTTTAATTTTGCAAATAGAACGCCAATTAAAGTGTTTGCATTCCAGTTCACATCCTTGTCAGTGCATCAAGTGTATGAGGAGTAATTTTGCTAATTAAGACCAGGTAACACTGAGACAACACCAGAGCTGTGCAGGTTATTGTGGTAACTGTGCAAAATGATTCCTTCACAGGCAGTTTATACCCTGGTGTCTCTCTACAAGCAATACTCAGACCTCCTTGGGAAAATGAACTCGGAAGAGGTGGATGCAGTCTGGCAGGTGGTCATAGGAGCCAGAGTGGATGTAAGCAAATAAACCTCCCTCACCAGCTGCCTCTCCAGCCCTGTTCTCCCTCCTCTGCACAGCTCAGGAGGGCTCTCGGGTCTGTTACACCTTGTTGACTCTTTCTCCTGCTCCTAGATGACCACCAAGCAGCAGGAATACCTCAGGCTGGAATCCAGCTGGATGACAGCGCTGCGGCTGTCGGAGATGGCGGCAGAGGCTGCCTATCAGTCAGGTGAGCACAAGCTGCAGCACTGCCCTTCTCCCTCTCAGCACAGTTCAGACACATGGTATACATTCAGTTAACACCACAGTTGACAATTTTTAGAGGTGCTGAGCATGTACATTGTGGTTTTGGCTGTGAGTCTGTGGGTACATTCTGAGAACTAGGCCTGGAAAGTTCATACGTGGTTTAGGTCAAGATCAACCACAGCCAAAAATGTTTAAGGGAAGAGTTTAGTTATTTTTGAAAGCAAGGCTCAAACATGGCCCTGGGAGCCACAGAACCAAGGCTGCCTGTGAGTCCAGTAGGGCTTTCCAGCTGGATTTATATTTAAAAAGGAAAATATACTAATTTTTGGTGGGTTTCTCCCTGGAGAGATTTGAAAGCTCTGAGACTGAGTTATGGACTGGTTTGTGGTAAATGGGCAAAGTTCCTTGAGTGGAGAAGGGAGGGAAAACAGTGACTATACAGAGACATCCTAATTTTGTAAGTGCCTGGAACAGACCCAAAAATCTGTGGGAGCATGGGAGGAGAATGGTGGGAATTCAGCAGTGCCAGAGGTATTCCCACTGCTGTAGGTGCCAGGATGGGACAAGGACTGAAAGGTTCTGGCACACATTGACTGGGCTTAGATCTCAAACCACTGGCACAAGGTGATCACTCCTGTCCAGCTCCAGCTGTATCCCACCGGGATGGGAGAATTCAACATCTCAAAGCAGACAAAAGGTTTGAGGTAAATGAAGAGTAAATGCACTGAGCATTAATACAGCCCAAGAGCCATCACAACACAGCAAGGCAGATGATAATCCCGCCTATTTCCTTAGCTGAAGGTTTGCCCAGTGCTCCTCTAACCCAGAGTGTCCATCCTTCCCTCCAGGTGCAGACCAGGCCTCGGTGACAGCCCGCAGCCACATCCAGGTGGTGAAGTCCCAGGTGCAGGAGGTGCGGCTGCTGTCCCAGAAAGCAGAGACCAAATTAGCTGAAGCTCAGACAGAGGAGCTCATAAAAGCCCAAGGAGAGGACTCCTCATTGCCACAGGGTGTTTCAGGAAATACAGATGATGACCCTTACCTTCGGGAGGACTGAACAGAACTGAACTCTCAGGGCCAAGCACAGATTGAACAGTCCCAAGCTCTTAAGTGTGGGATAGTGTAAAACTGCTGAAATAAGCCTGTGATTCCATTTCCCCCCCCAAAAAAAACCCCCCGATTGCTTTACAAATCAAGCATTTGGAAGGCCTCAATTTTGTTTGTAATTTACCTTGTTTGTAATACTTTTGGATTCATTTATTTAAGTGTTTATCTATGCAAATGTGAAGACTGTTATCAGGGTGGTAACCTGACTGTTACCTGGTGGTAATTGTGTTTCTGCCTGGAGGGTCCTGCTGCTCCCTTGGTGTGTTTCTGGGAGCTCAGAAACATTTCAGAGAAATGTATTTAAAAATCCTTGTTTTTAACCTGTGAGGTAAATGATGTTTGTGAGGAGATGGCTTTATTAAACTGCAAAAGCAGCTCGTTGTGGGTGTGTCCATTTGGGGAAGAGATTAGGCCCTGCTTTCTATTTGAATTTGAAAGTTTTTAACCTCTGAGTCTGTAGCTGCACCAAATTACACTGAGCTGCAGTCAGGGGAAATATTTGCCCTGGAGCTGAGAATTTCCCATGGAGTCACCAGGCTCTTGGTGCAGTTTTGTTCAGCACAGCAACTTACTTCACCCAGAGTTACCTCTGGGGGAGGTTCCCCAGGAAGCAAAGGAGAGATTTCATTTTCAAGATACTGTGGTTATAAACGAAATTGTTCCAACAGCTGCTGTGGACTGTTCTACAAAGAGCAAAAGGGAGTTTTACGTATTTGAATGCTTCCCAGTGCAAGTTTCAGGAAAACAGTCTTAATTATTTCTTTTGCAAGCTTAATGTTTCGCTGCAGGTTTCAAAACCACAGGTGTCTTTCACTGTGTTCATTTCCTAACTTGACAGCTGGTGTGTGGACAGCATCCACTAGAACTTTATCACTGATGATTTGAAGCAGTTAATCCCCATCTGCCAGGTTGTGTAAGAAAACACACATTAATCAAAGGTTTTTCACCACAGATCAATATCTTATCCACTGCATCTGTGTCAAGGTTGCTGTTACTAAATTGAGTTGTGCCTGATCAGGAGTTTTCTTACCTGCAGCAAAAACTGTGTCTCATTTTGGCTGCCTTTGCAACAAATGCAATCTCAGGCACACAGCACTGTTCATTTATAGATCAGGTAGTAAAAAGAAAATCAACAAACCATCTTTCCTTGCTCCTCACTGGGTGCTGCTGTATCCAAGGAGGATGGCACAGTCTGGAATTCAGCTCACAGGGAGTTTCCAGTGTCTGCTGTGCCAAACACAGCTCTGGGCTGGAGCTTTAGGGAAAAAAACCCTGTGGTGAGAGGATTACTTGAGTGGTGGCACAGCAGAGCCCTCAGGAGCCAAATGCACCCTCAGGTTACATCTAACCACATCTAACTGCCCTCGTTTGGTGCCTTGTGCAGTTGGAGAACATCTGCCAAGCCCCTGACCTGCACAAACAAGTCGTGTGCCTTTCAGGATGCCACAGTAACTCTACTCAGATGTCTGCATGGCAAAAGCCAGGAAAGTCCCTCTTTCCCTTTCAGGGCCTGCTCCCAGCCCTGCTGTGACCCCACTTCTTGTTTCACTGCCTGTCCTGTGCTTCCTGCCCCAGAGCTGTTCCCACACACATCCAGCCTGACGTGACTGGAACCTGCCAGCCAGTCCAGCCAAGTCAAAGCAGGGGTGAGGAGCACAAAGGGCTCCACATCACCCCAAGAACAAGGCAGAAGGGAGTGCCTCACCTTTGTTAGGAAGTGAGAGCTGCCAGCCGGGAGTTAGCCCACACACCTAAGCCCACAACAGACATGACATCATGCTCTGTGCTCCTGAGTTTGCACTGGGAATCATGGAGTGGATCACAGAAGTGCTGGCACAGCAGCTCACAGGGCACCACGGTGCCCGCTCTGGCCAGTCTCCTCTCCAGGGCCAGCAGCAGTGCCCAGAGAATCGTGCCCAGAGCCTGAGGTTTGCTGCTGACACTGGCCTTGTTTACAAAGCCAACACACCTGAAACTACACACAGGCACTTTCTCAGCTACAGTTAATGAACCCTGTTGGAGCTGCAGCCAGAAAACACAGTAACAACTCGCACAAAACCACCCTGAGGATGGACAGCCACCAATTCTTTGAGACAAACCCCTACTCACCCCTGGCACAGAAACAGCTCCTCTGAGGGGGCACCTTCTGCCCCAAGAGCCTGGGTCAGCCCTGGGGCTCAGCCAGGGCCACCCCAGGTGCTCCAGAGGGCCAAGGGAGCACATCCTACCAGGAGCCCCATCCCACTGAGAGCTCCCACACCTCTGCTCTCAGGGTGTCCCTGTCCATAGGACAAGCAAGAACCTCCTGGCAGTGCTTCCTGGGCACTTCTGAAAGCTGCACTCCCATCTGGTGGGGGATGGATGCTGGGCAGCTGGCACTAGAGACAGCAGTTACAACAGCACAAAGGACTCTGCTTTCTGTAATCACGCACTTCCTCTTTTCCTCTTTTACTCATTTGCTTGTTTTTTCCCCTAAGGCTTCCAGGCTGCTTCCTGCTCATCCACAGCTCCTGCTCTAGCAGCAGGTCACTGATAAGCTTCACAAAAGCACCACCAAAACTTAGTTCTAGATTTGATCTTTTCTCACATTAACAATTCCAGCATATTCAGATTAATCACTTTTGTATCAGTGCATCTCGTCTGGATGGGGCAGAGAGCAGCTCACAGAAAAGGAAGTGGCAAGTATCCATTTCCACATAACATTATCCCCTTTAATGCAAATACCCAGCACCAGATCTCAGCCTTCCCTGACTTTCAGGGCTCTTAGCTTTCAGGAGACCTAAGAATATTCCCATGTAAATACTTTTCAAAACGATTTTATTTAGACACATTACAGCAATGAACCAAACAGCTCCCACACAACATGGGAAGCTACAGCCACTCTCCCTACCCCATGATTATTCAAGACACATGGCTCCTCTCAAACCAGATCAGAAAGTGTTTGTGCTAAAGTTTCCAGTGCATGTAAACTTGTTGTGAGTTTCTGTAAAAGCCTCAAGGCTGGAGGCAGAGCCCAGTCCCTCAGATCATCATCACTGCTGTGTTAAGGCCATATATTTTTAAAACTTTTCCTTCCCCACTCCATTCCCTTTCTCCTGCTGTCTGGTAGGAGCTGTGGGGTTGCTGCCCTGGGACAGCAGACCCAGCAGGACATACTGGCCTTTCTTCCATGCCTTCAAGTAAATTTCAAATGCTCTGTCACTCATTAGTGATCGCTGCCTGCCCCACACGAAACTGGCTTTGCCCGGCAGTCAGACACCAGTGCAGGTGGCACTTGTGACTTCCCCCAGCACAGTCTGGCTGGGAGGAGTCGAGTTCTCTCTACCTTCACGAAGCCACCAGCCACACCCCACCCTGTGACAATTCAACTGCTTCAAATAACCCCGACAGAAAAAGACTCACTGCAAAGCAAACCACAACAGCTCCAGTGCAGTCTGTTAGTAATGGACACGTTTCTACCACGACCTGATTTTTAGTTTAAGTACCCTGTCACCAGCCACAATCCTGCTGGGCTCATCAGTAGCTCCTTTTCCAGCCCCTGCTGTCGCTGTGTGTCACCGACACCGCACACCTAATGCTGTCATCCTTCACCAGCGTCCACATGATCCACATCTCCGTCGGGTTCAGTCTGTGCACAACCATCAGCCCTTTGTACAAGCACGGATCAAAAGGATTGAAAGGTCTCTGGATCCCAAAAGTCTTAAAGCCAGCATGGTTCTTTGGGGTCACTGACATCTTTGCCAGACACATTCCCACAAACACATCGTCTATGGGGAAGAGCTCCGTGTCCTCTGCGGTGCTCTGGAGGCGACGCACTGTCTCTCTAGACATCACATATCCCCCTCCTCCTGCATAGACAGGATAGAAGGTGGCTCCATACATGGGCTCTGGGATAAAGTATTTGACCTTGGTGTTCCTGATGGGCCGGGCGTTGGCGATCACATCCCCAACAAAGAGATCCTGTTCAGGGTCCAGCTCCCGGAGGAACTCGACGATGTTGTAAGTGTTGACAAACACATCATCGTCGCCCTTCAGCACGAACCTGGCGTGCAGGCAGTCCTCCATGAACCAGCGCAGGAAATGCAGCTCCTTGAGGGTCAGGTTGAAAAAGTTGTCAACAAAATCCCACTGCAAGATGTCATCGAACTCCTGGCTCTCATAAGCCAGCAGCTGGTGCAGGGGCTGCAGCTGGATTTTGGCCTCGGATCGTCCCAGGAGGAACACCAGCCTGATGGGCCTGCCCCCGATGGAGACCTCCTTCCCCCACGTGTTCCTGATGGCCACACGCTGGTCCACGTTGACGGGGGAAGACTTGATGGCCAGCAGGAGGAACATCTCTTTGCTACACCTGGAAGGTCTCAGCAAGACCGGGAAGCTCCTGCAGTGCTTGTAGGTTAAGAAGACGCGGTGAGGCTCCGGGAGGGCAAGAGAAGAATTGGCAAAGGTCAAGTTCGGCAAACACTTGGTGTGCTCAGCGCTGCCCAGAACCGAAGGCTCCAGTCTGCGATCCACCACATCCACTTTCTGCCCCGCTGATGGTGCTGCCAACTTTGCCTCCTTCTTCATGTAAAACACCCAGGCCAGCAGCGTGATTGAGAAGGTGTAAAGTGCAAGGCTTTTAATCCTGGGATACATGGCAGCATCCGCCGCAGGACCGACCCCGGGCGGGCAGATGAAGACGGGCAGTTCCCTCCTGCCAGACCTGGGACGTGTCTCGGTGCTCCCTCCCGGTGCTCAGCAGGACCCGGTGAGGACGGTCCGGAGCCTCCGGTCCCGCCGGGGCGCGCACACGGCGCTGGAGCCGCCACTCCACGGTGCCCCCCGCCCTGCTCTGCGGAGGAGCCGGAGCCTCCTCCTCCTCGCTTCAAGCGGAGCTGCCGCTCCTCCTGCGATTCACCGGGAGCTGTGACCGTCCCCGCCCGCCCCAGAGCCCCGCCCGCGGGCGGAGGATGCGAGGGGCTGGCACCGGGGCGGCGTGTCCCCGGCGCGGCACACACACATCCTACAGCCCGCTCCAGCTCCTGCCGGAGCTCAGCACCAGACCACCCCGGGGCATCTCCCAGTTTCTGGCGGTTCTGCTAAAACAGGCTCCACGCAGCGTTCCCGTGTGGTTTATTTCTGCTGTGGACACATCACTGAGTCTTCCCGACTGCCATGGCTCTGGGTGCTCAAGGGCCACCGAAGCAGCTGCATCTGGAATTGAACTGTCAGCGGCACCAGCTGGAGCTCTCGACCCTCCTCCACTTCAGTGGTGTCTTTGTTTTTTACTTTTTCTGTGATAAGAAGTACATTTGTCACTGTCATGAGAGAGTAGATCATTCTAAAAGCAGCAGTGTGCAAGGGTGTCAGCACTGACTGGGCCTCGAGGGAAATCTGTTTCAATGAGTCTTGGGATGATAAGCCCAAAAAAGCATCTTTAGGCTGGCAGTTGACCTGGGTGCAGCCTTCCTTTTTGTTGTGAAAAAGCCCTAGGGCAAAAGAGAGACGCAGAAATAAACTATTTTAAGGATCCTGGAAAATCAAATGTGGGGTAAAATGAGACCTACGTGAGACTACTTCTGAAGACATCCTTCAATGTCTGGGCAAATGGTTCACTTGTGACAAAGCCCGCTGCCTTTCCTCTTTGAGCCATCTGGAAGTGATCCCAATTCCTCTGAGAAGACTTATTATTTGTGTGCATTTGCTGACTGAGGGATGCAAATCAGCCTCAGCTCCTGGCTGTGAGAGTGCCGGTCCCTGCACAGCCCTGCTGGACACAGGGCTGGGAGTCATTCCCTGTCCCCCGGGGCATGGCCACTGTCACAGCTCCAGGGAGGTGCGTGGTCCCCAGGTGATGAGCAAGTGTCAAACGGCCCCGGAGCAGCTGGGGACTCAGGGGCAGGCAGGACGTGCAGACACTGAGCTCAGCAGGGCTCCAAAAAGCCACAACGGGATGTTCTGGTGAGTCACAGCCATGGGACAGCAAGTGTAGCAAAGCTGTGGGGCAGCTCATTTTCAGGCACTGAATTTTCAACTCACAGTTTGAAATATAGACTCAGAGGCCTCACAGTGAGGCCAGCCCCTCCCTGCACAGGCACAAGGGGCCACCAAATTAAGCACAAATCTCTAATTGCTGTGGGTTTCGTTGCACAACAGCACTTTTACCCTCGTTCAGGCTGAAGGGAAATCTACACGCACTCACCACACGCCAGGGAGGAAAGGAAAGGAGAAACCACCACTGTTGAAGCTGAGCTGTTTGACAGCAGCTGCCTGCTTCAGCAACAGGCTGAATACACATCTTCTTGTGGGGGATGGCAATTGGAGGAGCTCTTTTCAGATCACTGGGGGATGCCACAAGCTTCTCTGAATGCAGACAGAGCCCAGGACTGCAGAGCTCTGAGAGCCTCCCCAAAGATGGGGACCTTGCTGTGGGTGACAGGGTACAAGAAAGCAGCCCGGAGCTCTGTGGGTTAATTGCACTCTTACATCTGATGCCAGAGCAGAGAAACAAAGCTCCTTTGGTAGCTCTGAGCAGTGCTGGGAGGCTTGGCCCTCTCCATGCCGTCTTTGACCCACAAGCAGCTTTTCAGCATTGCTTGGCCATCCCTTCCCTCTCCCACTTCCTCCTGCTCTTGCATCACCCCTCCGATGTGCTGGCACTGCTATTTTTACAGTCCAATGCAAGACTGCTGGGAAAATAACCTGTAAGAGGCAGGGTGAGGTTTACCCCTGGCAGATGAAGCAACGCTGCTGGCTGAGCAGCCCCGAGCTCCGCTCTGGGTTGGCAGGGGACACACCCGGCGGGATGGGGGTGGTCTCTTCACGGGTGACAGAACAGACTGGGATCTGTTCCCAGCCCTGCCATGGGCCGGCTGGGGCACCTGGGGCTCTCTCTGTGCATCTCATCTCCAAACCAGAGAGAACAATAATCCCCTCTGCAAAAGTGCTTTGAGATGCGAATTGGCAGTGGATGAGGAGCTCATTATGTATCCCAGGCAGCCCTCGCCCAGCTGCCCGCCCACACCACCACCCACATCTGGCAGCCGACACAGTGGGCAGCACTTTTCTCACCCAAAAAATCTGCTGTGCCTTTCTCCCCTGGCACAGAGTGCTGTAGGTCTGTGTCTCCCGGGGCAGCTGGCAGCCTAACCTCGGTGTTTGTGCAGACACCTACTCGTAAAGAGTCCAGGCTGTGTCTGTGCTGTGAGCCCCGCAGTCAATGTCTGTATTCACGGCCCGAGGCTCAGGGTGTGAGTAAATCCCTGCTCCTGGAGCTGGCAGGGCGGCCGGGCCGTGCTGCTGTCTGCTCTCTCACACACCCCACCCTCTGCCCCGCCAGCCCCAGCCTCTGTCACCTTTGGGAGCCGGAGTCGCCGCGGTTTTCCTGCTGGCCAGACTGCCTTTCTCTGCTTTGGCATTTTTGCTCTTGTCCTTGCCCTTTTTTACCTCCTGTGGAGAGAGGCGTTTCCACAGTAAGGCTGTGTTGAAACTCACTCAGTCCTGTGACAGCTGCCATCATCTGGGTGCTGTTACCGGGATTTCAGGGGCAGAGGAAAGAGGTGAGAGGAGAGCAGGAGCACAGCAGAGTGGCTGCTCAGAGAAGAGAATCCAGGAAACAGAAAGTTGGTACAGCTGGTATGTGCTGCCATGCTGAGAGAGAGCACCAGAGGAAACACGAGTGGCTGCTTACACGTTCTGGAATGGAAAAATAAACTCATCTATTTTCCTAGGCCCAGAAAAAGTAGCAGTACTGCTCGCTAATACCAGCCTTAAATAACCACACCAGCAGCAACGGATGGTGGTTAGGCAGGGCTATTTCAGCCCCATTTTGGGGAGAGGAGAACCGAGGGATGGATGCCTAGGCCAGAGAGGACATTTGCTGAACCCCAGCCCTGCCCTCGGACATGCTCCTTACCTTCTCCTCCACAACTGGTAGTTCTGGTGGTTTCTCAGGGATCAGGATGCCAAAGTCACACACAGCTGCCACCAGGTCCTCGGTGGCCAGCAGGGTCTCCAAGGTCACCCTCGTGGTGCCCAGGGTGCTCCGAATGGGAGGGTCGCTGCGGAGTTCAAGTTGCTGCTGCTTCTTCTTCTTTTTCTGCTTGTTCTTGGGCACGAGGACAGGCTTGTTCTTGGACATCAGGACAGCAGAAGGTTGGTGTCCCTTTATCAGGAAGAAGCAACCCCAACCCAGCCCCTTGCCCACCACTGCATCCTGGTCAAGGTGTGTGTCAACACTGCTGCCTTCCCCTCACAGAAATGGGGGACTTTGGGAGAGGTCTGACTCTCTGACACACCAAACTGACCCAGGAGAAGGGTCCTGGTTCTCCCATCACTGTTTTTGCAACTCAGATATAATTTGGTCATTGTTCTCTCCCAGCACCTTACCTTTGCACCATTCTTCTTCAGTTCCTGTCCTTCCTTCTTGTTTGGGACAGTGTTTTCCTGTGTATCAGCATCCACAGGCCAGGAGAGCACCTGCCCGGAGAGAGGAGCTGGCCCAGGGTCACTGCCATCCCAGCCTGCCTCCCAGAGGGAAGGTGATGCCACTGGCTGGGCCTCCCAGCAGCTCTTCCCACTCGATCCAGCTCGGCCACACCCTCACCTTCTCCTCTACCACTGAGACAATCGTTCCAGCCTCCAGGTAGGACTTCAGCCCCACCAAGTCCTTGGCAACGTGTTCCTTCCTGTAGCTGCAGTCGATGGTGTCTGCCCAGGGCTGTCCAGGGGTGGCAAACACCTTTGCTGTGTAGGGACACAAAAACGTTCAGAGGAGACCTCTCCTTCCCCAGGACAGAAGGATCCCCAGAACACAGCTGGTGCCAGGTCGTTATCCATCAGTCCCAGGAAGAGCCCAGCTGGCACCGTGAGGGACATCCTGATACCACCACACCCCCAAAAAGGGCTATGAACCTGCCCTGAGAGATGGGACCTATCATTCCTCATTACCAGAGCGGGCTGTGGGCTCCTCTGTGGCTGCAGGCTCCTGATGGCTCGTTGTTCCTCCTGTGTCCTGAGCAGAGCTGTCCACATCCAGCATGGTCACTGTGGGACTCTGGTGGATTTTTGTTGCCTGGAACAGAGACGGATCTGCCTCCAAAATCCTATCCCCAGCCCACCCTCATGGGAGGAAGGGACTTCAGTGCCAGGGAAAGGGTCTGCCACAGTCAGCAGGAGGAGGGCTGTGAGTGCACTCCCCTATTCAGAGCTCTGGGCTCCCCGAGAGGGATGTGGAATGTGTGCAGCTGGGGCCTGTCCTCCTGGATGCTGCCACGTGGGAGTTCTGTCCCCAGCACTGCTGCTGCCCACGCCAGGCCCATCACCCCACAGCCTGGAGGTGCAGTTCCCCCTGCTGTGTGTGACCTGCTTGTTTCCAGGAGCACAATCGAGTACCAACCTCGGGGCTGCCCCTGTCCTCGAGCTGCTCTCCCTCAGCAAACTCGTAGGTCACACAGTAGCTGTAGGTGATCACTGGACCCTCAGAGCCAACCTCCAGCTGCTGAAAAGCTTCAGGATTAGGGAGTCCCTTCATCTCCCCAATGCTCACAACCACCCGTGCTTCACTCCTGATCAGCTCTGAAAGGAAGACAATCTTGCCATGAAGCTGCAGCACTTCTCTTCCAGAGAGAGGAAGGAACAGAGCAAGCAGAAACCTCTACATCCCACGCCCCACCTCCTGGCATCCCTCGGTGCCATCCTGTGCAAACGCTGTGACAAACCACTGCCACGTGGGGTCACTCCAAAGCCACACAAACACCTCCCGCTCCGTTCCTTCAACATTTGAGTCTCCCGAAAGCACATACAGCACACGAACTCATTGAGTGAGGGCCATCAAGAGAGGGTCCCCAACCCGGGTGTCCCCCACCTCCTGCTCTCATGCCAGTCAGGGATGTGCCACAGAGGTGACATTGCTGTGTGCAGACAGTGCAGCACCATGTGAGCACCTTCCCCAGGACACATGTTCCTCTTGCCACAGCTCGGGAGGGAGGGGAACACATGGTCTGAAATCTGATGGTGTCTGGGAAGAAAAGCTGAGGCAGTGCTGGGACTGGGGATGGATTGCTCTTAGGCCTAAGGCTGAAACTACCTCGAGTGTAATTGCAGAGCTCAAGCACAGTGCAAACCCCGCTCCTGAATCACAGGGTCAGGCTCAAAGGCAGGGCTCACCTGGCTGCCTTGCCAGACCATGGAACTGCTCCCTCTCTTCAGGCCATATGTGGATGTCATCGAGGATGGACAGCTTGGGCAGGCTGTCCACGAGGAAGCCTCTGTAAGTGGGGATGAGAGCCAGTGGGTTGCCTTGGAGCAGCAGGATGTGGAGGTTCTGCAGAGTGGACAGTTGGGAGACCAGCTCCAGCAGGTCCGTGAGGTTGTTAAAGCTCAGGTCAAGGGAGACAAGGTTTGGCCTGAGGAGAGAACCCAGGGAAGGAGGTAAGGCAGCCAGCACCCATTTGAGGATAGAAAGCTACAGCCCTGGGGCAAAACCAGAAACAAAACCCGTAATTCCCCAGCACAAACTGAGCTGAACTGAGGAATCCAATCTGGAGGCCAATTCCAGATTCCTGAGTCATACAGTCCATTGCCAGTCTGCCCCACAACACAAAAAGATTTCTTTAGCATCCATTGATGACCTCACTGCAGCATTTGGTGATGTAGTTCACACTTCAGATCCTTATAGACCTCCAGCAGTGGCTTTGGGAAGGACATGGAAAAGGTAAACTGCCCGGGGATATGGAACTGTGGTGGGCAGGGTGTCAGGGCAGTTCCCCTGGTGATCTCCCCATTCCACACCTTGCTAAGGAGCAAGACAACCTCTGGGCATGAGACAGAAGACAGCAGAGACAGACTGCTCTGCACAGAGAGTAGCCACAGAGCACTGAATTTTCCCCAAATCTTCTCTTCTGTATTTTCCCGAAAAGGGCCACCTCCATGGCTTGAGGTCACCTATTCACAACTGCTTATTTCCCTTTCAGGAGCCCACATTCAGCCTGTGGCACTACCAAAAATCCACGGTGAGGTGCTTTTCCTGGGAAGGACCACACAGCCGGTTGTATCCCAGCCCCAAGTGCTGGAGCTCTGGGGGTGGCCGAGCACACAGGTCCTGCAGATCATCCACAGCATTGCAGCAGAGCTCCAGGACCTGCCCAGGACAGGAGGAACAACAAACACCCTGGCAATGAGCTGTTCCTGGCACCCCCTCGAGCTGTTTGGCTTTCATTGTGTTCCCAAATGGGAATTCCTGCACAATTCCTGTGTTCCCAAATGAGAATTCCTGCTTGCTCACCTTCAGAGTCCGGGGCAGGTGGGCCGAGGTTACTCTGCTGATGTGGTTGGCACTGAGGATGAGCTCCTCCAGCTGCTGGAACCGCAGCAGACCTTCATCCACCTCCTCCACCTGCAAAGAGCTGGGTTTGGCCAACTTGTCCCTGAGGCACCTCGTGGCCAGGGTGACACGGACACGTGTTGACCTCCGTGACATCTGTGTGACACGGATTAGCACAAACATCCTGGGGAAGCTGTGGGGAGAAGCTCTACTCTAGCTGCAGCACGTGGGAAGACCCTGGGATAGGAAGGTGCCCTTTTATCCTTTTCCCAGGATGTTTTCCCTCACAGCAGGAAGACACAGTTTCCTGGCCAGCAGCTTTACGGGCACCAGCAGCTGCACTTACCCCCTTGTCGAGGATCCGCAGGGACTTGACAGCCTGGAAGACTCTGGAGCCATGGAGGAGCTCAGGGGCCAGCGCGGCCACCTCCCGCAGGAGCCGCTCCTGGGGGCTGCAGTCGGGGGGCAGCGCCCAGGGGCTGTGCTGGTCTCTCAGCAGCTCCAGCAGCGCCTCGGGGGTCTCCTCTCCCGGTGGCACGGCCTCCTCCAGCCCCGCCGGCTCCGCCCAGGGGCTCCTGCGGGCATCCAGGCATCGGGATTTGTTCTGCGGACCGGGAGAGAGGAGAGGCAGTGGCAGCCCTGTGCCATGTCCCACGGCTGTGCCCCCACCAGACCCTTACCCAGCTGCCGAAGCCGCAGGGGAAATCCTGCAGCCCCAGGTGCTGCAGGTACTCCTGAAAAGCAGCCGAGACGCTGCCGGGTGCTGCCATCCAGCCCCAGCCCGGCAGAAAAGCCCCCGGCTCAGTGGCTTGTGTCCCTGTTGCTAGGAGAGGGTGCCATGGAACCAAATACTAGAAACAGAGGGTGGAGTAGGTCTGGAACAGCACCAAGCACACCCGGCTAGGGAGAAATCCCTGGTTTTCTGCTTGCCACTGGGGTCTGGGGGCTGCTCCCCATCAGGGAAAGAAGAGGTGGCCTCATGTTGCACTTGCAGGGTGCAGCATCAGCATTCTTCCTTGGCTGAGGACCTGTGGCATGGAATTTGCCATTTCCCTTATCTGTGTCCTGAGCGTCACTCAGATTTCAAGGAAGAAGCAGTCATGGTCTCAGTCAGCTCTGAAAGCCCAGCTCTCCACTTTACGTGGAGGGCACTGCCACATAACCATGTAAGGCCATCAGAAAACCAGTTCATGCCTGAAAATACCAGCTCCCACACTTGGAAAAAGTAGGTGAGCTCCAGAAAAAAAAGCCACAGCTGTCTCTCAGGTTAGCATCAGGTGTTCATATCGATTTCCTTTTTCCAGAGATAGGTGTTGAGGCAACGGCCACAAATTCCATTTTAGAGAACTGAGAGAGCAGCATGTGTCAGCAGAACTTCACCAAATGAATCGCAGTTGCTCTGTGGTGTCTGATGGTTACGTGGCGGAAAGCTGAACTTCTCAGGTTGGGTTTTACAGGACGGATGCTGACCTGCTCCCTTATCAGCTCAGCAGCTTATCACAGCCCTGTAGAGACCGGAAAGGATGTGCACAACATGCACAGGCTATGAGATAATGGCATGTCCTGGAGTGGAATAACCAGGTAAAGTGCTGTCCTTAGGAGAAAATGAAGTAAAATCTTCTGAAAGTCTTTGAAAGAAAATTACCAGTGGCTGAATTGTGTTTTGCGGAAAAGCAATGCTGTAAAAGTTCTGCTTCTTTTATTTTCATCACTATTTAAATTAACTCGGCCCCATTGCCTTCAGTGCTGCACAAAGAGATACTCCTGCTCTTGGGGGAAGACCAGATCCCAGTGCTCCCTGGCTGTACCCATCTGGGAGAGCTGAAATGAGGCTGGCAGTGCCCAATGGCATCTTTTATGCACAAGCTCCTGCAGCTTCCACAGATCCTCCTGTGGGCCACTGCCCAACTGCATCTCTGCAGGTTTGGTGCTTCCAAACAAGAAACCCCCAAGATCACCCTTCTGCCTGAAAGGAGCCCTCTGTACCCACCACTGCCTTTGTAGGGACGTTCCTAAAGAATGCCATGCACAAAGAAACATCTTTCTGTCTCCATTTTCCCGCCAAAAAAATAAGAAAACCATCAAATAAACTAAGTGTCTGCCAGAACCATCCTTTCCATAGGCCATGGTAACTCACCTCTTCCTTGGCATTATTTAGCACCTCTTCTCCGTTTTGGTGTGTATGGGAATTTCTGCATTTGGTTACTGGAAGCAGAAAACAGCCTCGGGGAGTTGGAGAGATGGGTGACAGGGATGGGGAGGGGGGATCCTGAGCATTCCTTGGGAACAGGGTCTTACAGGCATCCAGCAAAAGGATTTATACATGGAACTGGAGGCCTGAGCTACCTTGCACACAAGCCTTTTTCCCTCCCTGCACTGGCCCACTCTGCAGGAGAAGCAATGGCTTTGGGCAGCAATAACGTTCTCCCAACCACCTTTATAAATAAAACAAGAGTTTATGTTCTAAATCCCACACTTTGGAGAGCCCAAGGGTTTAGATGGGATGGCCAAGCCAAGTATTCCAAGCTCCTAAGTCAAAGAGATGACACAAGACACCCTCTATGTCAGTTTGAAACTGCATCTAGATCACAATCAGTGAAGACGTATTTGAACCAACTTTCGATGTAATCTTTCAAAAAAGAAAAAACCCAAATTATCACTGGCAAAAAAAAAGAAAAGAAAAAAAAGAAAAAAAAAATTCTGTGGGGGAGCCACTGACGCAGGACTCCACAGCACTTAAATGCAGCCTGGCTGGCCCCATCCACAGCACTCCAGAGAGGCAGAAACACCAGAACCAGCAGCCCCCAGCCAAGCCACTGCTGTCCCATCCCGCCATGGAATGCAGAGCAGGTGAGTGTGACTTACCCTTGCTACAGGCTGTAAGGTTGCCCTGGTTGATGTTCATCTCTAGCTCAGCCACTTTATGCCTGTATGCTTTAAAAATGTATCACGCTGCACAAAACTGTTATGATTTGCAAAACCTATGCAGAAGATTGAGACAACTCCTTGTATTCTTTCTTTCCTTTCGGTTTCCCCTCTTCATCTGAATGCAGAGATCAACAGGTTTGCAATCTTCCTCTTCTGTTTGCTGGTTCCTTTGGGCTCCATGGCACCGACAGAGAGATCAGAGAGGAAAATGACTACAGGACAGAGGCAGGATAATTTCACTCCGGAGATACCGACCCTGGCAGTAGTAATACAACAGAAAGCACATGCGCTGTTCGATTTCTATGTAAGTGCACCGTTTTCCACGTGCTGTGCCTATGTCTGTGGGGAAATCTCTTGAGTTATTATAAAACACTAGAAAGACCACCAGAAAAGAAGTATTTGTGTTGAAACCTAAAGTAGGCTCTTCTCTGTATTCAATGCAAGGAAAACGTTTGTTGCATTATTTCAGGAGAGTTGGAATAAGGGCAGCTGCAGAGAGCTTGGGTGACTTTGCCTCAGCTCACTGCCAGCTGGGATCTTCCTGATCCAGTGTTCCTTCTCAGTCTCTTGAGCAGTCCTGTTGGGCACCTTCTTGGAGAAATTTAGTCAGATCACCCTAGTGCTTGAGCACTTTTGTCAAAAATCCTGCTCACCCATCCTTTCCTTAGAAAGGTAAAATGTTTACTGAACCCAGGTGTCAATGCCTCAAAGTTCAGTTTCTTGGACTGTTCCCAAGAGCATTCTGGTAAAAACCAACATCGACATTTCCTCTGAATTCATTCTTGAAATCCAAACCATCTCTACTGAAACATATGAAAACACACAGAGGCCAAGTCAGATCTCTGGAATAGGTAAATTTTGCCCCTACAGCAAAGAATAGAGCCCAAGGTTTAGAAAATCTGAGAACCAAGGCAAGCAAGGCATGGGGAGAGGAACTGCACACTCTGTGCAATGCCTGCTTGATCAGAGGGATGGAAGTGTTAATACAACGATTGAACCACAACCAAAAACCTGATACATGGGTAGGCAAATGAGAAAGGGAAACCAAAAGATGAACAATTTCTCTGTCCTCTTCCCTCCCCACAGAACAAGTGTATCTCTGCAACATTCCACGCCAAGCACTGGAGGGGCGCACCCAAAGGCGGAGACACAATCCCCAGCTGTCCAGTTTTCCAGGCAAACTGCTGTGCTCTGCACCACATCCGCAACAGCCTGGCAGCCCTGCGAGGCCCCATAGAAACCATCTGCAGCCCCAACTGCACAGAGCTGGTCGAGGCCAACCTCAGCCAGCTCAACACCACGCTGAGCCAAGGCACTGCCTTCTACACCTGCAGCAGCCCTCCCCAAAGGGATCCCCAGGTCCAGACCATGAGCCTGGCAGAAAAAACAACCTACATCTGGCGGGTTTTAGAGAAATATAGTGACATCATGCAATTTACGAGAAACCTGTACACTGGAGCAGCAGTTTGATAGTCCAGGATGAGAAAGTAACTTGAAGATGCTGGAGGGTTGGTTAAATGTGGCCTGTCAGGGGTTATGGGATCAGTTTGATGCCAGGATCAACATTGATAATGTACTTGCTATTCTCTATAACTATATAATCTAGTTTAATTTAATATTTAAAGGATGAATGTGTTAAGTTATTGATTGTATTTATTGTAAAACTAGTTATACTGTCTTATTTGCAACAGCATATAACAAGGGTGGATAAACGTGAGTCAAGGTAATTTAATTAACCAACCCTGACATATATAAGCAATCAGGACAGTATAATTTCAGTAATTTTAATGTTATTTATATTTTTATCTTGCAGTTGTTTTTCAAAAGAAAAGTTGATTGTCAACAGGCTGATTTTGTACTTCTCCACTAGTGAATTTTATTTATAAATTTATACAACACATCTATTTTTATAAATCTATTTAAGCAATTAGTTATATATTTATTTATTCACATTTTAAACTCTTATATTTTAATACTGAAAGGGATCTATTTGCTACTTAGTAGATGAATGGTTTTACTCATTATCTGTTACCACCTTTGGATAGAAACTGTAACTTAATTAAAATATTAAATAAAACCAATATTGCTGGATTCTCTTTTTACTAGATCTTTTTTGCAATGTATTTTGAACTGGGCCTGTTCTGCTCAGACTTCTCCAGGAAAAGTGGGTTTGATATCAACTGAGTTATACTGCCACCCTCTCAAAAATCTGAGAGGGGATCCTAGAAACTCAAGTTTCCCAAGAACAGAGGGACCAAACTTCTTGCTGGATCCAGGGGAAGAATTCCTCCCAAACAGTCCCCATTTCAGACACAACTGTGGAGATGTCACATAGTGGTGACATGAAGAAGGTAAAATTCCAACCTCATAGCCTTCATTTTTAATAGAAAAAGAAGAGTGGTTTGAAAAAAAAAAAATCACTGCCTGGCAATGTGCTTATCCCTAAGGCTGAAGTAACACCTGCCTGACCTTTCCAGGTGGGGTCGGCAAAGCACCCGAGGAGGAAAACAGTCACATCCCGAGGGCTTAAACATCACTGCCAAGGACTGACACGAACCACCGAAGCCTTGCTGAACCAGAGGATTATACAGGGCCACTCCTTGTGGTTTCCTCTCCCATGCACAGCTTTTGTTTCGCCTTCTAAAGGTATAAATAGCCCAACAAAAGTGTTTTCCTTAGACAGGGAAATGCTTTCTCAGCAGTGCTAACAAGATGTCAAAGTGAGTCAGACAGTCTATCTAAACTCACATCATGGGAAGAGCTACCTGAGAAGGAAGAGTTGTTCTTCCCCAGGGGGGAAGACTCAGACCAGTCACTGCTGAGAGGAAAAGGCACCAGCCTCAGGCAGAACAGTGAGAGAACACCTGCAGCCCTGTGGTCTCTGTGGTGCAGGGCTCAGATAAATCCTGCCCAGCTCTGGAGTGCTGCAAGTTGGTGGACACACCTGTGCCACAGGGAGCATCTCTTGCTGTGATCATGATCTGATCACCAGCAAAGATCTCCTGACAAGCAGTTCCCCATTGATCCTGGTGGAAAGCAGAGCTTTTGAGGCCTATGAGGAATGAAGAGTTTGGATGGAGGTGCCACAGATGGGGTCTGTAAGGAGTGTCAGAAGGGCAGCAACAGGACCCAGGGATGGGATTAGTTTCATCTTTCTTACATTTGTTTCCATTTGGTGGTGGGAAGGCATTGGGCTTTCTCTGAAACAGGAACATGTTAAACATCTCTCTGGATGACAACAGGGGCTCTTTGGTGTTTGGCCACAGGGAACTTCCTCAACACCAGAATAACCATTCCTTGTCTGCCCACCTCCTGGAGAAAGTGCTCAGGGATGGCAACAGCCAGACATGAGCTCCTGAGGGCAAACATAGGATAAAATAAATTAATAAAAATCTACTGAGCATTCAATTTCATTCTTTTAGATACAAAAAGAGTCCTGAGCTGCCTGCCCACTGAAGGGCTAACTCCCTTACAGCAGTGATTGTTTGGCACCATTTCTACAGAGCAATTGCAGGTCCACTTTTGGCAGTGTTCAAGGATTAGCAGAGCCGGCCACAAAAAGAAACCACTTCACAAACTCTTCTGGCACCTCAGCTGAAGTTACAGCAGGCTCGCTGAAATCACCACTAAATCAGTAGTACAGAAACAGTGCTCTGCAGCCACAGCTTCCTCCCAGGGAGCTTCGATAGCATCGCTGCAGTAACTCTGGCATTTGTAGTGCTTGGTCAAGAGTGAAGGCAGGCTGAAGAGTTGCTTTATCACTGTTGAAATAGCACTGCTCTTCACTCCCACCAAAATGCTTTATGTCAGATCAAGCCTGTGATTTCTGAAGAATTAAATGCAGGGTTTTTGAACCCTGCTGTACCTCCTGGAACTGCAGGCCTGATTCATCAGAAGTTCTCATCAGAAATACCAAGTTGAAGGCACCAATCACAAGGATAACATCAACCAGTACAAACTCCTGTGTGGTGATTTTAAAATAAAATCCTTCTTTTCACTCTTTTATTACCTTTCACTTCAACTAGAGCCTCACTGCTGCTTCCACTAAGCAAGAAAATCCAAAATGCCAGGGGGGTGACAACTGAAGCACGGAGAGCTGGAGTGTCCTACCAGGGAAAAAACAAAAATCAGTCATTAAAGGCAGGTTTATTAATTTCATTTTTTAAATGGACTCAAGCAGCTCAGTGCCTAACACCAACATCAACCCCAAAAGGAGTCCAAACTTCAGCAACTCCATAGAGGATACAGACCCCTGCTCTGGGAATGCTGAACACACAGATCCACAGGGAAGTGAGCTCTTGTCACCTTTTAGAGCTGCAAAAAGAATGCCAGGTGCTGACCCTGGTCCAGGAATAATTCTACTTACCATTTCCCCACCTCCAGTCAGAAAATAAAGGCATTACAACCAGTTTCTTCCAAAAAATATCCTTTATTGTTTTGGTTGTAAATATAAAAAAATGCATTGCACAATTTAACAGACCTACTGAAAAGTGCTACATTTCAAGAGCACAACAGAAGTTGTCATGCAACAGAATAGGAAACCTAAGCAAAGCAAGAGCACAACCTGAAGTCCTCATGCCTTCAAGTTTTTTTTTTCCTTTTTTCTTAACAAGAATGAATTCCACTCACTTAAAACACATTAAATACAAGGTTAGAAGAAGAAAACGATCTATTTATTCATTGTATTGTTAAAAAGGTTGCTTGTAACATTGATATCTCTTGATTGAAAACCTTATTCATGTTGGAAAAGTTTGGATATAAAAAGTTCAGACAACGAAATTAATTCCATTATATACCTAAGGAGTGTTTCTTTGTAACTGAAGTTACCATAGTTGTAACTGAAGAACTCAAGTTTTACAGATAAAGCTACAGTTTGGTTCTACCACTTCTGCTCTAACACAGTAATTGAGCAGAAAATCCAATCAAGAATGAAACCAAAGAAAGCTGGAGCTTTAACTGATGTTGTGGGAAAAATATTGGGGTCCTATAAAAGAAAAAAAACCCAAACCAAATAATCTCCTCCGAAACTCAAGTGTATAAATTGAGGAGTAATAGAAGAACTCCTGATGTCTCATTTAATTTAAAAAACTTCTAGAAGTTACAAACAATTGTCCATAGTCCTCTAGACTGGTGTGACTGAACCCCTAAAGAACCTGAACTGGATGTCATCAGCCTTTTGATTTTTGGTGGTTTTCCATGCAATAAAGGTGGAAAGAAACCAAGAAATACAAAGAAAAAGGAGAAAACAGTGAAAAACCCATGAAATTTTCAGCAGTACCTTCTAGCTGGCAACATCAAGGCAAGAATTACCCACTCCAGAAACTGTGAAAGTTAAACAGCCTTCAAGTAAGCATTATCTTACTGAACATTTCTGCAGTGAGCTTCCCTCTCCTGTTCTCAAGCCGCTTTTCTGGAGTTTTGGCCTTTAAAAGCAAACAAAACTAAATTTACCTGTCCCTGTCCCTTACACCACATGTGAACACAAACACACACACTCCCACAGGAATGTAGAAAAACCTGAAGATACAAAAGGATGCAGATTTTTCAATCCATTTGACAGCCCTTTGTCTTTTGAAGCCATTTGAGATGTAGAGGTTTAAGCCCTTGCCTGTTTCCTGGGTTTGTCAGAGCACAGGTTATGTCCATCTGTGCACACGTGTTCCTGCACATGGCACTGGAGAGGGGAGGATTCAGCAGGAAAGATGCAATTTTTTTTTCCAAACATAGACACAATTAGTCACAACCTCAGTCTGAAAGGGTCACAGTAATGCCACACAGATAAAAATCCTCTAAAAACCCAGGGAAGCCCCACTTCCTCCATTCGCTGAATTTTCCACAGAGCATCATTTTAGGGAGAACAATGAGTGACTTATGATTAATCAAATGCATACAAAGACACCAAGATGTAAGGCACAGATGGAAACATTCTAGTAGCCACCCCCTTCGAGGAAGCCTTTCCCAGGGGTCTAGAAAAGCATGAAAGAACATTCCAGTCAGGCCAAACGGTATTAACCAAGAATCCTTTGGTTTTCTGCAGAGATCAGACTGTCATGGTGAAGTGTGCACCTGTCTCTGATGCTACTCCTCAGTAATTCCTTCAGTTCTAGTTTGCTCCTGGACCTTCAGCCCTTACCCATCCTGCTAAAAGGAGGCCAATAACTACAATACAAGCTAATAACTACACCAGATAATGCCCAAGTTCTCCAGAACTTGTGTTTGGGGTGCAATACACCTGCAATATACCAATTAATACAATCTGAGGTCAGAAGCAGTCAGCAGACAATCCCAGTTTGACTCTCTGCATATCACAGGCCATAAATAAGTTATTTAGCCACTCTTTTACTGAGTGAAATATGTTGGATTTGACAGAATACGATTTGTATTCAGTTATATGGGGGTTCTCCAGAAGTTTAGCACCAGACAGACGTGCAGCACCTGCAATTCTGTGCAGACTATAGGCACTGTGTGTTTGGCTTGCTTACTTTGGTGACACTGAGGAAATCAGAGTGCTTACACTACAGGAGAAAGTGTTATCAAACTTGAAAAAAATAAGTATTTAAACTCCTCCATGGGTAAGAAATACAGACTAAGGTGTTTAAACATAAATCAAAGTGGAAAACTATGCAGGAACTAATACATACGTGGTCCACCTCTTTCCATACCAATCTTTAGTGGTTCTACTGTTCAGATGTGAGACATAAACCAGCTTTTCCTCCTGTGTTTCCAAATGGAGTGAAATCAATCTCCTCTCAAGGCTGACTGATAAAAGAATTCTGATCTGCAATAACAGGGTGACAAGAATATATTGAATCACTGCTTCAAAGTGCAGCCACATCATTTCTGGTAATTACACTAGTGGAAAGTATCATTTCACTTTTCCTTTCCTCCCTCCTACACTCTTGCCTAAGTAAGCAGTATTTGATTTTTTTCTCTTTAAGATTTGCAGTTTTTTAATAGCGCTTTGAGTTTTTTTCTGCACCACAGTTTGTTAAACAAGCACTTTCCCTCCAATTGTAACAAGCTCACAGTGCATTCTGACGGATGTTTTCAATCCACATCAGAACTGTGAATGGACAAAGTTTCTGGCAGTTCAGGTGTATTACCCCTCCCTGTTCCTTTCAGGCTGCTTTCAGTTTCCAATCCATTCAGGAGCTATGGGATGTCAGGGTTTCAGTTCTCAGACCTCCCTGGGCCCTGAAGGATGATTGCACTGCAGTGTTGGGACAAAACTCCCACGTCATCGATACCAGAAATGGTCAAAATCACACACCATCACTGCTGACAAGCAGCAGACACACTGCAAGGGAGGATTACACGATCTGCTCATCTGAAAAGGTCAGCAAAAACACCAGCTCGTGGACAATACGCCTGCTGCTTTCTTCCTAGAAACCCAGACGTGTTTTTAACACACAGTGAGATCAGCCCACAGAGGAAAGGACAGAAGGGACATCCCCAGCTCATCACAGGGTAAAATGATTTTACTGGAGACAAAGTCACAACCAGTGATAAAAATGGGAGGACTGAAAGCACTGATTTAAAAAAGGATTTACTTACTCAACACTTCTTACCCAGATGTATCCAAAAGTATATTGCTTAACTGATTACAACATTATGAAAGATGGAGGAATGGATCCCTCCAGAAAATCTACTATTTCATTACTATGACAACTTTTGTGCACCATTCCTTGCCTGAGACTTGGAATTTTGTTGTCTCTATCACAGGGACACAGGTTTTCACATGTGCCACGAATTTCAAGTTATATGTCAAATCTACTGTAAGAAAATTGTGCCTTGTCCTTGATACAGTCCTGCAAAGTCCTTTAGGTTTTCCAGAGAGAAGACAAAAAGAAGAAGCAAAAAAAGACAAAAGAAGCAAAGAACTGCCTGCAAGTCTCTGTGGTTTGATATAGCTTCTGAGATAATAAAAAAGCCAATTTTTTAATAATACAAACTCAATTGTTGTCTCTGAAGTGCTACTACATTTACCTATGGATGTGTTTTATATGTGCACATTTTGTGAGGGTGGCAGCTGAACCGTGCACAGTGCAAGAAAACAGTTCATTGATTCAACTGATATAAAATTAATGTATTTATCCTAATTGAAGAATTTATACAATCTAAAACTGCTTTCTTGCACTTGCTGCACAGCCTGCTACTCCCTTGCAATGGTTATATAAAAAAAAATAAAAATCAGCTACTTTATTTACTAGAAAATAAAGCACATCTTGAAACTGATCAAATGCAATGATACACTCATTAAAATAAAAATACACAAAACAGCCTGAGATTTTAATTCTAGTATTTTTGCCACGAGTTGACATCACTGACGGATTTTTCTTCTCCTTTGGTTTTTCACATGATCCTGTTTAACAATTTTCACTATTCAAGTAAAACACATGGAACTGAATACCAGAAAACAAAACGAAAAGCACATTTTGCTTCATGAAATCAGAAGTATTTTTTTTTTTCCCCTTGAAGAGCACATTCCTTGATGTACAGGATTTACACTTCAGAGAACTGAGGGTGTTTCATTAGTTGCATAAGGATGCATTGATGGAGATCTATTGCTGCCTGCAGGGCACAAACCTGCTGAGTTTACCTGAGCTTGGTGGTTTTTTTTTCTCACGTGACAGAGCACAGCAGAGCACTGGAGAGGAACCCAAAGGTTCTGACAACGCTGCATCACCTGCACCTCTTCGCGAGGCAGGGCCAGGTGCCCTGAACAATGTCTCGGGTGATGGAGAGAATCCTTTCTAAAGTGCACCAACTGGAGGAGCCTGGGCAGGCAGGGCCTGGCGGGTTCTCCACCCCCTGGGACAAGCACCTCAGTGTCTTTGGTTGTTAGGTCTCCCCAGATCTCTTGTTTGCCTTGGTCACGGCCTCCCGCGCCTGCTCCGGCAGCCGCGACGGGTCCGACAGGATCGAGGTGCTCCTGCTCAGGTGCCGCAGGGTGTTCAGCACCACTGCAAAATAAAAAAAGGCAGGAAAGCATCAGGAAAAGCTGTGAATCTGACTGGTCTTTCTTCTACAAATGAGAGCACCCCTTGACAGGTATTAATGTAAATTAAATATTTGCTGAAAGGCAAGAGGGGGAAGAATCAAGCAGTGATGCCCAAACAGAAGGTCACTCCAAAGCTGAATACAAATCTCAGAGGTTTTCCCTCATTATGAGATAAATCACACTGCCAAACATACTCCAACTAGAGCCCAAGCTTTTGAAATTTAAACGTAGTTAAAGACAGTTTAGATTCTGGTATATTCAACTTTTTTTTTTTTTCCTGTCTTCACAGTCAGAAGAGGCTCTTATATTTTCACTGAGCTAACAAAAAAGAAGGGGAAGCCACATTCAGCATCATGTGCTTCCTTTACCATCCTCAGACTTTTAAGAAATACTATTATATTATATTTTCTATAATCTGAAGAGCTGATGGATGGAACTTCACTTACTTGGCCTCAGAACAGGAAGAGAACAGTGCTGATCCAACCACGCCAGTGCAGTTTCATTCAGATCCTTAAAGCTTGTTGTAGAAACCATCCCATTGAAGGACTCAAACAATGGCTTAATAATGATGCTGAACTGCAAACCATCAAATGTCAAGGGAGACAACAAAGGGGCAGTTCAAAACATTCTATGGGAAAGACTAGGGCAGAGAAAACACCGGATTTCTAAATGGACTTCAACTGTCAGAGGCATTGCAATGTTCAAATAATTGTATTTTCAAATCTCTAACACTAAGACTAAGGGAAAAATTGAACCTTAGTTCCTAGTGATATTCACTGTATTTTGCAAAATTCCTCCACACTGACCTGAAGAGGAAAAGAGGAAAGTGCAAGTTTTTGAACAGCTTCAGTAACTGTAATTTTTTTCCCCCTGAAATCTTTGCTATTGTCTATGCACATTTCCCAAAAGACAACCAGAGCTGCAGTTACAGCAGAGTCCACAAAAGACTTCTTGCAGTACAGTAACCTAGCAAGAAAACCTTGCAACTGCATTGCATTTGACTTTCCAGTTACTTCCCACACGCTGAGGTGAACAAGTTCTGCAAGAATCCATATCCACACACAGATGTGGACTAAAACTGGGGACAATTGCTATTTAATTGCTATTTGGCTTAAAGTCACAGCATCAGAATCCCAAGTTCATGGCTCTAAAAGCCCCAGCACCGAAGCCCAAGTTCATCAAAGTTGGTATAAAAGGATACAATCCAAAACTTCCAGTTCTGCAGGGTCCTGCTTCTCACATACTCATCAAACAACTTCCTCATGTGGTCAAACCTTTGTCGCGTTACAGGAACTCCAGTAGCAGGGAGCTGCTGCTGGCAAGAACTGAAAAGGTGTTTTGGAAGTCAGAACCCCACCAAAAAAGGACACATTTCTCTTCCAGACTAAATTGCAGCAGGAGAAAAGTGTGTATTCCTGGTATCTCTGGTGGAGAGGCTTGCCAGTGCATGATTCCCCCAGAGTGTAACTGCTCCAGTCAGGAATAAAAACTGTTTCTCCAATAATTTTGTCTCTATTCATGTAGCAAAGCAATTTATCAAGCTGCTACAAACACTTCTGGCTACAAACAACAAAACTGAAAACGAAGTGTAACATAGAACAAAGTAATTTTTTTTTTTTTTTTGCATCCATTAAGGACAAGCCATATTAGGAGTTAAGGAAAAATTTACAGTTACTCCTAAGCAATGTTACAGAAGAAGATGTGACAGAGATTCTTATGAAACAGATCAGTTTAAAATAAAACCAAGCAGACTTCATCATCTTTTGTAAGAAAAATAAAAAGTGTTTGATTTACTGCTAATTCTAACATCATGCCTAAGCCTAAAATTTCTGGTGATGGAAGTAAAACCACTGCAGTTCTCAATGTGCTTTGCAATAGTACATAATCATAAACCCACAGAGTAAACTGAGGCACTGGGAAGGTGATTTATCGCTGTTATGTTCAGCCAGTGGCAAACTTCTGGAGCCCAAGTTCTGTGTCTTATGTACCCAATCACAATTTTCTATAAAATCTGACTGCGTTTGAAAAGAAAACTGCAGCAAAGCCATTGTGAAGAGTCAGAGTTCTATCATCAATGAGCTTTATAAAAACATCCTTGCTGACTTCTCAGAACTACTCTGACCTGACACATCCTCCCTGATGCTGCCACTGTTGTACATTCCATGCTCAGAGCTTGCTGAAAACCCACACAGTTTGCACCAGTGCCCATCCCACAGAAGCTCTGCTTGGAGCTTGGAGCTGGCAGCAGCTCTGTTCTGTTCATCTGCTCCCCGGTGTGACACTGAGCACACACTCCCTGCTGTTTGGCCCAGGCCCCACTGGAGCTGCTGCTCCATCCCTGGGAGCTCCCCAGTTCTCACAGGATGGTGGCGTTCAGCTCCTCGATTTCCTCCCGGAGGCGCCTGGTCTCCTCCTGCATCTGTGTCCTCTCCTGCTGCAGCTTGGAGATGTATTCCACTGTCTTCTGGAGCGTGATGGCATGGCTGATCTAGGCCAAACACAGACACACAGCTCGCTTCCTGCAACAGCCTGAGGGTTCCTGAAGCTGGGCCTCCCAACCTGCACCCCAGCACCTTTTAATTTCCCCTCACTGTGTGTAAAAGCACGGGCTCAGGCCGAGCAAAACACTTCAGATACTCAACTCCTTGTTTCTCTGAATCCTCTTTGCACTCCAGTACAGAGAAATGTGGCTGCAAGGGTTGTTTTCTTCTGTAAATTACATTTCTGTTACTTTGTTGAAAGAAGCATTTTAATAATTTAAAATGTTTTATTTCATTATCTGTCCTCTTAAAAATATTTACAGTTCTTACTTAAGCACTGAAGAATGTGCTACATCTCCAGACAGATTTACAGTGCTGGTGGAAGCTCTGTTTGAAGTTAATAAATATAAATTATTTAGTTGGGGAAACGTGAAGTTATTAAACTTCGGGAGCCACCAAAGGAGACAGATACATGTACAGATACATGTAATAATAATCTTCAGTTTGGAGGAACCAATTAAATGTCTGTACTTGAGAAATAAAATAACCAGACATTTCAGTAGAGCTGAGTTTTCAAAAAGGACTTCCTTTCAAAATTTGCTATTCAAGTTAGGAAGTGAAATTCTGACATTATCACCTAAATTTCTGAAACTATTAAAAACTATATAAAAAAATCAACATGCTGCACAAAAAGCTTTTGTATTTTCCATGTTTCAAAGCTACTGGTATTTAAAGGTCACTATGAATTTTTTTGTGCAGATATATCTGTATTCCAATATAGTGAACTAAGTTAACTAGTGTAGCCAGAGTAAGTTTTTTGTTTGGACAAAGTAATTTGACAATGAAAAATCAGTTGGGAATTTTTGTCTCTGTAAATCCATACACAAAAGGCAAGTAAAAGGGGAAAAAAGGCCCTGGTTCTTAAAGACAGATAGGTGGTGTAAAGGATCCTACAGAGATTTTCCAAATCATCTGAACTGACCAGGCCTCTGCCTCCAGCTGAGAGGCAGAGATCTCAATGGTGTAGAAAATTTTAGGAATTTACCTTGAGCTTTTCCATTCTACCTCTGCTCACTGCTGTGTTCCAGCAGTGTGTGTTCTGCTGAGCTCTGCTGACCACTCAGCAGTGAAATGACTGCATTTATTAACAAGACTTTTAGAACGGCTCTTTCTTACATTTCACATTAAACTCTAAGTGCTGCTGCAGTACTTACCGACTTGGAGTTGGCTGACACCAAACTGTTCAGAGCACTGAAACCAATCTTGATATTAGACCTTCGCTTTTGTTCTGAAAGATGCCTCATCCTTCGATGCTGCATAAACAAAACCAGCTCAGTCTGTGCTGTTCTCCTGTACTGTTCTACTGCTACGACTATTTCAGCTACTCAAATTCAGTGTCGTTTTTGTTGATTTGTTTGCATTCACAGTCTCCCCTGGAACGACTCCCCAGAATCTTAATAATGAATTGTCAGTGTGTTTGTGGACCAACCCATCTCTGACATCTGTACCCATTTAAGCATCACATGCTGGGACGGCAAGGAGAAAATCTGAAAGATATTGTATTACCTGGAGGTTCCAGACTTGTAGAGTATGCACATGTTTTGTTACTTGCCAGCAAGGCACACAAAGGTTTGAAAGATACTATTTGTCTGGGGAGTGCTTTAACAGAAAGAAAAGGTCACCCTACACCTCTTCCCAAACTTCAGCTGTGTCATCAGCAAGTAAAATATTTAGGATTTTTATTAACAAAAGAACAAAGATCAGTAGACCCAGAACTGATCAAGTAGAAATATCTCACAATCAGTAACAAAGTGAACAAGTGGGAGGATTTTTTAGGCACAGGAGAATCGTGCAGCCCCTGGATCTACAAAAAATCACTGACAGGAGCTCCTAAGACTGGTGTCCATAGAAAGAGACGACTTTCCAAGCTATAAAAGGAGCTCTAGTTTCTGCTCTGGCACTGGGAATGCCCGATTATTCCAAGGCCTCTGAGCTGCTGAGGACAAAGGAGCAGATGCCTTCCCAAAGCTGGGGCCACACCGCCGCCCTGTGGCTCCTGCCCAGCTCAGCTGGAGCCTGGAACAGCCAGGGATCGTCCCTGGGATGGTTACACGTGTCACAGCCACAGCAGGGACACTGAGAAACGATCCAAGGAACAAAACGACTCCAAAAATCCCCACTCCACACAGGTGTGTGAAGGAGGTGCAGAGACCATAACTGTACAACAGCCCAGGGATTTCTTTGTTCTGAGTCCCTCTCTGGCAGCACCAGCCTGAGTTGTTCCTATTGCTGCACCACTCAATTACTGCTTTTTCCTGGGAGTCTGCCACAGGAAACCTCAGATGAAGGAACTTCTTTAACAGAGTTTGTATTTTAGAGCACATTCCTACCAGAGTGAGGCTTTCTGGCAGCAGCTCACCATCACCCCACTTTATAATGGAGGAAAGCAGTGTAATAAAGCAGTGAAGTGGTTGCCCAAAACCAAAGAAAATGCAGGTTCATGAGCAGACCTGAGATTTCCAGTGCCTTCTCTGCTTTGCCTAACTGAAATAACCATGTTACCTAGCAATACAGAAGAGTTTAATCTAACTAACAATACAGAGGAACAAAAGCACATACATCTGGAGCCTGGCAAATATCACTTTCTCTCTTGTCTTACAAAAGAGCTACTAAAAGTACATATCCAAAGCAATTCCTGTCAGAGCAGATGTGTTTACATGGCTGTAAAGCCTATTTCATAGCCATGTCCTTGTTTTTCCACTTTCCCACCATCAGCCAGCCCTACTAATCTGTTCCTTTGTTACCTCACTCTCTTGCAGCAGAACAGGCTGCATCCACTGCTTGTGAGCTTTCATTCCAAGCAAACCCCTGCCAACTTTTATGAGTAACTTGCAGCATGGTCAGCAAGGGGCAGTTCTGATCGTCCTCTGGAACAGATCCAGACCTGAGTGTAGTCACAGGCTGCAGGTGTTAAACTTACCTCTCTGCCCTGGAGTAACCAGACTGCCATCAGCTCACAGGGTACCCAGGGCCAGAGAAGCCAGAAGGGGGCTGGCACTTGGAAAACTGTTAAGTAATGCTCCCTTTCACAACAGAATGAATGAGAGGGTTACAGCTGATTGTTCTGATGGGGTTTTTGTGGAGAAGTTTCTCACACCACCACAGAAACTGTTCTGACAGGGTCAGCTGGTGTGTGAGGTACAACCAGTGCTGAGGTGCTTTCTCTAGACCACCGACTTCTTACCCCAGTAATTCTCAAAGGGTTTTTACAGGTGTAATTTTTACAGTCTGTGGAACTGCTTCTCCGTGGAGCAGCACAGCATCACTGCAGACATGTAAGTAACTCAGCAGGTCAGGAACTTCCCCCCAGCAATGGCCAGAGCCCTGCAGACTGAAGAGCCCCAACAGAAAAAATGGCAGAAAGCCACAGTTTATAACACTAAGCCTGAAACTTTGACCAAGTAAACTGACACCTGTCACAACACTCCTGTGAGCCACAGGCAAGGCTGGCCCCTCTGGTGACACATCCCTGAGGAGCAGAGTAGATTTAAATCTAACATTCTGAATTTACAGAGCAGCATGGATGCAGCAGTAAGCTAAGCCTGACACACAAATATGCTACTGTCTTGAAGCACAACTTTGTCTAGTTCATGCTCAGGCATCAGGACAGAAAGCATCTATGAAGGCAAAGAAGAACAAAAGGACACACACCTTAAATGCATCCACAGCAGGGTCAGTGGCAGGTTTTCCTGAGCAGCTGTTCTGAGGAGACTGTGGACTGGGGCTCTGCTCAGAGGTGCAGGGGGAAGCCTGGCCTGAATTCTGACAGTCCCGGCCTTCATAAAGGGAAAAACACAACAAACATTAACAAACAACTTTCTGTAGCAAATGCAACTGCTGAGAAGTTTCTACTAAGAATTGAACTGAAATGCAGTCAGCAACCAAATTACACTTGTTTGATGCAGCAACCACATGCTAGAAAACATCAAAACTGCTGGGAAAAGCTCAGGAGACCATGTCACATGATACATCCTGAATAGCAAGATGGAATAGTCCTTTTTCCTCACACACACATATTTCAGCAGAGGCATGTTGGATGCACCAGCTGTGATTCCACTGTCCTGCTGGACTCCCCCATTTGTCTCTAAAGGTCTGGGACATGACAGTGACACTTACAAGCCATTTACCACCAGAACCAGCCCAGGGAATGCTCCATCAATGCACATGCAAAAGCAGTCTTTGCACTTACCTACAAGGATTGTGTCTGAGATCCTCCAGTCAAAATCAGAGCTATGACACTGAACAACAAACCTATTCAGCACTTCCTACACAGATGCCTTTCATTTCTCGGTGACTACAACAGCACATCCTTTTAGAAAGGAGCCACTTACAGGAAGCACAAAATCACAGTTTGTGGGGACACTGAGCAGTCATTTAAAACAAAATTGCAAGCTACTGGATGCAACTGAAGCTGTGGGGTAAAAGGGCCTGAAAAGCTTTTCCTTCAACAATTATCCAGGGATCCTCAAGGCCCATTTACACCCTGCCTACCCTACAGAAACACACTTCCATGTGCAGGGGAGAGAATGCTTACAGCTTTCTAACTTACTAGGTGTAGGTGAGGGAACTTGTGAACTGCTACAGTGGGAAGGGATGTGCTCTCCTTTCACCAACACATCCTGGACTACACTAGGAGGGAAGAGATGTGAGACTGTGGACTGGCTTTGTTGACTACTTGGTGCTCGCTGTGCTGGACCAACCAGAATGTTACTACGGAACTCCGTCACCCCGGGAGCCTGGGAACAGCACAGAAACAGCACAGAGAAAAACAGAGAGAAAGAGAGAGCAGGAGGGGCAGTGTGGGGGCAGAGAGAAGGGATGAGAGAAAGGAGAAAGCAAGGGGAGAGATTAAGAAAGAAAAAGAGAGAGAGAGAGATTTTGTTACCTTGCCTTTCACTAAAAGTAGCAAATTAATACATGATTAACAATCTGATGACATGAAACAAGGATTAATATATAAGGAATTGGCAGGCACCAAAGTCAGCCTTCTGGCAGGAGACCAGTATCCTTTCATAACTTAAAGCAGTATTACAACACATCAACAGCATAATATACTAAAATCTATCTCCATCTTCCTGCACACAACATATTGGGGAAACCCCCTCACATACCCAAGGCATGTTTTCCAACATGGCAGTGGGAAGGTGAGCTCCCTGGGCCCCTTCCACCTTCTGGACAGTTAAAGCACCAACCATCCCCATGCACAGCACTGTGAATACAGGCCTCCTTGGAGCCTTACTGTTGTGTGAGACAGAGCCTGTCAAGACTATAAAGTGCTTCCAAGCCCATAAAGTGGCTACATTAAAAGCAGGCAAACATAATGCTGAATGCACAAATGCATACGTTGGGTAACCGATGATTTAGTGGTCTTGTTACCCGCCTCAGCACATTATGGCTCTCACTACTTGCAAATAACAGGCCTAGAAAACAAATATATAATTTTTTTTTCTTCTCCTTACTCTGACAATTCCAGCTGGTGCAATTGCCACATTAGACTGAGACGTGGCTGGCGTCAAAATCCCCTCTCTTTTTAAAGGTGCTGGAGTTACAATCACAGCTCTGGACTGTCCCTGAAAGGCAGCTGAAGAACACAATTGAGTTAGAATAGTTAATGAGACAAAAAAAAGATGGAGATTATTTTGTATGAAATAATTTGTCATTAAACATGGGTGTGGATTAATGAGCACCTATTTGGTACTATTTCACTGCAGAATAAAATGCCACCAGTCTTCCAATAATCTCAACCCCCTTAATCCAGTACAAAGGATTTCAACACTCCAGCTATTTATGATTTTTTTAGTATCACTGTCACTGTTTCAAGGTGATTTTACAGAGGTATGTAGTAATTCAGGGAGATGCAAAGTGTTTTCATTCTGTTGGAGCTAGGTTTGACAGGAGGAGGACCATCTCCAGTTCTCCTCTTCCATCCACACTTTGGGATCTCAGGCTTGCTCTGCTGACCCAGGAAGGGTCAATAACTCAGTACTTCATGTTTCCTTGTATAAATGTCTTAAATCCTTTCTCCCAGCACTTCAGCCTACCAGCTTCTTTCACCATCTTGTTTTATAGCTGCTTTACATGACACACAACCACAAGACAACCAAATGCGACTGGGAATCTAAGTTACACAAAACTTGCTAAGGACCCAAGAGTTTTGCACTGTTTAGGCACCTAAAGGTAACTCTGGATAGCAGCAAATGTCTCCACACAAATCTGTGAATATATCCATGTAACCAAGGCAGATGTGCAGTTACTCCCACAGCATTCATGCTGACATGGCTCTTGCCCAGTCCAGACAGAACATGACTGACCATCCTAAACTGTTACTAAGAATCCCACAAAGACACAGCTTCTGTCTGGGTTTTGATAAAACTGAACCAAACATACTTGGCTTCACTCTTGGCTGTACTTGTTCAGCTCTCCTTTGTACAAATAAAGTCATGATACAGGAGAATTGTCAGCACAGCACAGCCCTTGCCGAGCCACCCCTCTGCAGTTCAGCATCAGGATCCTGAAGGACACACACAGCAGGACAGGGAGATAGTGCAGGGTTATCCAACGTCCCCTCCCTGACAGTGTCACCTGTGACTGACAACTGTGTTTTGACTCAACTGGAGTTTCTGCACAACCTCCATAAGAGAGACTTGTGGATTGCACAAACCTTGTGCCAGTGTGGGGGACTGTCTGGAGCAGAGCTCTGTCACTGACACAGGGAGCTCATTCTTTGAGCATTACCACATGTAAAGCTGGAATCACAACCCTTCCACTGTTCACTGATGTTCAGCTGGACTTATGACATCTCTGTTGACCTCAAGAGCCTACTCTTACCAGTGCATTAATGCTGCTGCACAGGCTTGGCCTTTTTGACTTCCACATTTGGAAGGATTGCAGCAACCAGCAACAATATTTAGAAGTCGCTTTATATGATTCATGTTTCTGTCCTACACATGCATCTTTTGCAGACTTTCCTCTCAAAATCAGCACATTTATCATGAAGTGGTGACAGCAGTGAAGTCTCACACCTGATGAGACAATCTGTAGAGATTTTTGAGTCCTTATACCACACAGCAGTTCTAACACAAGATATAATGTCATTTGTTTTTCAGTCAGGAGATAAACTGTTTGTCTTGAAGACAAATGACAGGCCTAAATGTCTCAATTACAAGTACTGATGTTTACTCTATTGCCAAAAATAAAGCTCTAGTATTTATATAAATTCTTGGATTTGTCCCCTGAGCTTTATGTCCCAGTAGTTTAGGAACACCATGATCCCCAAATACATGTCACTAACCTAGATAAGAAACAAAGCCACTGGTTGTGATGGTCTGGAAGTAAATGGTGGAGCACTGGGAAAGTAATATATGGGGTGAGGAACAACCCAGGAAGCACTAAGAGAAACAGGAGGGAAGGCTTTCTGAAAATGAGTTGCCTACAATCTTTACTAGGTGAGAAAAGCATGTCTTGACTGGTGAAGGTACATGGACTGTTGGTTTATAACATACTATAGATAGGAACACTGCCATTAACACCCTTGTGCTATTAATCATGGACCAAATTGATCCCAGAATTAGGTTTTGGGTCTGTTCTTCTACTGAACAGTGATTTTTCTTTTTGGTGGGTAACCTCACTATCAGGCCCTGGCAGACACACCTACTCTCTAGTAAAGTGTTTAACATTACTCCTCCAGACCAGCTTTTTCTTGAATTATTATTGCACATTTCAAGTGGCAGAAGTAATTTGGCCCCCAGCCAGCATGAGTCTAAAACCAAACTGCAATAATCCCAAGAAAAGCATTCTGCCTGTCCTGTTCCAGCCTTGAGCTCTCCCAAAAGAACCACCTCAATCACAGTTCTTGCTCCATATCTTGTTATTATTCACCTTGAGAAGCACCAGTAGCTCCAAATCCCACCCAGTGTGGAAGTCCCAGGTGTTCCTACCCCAACCTGAAACCCACTCCTGACTTAAAGCATCTCAAAGGGTCTCTATAGACTGCTTGAGACAAAGATCCAGCTCCCTCAGGAGAATCTCCTCCTCCACTGTGGCTGAATGCTCTGAGGGGCAGTTAATCACAACAGCATCACACCTAAATCCAGGGCTTCTATGGGGCAGGAGCACAGAGCTGGAGTGGCTACGCAGCCCATCACAGACATTACAAAGAGAGACTCCCTTCTGCAGGTCAGCTTGTCACACTCAACCAAACTGCTTCCAACCCTTGCAGCAGTCCAGAACATCCCACCCAACAGTGCAGCCACTGCATTCAGCCAGTGGATTCAAGGGTTCTGTGCATACACTCAGAAGCTCTATTTTAACTTATTATGTAAAGCAAGAAAAGCAAGAAGGTCTTTTCCTCCTGCTAGCCCCACTCAGAAAACAACAACATCCTCCCGCAGCGCTCCTCACCTGGGGTGATGAAGGCATTCTTTACCAATAAGGACACTGTTTCAAGCTTCGGAGCAGGCACTATTTTTTGTGACTGTTTGGGCCTCGTCCCAGCACTGGCCAGAGGAACAGGTTTGGGGAGTGCAAATGTCAGCTGGGACTGCAGCTGTGGCCGGGGCTGCCCCTGGACGACAGCAGTCTGGAAGGCCAGGTTACAAGGCACTCCTGCCCCCGGCTGCTGCGTGGCCAGGACCAGGCTCTGGCTCTGGCTCTGGCTGAAGGTGGTGGCAGGGGCGTTGTGGGTCAGCGTGGCAGACGCCGTGTGAGTGATGACCGAGGACTCACAGAGGCCAAACTTGGGTGTTTCTGGAGCGGCGAAGGCGGCGGGGCTCAGGCTGGAGCTCAGCGGCACCGCGGGCAGCGGGGAGTGCTGCTGGGAACCCGCGGGCTGCAGCACGGGCAGCGCCGGCTGGAACACTGACATGAAAGTTTGTGGCCCGCTGAGAGATGAGTCAGGAGGGAAGTCTGCCGGCTGGATGAAAGATCCCTCGCTTCTAATGCTGGAACACTGGTCAGCAACAACATCAGGAATGACAGGAGCAGGTACTGAGGAAGGAATCAGTCCGTCGCTGATGCTCCCTTCTGGAAGCGTGCTGGGCAATGAACCCGACGGCAGGACAGGAGACTGAGAGACAAGGAAATATCAGTCAGACATGTATGACCTCCTCCCGAGAGGACATGGCTCACATCAGAGCCTTCGGTTTTAAACCTCTCTCACCTGGGAAGAGTGGCTGCTGCTGTCTGTGGTAGCTGAGCTGACAGCAGATACCGAAGGGAAATAATTACTGGAGCGGCTGGGTGTGAATTCTGAAACGTGAAAAGTCACCTATTAATTTTCTACTTTTCATACTCAAATACAGCATTGCTAGATCCTAAAATTCACAGGAATATCAGTATTATTTAGAAAATAATGAAACAATGAGATTTTTTGCTTCATACAACTGCTGTTGACTGAAAAGTGAATTGCTGTCTTCCAGAGGAACTGATCTCTTTGAGGCTGACTCCTTCAACTTTCATGCAAACTGGAACAATACAAAAATCAGTCCTAAAATCCAGTTAAAGGTTCATCTATACAGAGCTGATCCTCAGTGAGTACCACAAAATACAGTTATCTGATGCAGACTGCATGCAGAGCCAGCAAATAGATATGACTCTTTACTTCCATGAAGATCCATAACCATCAAAGTTGTCAGCAGTGGTTTAATGTTATATGGAATCCTTGACAGTGCCATGAAACATTCAAATACAAACAAAATGCTAAATGTCTTCATCACTAAGAAATGTGAAATGGGGAAATCTTAGATGTTTGTAACACTCAAACTTTAAAACCTAGTTCATAAATCACTGCAATATTTAATTAATGAACTCTATATATGATTCTTACCCTGAAAAGGCTCAAAAGTATCCATAAAATCAAAATTTGGCTGGAGAGGAATAAGCCCTGGTTGAATCATGTCAGCATTTCCTAAGTGTCCTGCAAAATTCAGCAGACAGATTAGATTAGCTTCCCATCACTCACATAATAACAGCAGCAGGAATAAAACACTCCACACCCAGGCTTGGCCAAGATGTTGCAGAAAAACTGCTGCTGAAAGGAACTGAGCATCTGCTTCTCTTCAGAGCTACAGCACAATCCAGATATCAAAGCCATTGGGGAATGAAACTTCCAATTACTAAAATGGAAGAGGTGAAACCTGAAGGCTCTAACTGACATCTGGGATTGTCAAGCTCAGATGCTTCCTGCTCCCAAACCTCCTGTCTTGCCCCTGTTGCATTACACACAGCCTTGTTGGGAAGCACAGCCTGACCCACCACAGCTCACAGCAGACTATTTTAAAGTAAACCATCACCCATTTCATCTGCCTTGAGTACAATTCATGTAAACCATGGCTGCTCTGGAGTTGCTCAGACATCCATGCAGCAAGGATGGTGAACAGTAGACATGTGCTGCCCCATCAGATAGTCAGAGCCTCCAAACAGAGCTGAAGAGCTCTTGGGATTGTTTGTACAGATGAAACTTGCACTGGTTCTTACTGGACAAAGCCGAAGAAAAACACACAGGCAGTCCCTTAAAAATACACACACAACTGTGCTTTGAGATATATCACGGTGCTTTCACCACTGATAAAGTAAATACTGCTCGTTACAATCTATTCAGAGCAACATTAGGGGGCAAAGCCGGGAGCAGCACGTAAGAAGCTAAGACAGAATCATAAGACAGCCACATTCCCTGACCTGTTTTTATCTGTATCGGCAATGTAAGATAGATTTCTTAGGCAAGACTACAAGGGCTGAAAAGCTGAGTTTTTGCAGGGGTTCTCACTGCAACGTAGCTAAGCCAACAAATACCTATGTCCCTGGAATTTGGCCAGGACACCAGCTGATGTGAAGAGAGTGTGGAGAACAGGGTGTCGGTGAACTCGGACATGAGCATGTCTGCATCCAAGAGGCTGCCTTCCTCCATGGGGACAGGGGTTTCTCTGCCATACCTCCTTTTTTGCCAGAGAACCACATCATCATCCTGTCAAAGGAAACAAAGAGAGGTCAGGCAATGCCGAAACAGTCTTGCGCAGATTTATAAAAGCAACCCTCAATTTCACATTTTAAAAGAAAGAATCTCTCTTTGAGGAGCCATCAAACAGACTGAAACAAATCACTGGTGTTTGTGACACACCAGCAGCTTCAGCTGACTGAAATACCACAACACTCTAGCGAAGGTTTTTGCCCAAAACCCAGATATATTGACTAGAAGTATGTAAGACAAGTACCAACACTTCCTTGTTTGACTGATTACACAAGTATTTTTGCACCTAGTTTAACGATCCCTTCATCTGAATAAAGATTAAACATAGCATGAGTAGCAAGAATCCAAAAAACAACACCAGTGTTGTGAGATGTTGTAGTGGTTTGAAAGCAAAATGAGTGAGAGCCTCCAAGTCAGAAATACAATTTAATGAAAAGGGAAACAAGGTAAAATAAAATAAATGCAGTAATACAGAAGACCACTGACAGAGTCAGGATACAACCTGAGCAGGGTGATGGAAGCAGTCCAGGTGAGGTGGTCTTCCTGAAGCAGTGACCCCATAGAAAGGTCTGGTAGCTCTGGGAATCCAGTGGGTGAGGGCTGCCTGTACTGTCCCAAATCCCACCTTATATCCAGGTGAGAATGCTTGGCTCCTCCCCTTGGGCAGAGCATCTCCCAATGGGATGATGAGTCATACAGTGGGTCCTTGATGGCCCATTAAAGAGAGAGAACTCCCAGAGGGAGTTACCTGGGTCACACAGCAAGGAATTGATGGGCCATTAACAGAAGGCCTCCAGAGGGAGGGGGGCCTGGGAAGAGGCACTGCTCCAACAATTGGATTCATCAGCTCACGAAGATGGTGATAGAATACTCTGTGCATATCCTATACTACAACCCAGGACAGATGTATCGGAAACTCTGACACAGTGAAGTGTAATTGTACTCCAAGTTTGCACAAGACGCTTTTTGCCCATGAAAAATACAACACAATGTGACTTGGCTTACCTATCCCTCTCTACAGGCTGAGTTAAACTGCACTGCCTTGCAAAAACAGCAGAACAGTGCTTCTGATCATCAGTTTATATACCTAAAGTAGGTTTGGCAGTTTAAGGGGACATACTAAATGGTGACACCACTGTTCCTTTGACTATTTTGTCCTTTTATAGGATCCTGGCATATTATCTGCCTGAGCTGTGGGCACAGCAGGAATATCTGCAACATGTAGCTGCCACATCTTCACAGATCCAGTTACACAAGCGAGGCAGCAGTTCCAGTTACAACTCAGTAACAAGATGAAATCATGTGCCAGCCCTCAAAGAGATTGATCTCTCTGGGCATGCAATGCTGATTCCCATTTCTTCCGTCACACTGCTTTACATTCAACCTCTCCTCCCTCCAGTTCAAGCTACAAATCTTACACTGCTCTCTGAAGCACAGAACATTAAGGTGTCTAACCTTAATTAAGGCTTAAGCAAGATGGTTGTCTTTAGATTTTAATCAAAGCAAGCTACTGCACATTACAACTTTGTTATCTACTGCAAGTTCTACAAGAATAAATGCTGCCAGTTCTCAGTGGTGTTACCTACCCTGACCAAACTTGAAAGATCTTCATCTTTGTGTTTCTGTAACTGTAAAAGGAAAACAGAACAGATGGTGAAGTCAGAATAGGTCCTGTATGTGCCAGTGCAAGACCTGATTTTGCAAAACTTTTAAGACCCAATCATGCACAATCAGTCTCAGCACAGTAATTTTTAGTTAAGTGGAACTAATCAGATGAGCATGCCTGTACTAGCTTATCATCTGTTTTAAGTACTCTTGCATGCCAGAAAAAGTGATAGAAAAACTCAAAAAGCGACAATATACTGATCAAGCTCAAGCAAACTACTTTCACTATGTAAACCAACTGACCCTTTTCTTGAAGTATGTTCTCCACTTGTGGTATTCCCTAATGACTATTTCAATTCTTCGTTTCCAGTATTTCCCTTCTGTTGCAATGGCCTGAGAAAACAAACACATGCCATGAATTACACGGAATCACATAAGGACTGAATATCCAATACATTTCCAAGCAAATATTCAGGCATAAAAAATGCAAAAGAAAGCATGCTAATTCTGTTTGAGCTCATGTATCAGCAGCCCACACTGTCCCAGAGTTCAGCTATCAGAGCAAATCTGACAGTACTAACTTCATCTTTCCCACAAAAACCAAACACAAGATGACGTCTGACTGCACTGTCAGCATCTCCCACAGCAGCTCAACCATAACCAAGTGTTAAGAAACGGCAAAAAAAACCCCAAAAACCCCTTTAAAATTAATTTACTGAAATGTAACGTAGAAAACACACAATACCCTGTGAATTTCACAAGGTCCATGCACAGACACACACATAAGCAAAAGCTGCTACGAATGACACAAAGCAATAGAAATCTGATGTCCAGCTCAGGGAGGACCTCACAGGCCACACACTGATGGCAACAAAAGGATCAGACAATATGGGTCTTCAATGTATTACAGAGAGCAGTGTGTAAGTTGGGGAGAGCAGACTAATGAGAGCCTTAACTTTGTGTTCGAGGGTCTCTTTCAACACAAACATCAACACTGTTCTTTCAAAAACCTGAGACAGTTCCACAAACTCATCTGGAACTCCTTTGAGTTACAAATTACTCTAGAGTTATGCAGTATAGAGAGAGCCACATATTGCCACATCAAGGGCCTCACTGGTTTTCTGCAAGGAGCCAGAGGGCAGATGTTAGTTTTCATTTATGTTTACAGGAGCACAAAAATGAAAGAACACAAACCCATATTTGATCTGCCTGTGAAACTACCTCTACACAGAAAAAGAAATTGCTTGTTCTCTTGAAACCACACCTCTCCAATTACATAAAATACAGAAAACTCTCCCAGGGTTACTTAGATTCAGTTCTGAAAATATTCATCACTTTGATTTCCCACCAACTTCCAGTAAGAAGACAGCAGTGGCTATCAAAATCTTAACTATTCAAACAGCACTTTTATGACTTATGACTCATTAAACTACAACATTAACATAAGTTACACAGATAGCAAATGTCCTTCTGGTTGGACCTTGATCATCCTAATGTGATGAACTAACAAAACCAGGTTCACTCTGCTTTTAGTGCTTCTTTCTAAATAGAAACAGAGCACAGACTGGCTATGCTGCCCTTGTTCCCAGCAGACCAGAAAATCCTGTTACAAACTCCAGAGCTCACTGGGCTGTTCCTGGGGTTTCACACACCTCTGGCCGCCGGTGCTCATCGACGTCCACGGAGCCGTCCAGAGGGGTCACAAAGTGGCACACGGGGTTCTTGCGCTTCTCCAGGTCTGAAATAACAGCGAAAATTCAAGTGCTGAGCACCTGCAGGGCCTGCAGAGAGCTGTCCCTTCAGCGGCAAGGTGTGACAGGGAGCCTAGCCAGGATTCCTTCCCCATAAACAGGGAGATCTCGGGCTGTGCTTGGAGCGCTCAGCACATCCCCAGTGTGGGCTCATGCAGGAAAGCCCTGACCCAACGGCCTCTGAAACACCAGACCTCGAGCAGGTTCCTGAGCTCTTCACTAGACAATTTCAACTCCCTCGTTCTCACCGATGTCTCAGCAAAGACCCGCCCCCAGCACGGTACTTACACTGCATGTACCAGGCCCTCCAGATGGCGTTATTGAGACGGATTTTATCTCTCCACTGAAGTTTCAATCCCTTAAAGTTTTTCCATTTCGGTGAAACCAACCTTCCGCTGCAACAGAACAGACAACGAGTAATTCTGCTTTCAGTTTTTCTCTCTTCCTTCCTTTCAAGACAAAGCATCCCCCTAAACCAGCCAAACCATCAGGGGGTGAAACAAGAAGCCACATTTGGCCAGACACAACTTTTGGTGTCCATGGCTCAGTGAGTCAGGAGCCAGAGATGAATCCAGTCTTCAAGAGTCCTCCATAAGATCTAAGAACTGTCACAACTGGTATCATGAAGATCATCAGGAATGAAATTTATTTCACCTGCACTTTCCTCTTTGCCAGTATCACACCTTTTCTAGTCCCCACCTATGAATTTCTACCAACTGGGATCAGATTATTTAAAATTAAGAGGCTTCTGTACGTTTGGTCAGATACAGTTCCATTTGACTTTCCAGGCTGGTAACACTGGAAAAGAGGAATGAAATTCCAGTTCTGGTCCAAGAAAAAACATAACCCATCAACTCTACTCCACTGGTAATCAGAGCTGGGCACAAAGTAACTTTTCTCCAAGAAAGCTGGAAAAAGAATGCTCCTGGGAAGTGGCAGGGAAACGGAAGGGAAAAGGAAGAATCAGCAGGGACTCTAGTAAGCACTGTATAAACACAAACTACCCAGCCCTTAAAACACACCTTTATGAATCATTAATCCACATTATTGACAGGGCAGGGGAAGTAGGAAATACTCATAACACAGTAAATTTCAAGCCAGAAATTAAAGTAACTGTGCTTATATCAGGTTCTCTCACTTGTTTTGGGGGGGGAGTTTGGCCCCACATCTTCCAAGTTTATGTCTCCTGTGCTGTTTGTGCAAGCTTGCTATGAGGAATTGGACCAGCAATACCAACTGCAACCCACACAACTACAAAGGAAACCAGCTCATCTTGACACACTACGAGCATCAGGTCAAGGAGTGATGGAGACACAAAGGAGTGACAGGAGCAATGGCACCTACAAACACTCTGCCCTCCCAGGGGAGATCCCCTGAGCACACGGTCAGTCAGGAATGGTCTCTGCCATGAACTGCAGTGGCACTGGAGATGTACCAGCACAGACAGTGCCCTGGCACAGGCCCTCTGCCTCACACGTTCAGTACAAATGAACTCAAGAGAGGAATTATTTATCCTTAAAAGCTCGTTTCACATTTCAGCTCTAAAATGGCTGTGCAAATAGGAAGCACATCCTACAGAAGTGTAAGGCACTTCCCTTGGCTCACCAAAGCCCATGCATAGAGCCTGAGGGTGGAGAACTGATGATTCCCACTTTCCTGTTTGGTCTGGGAAACCTCCCAACAGCAGCTCTTTTGAAAGAAACCTTTTATTAAAACTTGCAATACTATAAACATATAAAAAGTCCTCAGCCTAAACAAAAGCTATCAGAATGCCAGAGCTGCCAATACCAGGATATTAAACTAACATTTTTGCACGTATTTGGCTCACTATTTCTTTCCTCCCTTGCTGACACCACATCTGCTCTCACATTCAAGTAACTTCCACAACTCTGACAGTAACAGAGGAACAAGTGCCAGGCTTCTGCCAAGAGACAGGTAAAGAAAACCAGCTCTGCTCTTTCAATTTTACTGCTATATAAAATGTCAGTTGTGGCAACAGGTTGTAGCAATGCACCAGCAGATGAGTTGTTGCCTGGCGGTGAATTTTTTTTTTCTCCTTGTTCTCTTTAAAAATAAACTGCAATGCTGTATGCCAAGGAAGCAGATGCAGAGACCAGGTATGGACTGCACTAACAAGATAATTCCCAGCAGCAAGAGAACAGGTAAGTGACCAAGTTGTGAGCCCTGTCCATGCCCAGCTGCCCCTTTGGGGTGTAGGCTGTACACTGGACTATGCTACAAGGCTCTGCTGCAGCCTTTGGGACACTGGTGACTGATAAAAAGAAGAGTACAAACAAAATCTGGTACACAAAATAGAATATGAGCACCCCCAAGAAAAACAGACTTTCTGGAGTAAGCAGCTTCACTGACTGGGAGTGAGAGCAAACCATGTCAACTATTAGCAAGGAACAGAAAAATCATTGTTAATGTACTTCTGCTGTCACTGGGCTTTAAGACACTCAGTACCATCAGACTCTATATGGTCACGGACATTTAGGAAATCTTTCTTTTCAGTAGTGCATCCATATGCCACTCTTTGAAACACATATCCCAAAACTCCACTTCTACATTTCAAGACTTTTAGTTAATGAAAAGACCTCCAACTATATCATCTCACTGTTACCCAACCCAAGTGTCAGGGCAGAGAGTGGATCTCCATCCATTTAATATTTCTCCCATCACTGTAAACTACCCCAATACCTTCAGTGTTCACTGCACAGCTCGCTCTGCCTCAGGATCACTGCACACCTCATCTTTCCTTCTAAACCAGGACTAAAGCACATCTTTTCCTGTTTCTCATCTGTACATTAACAGTTTGGAGACAGGAGATTAACGTGCTGATGCATCACCAGCATTGACAAAGTGCCCACATGCCTTTGACTAAGAAATCTGTCAACTTAATGTTCATCTCTTTCACAGCTCTGTGTGACTCGACGGTTTCGCCAAAGCAACAAAACTCTAATAATCTGCACTCAGAATAACAAGAGCAAATGCTTTTCTATAAAAAGACTAAAAGGAACTGTAATCAAGTCTGGTACACTCCATGCATCTTCAAAGAGCTAATTAAAACTGGAATTAAAACACAAATAGTTTAAAATATTTTCAATTATATTCTTAGAAAATGCTAAACAAGAGCAGTACATCAAAAGAAGGAAGTGATTAAGAACCTATTCTTAAAATAATTATTATTTTTAGTTCCCATGGGAGCAAAACACAAGTCCAGCTTGAGGTCATAAGTGAAACGACTTCAGCCTCAGTGGAGAGGAATCAGCATGAAGCTGACAACAATATTTAGACACTATTCCAAATTCCAAAGTCAATGGAAAGTCAATTACTTTGAACAGCACTGTGACTGAGAGCAGCTGCCTGACTGAAAGCAGTCTTCAGCTTTGAAAGCAGCAAAACAACAACAAGGGAAAAAAAACCCAAACAACTGGAGAGACCATCTGGCTGCTGCTCCTGCCACTTCTGTAAGACCACGCCGACTCCTACAGCAAATGTGGAGCAGCTTCCCACCAGGTGGATGGTCACCATGAACCTGCAGCACAACCCAAGGGCACAGCAGTGCTCCTGGTGCCTTCTCCAACAGCTGCTGCAGCTCTGCAGGGATGCTGCTCCCAACAAGGGGAGCAGGAGAACATCCCAAGGCAGAACTGGACCCAAGAGAGCACAGGACAGGGCAGGAGAGCTGCACCCACAGCTTGTGGGAATGCTGGTGCTGCACAGAGGGTGCCCAAGCTGAGCAACACAGGGAGCCAGGCTCCTGGGTGCATCCTGCAGGGAATGCTGCTGCCAGAAGCTCAGCTCATGTATGCAGTGCTGGAAGAACCAGTGAGTTCTATATTCTCCTCACTATCACACACAGATCAATTCAAAGCAGCTGAAAACCATCTGATGAGTGATTTGCAATGCATTCCAGCAGCTCAGCTCAGTCTCCCATGAAGAAATCTCCACCTCTTGAGTCCAAATGTCCTCATCAAGTGATTTGATCACAGCACACCAGCCAAAAGAGCTTCAGCTCAACAGCAAACAGAGCTGGAAATCCCCTTGGACACTGTGGCCCCAACGTGCTTTGGAGGACTGTCACAGGAGAGGCTGCAGACACCCCAGGCTGCCACTTCCATCTGTTGAAACTTTCACCTAGGAGTCCTGGATACACCAAGAGAGGCTAGAGCCCATTCCCAAGGTTTTAACATGTGTTTTCCCAGCTCAGGAACTACACTCAGGCAACTGAGATGAAGCAGGCAGACAGATGACACGGCACTGATCTCTCACAACCCTCCATTTCTAAAATTCTAGTGAAAGCAGCTGTGTTTTAAAACAATTACAAACCTTCAAACACCACAAAATTCGCAGCAAAGTACAAGAAACAGACATCCACAGTAAGAGTGTGACCTTTGACTTCTAAATTTTTCTTCAATCAACTGAAATGTAATTAGGGAGCAGGTTTGTATTCCAACAGTACCCTGACAGTATCCATTTACAAGCACTTTTGCCTCTGAGAATCTCATTGTTCTAAGTTAATGACACTCAATTAATGATCTCGCAGGATATTTCAGTCACGTTTCCAACTCAGCAGAGACAAGGCAAAAGAGTGATCCTCTTTCTTAACACGAGATGCCATTCACTGCTGCAAAATTTAAACCAGTAGCCCTCCCTAGCACTGAAACAACATGCAATTAATTAATCAACTCAATGAGAAACTCCTTCCGACATCTGTAGAAGCAGGATGAAGCTCTGAGATGAGATGACTCACAACAGAAGAATCCCCTGTTCTCCTCCCTTAATCAGAGGATTTTAAGATGGACTACAGTCAGTCTAAAACCACAAGACACAAGCACCCTCTGGATTTGGGCAGAAAGGGACATTTATCCATGTGCAAACCCAGAAGAAAGTTAGGGGTTTTCCATTACTTATTAGCATTAAGAAACTACAGCATTTTAGGAAATGGGTTTCTACAAAGAGCACTGAAGGAGCAGAGAAGCAGATTTAAAAACAGTAAGATAAATTCCATATATCTGCCACTTAACTGGTGGTTTGAATACGTGTTGATTAAATGGAAACTATATGGTATAGCATGGTAGAGCTTATGGGTTTTACACAGCTCAAATGCTTTATTCAGCTGTTTCTGATTCAACTTGCAGTTCCCCGGTTTTTATCTCCCTCAGAAATGCCCACAACAGCACCAGAGCCCTGTATTTAAATCCTTTTCCAATAAAAGGCAATAAGGAAGACTTTGCTGTAAACATCAGCCTGAAAAATCCCATTTTCCCATTCAGAAAAATTTAAGTTCATTCTCCACACCATGACATGTAGAAGTTGCTGAGCAGGAATTTCAGCTGGGAAGTGATCTTGGGACTGTAGTGAACTAAATGCTGCACCAAGTAACAAGTTTTTAAAATATCCTCTGAAGATGAAAAGCAAGGATCTCCTGCCTAAAATAAGGAAAGAGTGAATTACATGCCCATGGCTGCAAAGTGTGTGAGTAACACAGTAGAAGTAGGACATGGATTTTTTTGATGTACTACTGTGCTCTGCACATAAACTCCTAATTTCCACTTTCTCATTTTTCACTTGTTTTGATAAGCAGAGACAAGGAAAATCTCTGGCTACATTTGGCTCCCTAGCTCAGGAGGTGTTATTTTTTCTCTTGCACTCAGAGAGCACCTGGCCAAGATCTGTGGTCCATGGAATTTAAACACAAACCTCCAAGTGCTGTGGTTTAAATTCCACAGGCCTGTCCTGCTGCCCAAATATGTATTCCCAGAAAGCCCAGCAGATAGGCTGGAAAGCAGCTACTGCATGTCTGCAGGAATCACTTCCCCTACAGATCACTGGAGTCTAATGCACTATGGTTGTAAACAAATTATTTTGTTTTCAAATCTGGATTTTGTTAATTCAGTTGATAGGAACAAGCTACAGAAATGCCCTGTGTTTTCCTGTTTAGGTAATGGATCCCCCTGCCCTTGTGCTAAAACAACTCCTTTTTGCCTTATTAGCTCCAGCCTCAAAACCCACTTCCCCTCTCCCCCCAGTTCCTTCCTGTACACAATTATGCAATTTTTTGAGGTAGGGTAAGAATTTTACTTTTATTACAGGTAATGGCAGTGAGGCTCTTAATTTAAGTAATAGGAAATAATCAGAGTTGATAGTACAGTAGCTAAATAGATTAGCTTTTTCAACAACACAGAAAAGGAACTTTCTGGCTTCTCCCCAGCACTTTTTTTTTTTTGAAGGCGTGGTTTTAGTTTGTTTTTTAATCTCCAATCTGTTTTGTTGGGGAGTTGGGCCTGTCAGCTCAGCTCTCCAAGAGCCAAAACTAACAGTATTTCCCCAAACAAAGGTTCATTCAGAGAATCAGATTATGAGCATTGTGTGTTGGAGCAAAGGGGCAGGCAAGAGAAACCAAAACATTTCCACACGGCGTGAATGTGTGTGTAGGACTGGCGAGGAGACCACGTTTTAGCATCTTATAATTTTATAATTCCTACCTACAAAGTTAATCCCAGCTGCAGACCAAGGATACAAATCCCAGACAGAGCTCATTTTAAAAGGCAGATTTAGGGCAGGTCATTTGCTTCATTACCTGGTTCAGCCTCCTTCCCTGAAATCCTCCCACAGCAGCAGGCTCAGGGTCGTGGAGGGATGCTCTACTGCTCATAGACCACCAAGGACAGCAGGGAGCTTTGTGCTCAAGTTAAATCAAACACTTTAAAACAACCAAAATGTCCCCTCACTGTTTTGATTCATCACTTTAAAAAACAATACTTTCATCTTAAGACAAGAGATAGTGGAGCAGACAAATATTTTTCTTCTCTCATGAGCATTACCTATTAAGAACTGTTAGAAAAATAAAAACAAAGATCAAATTTAGCCACTGGCAAACTGGAATTCCAACACCTGCCAAGAAACATGTTATCTCAACTAATTTCACCCAGGCAGGCTCAGGTATGCACCTCCTGAAATGGAACAGGAAAGTGAAAGGTCAGCTGTATGCCTGAAGCAAATCCTCCTGCCCCAACAAATCCACCAGAAATTATTTATTTATGTTATAAATTCAACGCTATTTTAAGCTTGGAAGTTTAATGTAATTTGCATAAATGAAAGTTTGTGGTGCCTGGACTCTTGCTCTGACAACCTGGTCTATACTGGCCTCAGGAATGACCAGGCAGGTGTTGTGTCAAGGCAGCTTCCTCAGGGACAGCTGAAAAACCCACATTTTGGGAGCATTCTCACACCTACCCTGACAGTTTTTCATACCACCACCACTGTGTCAGCCAGGGAAAGGAGCCACCTGCTGCAGTTTTAGTCAAACACAACGTGGCCAGGGCCAGCTGTGTGCAGGGGGACAGGCAGCTGAGAGGGACCACTGAGAAATGCCTTCAGCAGATGCAGGGTTCGTGCAGGTTATGAAAGGGTGAAAATAGCACTGGGCAAACATAAAGAACACTGCAAATATCAAGAAGACTTGAAGGCTATAATGTCCTTCAGCCAGAGGCTATTTAAAGACTCAGAATATTTAGACAGTTTCTCATTTCCAGTCAGAAATCAAAAGATATTTCTAGAAATGTTCCTGCTTTTCAGACACTTGTCCAACAGTGGCTCACTTTAGTACAGAACTGGAACAGCATGAGAAGAAAAAAGCTTCTTAAGTACTGTCATTAATATGTCAGACAAAAGGCTGAGATAATGGGCCTTACCATCACATCTGCCACCCCTGACCCTCCAAAAACCTCCCCCTGATCCCTGCTCCTTAACTTTGCCCCTTTACAAAAGTCACCCACTTGGTAACTTATAAATATTAGCACTTTATAAAATGCCACACACTTTCACTGTCAAAAATCAGGACATTAAAGAACTACCAGAAACCCCATCATGGAAAAAGAAGCTGACACACAAAACTGACACAGTGCTCTGAGATCCAGGCTCAGAGGCAAATCCCACCCCTTTCACTGCCCAAATCTGAAATGCCATGATGGAGAGCAGCTGCCCATGGACACAAAGTGTGTCAGTGGCAAAGCAAGGACAGAACACCAGCCAACCATATCTCAGCCACAAACCCCACACTAGAAATGCTACCAGCAAGGTTAAGTTTTAGCAAGGATTAGATTTACATTTTTCACATCGGATCAGTACATTTGGTTTTCCTTCTTTTTGAAGTGCCTCCTATGCTCTCGTGCATGGTGGAAAGAAGTGTCATTTTTAGAGCTGCTTCAATATAAAGAGAAGTGATCCTACTTACTTCAGTGTCTTGAAATTTTCCACTTCTTCCTAAGGCTTGATTTCTGCCACTGGCTTTTCATCAGCCTTCTCAGAATCACAATATTCACTACAAAGAGCTGTTTCCCAATACAGATGACCAGGAAATGATAGGGTTTTGCAGTAGACCTCCATTTGCATTCAAAAGGATGGTTGTTGGCGAGGGACACTCTTGTATGGAGAGCTGTAAATGTGTCAGCATCTTTTTGAACATTAAGGCCCCAGCCGAGATTAATGAACTGATCAAGATGTGATGCTCTGGGACTTAAAAGATTTTTCACACACGGAGTTTCTGAAAAACCCAAACAAACCCTATCAGCATGGCAGATCAGGCCAGCTCCCTGAGCAGCACACACACCACCGAAGCTCAGAGCTGTTTACCACGCTTGAGAAACCCGAAACCGGCACTTCTGCCGCAGAGGATACAGTAACATTCTCTGAACAACATTACAAGCCTATAAATACACTGCAAGACTTGAGGGATCTTATTCTGAAAGCGCCTTATGGGTTTGCAAAAGCAGAGATGCTCCCCCAGCTCTCCCCTTGTGACACAAAGCTTTCATCCCAGCTGTCTGCAGCCGGCTCCCTGCAGCTTGAAAAACACCAGGCTGATTCCCAAATTCAGTTATTACAGACTCAAGACTGCAACAGCACACACAGTTTATTCAAAGTTTACATAAAAGCTGAACTAGAAACTACACAAGAGACAGAAGCAGGGTAAAGGCACCATTGTGTTACTACTGAAACTGCTCAAAGATCAGTCAAAATCTCATAGAAAGATGATGTAGGGAGAAAACTCCTTCCAGAACTCACATAAAACAGCCTGGAATGTGTGTGTGGGGGGGGAAAAGTCTCTAAAAGGTCAAGCACAACTCACAGGAAAAGTCTCCACTTCGACCTTTCGTGGATCTGTGTGCAAACAAGTGCTCTGGCAATGCTTCACCAAAACCAGCCCTTCAACTGGTGGTGAACACCCCAGTGCCCTGTGCATGGTCAGGCCGTGGGGGCAGCACATCTCAAACACTGCAGTGAAACTCCCCCAGGATCAGCCCATCCAAGACCACAGACTCCGGGGAAGGTTGAACATTTAGAGAACACAGAGAGTGGAAAACAAATTTCCACCTCCAGGTCACCGGCCAAACTGGAGCTGTCTGCTGCAGCGCAGGGAAGGCTGCGTGAGTGACCCTTCCTTAATTAACTGGGACACAGGGCTGGCAGGGAAGCAGCTAATAATGCTCATGCCACATAATCCTCGCCACACTTTTCCCAGATGGCTCCAGTAGCCTGTCTAGGACTGGACAGGCCAAGGGCAGTGCCAGGTTCCCACACACAGATGGAGAGATCAACCCTGTCCTTGGTAGCTGCAGTCCTGCTGAATTGTTGGATCTGTTCCTTTACAGTGATGGTGGTTATGGTAACTACACACAGCACAGGGCACTGACAAATGTCTCACAGCAGGTAACTTCATAAAGCAATATTTGAGCTCACTATATGCAGTGAGTGTCAGAGAAAGACCTTGTTTTATTTCATGATACCCTTATAAAGTCATTCCTTTGCTCCGAGTAACCACCATGATGAAATATCAAGCAGCAAAACGGTTCAGAAATTCTCATGCCATTCACCTGTGCACCAGTTAAAACACACAGCTGGACTGACTTTCAAACAGACTGAGATGGTTTATGTCCCAAAGCAAGTGGTGACTTCACCAGTAAAACACGTGACAGCATGAGCACTTTCACAAATCTTACTACAAGCAAAACAACAACCAACTCACTGAATGACCCTCACTCAAGTCTTTTCTTTAAACCATGTTTTTCATATGTGCCACAATCACAAAAAACCAGTCCCAACCTTCATTCTGTAGAGTCCTGTCCTGGGGACACAACGGGCCCTTGGGAAAGCTCATGTGAAAGGTAAGTAACACTTTCTGCATGTTTACTGCTATGGAGAGAAGCAACCCCACAAAATTTCCTAGCATCTGTCTCCCCATTTCCAAAAGCCTGCTACAAGCACCCAGCCTATAATCACCACATGTCAAGCTTAGACACCAAGCCTACTAATGTGCTAATAAAAACTGCTAATAAAAGTTTTAGTCTCCTTAAGCTCTGCTAAGATTTTTACTGGAGATTTGAGGGTTCTACTTGTACAACTGGATACTAAAAACAGATGAGATCCACGCTGAGTTCCTAAACAACAGCCTTCGCAGACCAAAATTTTATTAGAAACAGTAATGAATTAGCTTTTATTGCAGAATTCTATGCATCTACTCACAGAGCTGGGCTCTGCTCTTCAGTAGTAACATTTGCTGATTTGATAAAGTAAATAAATGCAATCTAATCCCATGGTTTCCATTAAGGGTTAACAATTTCACACAGCACCAGAGATAGACCAGGACTTAGGAATGCCTCTGGTTCCCATGCAGTTTGACAGCAGATTGCCCTTCCTCACAGGAGGAATGACTCAGATCAGTGTCACTGCAGTCACAAACGTACTGGCTCTGTGCTTTCACAAGACTGTGGAATCCCCAGCACAGAACGGGGCTGCTGCTACAGCCACGCACTCTGGTCTGGTCTGCAGCTTCCAGACACCAAACGCTGCCTGGAATTTTTTCCCAGCTGATACAAAAACACCGTGTAGCTCACTCCAGCACTTGGCACCTGCTTTGGCAAGAGCTGTGAGAACACCCACACAGGGTGCCACAGGTCCAGCCTTCCCCCTGCTCAGTCACAGCAGGGGTGAGCAGGAGCTTGGGGAAGGGTCACAACAGGACCAGCTTGTCCCTATGGTGCTCCCAACAAACAGCCCCTCCCAGCTCTGCAGGGGATTTTATATTAGCAAGCAGATTGACTCACTCTCTAAAAGTGAACTGAAGAACTACACAGTTTCTCTTTTGCTGTTTATAGACATGTCCCTCCACTCCAGTTGATTATGTATATATATTAATTTGGCAGGACTCTGCTTTGAAATGGGAGGGATAATGATATCTGTAATAGAGAACAGCCACTATGGTGACTTCTCAACAGCCTGGATGCCCCAGCTTTTGGACAGATTGTTTTGCTTTCCCAAAGCAATTATTTCACAATCTTTGTTTTAGGTGTCAAACATAGTTGGTAATAATTACCTGAAGTGAGTGCAGTTTCCTCCTTGAGGATATTTGTATTCCTGACCAAGTCAGCTCTCCCATCCCAACACTAGGTTCATTTGAAATAAGCTGACAACATTTGAAGAGCTTCTCCGGCTCTGTAATAGATCTAAATATTTCACAACCATATCCAAATCCCTTGGCTTAGTCGTTCCTTTCTAAAAGTTTTATATTCTCTAACCCAGAAAAGTAATTTTTGTATGTTTCCAGGTGGCAAACCTCCTCTACAACCCCTGCGTTCAATTTTCTCTCTCAAGAGCTGTGTTTTAAAGAGCAAAAGCAAGTAGTTGATTCCCTTTCACTGCTTCGTTTTTCCCCACATCTGGCACACCACCAGCAGCTTTTCTATCCAAGTTCCCTCAGCCTCCATCCTGTCAGAGACAGATGTTTACCAAGCAAACAGAGAGCTGGACTAAGCTGTGCAGATACCAGTATGCAGGAGTTTATACAGGGAAACAGTGGTATGTTCTTTGGACACCTCACAGGAGGAGCTAACACGAGAAGCATGATCTGTAACATCCAGACTCTGTGTGCTGCTAACAGACAGCCACACTTGAGAGCCGTTCCTGAATCCACTGCACAGCTCAGCAGCATCAGGACTTTGCTGTGTTGCCTCTCACCCGTACTGGGAGTTCTCCTGATGCACAATTGTCACTGTAAATATTATTAACAGAGCTTGACTAGCCATGGCTAAGTTTACTGAGACTACAGCTTCTATGTAAACATCCAGAACTCCACGAGGATGAGCAGAGAGCGACCATCAAAGAACATAACAAATGATATCATTCTTTGCTCTGGGAAACGTGGCAGCAGATAATATCCTTATCCAATGACTGGCAGATCAGGAATGCAACCAGATCTTCCACTGCCCTCTTCCTGTTTTGCACTTCTTCTCTAACAGCTGCCAGACCCAAAAGCTCAGGTATTTCCTTTTTACCTCTTTTTTTTAAGTTTTCCTTTCCTTTTTTCCCTTGGTCACTTCTGCCTCCAAAGTAATGGCATTCAACAACTAACACAGGCTAAATCAAGTGTCACACCACAGCACCAAAAGCAAAAGTCTGCATGATAAAAAGATAATCAAGAGCTGTCATGGACTTCAAAGAAGACTTACAAAGACATGAGAAGCTCTTCCACAATTCTTGCTCCATTTAGTCTCTGTCTCTTCACAAATGGTGTGGGCAGTGAGGACAAACTAGATTTAAGAGCAGCCTAAAATCTGGATGTAGGATGCAGCATGAAGAATTGAGCAGAAGAGCCTGCGATGGCTCACGTTCACATCAACATACAGTAACTAAATGCTGTGGGCCCGAGTTATTTTTAGGTCTATTGTGAAACCCCACATTCCAGCTGCTCCAAAGATACACCAGCACTACCACAGAGGCCTGGGCTCTGTATCATCACCCTGGCTGGCTGGAGTGAGTCTAACCCTTGCCCTACATTAGAATTTTGGCTGCAAGGCAACCAAGTCTCTGCCACAGATGGGGCGATGTGGCTAGGAAGTGTTTTGGAGAACAAGCTCACATGGGCTGGGGAAGGGTTTGGCTGTTGGATACAGAAGTCACTGAGCTGCTGCAGCCTGGCCAGAGGTCTCCCAGCCGTGCTGGCCAAGGTCACTTCAGCTGTCGTGTCCTTGAACTGCTGCAGGCAGAGCACCCGTCACTCTGGGACCTTGAGGGAAGGGAGAGTAAACAAGGCAGCAGAGGGAAAGGAGGCCAGGATTTCGAGTAAACATCCCATGCTGCAGAGCTCCAGAAACAATGAGCGTGACAGATTCCAGAAGCAAAGCCTCCTTCGTGCCTCTGCAAGGCTTGCTTGAATCTAGCAATGCAGACACATCTCTCAGAAAGAACAACCCTGCTGATCTCTGAGGACTAACAGCCTCCACTGCAAGGATCAGGGGAAAGGCCTCATCCTGCTTACCTGTGCTCCTGCAGATCCCTTCTAGGCAGCGGTAGAGCTGCAACACAAACTTCTGAGAACAAAACACCTGCACCCCTTTGTTCCTTCACTCCCTCTGCCTGGCAGGACACAGGACCAAGGTCCTGCACTCACCACAGGGACTCTAATGGCACTAAAGGCTCTGGGGTTCACACAAGCTCTCAGCAAAGACACCTCTGAGGACCCACATCAGCAGGACTCTCTCAGAATACCAGCACAGATGTAGTGCAGGACAGAGCTGGGAGGGGCAAACATCCCACGAAGAGGGTTCAGGCCAGGGCACACTTGCAGGTTGCTACCTTCCCCCAGTTTATTCCAAGTATAAACAATGCAGCAGCTATCTCACTTCCAAAACAAGTATCAGCAATCCTCCTCCTCAAGAAGGGCAAACCTATTACACAAAAGTCAGGTTATCTGGATCTTCTCCCTTACCCCCTCAGTCACCCTTAAGGCTCCACTCTTCAATTCTCGTTCTTAATTTACAAGCCAGCCCTAGGACAAGTAAGCCCCACCCAAAATCAGCAAAGACAACACCACCCTTCATCTCCTGAGATGGAAGAAGTCCTTGCAGGCTGACACACAGGAACAAAACTGTAACAAGCATCAGACTCCTTTGCTTGAGTAAGGACAACTTTTCATGGACTAATCTCTCAACCATTCTTCCTTGCTCCTTCAGCTGAACTTATTTCAACTTACTTCAACTCTCTTATTTCTGCTCTGAACTGTCCCCCCAAAATTCTGCTCTGTATTCCCCAAATCACTGGGAGAATGCATAGGGAAATATTGTTAATCTGCAATGAAACAGAAGCACAAACACCACATATGTCCTCTACCCATAAAGACATTCTCTGCTTGCTCTGGTGTAGTATAAATGAGCAATAAGGGTACCCCAGGAAATCCAGGAGTCTCTCACTATAATTTAAAAAAAGGCATTTATCTCTGTATGTAGGAAGACATTACAACACATCAAAAATACAGTAAGAAAGGCATTAAATATAGCAAAAAGGGCTGTATCCACTGCTTCCCTGCACTACACCAGCTAAACCAGAAGTAGAGACAAAAAGATCTCCCAACTGCATAGTGCTGTTGTAGATAATGCGCTGCAAACACAAAACCAAGGACAAAAAGCTCTCTAACAAGTCATTAAAATTTAACAAGTCATTAAAATTTTTCTGTGCTTTTCAGGAAAAGTGATCCATTCATTAAGCAGCAATGCTTAGCTACTTAAACAGCTGAACTCTTTCCTCACATCACGGTACATCACGCACCACGTCAAGGCAAAGGGTTATCTGCAGGTCAGGAGTATTCTGGCCAAAACACACTGACATATCACTAATTGAAGTGAATCAGATTCTTCCACTAATACCCAGCTACATGATAATCCAAGCAGTGCCCTGCAAGCCCTTTCCATCTGGCATGTCACCTGTTTTCTTACAGTCCCAAAGGTGACAAAGCAGCCCTGAGAACCACTCCTAACACCGTGGGCTTTGTGCCTTCATACACCTTGCAAGTGACCATGGTCTTGATAACCAGCCAAGGGAAGGAAACTTTTCCCTGGGCCTAGATGGCTTCCTATTGTCCTTTCCAATCCCATTCGCTATTATCCACTGATGCAAGGCTGGACAGTAAACTAAAAATACTAATCTTTCACAAAGGTAACTGCTGCTGAGCCTGCTCTTAAGCAGCACTCAAGAGTTTCCATACCTTAAGGCACAAAGTGAAATCTGCTTAACAGAGAGGGAACTGGCGATTCCCCTGCAGCCATTCACACCACAGAGAACGGCCAAGGTGTCACCCAGGCTCTCCTCACCACTTGCCCCTCAGAGGCATTCAGCCTGTAGGAGACTGATAAGACATTGTCACACGTATGGGAATGGCAGGAAGATAAAGCACTATCCACACCGAGCTCAAGCAAACTTCTGTCAATCCAACAGCAGATTAAACACAGGGAGGCAGAGTCCAGCAACTGCAGCGCGTGGGAACCACGGCAGGAAAACAGACAAGGAGCCCTCCATTTCTGCTTGCAGAGTAAAGAGTTCCCAAACAGGGAGGGTCCTCCTGCTGCCTGCAGGGGCACATTCAGCTCCTGAACAAATCTCTCTTGAGGAAAGGCGTCATGCCTTCAATGGCTATTAACCATTTGACAGCTCAGACAAGCTCACACCATTTAGACTTCCAAGGCCAACAGAATAAAAGAGTTTTCCAGATTCACCCGAAGGCCACTGTCAGCAGCACACTCAGGAATCCAGAGCGATGCTCCGGATACTAAAAGGTTTTTTTGGGTGGACTGCACAATGAGAGATGCCTCTCAGAACCACAGTCAGGGCAGGGAGCAGGTGCTTCTCAGGCAGTTCAGTGAAAGGCCAAGGCTTTCACTGCCTTCCAGAAGCATCAGGATTGCCCTTCAAATATCAGCCTGGTTTTATTACCCTGTAATTTGTATCTGTAAGGATCCTCATCAGTTCAGCAGCTTTTCTAAGGGACGTGTCAGTAAGCTGCACATGTTCATCATCCCCTCCTAAATCTTTCTTCCATTTCTTTCCTCTTCCTTTATTAACTCTGTAGTTGAAGTGTATAGGTCGTCCTTTCAGACTCCTCTGTCAGCTCACTCCTAAACTTCATGCCTTTGTTTCTCTCTTTCTATAAGGCCAGCACACACATCTGGGGCTCTGAAGTGCTGAGACTGTTTTGGTCATTTCAGACTGGAGAAAGGGAGGAAAAAGCAGTAACTGACTTATCTAAGATCAACAGCCAAGAAACCAAGGGTTAGAGACGAGTTTTGTGCCTGTGTGTCACAAAGTAAATAAGCTGTGGCAAATGCACACTGGAACATTTCCAATGGCAATGGCTGCTTTACTTACCAAGGGATGGCAACATTAATTAGATCAGGAGTGACACCAAGTCAGTGTGTTTTATGTTCAAAAACAACCAAAAATGACCCTCCAACTCCCATTTGAGCAAACAAACAAAAATTATTTGAAAAGACCATGTTCAGAATTTTTGTTCTGGTACTAAAACCATTAGAAGCAATTTTTGAAGAACCTTGCTTTTCCTAACCCTATTTTTCAGGCCTTCCTGCTTCAGAAACTGTGACAATAGTGTAACTCTAGATTGCACTAAAAACAATCAGATTCAGGTTTTTCCATCACTGTCTGAAACACAAAGAACCAACTCTATTTTCTTTGGAGGCCACTGAAACAAGTACTTTTCCTAATCATCTTCATGACTGTTTAATGGACATGTTAAAGGTTTCCTTTCGAGAGCGAAAGGAAAATTGTATGAAAGCTGTAAAATATTTCTATAGCCATCAAAGAGTTTAGAAAGCTTGTCTTTTTCCTCAGAAGTAGCTCAGAAGCTTTGTCTTTAAAGAACTGTTTGTGCCACTGATATTAAGATATCAAAGGACAGATGAGGGAAACTGTAAATGCAATTAATTTCTGCATACAAAGAAAGGAAGTTGCAAGCATATAGCCTGTTGTCTGTTAATTAAAAATAAAATACCAGATTAAACCCAGACTGGTGCAGGTTTCTCAACTGATAAGGTTTTTTTGTTGTTGCTGTTCTGTTTTAAAAGAACCCTTTCCCTCCAACAGCAAAAGGCAGCAGGACAGCATGAGAAGAGCCAAAGCAGGAATTCCAGATCTCCTTGCCCCCATCTCACTGCTCGATCCCCCATGACTTCCATATCTGGGTCCATCCAGCTCATTGTCTCCTTTATCAGGCACACCCTGATCAAGTCCTTCCTATCTAACTCTCCTGTCACAGATCAAAGCATGGGGAATAAACACTGCACTTTTCCAAGGCCAGCCACACCTTCCATCATCTACTCTTACTTTCCATGTATTCTTCCCTTTCATTCTTATTTCTCCTGCCCTGAACAGCATTACGCCGACAGCCTCTTTTCTCCCCAACTCGTGATCATTTACCTCTGTCCTTTCATTCAAATCTCATCTAAGTGCAACTCCAGCCTCTTTTCTTCTCCACAGTCCCCACCAGGATTAGAGACTTCCCTTTCCTTGCTGTCATTCCACCCACTCCTGCTCCTCACTCACACGGGTTCAGTGAGTTTGTAACCCAGGCTCAAACCCACTCAGTCAGCTGAGACATCCTTTGTTTCACTTGAACTTTGCAGTAACTCATTTTTTCTTTCCTGTTTCAATCCCTGTGGCCTCTGTCAACACCATCCAGTTCTTTGTGTGGCTTTATCTTGGCCTTTCTCATTCACTCCATGCATTCCTCAAAGATCCTCTTCATTTTACTCCACATCTCAGTGAGCTTCCAGCCTCACTCCTTGCCCTTTCATCTCTTCCTGCTTTACAACAGATTTCTGAATTCTGTTATTAGGGGGAAAATTCCACCCACCCCTAACAACTTAAAGAGTTCACTTTCTCCTTCAAGCCTGTCAAAATGCCTCTGACATCCCAGAAATGCCCAGCCTTCATTTGAGAAATGCCCAGCTCAAAATGGCTACAAAGCTCCCTTTATTCCTCCCCACCCCTTCCCAGCTTGCAGCATCACTAGATACCCTTTTGTTTGATTAAGACTAATCATAGCTTAAGGACACACAGTCAGATAAGCAGCTGCTCAAGTGACTGAATATCAACTCTGCTTTCCAAAAGAATGGAAATTTTTTTTCCCCCCACATGGGAAAGTAACAAACAAGAATGGTTCCGTGACCTACTAAAGGGGTGTGTGGAAAAACGTGAGTGAAGCCAAGACCTGAAGTTTGGGTTTCCTGGCTTTAATTCCTCTATCCACTCAGCAGAGAGAAATAAAAACGGGTAAGGGGGGGAGAACTGGAAATCAATGTCTTAATTTCTGTTGCCATTCAGAGCACATCGTAATCATGCAGCACAAAATCTTCCCTAAAAATCATGCCAAATCTCAATGTTCAGCCAATTTTTTTCAGATCATGCTAAAGTTCTTGAGAACTGGCAGTCTGAGGATAAACTAGCTCCCTCTTCCCTATTTCAGCATATCCATCAAAAATGATTACGAAATCCATGTTGTATTTAAGCCAGAAAATAACATCTGTTTACTGAGTAAAAACACAAGATGAGAACTACAACAAAACACGTAGACAGTAACAACATTAAATGGTAGATCAAGAGATGATAACAGTGTGCTTTTTTAATGAAAAAGGTGACTACTGTGCCCAACACCTCTGTAGTAACACCCTGCCCAACCAGGTCCATAGAAACCAGTCTGCAGACACCAAAATAGCCAGGAGCCAAACAAACAAAATTGTCCCTGTATCTAAACCTCTGTCCACAGAATTGGTCTGTTCTTCCTGTAGTTATTTGTAGCCCTTGTAGTCATTTGTAGCCCTGAGGACACCAAAACCTTAATCTGAACCAAGGCCTTCTCACACTACCACCACTAAATGCTTATTTTGGCAAAGAAATGCATCTCTGAGACAAGAACAGCTCAGCAACCTCCCTGCAAACCATCCTGAGGTTCAAGGTTGTCAAGGTGGAATTTCAAAGTGCATCTTCACAGAGCTTAAAAGCTTGTGACTATATCAAGCATTTGACATAAGCAGGGTAAGAGGCTCAGTACCAATGTCCTGATTCATGCTGCATCCTGAATATGGCACCTTTGCCTTGAAGAGACCCTTACTGTGGTTAAAAATATTTGTAACAGTGACTCTGCTCAAGTCTGGCTAAATTCAGAGGTGACAATAGGTGTTTTTAGAGTAGCTTCGACAAGCAGCATGTGAAATATGGAAGTTTTTAATGGAAGTTTTTAATCTCCAGGTGCTATCAGCACTGCTGAGAACTTCCCCAAACGCTGCACTAACAAAGAATGTGTGGCAAAGGTGCTCTGGAAACAAGCTGACCCCTAACGTCAGTCCACTGAGGAAAGGAATATTTTTGGCTTACATCTACATGAAGTGAAGGAGTCATATTGCTAAAGAGGAGAGATGAAATCTAGAAATGACCTGGCAAGCTGCTCACAAGGCAGCTTTTGTCCCAGTTTCCAGACCCCACTCTCCTGCTCTGGGCAGCTTTAGCAAGCAGGATCCACAGGGTTTTGGACAAGGATCTCATGCCAACGTTAACACTCTTACCTCAAGTACAACACCTGGCATGCTCCTTAAGCTCTTATTAAAAGGTGAGAGAACTCTGAGGCTACTTAAGAATAAATGAGCCCACAAAGTCATCTTCATCTACCCTACCATGCCCTATATGCTGAGATAAGCAATGACTGACATAATAATATATAATAGTTTAAAAATAACACCACCCAGTGTGAGTAGTATCATCAAGAATTCCTAAAATAAAGCTTGTGCTCTGTTTACACAATGTACAACGACCACACACATCTGAGGAGCCCATTCTCTCCAATGTCTCCCCAGCACTGCACAAGAAGAGAACCTTCATACACAAAATTATTTACATGGTCTCAGAGCCTCATCAACCTCTAATTTCTTCACAGGGCGTGCATACAACACACTGGCAGAGTATAACTGAAATCTGCAATGTCACTTATCCATTTCACACCCAGAGAAAATAAAAAATCATTTTAAATCTACTTCTTCCAGGGATAATACACTCCATTTCCTATTCCCTGCAACAATTACATTAGTCATCTTAGCAGGATTTACCTTTCTACCCTTGAGATAAACTAGCACAAGGTCAGTGATTCCCAACATCTGTTTTTCAGAGCTCCACAGGCAGTTCAGAGAAGCTCCTGTTTTAGGTTTTGAACCTTAAACTATGCATCATTCTTCCCAAAGCAGAGCTTTCCACAGGGAAGTCCAATGTCCCATATTCCAGACTGTCAGGGCAATAAATGGTTCATAGTGTCCTTTTGTAAAGCACAATTTTTCACCAGGCAGAAGTCTTCAGCCTCCATTCTACATGGAACTGAACACGTTTCTTCCACTGGAGACAAGAAGTCTCCAAAGCAAAGAGAAAAAATTCTTCTGTCCCTATCTCAGGGAAAAAAAAACTTGCACGATAGGCTGTTGTTGAAACATTTCTGAATACAGTTCAGCTTCGGGAAGTTATTTCTGGGTAATGTAATTATTTGAATAATGGTAAAGTTATTAGAGTGCTTTACTGAATTAACTATCAAGATGACACAACATTTTACTTAATTCTGTGTATTGTAGGTCATGTACCCAGAAGCACAGTTTCCCATTAGAATGAGCAGTGTCAAAGGTCCCTTCTCACTTTGAGAACATTTTTAAAGATCTTTTTGCCCACATACAGTGACCTGCCTGCAACAGGTCAGTTCTAGCTGCCTACACGCCAAGGTCTGCCAGGTCACACTGGTTTAAAGAGCTGAGATGAAGGGGCTAAAAGAACCAAGGTACTTTTACCTCTGTCAGTATGGTACTGCTCCCATAATCAATCTCATCAGAGAAACAAGTGACATTTAGATAAAGCACAGCCCGCGTGACACCTGTTATAAAACCCCGGTGTTTATAAGTTACTTATTAATTTAAAAAATGGTTTTAATCTGCTCACTGTACATGGGAGTATGCTATAGGCATGTTTTCCCCTCTGGAATGGCTTATCTGAAATGAGACTTTTCAAGCTGGGCAACTGGCTATGTGACTGAAACAGCTGTGATGAAAATTAGAATTGTGATGGTTTGCACTGCTCAAAGGCCTGAGGGAATCGCTTCCCTGGTGTTCAGAAAAAAACTTTTTTTTATCATAAAAAGTTTGACCGTTAACAGCACAAAGCCAAACTCAAAACAATTTACAGCACAATTAAAAGAGCCCAGGTTACACCACGAATCCGTGATCCAGCATAAATTTGGTACAAACCACCCGAGGTAATGACCCGAGTAATGACTGAGGTAATCTAGAAAAACTTTGCTTTCTAGTCCATCGGCCAAGCTAATGGGTACCACACGTTTTTTACTGCTTCTCTTTAAAAGTTTAAACACTGTAATGCCAGCAATGAGTGTCAGATGTAAATAAATATTACATAAAGAGCTCCCTTACAGCAGCTTCCTTGGGTTTAACACGACTGCATCACTCAGCTCGGCACACATCTTCACCCTCCTGTGTTACGGTTTTTGCTGTTGGTTTCCACACCCCCAGGTCTTTTCCAGAGACAATTTCTACCCAGCAAAGGCAGCATGGAAAACATTAACAGAGAATCTGTGTGTTTTCTCAGTGCTGGATCTGACAGGCAACAATGAGAAAGGTACAGCTGAGGCAACAGCCGTGAAAACATTCCCATAAACCAACCAAGAGCAAACCCAACCTAAGGACGACGTGGACAGAGAGATCTACAACCTACAGGCTCAATCATTTGTTAAAAAGCCATTTCCTATTCTCACCAACACGTTAATCACCTCAAATCAGGCCTTGCAGAATTACTTTAATCTTTTTTAGATCCAGATTTACAATTGGTTTGTTTGGCAGATTTAAGAATTGTATCCCAAAGCTGCTGAGTAAGCAGGCTGGATCAGGGCAGGATGCTTTAGGGCTGCAACTCAGCAAACCCTAAGCATTAAGAATGTGCTTTTCTTTGGCAGCCTCTAAGATATTTTCTGCACTTTGCCTCATACTACCACCAGCAAGCAGGATAAAATTATTTCTTCTGAAATAATTCAGTGCTCAATTTATTCACCTACATCAGAGTTCAGTACTGTCAGTCAGTGTAACAGAATTATTCCTTTGCAGCAGATGTGATCCTCAGTTTCAAAATCCCAAGGACACGCTAGTGGAAGCACAAAATAAAACAAAGGTGATAGAGGCCGAGGAGCAGATGTACCTGAGCAGTCCAGTTCTGTCCTTCATAATCCCTGCAGATCCTCTGCAAGTTCCTCCCACCTTGTACAATAAAGAGGTGGACTGATCAATTTTTAATTAAGGTTTACATTTTTATTTCTTTTTTTAAGTGAAAAGTACTTATGTCCACTGTTGCACACACCTTATCTGAGGCTCAGTCCCTCGCCAATAACTAATAACCTTCTTGGCCATTATTATCAAAATGTTAGGGTTACTTACATTACATCTTCTCACTACTGCACAGAACAGATAGTTCTGCTGCTTCCTCTTCATTGAGCAATACTTAAATAGAGGAATTTGGGGTCGGTAAAGTTCATTTTCTTTTAGCAAGCTAACGTGGTTCCTATAGATGAAAATAAATATTTCCGTTGATATGCCAAGAGGCATTTTCCACCAGCCCTTTTAATCAACTTCCAAAATACGCTCAGCAGAGAACATCAGATTGGATCCGGTTTCTGCTATATCACACACAGAACAAAAGACTTGAGCAGACACACATCTTTCCAAAACACTTCTCTTCCACAGCTCTGCCTCCATTTTGGATGACAGACAAAGGGGATAAATGGGAATACACCGCCTTATTGAAGAGAGGAAAAGCACTGCTCAAGTCTGAGCAAAAGGTGCAGATAAACCCAGGAAGTGCTGCTGCCAGCTACAGCCACCACAGGAACAAAGGAAACAGCGACAGAGCCCGTTTGCTCGACTTCGCTATAAAAATAAAATTTGAGGAGGGGAAGAAGGAAAATTGGCCGGGTTTCACATGGAGCGGGGCACTTTGCCCTTTCAGGGTTGTGGTTAGCACTAGAGGCTCCCACCCGCTCCCGGCCCGGCCGCGGGATGCTGAGGGCTTCCAGCGGCAGCCGGCGGGGACACGGGAGCCGGCCCTCAGCGCTCAGGGCGGGGGCGGCAGCGACCCCCCTCAGCCCAGCCCAGCCCGGGCCTAAGGGCAGCGCCCGCCGGGAGCCCCGAGTCCGCTGCGAACAAAAGCGGCCCCGAACCCCGCGTGTGGCTCGGCCCGGGCCGGGGATCCCCGCTCGGCTGCCCCTCACACGGAGCCGGTGTCCCCGCCCGGCCCGGGCTGTCCCCGCGGCCGGCACTGGCTGCCGGGGCCGCTGGCGGTACCTGTAGGCCAGGGACATGCACTCGAACAGCTTCGTGAGGGACGCGTCGATGCTGAGGCGGCCGCCGGCGCCGCCGCCGCCGCGGGCCGCCCCGAACTGGTAAGTCTGGCACGTCTGCTCGTTGACCGTGTCGAAGTCGTAACCCTTCTTGGGCGGGTGCTCGCTGTGCGGCGACGAGACCATGAAGTGCCCCGAGTGGATGATCTGAGGGCCCGGGGGCTGCCCCCGCCGCGGCCCGCACCGCCGCCCCCCGCCCGGCGACGCTCCGCCGTCGTCCGTGTCCGACGAGTCCTCGTCGGGCTCCGTGCGGGGCGACAGCGGCCCCGCCGCCCCGAGCAGCCGCGCCGGCCGCATGAACACGTCGGCGGCCATGGCCCCGCTGCCGCCGCCGCCGCTGCCGCCGCGGCCGAGCCCGCGCCCGCTGTGCGCCGCCACCGCCCCGCTCCGCCCCGCGCCCGCCCCCGCCGCGCTTAAAGGCGCCGGAGCGGCCCCGCCGCGCTGCCCGGGCCCGGGGCTCTGCCCGGAGCGCGGAAAGCCAGCAGAGAAAATAAAAATAACAAAATAACAAAATAACAGAAAACAAAAAACAAAAAACAAAAAAAAAAAAAAAAAAAAAAAAAGACAAAAAAAAAGACAAAAAAAACCAACAACAACAACAAAAAAACCAACAACAACAAAAAAACAACAACCAAAAAAAAAAAAAAAAAAAAAAAAAAAAAAAAACCACCACCACACCAAAAGGGGAAGGCCTTGCTGTGCCCTGTGCCAGGAATGTCCCCACTCCTTCTGAGAGTGCCCTGGTTTAAATCCAGCGGGGACTTCCATGCGGCAGGATAATTATTTTTAATTTTTTTTTTATTATTATTATTTTTTTTAACCAAATTAAAGCACGAAATGTTCCGCCTCAAGGCGAGGAACAGCTCCTTCCCGTTGAGGTGGCGGAGCGCTGGAAGCGCCCTGGGTTCTCCCCCTCTGGAGACGCTCCGAACACACCGGGACGCGTTCCTGGGTCACCGGCTCCAGGTGACACTGCCTGGGCACGCGGGTTGGGCTGAGCGAGCCCCAGAGGCCCCTTCCAGCTCTGACTGCTATGGAAAACATTCCTAAACTTAAGGGAATATGAGGAACACGAGATGTAGAGGACAGTCCAGAAATGGCTAAAGAATGTTGAGAGAGCGATAGACCTAGAAATACTACATTAAAATTGTCTTTTATACACTAAATTGCTTATTATTTTCCAAAAGCAGCCTGTAAGAAGCCAAGGCAACCAGAGAAGCTGGAGACATGCAGAGTCAGAGGGAGGTCAGGACATGGAGCTTCTGCTGCCAGGCTCACACCTACCCCAGTACCCGCTCAGTGGCACATAAAAAAGAACCACAGTTGTTCCAGGGGAAGTAAAGGTCAGATTTCATCCTTCTCAAAAGCCTAAAGGAAGCAATGGATCCTGTAGGTTAATATAAAAGCATGGCAACAGGACCAATGTGGGGAGAGAGCATCATCCTACAGCACAAAACCCCATACACATATGTATGTGTACACAAAGTCGAGAGAAAAGATCTCAAACTTGCCCTGCAGTTCAAACCTCCGTGATGAGGAGAGCAGTCAGATCCTAGGACACACATTCCAAAGCATTTCTACTAAATTGCATATATTATTTCAGTTTTAGGACCTCACGCTTAACATGAAAAAACAGGCTCTTCTACGTAGCCACCCCCAGGAGGGAAAAAGCTGCCAAACATGCTACTTTTTTTCTGGTGTGTTAAACCAGAAACAAGATCAAGAGAGACTTACGAGATTGAGAGCAAATCTTGGGCGAGGAGAGAAGAGGCATCCCTGCAATATCCCAATTACGCCCATGCAATGATCTGCCATTCCCCATTAGCATGGAATCAAGGCTGATCCCTGTGTTTAGGGGAGGAGTGGTAGGTCAAACACTTCCCCACACATGAAAGCAACAGTGAGGAATGATCACATCATGTGCCAGCTGTCTCAGTTCTTTAAAAACCAAAACTAGCACTTGGCTCTTAGTCAGCATCATAAATGACTCAAATTTTGAAGAAAAGGCCTGTCATATTTAGCTTCAAATTTGGTTATTGCTATCCTATATTAACATTTGCTTAAAAAAAACCATTCTGAGAATATTCAAATACAAAAAACCTAAAACATTTCAAAACAACATCCACAGTTTAACAATACCTATTAAAAAATCTTCCATGTAGTTTGTCAAGAACTAAAGCTGAGCTAAAAAAAAAAAAATCACATCAGTAGCAGCACTGTATAAAGTATTTCCATGACAACAGCCTGTACACTGACCTCACTAAATTCTAAGCAAGCCAGTGTTTCCTCCTGCAGGAAAAGACAGGTAACTTGTTAAAATAAAATCATTAGGTAGCAGTGCAATTTTCTAGGAAGACTTAGGAGTACACTATCATTTAAAGAAAGGGCAGCAGCTTTAAGCTACAAGTTCAGGGTTTTCTCTTCCGCAAGATGCAAGGAAAGGGGCACCCCTTAAAATAAACCCACTTATTTTGGAGACAGACCTCTTGGTTTGCCCTTTTAAGATGACCATTTAGGTGATCAGTAACAGTTCCAAGACTGCCAGCAATCCTCTCCTGCTCCACAGCAGGAAACTCCAGAGGTACAGGGAAACACTAAGAGGTCACAGCATCTTTTATCTTTTCTTACTGTTTTTCATCAATCCACAGTGCAAGATGAAACACAGGCCACCACCTTCAAGGAACAACATCAATTCCTCGAAAGAGGCTTTTAGGACAGGAGGAATTCGACTGCAATACACACAGTGAACAAAGACATCCTAACTGTTTAATGCCCACTGTGTATTCCACACCGCTTAGTGGTGAGATTATCCTCCCCAATCTACAGACAGGGAGATAAGCATTCCCATACTGATGGGAGAAAGAGCTCAAGGACTCTACTGACAGTCTGGGCTGGGGGTGAGTGCAGGACTCCAGCCCCACTCCACACCCCATCCTGCTCCCAGGAAAGGTCCAGCCGTGCCCTGCTCCAGCCTGCTGCTGCTCACTCCCTGGCACAAGCCTTACCTGTTCAGAAGCCTTTCCTTCTGGGACCCATCTTGAGTTACAGCCTTGCTTCTACTTGTCCTTTCCTCTCTCTCCAGTTCCACCCCGTATGGAACTCCTCGAGACGCCTCTCCCGGTTTAATTCACTAATCTGGAGGAGGATAAAAAACCGACTAAAACAGCGTTTCCTTCCCAGGTCAGTGAGCTTAAGGGGCTGGTAAGGATGTTCCGAGCACCCTGGTAAATGTGAAGGAGGCAACAGAGCCAAGGCAGGAACAGGCTGGGCTCACCCCGCTGGGAGCCAGAGCCAGCAGAGCAGTCCAGCTGCCCCTGGAACTGCAGGCCACCTTGGGACAGAGCACACCGAACACTAAAAATAAGCTGGACACTTTATATCCATCTTGAATGTAAAGAATCTTTCCAAAACTCTTCAGGAGTTTTAGCCTTGCAAGCATCAGACTGGAGCTTGTTTCCAAACTGAGGCACGTTTCCACGCTCTGCCTTCCCTACTCCCTCCAATTTAAATCACCAGAACACATTAACCGAGCACCAAATGAGGAATTTGGTAAATGAATGATCTCCAATTACCAAATTATTCTGCAGATTGCTGTAATTACATTGGCCGTATCTGTTTGCTGTTCTCACAACCACCACCTGCCCCACCAGACATTTATCAAGACACCTTTGGACTGCTCAAAGGTGATCATTTTGCACCTTACCAAACAAGATAACACCAGAGAATACACATTTAAAAATACTATTTATAATAACAGATATTTATTGCAAATTAAAAAAAAAACAAAAAAACAAAAAAAAACACAAAAAAAACAAACTGAGATTAAGTTTCTTGATAAAAATTCTTCACACAGCATTCATGTTGTGATTTTTTATTTTATTTTGAAATGAAACCATTGTACATTGTACAAACCATAACTACCGATGGAATAAATAAGTGAAAAATTATACTGCTGTACAACACACACACACACAAATCATAAGATGGAAAACGATTAGGTAATTGAAGAAAACAAAATTCTTTACACCTTCTAACAGGCCCTTAGATATAAAGAACATTCCAAAACATGACAATGTTTATGTATGAAGATAGCCACCCAAAACCGATATTTTATACTGCCTTGTTGATTTTTGTTGTTGTTGTTGTTTTTTAAGTGCCAGCACTTTTTGGAATGTTTAACAACTACTTTCCCAAGCATAAAAATTCCAAGGAATAGTTCTGCTATAAAATGTTTGGCTGAGTAAATCGATTATCTGGAAGGCCTTCCCACGTGTTCCACAAACTCAGCTAAATTACTTGCTTGCTTCTAGTTTCTTTTTTCCTTTTTTTTTTTCTTTTTCATCTTTTTTGTTAATTTTTATTTATTTATTTATTTGTAACTGAAGCTCCAACATTCAGCATTGTAGCAAGGAAGCACTTCTTGATATTTGCACTATTTCTAAAACATCAGCTGCATGAGAACTTTCAGTCATCTTGAAAAAAATTACATCTCTCCTCCTGCTCCACCTCTCAATGCTTTCAATAAACCCTTTTACAGTGAGTTCATAAAACAAGTTTTGGGTAGAGATAGGTCCAAGCCAAAAAAAAGCTGGATTTAGATCTGGTTTCCAGCCTCAGGTGGATTTGAATTCCATGTTCTGGTTTGGTCCCATCTGTACTTTCTGGCATTAAAATGTGTTCAATCACATCCGTTGGCCCATAAATGTTATCAGGCACTTCAAAAAAAGACTAATAACAGTCTTATACACTATTTTGGATTTCTTCATACCAGATAATGTCAAAGTCTCTTCCCTCAGAGACTGACAGTAACAGGTCTAAGGAACCCAAATCTATCTGCTTGTTCAGTTGTCTGTTGTCACTAGAATCTCTGGTTAAAATAAAAGATCTGAATGCATTCTGTAGAAGCTGTAAATAAAGGATTTCTACCTCAGAAATAAAGCCTCTAGAAGATGGTTATGATGCCTTGTCTCGTTCGCCACAGAACAATTAACAGTTCTGAGCAGAAGCCACAGGAGAGAAAAGGAAGTTTATAATTAAACCTGTTGATGTCAATAATGCCAATAAATGCTTCTATCTAATGAAAAATTTGAGGTATTTTTAGTGCTATTTATATATTTTATTTCTTCCTAAAGTACAGGAATTAGTTCCTAAATGAAAAGTCTATTTACTCCCTTGGAAACGTCTACAAAATGAAAATTAAAAACTTGCCTGTGATGCACCTGAAGAGAGGGATTAGTAAACAAGACTACTTGTCAAAGGTGGCATCAGTTTGTTTTGTTTTAGCATTAAGAATAACGAAAAGTTAGTAAATCAAAAATATTTAGAAGTTTGAATCTTTCTAGATTTGCCCGTTTAATATATCAATAGAACTTCTCACAAAATATCACTTAAATCTGAATGTAATATACATACAAATCAATTGTCATGGACCAGTTATCCACATTTTAGGTATACACACAATTCAAGAGAGAATTCTACTGTTTCATTGCATATATTGTGCAAATTCAGTTTTTGGCTCCTCATTTCCTTATTTTCAGAATGTTAATGGACTTCATGATCAAACCAGAAATCCCAAAATCCTATTAGGGAGCACGCTGTTTTCATGAATGATTTGCAATCAAATTTTTATTCAGTTAAAATCCAAAATGTTTTATTTCAACATAAAGGAAAAGTTGAGTGTCATAGGTTATTTGGGGTTCAATCCTACAAACATCTTATGGAAGGTCAGTATTGGCTCCCCACTCCTCCCTCCCCTTTTCCCTCCCCCCAGTTCCTTATTATTTTTCCTAATAAAGTGGTAATTGCAAACGTAATGCAGTAGTCTAAGTGCAAGCCATTTTCACTGTTGGAGAATTCAGACCTAAATAAGCTTCACGAAGACCTAATTTATGAAAAAAAACATTATCAACTGGAAGCAACTTTTTTTTTTCTTTTTTCTTTTTTTTTCCTCGTCTAAAAAAGTATTTACAGTTTTTTCAGCTTACAAACTACACGTAACCATTTCCAGAGCTGTGAGATCGTGCTTTAAATTCCAAGTTCCATCTCCCAGGCCAGGAGAAGACAGAGCAAGGGCTCGATCCAGCAGCACGGATGGACACATGGATGGATGTGTGTGCATGGGAGTGGGACATCAGCGGTTCCACCGACACCGGGCGTTTATTCCCTGGAAGTACAAAGCCCACTGGAAGACCAGGACCCTCGTGACCTGATGCAGATGGGTTCCACACTTCTGCTTGCCAGGAATTTGAGGGGAGCTGCACCTACCTTGTGCCTTTTTTTTCCGTTAGTTTAGTTAGCATAAGCACACTTCAACGGTAATTGGAAGAGAAGGAACGTTCCTAACTGGAGTTAGGAACTGGAGAATGGAAACAACAAGGCTTATTTACAAGACTTGCTGAAAGAGAAAAAGGAAACCCCCCACACCCCCCAATACAGTATTTTCCTGGAACATAGAAGTAAACATCTCATAATGAAACAGTACAATGAAATCCAGTTCAGTGAAAACATGATATCAAAAAAGACCAATTGAAAATAAACTCACTGTGCATCAATCCCTTTGATCCTATTTATGTACATAGTGGAACTTTCCTGTAAAGCAAGTTGTACCCAGTACAGAGATCTGGACCTAATACTAAGTATTTTAAGTGCCTGTGTTATAATATCTATTCAGATCTGGACTATAAATGGTAAACAGATCATGTTAACTTCTGATGAAGTTAAGTATTTAGAAGACCAAATTTACAGTTGCGAATGCCATGCATTCAATAAAAGATCTCCACTATAGCTGCTAAAATAAAGTATCAAGCTCCTTTTTCTCCTTGGACTCCAAGAGTGAAAATGGCTTCCTGATTTGTAGTTGTTTAAAAATTTAAGCACCAGGGATTTAAAACTTAGAAACGAAACAAAAACCCCAAACAAAAAAAAAGAAAAAAAAAAAGAAAAAAAAAAGAAAAAAAAAAAAAAAAAAAGCCCTACTACATGGCATTATGCAAACATAGGCCACTTTGCAAAGGAGACAGTTGCAAAACAACTTTTAAAAGTTAGCACTGTTTTCAGAACACAAGGCACAAAACAAAAGCAGACATCACGCCAGAACAATGAACTTCACATGAAAGCTAATACCTGACCTGTACCATCCTTAAATATCTTACAATGTTAAATAGAGAAATGAAAAAAAAAAAAAAATACAGCAGCAACATAATTGTAATTTTGACTTTAGAAACAGTGCGTAGACCCCTCCTGAGTTGTTTACTCCAACCATTTCAGAGACAGCAACTTAAAAGTTCTCAATGTTTGTTTCACAGGAAAAAGTTTTCAGTGTCTGAGAAGTTAAACCTTTGTTAGGCTTTCTTGGATTTTTGCTTGGTAACTTGAAAAGTTAGGAGTTCTGTCCTCATCCAAGAGAAGATGCTTAAGTAAGGTTGTTCTATAATTAAGCCCACTGATGTACCTTACATAAAAACTGACCAGAAAAATCTATAGTCTAAATCTCTTCAACATTTTGTTGGGAAGCCTCTACTTTCATCTTTTTAGAAGGTGGCACTCCTTCAGAGTCCTTAATGAGGGGGGAAAAGAAAAACAGCCACGTTATATCATTGCACTGAAGTTCAGGCACCATAAACATCAAACAAACAGCACCAACAAATTCCCCAGTGTGTGAATGTCCCAAAGCATCCCTGGATGCCACAACGTGTCCCAGTGCTGCCTTCAATCACTCCTCCACTTACACCTTACCTCAACATCTTTGCACTTGTTGTCATCTACAAAGGGCAAAATTCTAGTTCCAGGCTAAAACCCACAGTGAATATTCCAAGGAACAGCCTCGATGGGGAGGTGCACTGAAACTGAGGACCCACAAGAAAACCAGGAGGAGCAGGGCTCTGCCTGAGGATCTGGATTTGTCCTGCCCTGAGAAGGGCACAACTGCAAGGATAATTTCTTCCTCCCACCCACCCAGAATTTTTCAGTGTTTCAGTGAGTAAACACCCGAGCATCCACGAATTAACTCTCCTAACTGCCATAAGCATTTACCTTTATAAGAAGGTGTTTTACTTCTGAACGGTCCTCAAAGGGTCCAGGAGGTTTGTTCCAAGCAATTTATTAATGTAAATTGTTAATATTCACTTAAAAACATGGTCTGGTTTAAGAAATCAAGAAATCCATCAGACCAATCTGGTTTTACTGTTCCAGTTCTGGGAGATTCAAGCAGCCAGTCACCTGGGCCACAAAACCAGGTCCAGGCACATTTAATACTCTACAGCTGCTTTAATGTCCTCACTTTGGAAATTAAAGGAAATACACAACGGTCCTCCTTATATTTGCTTTCAGGTAAAAATAAACTTTTCCAAGATCCATGCAATCAGACTATTGCACTTAAAGTTACCTGAGAGTTTTTAGATGCCTCTGTAATTAAATCGTTTTCTCCAGAGGACTGAATTTCTGCTTTCTCTGAACTATTCATGGAATTTTCCATTGAAGACTGTGAATTCTGTTCATCAGAGGTATCTGAAAAGGCAAGAAATAATTTTAAACAAACAAATGAAAGCTTTCAGCAGGAGCCTTCCAGGATGTTTTCCCATCAGCAACATCCCCAGCACATCCATTTCACTCACATTGTAACCATTAATGAAAACACACAAAACAAGTGCACGAATATGAGGAATTAAACTCCAGGATCACAACCCAGCTGCTGCCTGAGCTTTTCCTTCCTGCTGCTGGAGCACAGACCCTGGGATCAGACCCTAGAGGGAGCCAAGCTCCTGCACAGCCTCGAACAGGACGCCTGAGCCCTCAGAAAACCAGTCTGGACTGAAAGGGAATTCCTTCAAACCAGAAGCAAAAGGCTGAATTGTTACAACTAATGGATCTAAAAGCCTGTGGCTAAGCAGAGAGAATAAAGTTACCTGAATCAAAATTCAGCCATATATTTAAAATACTTTTTTTTTTTTCTGCTTGATACTACACTTGAGATAGAATTTAGAAATTCAGCTAACTAGCTTAACCACTAAATTTTTCATAGCCCTCCAGCCTATTAGAGCTGTTACTTGCTTCCAGCTTTCACTGGGGTTTGGGTTGGTTTTTTGTGGGTTTTTTTGGTTTAGTTTGGTTTTGTTGTTGCTGTTTTGGGGTTTGTTTTTTGGTTTTTTGGGTTTTTTTTTTGTTGGTTGTTTTTTTAAACCCTTCTCTCTCTCAAAACAAGACTTACAGAAGACTCAAGGTTAAAGCACCCTTTATTTTAACAGGGAACAAGGGCATGTAAAATGCATCCCTAGATCCCTGACCCAAAGATTATATTAATTTATTTTATATGAAGATAAATGCAAGATCAAACAAAACTGTTGGACAGCTTTGGTTAATGAAGGTGCCACAACCATGTGAGTAATTGCTATTTTTGTGGTGTACTGTGTAAAAAGCATCACAAGCATTTCTGAATTCAAGACAAAGTGATGCCCATCACGAGCATCTCAAAGATCACATTCAGCCAACTCGGGCAGAATCCTCTTCCCGTCCACATCTCACCAGAAAAGCATCTTCATGCTGATAAAGAAACAAGTCCCAAGGGCCCAAAGAAATCTGAATTTTGATTTTTGCTGGCTCTCTCAGCCCCCACTGAGCTGAGGAGCACTCAGCCATGTGCCCATCTCCCTGTGACACTGCTGTTCTCACACTCAGCCTTGCTGCTGATCTTTGGGCAAGGGGATCCACACCTTAAACCACCAAGCCTCAAGCTATTCCAATGCCTGCAGGACTTGTTCACACAGCAGAATGCTTTGAATCCACCTGTTTTATTTAAGAATTCCTCATTAAGCATTTCTGACCACACCAAGTGACTTGCAGGAACCTCCCTGATTTCAGTGGAGTAACATGAGATAGACATGCAAGGTCATTAACCCTGTCCAGCTGAATAATGTCCCAATTGCAGGGCTCTGGCTGCTCACAACAAGGTAGATAAATCTTTAATAAATTGTTTAACACAGCATTTAACCAACTGAAAACCCCCTGCATTAATTTAACAGGTATTTTTTGCCATTATGTCTCCCTTTCATTTTACAATAACTGGCTCTGGAACAAATCCAGAGGACTTGGTATGATTTTCCCTGAATCTAAATTTAACCAGGAGAACATGCATGCTATGTAACAGCTTCACATAAGCAGGTTCAGACAATATTAGACCAAGGAGCAAATCTTTACTGTTTACTGTGGCCACATATGCAAGTGGAGATATTCTTTGAAGGAAATGATGCTCTGATTTATTCAAATTTGGTGATGGTTTTGTTGTCAAATTTTAACCCCAGTTAACAATGACAACACTTAACATATTTAACCACTCTGGCATATACCAAGATAAAAGTTCTAAATTTAAATTGGTCAGCGGATCTACTGAGTGAAGAACTAAATCAGGAGGGTGTAATTTAATTGCTTTGGTATGGGAAGAATTCCACAACCAAATCGTTAGAATGGCGTTAAGGACATCTTTTATCTGTTATAACAGGACAAAGAAAGTTCTCTTTCCAAGAATATACATACAGAGCATGTTTCAATTACCCAAAATATAATTTAAAGAGTGAGGTTCAGAACAATCCCTTAACCCATGTGTTAATACACGAGGTGTATTTTCAATCTGTCCACAACTGCAACAGAATCTTGTAATGCTTTTAGAAAATTAGGACAGAATTCAGAGCTAACTTTTGAATAAGGAGCTAGCAGGGTTAAGAGAAAGCTTGCATTATAATTTACACAATTTAAAAAGTACTTCCAAAGTATCTCACCTCTATTTTACTGTCACACTAGGGCATAAATTTCCAGAGACCTACACAAACTAATACCTTCCAGGATTTGTGTGATTACATGGTAGCAGCCATTTCAAAGATGATTTTAAATTACTTCTTCTTTCAAGACAGAGATTTGAGAACAATAAACCAGTATTTTGCTTGTTTCTCTCTGAAAAGACCCCTGAATGTCAGTGTGACCTTTCCAGCTGTATGAAAGATCACCAGTAGGTCAGAGAAACTGCGGCCCGTTTTCACATAAATGCCAAGAATTCAGAAAACATCTCTTTCAAATTGTTATTTTCCAGTTCTTAAAAGTGGATAAGCAAATAAATAACACACCAAAGGATAACTTTTTTTTTTTTTTGGTCTGGCTTTCAAATGGCCCTCCCAGCTCACCTTCTGAACCAGGCTGCTCCTTTGCCTCTGCCTGAGTTTCGTCAGACTTGACTTCAGTGCCGTCTGCTTGTGTTGCCAAGTTCTGCTCTGGTGCTGGACTGGAATTGCTGCTGTTCTCCTGTTTGATTGGGGAAGCATCAGCTATTGAACTCTGGTTGCTATTGTCATCTGTGAACAGAAGAATGAAAACCAACCCAGTTTGATTTGACAAGATACAAAGCACACCTTAATTCTTCCATATTATTCCTTGGTAATATATTATATCATTTAGCTCATTAGGGATTGAGTTCAATCATTTAGACTCACATTACACCTCCAACTTTTTTCCACACCAGCCTAAGGAGTTTTCAAGCCCTTACAAAAAATCTAATTCTAACTGATTTTACACATTAAAACAAAGAGTGTTTTACTCAGATCTGATCTAAAAGAACCCAGAATTTTTTAGTGTGAGTAAACCAGACCAACCAAAGTGGCACTCTCACATAATACAGGACTAAGTAAGTTCATGCTGCACATTTAAAAATACCCATCACTCCAATGTTCACATAAGCAAATATTTTTTAATTGAGTCTTGAAGGTCGAAAAAACCCAAACCTACCCAAAGCCCCCTTCAAGGTGAAATGTGACATCCAGTCCCAACATCAACAGTTTCTAAGTGATAATTGTCCAGAATATTCTCTAGCCCTCAAAGACTTGGATCACAGTAATCTTCTGCAGCACAGATCTGGAGCTGACAGGGAATATTCTGCCTGTGCCCTCTCCCTGTGACAGTGGTTTAAGCAGCTCAGAGGTTATTTTACAGATAGCACTGGGGAAGTTCCTGCTCCCTACAGAAAACTAACCCTGCAAAATATTATGGATTAAATTACTAGAACACAAGTCACTCCACCTCCCTCTGCATCTGTACAACCATTACATCCAAAGGACTTCAGGAGCACAGAGCTGCTGCTGGGACCACCTCTCTCCAGAGCAGCCTGAAGTCAATTCAGATTAAATGTATCACAAAATTGTACAGTGTGAAATTGTACAGTTAAAAACACAGGTGCTAAGTGATAAAAAGGCAAGCAGTACATTTACCTCATAGATGGGAGAATCAAGACTTTAAAAAATTACATTATCTGACCGAAGCAAAAGGTTTGAAACAGAAGAAAAACAAATCCAGATCTGTAAAACTCCTGCTCATTCTTTTAACTGCAAGGCCACACTTGCTGTCAGCACTGCAAAAAGCAACCATGAGGCAACACAAATGCAAATAAACTGAAATTAAAAATTTACAAACCACTAGAAAGTGATCCTCTCTTATCAGCTTGAACAGTGCCGCGTTCTCAGCCGTAATTGTTATCCAAACATCCAGAAGGTAAAAACCTAAAGCAGAGCTGAGCTGTGCAAACTGCTCTGTAATAAACACCAGGCTAACACGCAAAAGTCACATTAAAAAAAAAATTAAAGTGAAATAAAATTGACCTCATAGTGCCTCACTGGCAAACAAAAAATATTTTCTTGAGCAGTTAATTTCATCAAGCTGCAGCAGAAGGAAGGCATCACAGAACCAGAGCTCGATTTCATGGCTCTTGCAGAATTCTCTTGACCTTAATCAGTAAGAGAGTTAATAAGTACAAAACCTGCCTAAATTATAGTAGGTCCCACTGAGGTTTTGGGGGATTTTTGGTTCTTCACGCTGCAAACTCTGTTGAGGTATTACTCTACCTGAGTGCAGTGCATTTTGAATTTTATTTTCATATTTAGCTCCACTAACAATTTTTTCGCCTTACACTCATAGCCCAAATATAAATGGCATTTAAACAACTGTTAGTACATCCAGAGAAGAGAAGTCCAAGGCATCAAGTGAGTATCTGATGGTGCTTTTCATTTTTATTCAAGTCCATACGCTGGAGCAGTGGAGAATCTGAGGTTGGTGGTTTACACTTTCACAGTGTAAGAGGGAAACTGGGTCTGACCTTCTCCCACTCACCATGCATGTCCATCATCCCTGGGGAAGAGCTGTTCTCTGGAGTGGTCACTTCAGAGCCACATTTTTCATCTTTGCCCTTTTTCTTGTTCTTATTTTTCTGAAAAACAAAAAAAGCGCCGCATTCAAATGAGACTACGGCCACGCAGAGAAATAAATCCCTGTTGCTGTGTGAAACCCTCCCCACTCAGCATTTCCGTAAGAACACCTCACAATCTCAAGTGAAACCTCCTCCTTCTCTACAACTAATGCTGTTTTCTTCATTAAAACTGAAAGATGCATTAACAAAAATCAGGATAACCTAAACAAATGACAGCACTGCAGGAGCTGTAGGTCCCAACCTGCTCCCAGCCCACGAGGATGAAAACAAAGGAAAGGACCATGGCATCCATCACGTGGGGAATCTGTGCCTGCTAAGGGATGCAGCATTTGCAATTAGGAGGTGACGTAATCAGTCTCACAGGAAAAAGAGCCAGCTGCACTGCTTTTGGAGATCCTGCCTGCTGAGGAGACAATTAAAAGCTTCACCCCAGGAAGAATGCTCTCAGCCCACCCTTTAGGACAGAGACCGTCCTCCACAGAGGGAAGGAACTGAACCACAATCAAATATTGGTTAAGACTGCAGAAGAAATTCAACAAGTGATGTCTGGAGGGAGTTTTTTCTCTATTTTAAACAGATTATTAAGCTTATTTCTAAACTATATTTTTACTTAAAAAAGCCAGATTTTACTTGCTGATGTATGAAACAGTTGAGAGCACATGGACTTCTTTACCTTTCCAAAAGGAAAGGTCAGAGGGGTAATGATCTTTCTCGGATTTGGTTTTGTTGTTTTTTAAAGGTTAAAAGGACACTTTTGCCACAAAAGAAACACTGAAAGTGACTGTAAGCAATTTAAGCTGACAAGTGTTTTTTAAAGAGGCTTAACCATCAAAGTGGTGAGGTTCCAGAACAGCCTTCCACAGCCAGGAAAAGCCAAGTTAATTGTAGTGCAGAGAAATTTCAGTGTCTAAGGAGAAACACATGAGGGGAGAAGTAATTGAATGTCTGTTCACCAAAATCAAAGACAACTTCCACTTGAAATAGGGAAGGTACCATTCTCCTATTTTAGTGAAAAGCAAATACACTGATTGGTCCTTCAGAGCAGATGAAATCTGATATAAAAGAATGTCCACAACAAAGTTTATTAGAGAAAATTACCCCTACCTAGTATTTATTGTTAAAATATATGTGCTTGTGTTATTTGTGAGAACTTCCAGGGCAACAGGACAGAAATCTTGCCAACATCAAGCCTGCAACAACTGCAGCTGCACAACAGCCTCTACTTGAAATAAAAAGAAATGACTGTAGGACACCAGTGTAACTGGTCTTAAACAAGTGTCCCAATTTCAGCAAATCTGGAGCCTCAACCTAGAGATGATGGCTTAGAAAACACAATTAAACTCTGCACACAGAAACCATTATATAAACCCGTTCTTCATAATAGAGAACTTGACTTTGGGTAGCAGTGACCTTGAAAATTCCTCCAGAAGCTCCCTTAGAAATTCTGAGTCTCACAGCACCCATCCTGCAGGCACAGCTGAACAGCAGGAATACAACTGCCAGAAGCCCTGAGCCTAAAAATCCTAAACCCTGCACTCCCTCCCATATGGACAGCACAATTTCCCCCCCACTATGTACTACAAATAATAAAAATCAAGACCAAACATTTGACAACTAGAAAGAATGGATAGGTTTCCCAATTCTCAAGGGGTAACTTCAGAGAGATGCTGCCCAAGCACCTGGAAGAACCCCTGAGGTTTACCACAACTCTGACAGTCCCTGAAATCTGTGGGGCAACCAAAGCTCAGAAAGAAACAAATTCAGTTAAAGCAACCCTAATCAAAAGAACGGGTCTTAAATTTGGAGTCTGAGTAAGACAAGGCCATGACACTGTCTTGTCTGAAAAACCACCATTTTACACATCTATTAATATAGAAGTTTTCTTCCAAATAGGCCCTCACTCATATTTCAGGTGAAGTAAAAGCACGTGACAGCCCAAGGAAAGAGCATCAAACTTAGGATATGTTTTCTACCGTGTCATTAATTTACTGTGGTACCATGGGTTAGTGCTCCCTCTATCACAGTATTACAGTTTATAAGATGAGAACAACGATAATTTTAAAAACCAATTTGCAAGGCCTTTTGATTTTGACTCTTATTTTTACGCCACACAAATAGTGCACACAACATAAACAGGATTCACAGACAGAACATTCATCAAGAGAAAACACACATGACAACAGAAGCATGTATTGCTGTATTATCTGGCTGGACACCTTAATAGAAGTGATTCCAGCTCCACAGGATATTCCTACACTCATGTCAGTGTTTTCCACCTATTCTGGAGCAAAACAGCAGTGATGCAACACACAGAATCTCCTCTCTGCCATGTTCCAAACCAGCCACTTGCTTTAAATCACCAGGCAGAAGGAGGGGAAAAATAATCCATGTCAGAACTTTCCCTCCCTGCCTTCCAGTTAGTTAGAGAAAGGTTTCAAACTCAGTTTCAGCTGCATGTTCGACAGTTATCTGAAAACTGATCCCAGCTGACTCCAGGGAGACTGTCACACACTCACCCATCAGCATCACTTGCTACAGAGATCAACATTTCCCTGGAGCTTGAAAGACCCACACCAGTCTTAGCTTAAAGGCTCAATGAAAAATCAAAGAACATTTCTTTCAACTTTGCCTAAACAGGAGCATCTACATCTGGAAAATGCAAGATACTGCAGGATACTTACATCATCCACTTTGGGCTCTGTTACTGGTACCCATTTGTAAATCCTTAGGGATGTGTCGCCAACTGTCACCCACTTCTTCTCCCTACAAAATTACAATGCAGGAGAAGTTAAACTTCAGATTCAGAAGAGAGTGATCTACTATTGTAAGTTGTCAAGGATTTAAACAGGCTATTAAGTAGGATGATCTCTATTACATCGTCTTTAGCACTGCATTGTGCAAATTGTTCTTTGCATTTCACAATTTGCTAGAGCACTGCTAACCTCCAGATTTCTCAGGGCTCTTACTTGACTGGGTGAGTAACTGCAGTAGCAGTAATAAGATCTGGATTAAAGATAAAGTTAAGAAGAACAGCAATCGAAAATGCAGATTTAATGCCTACAATTTTCACTTCAGTTTCTAGACAGCAGAAGAGGGTTTAGACAGACCAGCGTGTTTTGATTGCCATGAAGCCGTTTAACGGGATTAGAAATCTAGATGCATTCTGACCATCTGAGGTTTATCTGGGGGAGGACGGGGGGCAGAAATTTGCTGCTGGCAATTTAATGCTCACTCCACACCCCTGACAGACAGCTCTGCAATTCCAGCCACAGGACCAACAGCCTCCCGGGGGAGCACTACGTGCAGCGGTGCAGAATCCAGACTCTGGAGAGCCCAGCTCCGGGGAAAGGCAAGGCTGAGGCTACCAGAGAGGGGAAAGCACAACCTCGGGAACTGTGTGCAGAGCCTGCCAGCCGTGAGTGGTGACACTGACAAATGGTGAAGGAAATGTGGCTGCAGGGTGGCTCTGCCTGGGGGGGTCCCAGTGCTGGGGTGGAGGGGGATGCTGAGCGCTCAGCTGGGGGATGCATTCCTTGAGCCCTGCACATCAGGGATTAAAAGAAGGTCCACAATGCCAGAGAAATTTCATCACGTTTCTGGGATCAGTTTTCAGGTCACAGATTACCACTGCTGGTTCCTGGGTTTGCAATGCAGCTCTGCAAATGGATCGATTAAAAGTTAACAACAAAGACCAATTCCATTAAATATTCAGGAACATCTGAAATTAATTTGGCATGAGATCTCAGCCTTGGTGTTTTGGTTTTTTTTTTCTTCCCATAAACACATTTAAATAATAGATTTGGGATCCAGTTATAGATTAAAAAAATAAAAAATGTTCTTTGCAGGATGGGAGAAGCTGGATGTGACTCCAAATATATATGTGATAGCTCCATTTTTAGAAAGGGCCTCCAGAATCAAAAGCAGCCACACTGTACAAATGTCACAAACATCCTCCTGACTATTTGTTTTAGCTACTAAAGCCAATCTTATATTTTCCCTTTAGAAGAGGCATTTTCCTGTTTAATTAAGAACAAAAGCAAAACTGAACTATATATGACTATTTGATACATTTTTGGCTCTGTCCATAATGATATTTTAATTGAAATCCAAAACTATTTCAAATTAATTTCTTTCCCACTGCTCTTCATGGAGCAGTGTTCCCTCAATGTGTTTAGACACAGCCATTTGAGTACACTAGGTGGCTAAAGTATGTCAAAATCCAATTTCACTCTAATTTGGAGCTCTACATGCGATAAAAATGACAGTGGAGATGAGGGCATGTCAATAATGAGAGCATACTTAATTGTGAAGAGATGATCATGATATAATTTGGGGCTTTTTAAGGATACAAGACAAACTAGATTTATTTCTACTTAAGAAAACCTCGGAAATTACGGAAATAAAACCAGCTAGGGTTTTGTTTTGGGTGTGGACAAAGGTGAATAAATGCTTTTAAAAAAAAAATAAAAAAATAAGATTTTAGTCTTTTCCTACAGCAAAATATTACTTAGAGATGCTGCACTGGAAAACCAAAAGTTCAAGATACCTGTTAGCATCTCAAAGCAGCCTCACACAGCATCTTCACTGGACAGACTGTAGAACACAGGAGGAAACCTATATTAGTAACTTTTTCCTTCTAGTATTAAAGTTAGCCCTGACATTTTAACTCTTCTGAGCTTTTTACGTACCACTTTAAGTTCTGATAACCTTCAGCTCTAGGGATTTTTAACTGATTTTAATACACAGTAATTCAGACAACAATGGGAATAAGAATATTTTGTGATGGAAGTACACCAACATCCCAGTCCTGCAAACACTTATGGCTAAAAAGAAAACTCAACATCACAGTGCTATTATGCAAATATTTTACATGTGTAAGTATTTACAGTATTAACAGTTTAAGACCATGAAAGTATTAATAAGAAAAAAAAAGAAGACAACCTCCTCTAAAACTTAATAAAAGCATTGGCAGCACAAACACAAATTTGTTAACAAAGAAATGCAATGACTTTCAGACATTCAAGATCAACAGGGCAAAATTATTTCAAGATTTATGACATTTATTGCAAATTAAGCTTAGAATATTATCTGTAATACTTACTGCCTTACCATTTCAACCCAAAATCCAAACAAGCCAACAAAAACCCCAAACCCACTCCTACTCTGAACACTCACTCTTTAATCTTTTGTGCAAAGACACCACCCCAACCTGCTGATCAGGGACTTTCCTTTTCACTCAGTGGGAACTGACAGTTTACTGATGCTGCCCATGGGCAGCAAGTTTGGGAAACGCTGCACAAATCACAGAAGATCCTCACTGTCCCAGTGCAGGAATAGGAACGAGGAACTCATGAAATCTTGTGCTCAGTCTGTTGTGAAACCTTAAATAGTTTCTTCACCTGTTTTCCTGTCTGCTGCACACACCCACCCCAAGATCCTGACCAGAATTCCACCCCCATCACTCAATTCCACCTTTGATAAGTGATGACTGAGCAATATCTGTTATTGCACCATCCCCTGTTATTCTCTGTCAGTTGATCTCTGTGTTGGACTGGAAAAGATGGCTAATGAAACACCATGAACCTGACACTGGATCAGGCTAAAAACGTGGCAATTGTCAACTTTACTTGTCCATGTCTAGCTGATAAACTCCACAGCTTTACAAAAAAAACCCCATTTTGCCTGTATTCAAAGCTCTCCGTGTTCCTCCATGAATGACTCAGGAGTAACAACAGAAAATGACAATACTGAAATATATATCTAATAGTATTTTCTTGTTAAATCTTCCACACTGAAAAGTATCTTCAATATTTTAGGGATAGCAAATTCAGAAACTAATCAGTGCAACAGGAACAAACCCTTACATTTGTCTGAAATTGTGTAAAAGGATCTTTAAATTCTGAACTATATCTGCACAGCATTTAAAGGACAGCCAAGGGTACAAAGGGTAACCATCAGTACCAACACTTCTTCAGTGCTTATGCCTGAGGCATACTAACATTTCAGAACTTACATCATTATATACTCAATTCCCCATTCTAAATAACCCAAGACTCTCAAATATATTTACACTTTGTTTAATAACACTAAAGCTCCACAGATGAACATCAGATTCCACACATAAAAGTAATCTACGGGTGAGCAAACACAACAGTGTATATCACACTTATACAGAAAGTGTCAAGGCAGCTTCTGCAGCAGCAGTGAGTGCCAGAAACGTTGGATGGCAGAGACACAGAAAGCCTTTACTGCCAATGTATCACACGAGGAAAGGATTTCCCACTTGTCTGGCCTCTTCCCATGGCTACCACTGACCACAGTGATCTGCATTTACACACGGATTTGCTCCCACATACCCCATCTTCTGCTGGTGATCACGAAGTGACGTCATAATGCTGAATTTATCACATCACACTCACTTGCATTGCAACAGAGTTTGGTGAAAATCACAGAATTATGACCTCCCTGTGGGATCAAGCAAAAGAGAAAGGGGATGGGAAAGAATATGCCATTATTATACACAAAAAAGTGCTGTCAGATGCACAGAAAATGATTTTTTGAAGCGTAGGCTTGCTTTTCCGAGCACGCCTACTGCTAAGTAGATGTTTGTCTAGTGACTAACGTGAAGGAGCCCCAAACACACATGGTGTTTTATTGACCAGGCTGCAAATACAATAAAAGGCCACGTAGAGAGACTGGACAAGGACTTGGGGGTCACAGACACCTTCTCTCGGGGTTTATCTAAGTACAGCACATTTGGGGAGCCCACTGTAAAGTACACACGGCTTAAAGCAAGTTCTGCTTGGTTCAATGACCACAAGCACCTTGCTCACAGCAGAGAGAACCATGGTTTACACATGCCAAAACTCTACCTTCAGCTTCCACTGAAGTCAGAGAGCATATCCTGGCTCAGAAAGAAATAGTCACAAGCCAGAAAAAAAGAAAGGTGTAATAATTCAAGCATGGCAACAGCACGTTTGGGCCACTACAGAAGTCCAGTGCATTGCTGCACATACACTGGGTATTTTTTGCCTCAATTGCCACTGCTTGAACTACAGTCTTAGGAAAAAACCCAACACAGACTGGCTAAAGCAGGGAGGTGATCTGGGAGTAGCAAACAGCCTTTTTCCAAAGACATCATGTTAAGGAGTTCTGTGTCCTGACTCCTTCTCAGAGCAAAAGCCTATTTGGAGAAGGAGGCACGAGCAGCAAAACCTGCAGCAGCTCAATCTCAGAGCATTACCTACCACACAAAAGCATTTTACCAAGTCTGAATGGAGACAGTGAACAGAAAGGCTACAGCAGCACTGCCTAGAAATCCTGAACAGCCACAGCTCACGATCCCAGGCAATGGCACCAGTGGTAACACAGCCTGTGGGGACTTTCCCCCTCAAACTTTCACCAGTTGACCAGGTTCACCTCTTCTTCCTAAGGTCTTATCACTACCCACAGATCAGGGCTTTGATGGGTCAGGAAAAGGTCAAAGAACTGCAATTGAAAGGCAAGGCAACACAGATTTCCCCATTCCTGGTGTATTCTCCAAAGGCAGGGTTACCTATCGCCACCAGGTATTCCAGACCTCCATCCTTACATGTTTGCACAGCTGTCCTAAAGTCCAGCAGTGCTATGTACCCATGCAAATCATTTCACTGCCTCTCAAGACATCCAACCACTTATGTTCTCCTCCTGCACATTCCCTGACTCTCAGTAGAGGTCTGTAATTTTCTGCATTTAATAAATCAGACTTTGACAAAAAACAAAGGTGCATTCAGTATTTTTCTAATGCTGGTTGAGGGCACAATAGTTTTTGCCCCTCTTTTCTTGAGAGCTCACTTGGAATCTACATCAACCTTTAAAGAAAAAAAAACACCAATCCTGCAGCATTCGTGGAGACGTGAAAATAATCTCAGAGGATTTTTTAAAATAAGACTGAGAGAAGAATTTTAAGTACTGTTAAAGAAAGGTAAAACTGTTCTCTTACTGTGGAAATTTAACATTTCTGCCACACAAACGCAAGGCAACCATGTATTCTGTAAGCCACATGCTGTGTGTTTTCCAAAACAGATGCTCATTCACGAGGGTGGTTTAAACAAAGGAGATAAGGTTACAGTAATCTCAAGATAAAAACGTAACAACTTCACTGTTTACTACTGAGTTCCAGCAATAACCAGCAGCGCCACGCGCTCTGTGGACGGACAGGGAGACACGGGACCTGCATCCAAACACTGGCTGTCCAGGAACACTGATTTTCTGAGGAAACAAGTGTGCCCTGATGGAAGGTGCTTTCCAGGAAGGTTCTTTCCAGCAGGCACATTCACATTCGTGGCAGCACAGGGATTCAGGAACATCAAGGTGCATCACACCAGCTCAGGTGGATAAAGCCCTGGATAAAGCCACTGTTTGCTCAGATGAGTGTACAGCCCACTCTGTCTCCCTGCCCATCTTGGCACACACTGCTCCGAGCACACAAGTCTCACAAAACTCCGTCCTAGGAAATGCTGGACGCAAGGTATTTTAATTTTCAGTGGCTGCATTTCCACAGAAGAGCTGTGGATGGCAACAAATTGCTCCTATTATGCAAATGAAACTGCACACTTGGAAACTGCCGATGTGGCTCTTCTGAAGATGCAGGAATTGCTAGCGTGGAAAGTTCAATTTAACAAGCCAAGTCTTCTCAAAACACTGAAACCACAAAACACAGAATCTCTCCGCCTAATTTCCCGCTGTATTTGACTGCAGGTGGAGGGGAATAACCATGAGATTCACCTTCTAAGTATGATTCCTTTAAAATAATAAAATTGCTTTATGTGAATACTTGTGAGGTGCACGCACGGAAAGTCGTATCAATACTTCTGACAATAATCAACAGAAAGGTTGTGTGACTGTACAGAACCCTTCTAAAGCAAGCTGTCTATTGTGAAGGTTAAAATGTAGAGAAATCTATTTTTACAGTAAGATTTCTGTTTTACAGAAAGAGCCATAGCAACTGGCATGATGGCAGAGAGTCCTTGCCAAGCGAAAAAAAAAAAATTAGGTATTTTGTTGAATGGCCAAGCGTCTGTCTCTACTCCTCTCTGAATTCCACAAACCAGGATTCAAACAGAGCGTGCTGCGCTCATGAATGAAATACCTACAGACAGAACAGTCCCACACATCCAACCACGCTCCGGCTGGAACAAAAGTCCTGTCACACCGCCGCACATTGAGCTGACCCTCCAAAGCCGGCCCAGCAGTCAGCAAACTGCACTTAAAAACAACACCCGAGCAGAGGAGAGTTCCTGAAACCACCCGAGCTGCGGAGCGGGGGCTGCTCCGGCTCCCGACACAAAGGCTGGATTCTCTGAAATCCCGTGCCCGGGACACACGGCCCGGTTCTTTGTCCGGCTCACTCCGACGGGCCCATTCCCGTGCTCCAGGCCAGTTAAAACTTACCGATCCGTTTATAGCCATTATCCTCACCCTAATAACGAACACGTTCAGTTCTGTTATTTCGCTCTTTTTGGAACGAAAACAAAGCGTTAGCTGAGGAGGACAATAGGAATGTCCCCTTAATTTCAGAGCTTCAAACGAGCTGAGCGATGCACAGTAACAATAACGCAAGGGACTCCCCCCGTGGATTTCAAATGTTTAAAGTGTTTGAAGATACGTGCGCAGAGAATGCTGAACAGTCAGCCAACTTGCTGCAAGAAAGATTCACTCTTGAGTCACACCGGCACCGCTCTTTAACCATCCCAAATCCCCGGACCGACCATGCAGAGCACGGCGGCCACCGCTTCACTGTATTGTTTCAACACCTCGTGTGGGGTTTTCTAACAAAAGCCGGGGGAAAAAAAAGACAAAAGCGGAGAAATGCCAACACGCGTTGAAGGCCTAACAAAAGGGACTTATTTCACATGGGGTACAACCTTTAATTTAATGGTTTAAGAGAGGTTCCCGGGGCAGTTTCGCGCTCTCTCCCGGAGCGTCGGTGGGAGACGATCGCGCCCGTGTTCGCTGCGCTTTTACGCGCAAACCCCGGGAACTTGGGAGGTGAAATCAACCCATGAACAAGCAACGACAAAAAAAAAAAAAATAAACTCTCGGGAGCTTCACAAGGGGTATTCTTAACGTGTTTTCTTTTTTTCCCAGAACACTTCTCCGAGCGCTATTTCCACCCAGCGGAGCGGGCGAGGAGGCACCCGGGGCCCGCTCCTCGGGCCCTTTGTAGCGGCCGGAGGCGGGAGGCGCCGGGCCCGACCCCGCCGCCCGCCCATGCCCGAGGCGCCCGGCCCGGGACCCGCGGCGAGGGGCGGCGGGCCGGGGTCCGCGGGGAGCGGCGGGGGGCGGCGGGGAGGGGGCTCGGCGCACAATGGAGCCGCCTCTCGCCCTCACACGCCGCCGCCGCCGCCTTCATGTGACTCGCCGGAGCGAAATGGCTGCTGGGTGCCGCCGGCTCCCCGCCCCCCGCGGCCGCCGGCGAGCCCCGGACCCGCGCGGGGCCGGCGCGGGGCGCGGGGGGACGCGGGCGCGGGGTCCCGGCGCGGCGCGGCCCGCTCACCATTTGCGCACTTTCTCGATGGCCGCCATCACCCGCTTGATATCATCCTTCGCCCGGCTCCGGGTCTCGGCCCGCACCGACCGGCCCGACATGCTGCTGGGGAGCGGCGGGCTCGGCGGGGAACGCGGCGCTCGGCGCGGCCGGCGGCTCGGTCCGTGTGTCGGGGCGGCCGCCCGCACAATGCCGGGGCTGCGCGGGGCTCGGCACGGCTGCGCTCGGCTCCGCTCGGCTCCGCCCGCCCGCCCGGCGGGGCCCGCGCTCCGCGCAGGCGCAGCCCGGCGGGGAGGGGCGGGGCGGCCGCCGTGAGGGGACGGCGGGTGGCGGGAAGCGCGGCGGCGCCGTGAGGGAGGGGACGGGGCCCGGACCCCCGTGGGGCTCCCGGGGCTCAGGGACAGCGAGCCGCCCGCGGAGGAGACCTGCGGAGGAGGTGCCGGGCGGGAAGGAGCCCGCGCCGGGCAGAATCCGGAGGCGGCCGCCAAACCCCGCGCGCGCGGCGCCTCCAGAATTCCCGTCGCTGGTTTTCCTTGAGCGCTCGCTGGAGCGAGCACAACACAGCGTTCTTTCCCCACTTCCACCAAGCTCAGGCCGTAAGTTACCCCAGAATTAAAAGGTTTATCCGATTTCAGCTCGCCTCCATCAAGAGCTGCCCAGGGAGGTGGTGGAATCGGCTCCCCTTTAGGGAAAGACTGGATGTGGCACATGGTGCTGTGGTTTAGTTGACAAGGTGGTGACTGGTCAAGGGTTCGTTCTGTGATGAACCAATGCAGTCTAGCAGCATCAACAGCGCAGTTACATTTTACCACAAAGCAAAACCCAGCCCTAAAATCCAGGGCTTTTAAAGACCTCAAAGCACTTTACATAGAGATAATACCTATTTTTGTACAGGGCAGTGAGAGACAACCTTCCTACTCTTGGGCCAGTTGCTGTGACAGACCTTGAACACAGGGATGGGCAATGAAGTCCTCTGTTTAACGGGAAGCTTAAATCCATAATTAGCAGGTTTTGATTTTTTTTTTTCCCCAGTGGTTATAAAGTTGCTCAGCTGCTTTAAATAATTCCAGTAACATCCATGGAACTGGGCTGCTTCTGAGCAGTGGAGGCTCAGCTCTGACAGAGATCCATGGAAGTACATGAGCATAAAGGGTAAATGAGTTACATGGGAGGTGATGCTCTGCAGGAAATTTGTCACAGACCTGTGAGCTCTGGTTGGTACTGCTGGACTCCTTCATTAACTTCTCCCTAATGCACACCTTGCCGCTCCCGCTAATTGTACAATCACAGATGCTCTGAGTACACAACAGCCATCTCTGTTTAAAAAACATTGCTTCTGAAAGGAACGCTTCTTAAGGGCCTACATTATTATTCTAATTGATGCCGAGGATGATGTAAAGAAGGAAGCTGTTCAACAGCACTTCACTGATCTTTCTACAGCAACTTGTATCAGTCTCATTATGCTGTTTATACACACACAGAGCGATGCCGTCCCATTGGTATTAACCCTGCTAATTGGAATTACTACTTTCAGAAAGAAAAAGTCAGTTTAAAGGCCAAAAGAGAAGCGTGGTTTTAATGTATACCACAGCATTTATTTCTTTACCGAGGTCCATTTGATTTATAATTACAAATCCGTTCTAACCTGTCAAAGCATTTATCAGTGTATTTAATCAATAGAATACTCTTGCATTGCTCTTCTGCTGTCAGGTTTCACAAATGAATACTGTCTTAAGGTAATGAAAATAGACTGCATCTGGCATAAACCCACCTGAAATTACTTCTGGGAAGGTTCCAGCCAAGGATGGAGTGGCCACCAGCTTCATTCTTTCCAGCCATTCCTGTGTTTCCCTATATAGGTGTGAAATTACAGGTTTGTGGCATGTGCCAAACTGGGGACTTATTCTAGAGTTTGACTGAAGTGCAACTATGTGACCTTTACTTTGCAATAAACACAAGCCATAAAATTTGCAGATATTTGAGGAGAGGATTCTGGAAAGTAGGAACAAACAGAAAATGTAGTGCTAGCTATGATTCTGAGCCTTTGTAGATCAAAGATTCTTCTTTTTCCTTCTGTTCTTTTCTTCTTGTTCAGCGATAGGTAAGCCAAGAATGTCTGCAACAAATATCTCTGGTGTGATTTCTGCTGGAATTTCTTCTTCAGTCAGAGCTGCTGCACCTGGAGAGCAGTAAGAACAACACAAGACACACAGAAGCAATGTCAAAATGGCTTTCCAGTAAAATTTATAAGCAGCAATAAGTGGATATAGGAAGGGATCATGACAAAGTGATGGTTTACTAGCTCGATACTTTATGTGTTTATATCAGGGATTAAACCTGTCAGGTTTGTGTTGTCTCACCTTGCAGCAGGTCCCTGCCTCAGAGGAGTCATGGGACAACTTCTACACTTGGCCGATTTGATATGATTTAGGATCCTGAGGGATCCAGGGATTTCAAAGTTTCCTTCGGGAGCAGCACCTTTTCTGCATGGGGCCCATTGCCAGTGACCCTAAAGAGATGCTGTTCCAAACTGGTGAGGACTGGGACATGAATGGTACAAAAATACCATTCCAATTACAATGGGCAATTAAATACAGCCCCTTGGCTCAAATCAATGCTATAATTTGCTGTTCCAGACTGGTGTGGACTGGGACATAAATTGCAGACAAATGTGGTCGTTACCAACAGCTCTGCTACAATGAGCACTGTGGCCTGGGTGAAACCAGCACTGGGATTTCCCTGTGTGTTTCTAATTTCAGTTCCAGCCAGCAGATAAACAGCAATGTAATCTTGTCAGGCCCCAGTTATAGTTCATTGTCCATTTATTTTTAGATACACCCCTGCAATTGCTGCGTGGATGAAGGACAGTCTGTAGCTCTGTGACTATTTTTGCAATCCCATCTGAGCAGTTTTGACAGCTCTCGGCCTAACAGGGTAAAATGGGTTTGAAATTTAAATTATTCCATTTGGGAGTTGAAACAATCCTGCTTCTGTGCTGTGTGGAATGCTAATCCTGTACCTGTGGGATCGCAGGTGTCCAGTTCAGATCCTTCTTCCCTGGGTCTCCTGCACAGCAGGGTGGTCAGACACTCAGCCAGCTCATCCTCTGTCATCTGCTCCCCTGTACAAGACAAGAGCACCACCAGCCCGTGGGTTATGGGGTTGAGAGCACAAAAGCTCCAAAGCAGCTCAAATTAAACTAAACAGGACAGTTCAAAAGAGGACCTGGCTTCTCTGACATGGAGACATATACACTGCCAACTAAAACACATGATCCCAACGCAGGAAAATGTTTATTCTAAGGAAAATTGCTCTTCCCTGTAGTTTTTTTGGGGAAAAAATGCCAATCAAAGGGAGAAATTCTGATGCAGACAGCTCTTTAAGCAACATTGCAGTAGCAGAGGCTTGAGCTTCTATTCCCACTGGAGAATTCCTGGCACAGGCCACAGTCCATGTAGCCATTTTCATGCAGAGGAAGAGAAAAGTGGAGAAAAGTCTTGATTTAGTATCTTGAAATAACATGGACACAGCACTTGTTCCCAGTTGGTGGTTGGCTCATGCCCTGGAGCATGAGGTTATAGATCTGTTATGAAACTGTTCTATCTGATGCACCTATTTATGGGTGTTCACACCATCTGTATAAATAGCTAACCTTTCTCACACTGGTTGAATCAGTGGTTTCCAAGGATCTTTGTGGCAAGGAGGCTTGCCAAGTGATGCACTGAGTAAACCAGCATTTCCCTTTACCTGTTCTGATGCTCAGCTGCACTTTTACACCAGAAGTAAGACAAAAGAAGTTTGCTATTAGCACTCTATGGCACTGGCCACAAGCATATTAACACTCACGTTTATGGTGTTCTCCCTGATTCAGCTCAACTAAATTCTCCCATCTTTCCAATCTTACACAGATTTAGCCCAGGACCAATTTCATCCCTCCTTTCTTGTCTCCCTTTTATCAGTTTTATACTACTTTTCCAGAGCCTGAGTTGACTGGAAGAGAGAACAGCAATTCAGATAAGGGCGCACAGGGAGAAGGATACCTTTTGCCAAGATCCATACTTATCATTTAACAGCTGAGATACCTCAGGCCAGCAGAGATTTCCAGAGCAGTAAAAGAAGCACAGCTGGGACAAGACATCTGATTATTCAATTTAAAATCTTAGGGCAGGTGGCTCCTCATGCCTGCCCTGGTTACCAGGTTCTCATTCCAGAATAATTTCTTGCCGCAGGAAAAATGTTCTGAAATTGCAGGCAGAACTAGCAAGCATAAAACTGATATTAGAAACAAAATAACTCACCTCTGCGCTGAAGCAGTGACAGGAAGTCTCCTCTGTCAATAACTCTGTCTCCCTTCTTGTTATCATAGCCAAGAACCTGAAATGCTCGTTGGATGGTTTTCATTGACAAGCCAAGTGCAGGCCGATGATTTGTATAAAGTTTGATAAAATCCCCCAAATTGATTTTTGTCACTTCTTCTCCAGTATCTGCGTACTTGCTGAATTTTACTTCATTTATCATTTCTTCAATCTAAAGATCAAGACAAGGCAGATTGTTCCATGACTTATTTTGAAGAGCATTGGGCCAGTTTCTGATCCCGTGAATGCCAATGTCCCCGAGCCGTGCGTGTGTTGGTGCCATGGGTGCCATGACCACATCCCAGGAGAAAGCTGCACTCAGCAGCTGAGGATGGGAATGGCCAACAGTCACACACCTGCTGACATGACAATAACAAGTAAAGATGGGGCTCACACACATCCACAGTCATTTGGGATTTCCTCTCTTGTGACAGGCACTGGGTGACCCTGCAGCTGTCACCAGCACTGTGGGCACAGCTGTGTCTCCACTCTGGGACAGTGGGCAGGCAAACCACAAACTAGTAGAAAAGCACACCATCTTTGCCCTAGAGGCACAAACACAAGGGTCCCAACAGAACCAGGCTGCACACCTTGACTGGATAAGAAATCTTATCTTCCCCTGCTCTTCCCCGTGTCTAAGGGGGGGTTCAGGTGCTGCACAAGCCAAACCCCAAATGTGCTCCATGGGGCTGACACCCTGCACTGCTGGATCCCTCACTCTGCCCTTGGACAAACAGGCAAGCACTGGCTGTGCTGGATACCAGTGGTTTTCCTGAAGTCTGGTGCTGTGAGTCAGCCCAGTTGGCAGCTGTGCAGATGTGTGTCCAAAAGGCAGCATCTGCTCCATGCCTTCATTGTACTTGCCCCTTCAGAGACACACGGGCAGCAGAGAGATGCTGGGAGAATTCCCTGTGCCAACACGTACCAGGGCTGCTGCTCCCCGGGAAGGGAAGCTGATGCAAGATCTCCTCAGGGAGGACTTTGCATTCTGCCTTGAGCCTTTGTCCTTGTGTCACAAGTTTTTCCACTGAATGAAGCCCAGGGAAGAGGGAAATCTCAGCCTTATATTTTTCCTGTAGTGAATGTCACGCCAAGCAAGAACAGTCATTTTTACTCGGCTCTGGCTGATATGGGATTAGGTTTTATATCAACCCCACTGAACTACAAAAGAAAAACACCAATTCCCAGAAGCTTTGCTAGTCAGCCCAAGCTGCCTTTTCTTCCTCCTGCTTTCCTTTTATTAAAACACTCTAGAGAGAGATGAACCTTCTCTCTGGATTTATTACTGATTGTAGGTTGCCTGGTTTCACAACAGCTCAGCACCTCTGTTTCCATGCCTGAAATGATGTTTATATTTTAATTTGGAGAAGTGTGGGGCATTATCAGTTATTATTCCAGAGACATTTCCCAAGGGAATATGTTTTCTGTGTCCCTAAGAGGCAAAAATGTAATAACCCGAGGAAAAGATCTAACACAGTATGAAGAGATAACACCTCAACTTGGCAACAGGGCAAAGAAACCACAGCTCAGACAAACATTTGCTGCTTGTGGGGGCCCCAAAGTGAGTCAGTTTGGTGGTAGTTGTGGCAAAGGTCCTGCCTCCCATCTGGTGGCTCCCCTGGCAGAGCATCCCTGGGCAGATGGGGTGGCACAGACTCAGAGCAGTGCCTCAGCAGCTTGTGGGTTCCTGTGCTGTGGCAGAGATGAACACAATCTCCCCACAGAAAGGCTGAGGGAGCACAGTGATGCCCCTCTTCCCTTGGGAGAGCCTCTCCTGTGGTGATGAGCTGGAGCTGGTGCTCAGAGGCCGTTATTCAAATCTCGCTTCAGATGCAGTCATGCCGGGTTACACATTACAAATGAGGTTTGTATACAGTATAAACTGCCGTGGAGAAACAGCCACACAAAGGGGAAGAAGCAGCACCCTTATTGAATCAGTTCTCTCCGCTGTAAAATTTTGACCCTGAGGTTGCCTTGTTGAACTGCTCTGAGCTGTCAGCCTCCAGGTTTGCTCAGCCTTCCTCTGCAGTTGCCCAACTTGCTAGCAAGGAAACTTTTTTAGGAATTTTCTGGCAGATTCTGACCACTACTATATCGATGCAGACCAGATAAAAATACACTGAAAACCAATAAATATATCCCAGAGCCATCCAGCATGGCAATGGTCAGAATCTGGCCCTTAGAACACTTGGGAAGTGCAATCAGTCTTGCTCTTTCTTCTTTTAATAACAACAATAAAAACAGCTGACCAACCTCTTCCTCTGATGGATAAAATCCTATTGCTCTCATTACAGAAGGAATTTCCTCCAAGGGAATATGTGTTGACACCTGTCTCTTCTCCAGTGTGTCGATACCTTGTCTGCACAGCTGTACGTAGTAAAAATAGTCCTCCAGTTCCTGCCAGGGATTCAGACAAACACTGCAAATTTCAGTTACCAACAGGCACAGAAGATAAGGCTCCTTTTAGGGTTTACTAACAGCCATATCAATGAAATTGCTGTTAAAGGCGAGCTGGACAAAACATAAAGAAATGTCAGGCCTGTATAAATTAAACTCCAGCCAGATGTGGCCAGACAGCATTCACAGTGAGCATAATTACCCTGAAGAATTTGCCTTCTCTGCCACCATCCAGGAGCCTGTAGAATGGGATCAAGTCCTCCCCACCCAGGAAAGCAGCAGCATCCAAGGCACTGCAGAAGTGGAGGAAAGAAGGTACAGGAAGGGTTCATGTGAGGAGAGCTTTCACAGTTCCCTTTCTAGTCATTGTTCACAGACACTTTCAATAAATAAAATCCCTGTGCCTCAGAATTCAGGAAAGAAAAGCACTGCCTTGAACCTTGTGCTATTTTATCATCAGCTGCACTTCTACAGCATATTTCATACCCAGGTTTTACATACAATAGCACAGTGTGGGAATTAATTATTACTGAATGGTCCTCTTGTTTAGTGGAATGAGTACAGGGCTGGGAGCCAGGAGCTTTTCCATGGACTCCAACTTGGTGTCTGGCATTTGGCTTTTCTGCTTCCTTATAGAGACATTGAGGGAGATGAATTAGCTAGATCAGCATTTTGAACATGCAGAGAAGGCTGGGGCTTGGTGTTTGCAATAAACCACACAACTCCCTGTTCCTTGATCCAACACATTTTTCCCCAATAACTCAGTGCAATCCATTACCCCACTTCCTCTGCCGTGGCGGGCGACGGAGTCGCAGGTGCAGTTTGCATTAAGCTGAAAGTGCCTGAGTAGCCACCTCTTTGTTTCAATTTCATAGGCAGTTGGAGCCAAAAGAATCCCTTTGGCTTGTGCAGATGTAAGAAGAAACCAAGCCTGGAAGTGCAATCATGGCATAGCACTGCCACATAGTACCCCACTCCTGGCAGCCAGGCTGCAGCTTTCACACACACCTCTCTAGTGCTGCCTCCACTGGGGTTTTTTTCCAAGCTTCATGCTTTTTCATAATTAAGTTATTTTGGTATTAAACACAGTGGAGATTCACAAGATGCCAGAAGCAGCAATAAAATGATAATTAGCTCATCAAAAACTTCGCTCCAAAAACAAATTACACAGAAATTCAATGTTGCCTGGACTCTGGCCAACCATTATAAAGAAGGATCATTTATATTCTATTGCCTTCCTTAAAATGTCGCTTATCCTGACCCCCGACTGTTTAAGCCACACAAAGTGGAAAAGAAAATAAATAAACCCATTGCTTTCCCACCCAGGTTTCCTTTGTTCTGGCATATGAAGGTGAGTTGGCTTGGCACTCCTCGGGCTTTCCTCAGAGTGAATAGTACCTGCAAAATGTGTTCCTTGCAGGACCAGCACGTGGCTTAACTCTTCACCACAAAGCCTTGGTCCTAGGAAGGTGAGGGGCAGTGGTGTTTCCCAGGTGCTCATCAAATGGCAAACAGGAGCAAGGGCTAAAAGTCAGCTCCTATGGAGTTATTTCCCAGAAACCAGGAGATGCAGTGCTCCATTCTAGAGAGGTGTTGTTCAGGATTTGAAAACACCCACAAAACAGCAGAGACTGAGGGAGACGATGCCACACTACCTTAACTCTGCCATGGACTAAGCTCCCTTCCCAGTCCCTGCAGTGTGAAGTGGTTCCACAGTGGCCTGACAGTTTTTGTGGCATTCACAGCTGCTTACTCTGTTTCCATGTACAAATGTATCTATTGGGCACCTGCGGCCCTGAGGGAAGAGCCTGTGCTCCAAATATGTATTGCATTGAGCAGCTTTGGGCCTTGACATGCTGAGGAAACAAAATATCTATCCTGCCTTTGCTGTGTTACCCTTCTGTCATGTGGGAGCATGTCTGGCACCACTGCCCAAGGGATCTGGCAGAGGGAAACCTGCAGAGGATGGCGTAAGAAACCTGGCAGGATTCATCACTGATGCTCTGGGCCAGAGCCTGGAGATCCTCCTTTGTTAAAGCAGCCTCCACTCTTCAACCACCCCATTTACTACAGGCCATTTATTCATGTAAACAAAGCTTTATGGGATTAAGGTGGCTTGTCCTAAACCCAGTCTTCAAACACAGCGGGGATTTCCCAGCAAATTCCTATCCCATTTGGAGAGCAGAGACTTTGTATCAGCAGCTGCCCTGTGTGCTCCTTCTGCAGCCAGTGCTGCTTCTCTCGTCCCTGCCTAACCCTGACAATCTCCCATCATAGGCAGGTCCTCACAAGAATCACAAAATTCTCTGCCTAACTTCTTGCCATTTGGCCACCATTTCCCAGGCTGGAGTGTTGTTTAGGCACTATGACCACCCCTGTGAGGTTTGCTGGCTTAATCCCTCCTACATCACAGGGGAACAAAACCCCCCAAAACACATCCCCCTTATTTCAGCTGCCACCCCACATAGCTGCCTGGGGCCCAATGGCTCAACCAAGCAGCTGTGGAAAGCATAAAAAGATTCCTTTGCTGCCATAACTCACTCTAGGTTGACCTTCCATTTCATTAAAGTGCGTTCCTTCCCCCCGGCTGTAAAGACGTAACGTCCGTCGTGGGAGATGGCAAAGTCAGAGGCACCATCCGGGTGGCAAATGAAGGCTGAGGACTTGTGGGGGTTGCCATCAACAGGCAGCATCTGCAAGCCCACCTGTAAGGGAGGAGGGAGTCTGGGAGGGCTGGGAGTCCCACTGGGGCAGTGCCACATCCTCTTCCCCAGGAGCTTGCTCAGCTCTCAGGCAGGACCAGCCTACACGTGGTTTCATCTTCATGGGGCTCCATACCTTGTCCTTTGTGATGAACACCAGGTAGTGTTGCTGGGGGTCTGCAGAGCTTGTCCTAGGAAGGATTTGTATCTTCTCCAAGGGAGAGCCATAGGTTGGTCCCAAAAGGGTCTTTCTAAAGGCAAACAATATATTTATCCACTCCAGGCCACCCAAAACATTTTTCCCTTCTGAATAGCTGTTGTGTGGAAGGATGGGTAGATATGGGAAGCTTGCAGAGGCTTGGTGCTACTGGCTGAGAGAAAAGGATAGGACAGGGTCCCTGGCTAGAAGGGACTACACTGGGGCTCGGAAATTAATTTAATGCTCAGAGATTATTATGCTTTGCTCATGTGGACTCCGGTCTCTTTATCTGATGTCTTACTGCTACATCTCAGGTCCAACATGCTGAACAGACCAAGATCCACCTGCAGCCACAACCTTGCTAAATGACACATTAGTGAACAGCAGAGTGGGCATAAGAATGGAGTGACAATAAGGCTCTAGAGCCATCCTAAAATCTGTGTCACAGATGGAAAATCACATGTTCACAGGTGAGAGTATGGTGGTCATTAGACCAAAGAGACCACAGGGCCAGGAGCAGGCTCCCAGACAATGGCAGGCCAGAATCAATCCTCTACCTGCACACTTTGGTCATCGTGTTGTAGAGCTTCATTTTGTAGCAGTTGTTGGCAGTGAGGAAAAAGGACTCGGTGCTGAGCTGTGGGTACCAGGTCAAGCACAGGGGCACAGCAGCTTGCTCCAGCCTGTCCCTGTGTGTGACCACCAAGTGGTCCTTGATGCTGCTGGTCAGGTCATATTCAACCTGGAGGGAAGACAAGGAAACACAGCAACCCCTCTGTGGTCTGCCCTGCACCCTTCACCTTGTGGATTCACTGGATTTGCATCTCCTGGTAAAGCCACAATAGGAGAGCCTCAGCACCAAGACCAGGCTGAGAAACAACTCCCAGCAATGGACCTGGTGGGGAGAGGGTTGGGAGCCGTGGAACCAACCATGGCGACTGCTTTGATAGCCTTGTCCAGTCCCACCCCTTTAACCACAAATCTTCACTGTCCTTTAAACTTTTGCATCAACCCACCAGCTGCCGGTCCTCCCCGAGGCTCAGGAGCCTGGGCTCGTTGCTGCCTGGGTGGACCCCAAAGAGGATGCCCCGGATGGGTTTGTAGTGGGAGTCCAGCCCTGCCAGGTGTTCCCAGCATCTGCTCCCATTCTGCAGGACTCTCTTGTAAACAATCACTGAATAATTCTCATCCTGTAACAACAGCACAAAGGTCAACGAAGGGAAAAATCTTTTTCTTTGATCATCACCAGGTGCTACAACCTCCGAGCCAAACTGCTTCAACACTGCCTCAATACTTGTACACCGAGACGTGGGATTGAGGGAGCAGCCCCCTCCCAGAGCACCAGCCAGGAGGAAATCCCTGCTCCAGCCCCTTCTTCAGATGGATGCGGAGCTAAGACTTGTCACTAAATTTAGGGACGGGTCACCGCTAGCAGCGGGTCTGCGGAGCCGCTGTGACTGGTGACGTTTTTACAGAGTGACTCTTCAAGCCAGGAAAAGCATTTCGGAGTCAGGGAGCCCCAGGGGAGGAACAGCCCTCTGCCCTGCTCGCTCTGCATTTCAGAGTCACCAAACCCCAGGGGAAGGGCGGCCCTCTGCCCTGCTCGCTCTGTGCCTCGCAGGACGGCCGGCAATTCCCAGTCCCTCCCAAAGCTGCCCCGCGAGCAGCGCATGTAAATCACCGAGCGGAAAAAACAAGCTTACAGCGGTTGCGAGGTACTTGGAATCGTGAGAGAAGCTGATGTGAGTCACGGGACTTTGCGAGAACTGGAATGCCTCGCAGCTGGACTGAAGGGAAATTGCATCAAGGATGTAAACGCTTCCATCAGTAAAACCAGCGGCCAGAAAACAGCCTGGAAAGCAGACCAGAAAACTCTCACGACACCACCACACCTCCCAGGAAGGCCAATGCTTGGCACATGGGGAGGTCACGGGGCTGGGATACCTTCAGGATCATAGGATAAGCACTGGATGCCAGCCTCAGTGAATATCCTGCTAGCAATGTACTGGGTCTGCTTATATTCCCACACCTTCAGCAGCCCACAGTGACTCCCCACAGCCACAAATGGCTCCTGCGGGTGGCAGGCAATGGCATTCACAGCTTTCTTCGCCTCTTGCATGATTCTTTCAAAGTTTGTGTTGTCTGTTGCAACATGGAACGTGGTTGCATCAGAGGTTGAAAGGATAAAGTTCCTGTTCAGTGTGAAAAAACCAGAATTCGATGAATCAGACCAACTGGCTCACGTCCCTCCAAGCTATATTACACATCAGTCTCTTTTTGGCAAGTTAGTTGAACAATCACTTATATTTTGTGATACACAGCGTGCAAATGCTCCTTGACCTGGAGGGGAAGTGGCACTTTGTATTCATAACCTGGGAAATAGCCATGGGAAGACACTGGAGCCATTTCCATTCTCTACTTGGCTGGGCAAGCCAGAAGATGAATGACATCTGGGGAGCTCCTGCCGTTTGCAAGTCACTGACGTGTGAGATGGACAAATGAGCAATTGAAGATACTCTGACTGGGCTTTTCACATGTCTCCACGCCACCATCAGTGGCTCCACGTTGATCATGCTGCTGTGGCCAAGGTCAGAGGGCATTTTCAGTCCCTGTCTGCTCCCTTGGCCATGCTGACCAGCACAGCAGAGAGGTTCCACCCTGTGACTGGTGATGTGTGAAGCAGACAGCTGGATAATTATTCACATTACAGCACAAACATGTACAGTTTCAGTCTGCCTGATCGAGAGTCTGGGCCCAGTAAAAGGGACAAGAGAGGACCACACAGAAACCCCAGAGTAGTTTGAGTAAGAAAGGACCTTAAAACTCACCTTGTTTCAACAGCTTCCACTAGACCAGGTTACTCCAAGCCCCATCCAACCTGGCCTTGAACAATTCCAGGCATGGGGCATCCACAGCTTCTCTGGGCAACTTGTGCCAGGACATCACCACCCTCACAGTGAGGAATTTCTTCCTATATCCCATCTACCCCTGCTCTCTGTCAATTTTAAGCCATTCCCCCCTTGTCCTGTCATTCCATACCCTTGTCCAAAGTCTCTCTCTCTAGCTTGAGGCACTGGAAGGTGCTATAAGGTTTCCTTGGAGCCTTCTCCAGGCTGAGTCTAGGAGGTGCACAGACAGACAAGTGGGGGAAGCACAGCCTCTTTACCAGCTGCTCCATCACAGCCACCACTTTATACACATCTGGCCCAGGCACTGATGGACTCTGCTCCTCTGGCGTGCCATGGCTGGGCTCTCCAGCTATTCCTAATCCCACCAGCCTCTGGGATGAGCTCAGGCCTTCCCCTTTGGTTTTCTGCCTTTTGTACTGCCAGAGCAGCTGCAGGTGGCAGGAGCTGCAGCAGCAGCCCAGGAAGAGGAATGAGAAAACAGAGACCAACAAGGAAACTAAACCATCCCCCAGGACACTGCTCCAGGCTGGAGAAGAATCTGTCCCACGTGGCTCTTTGGAAAACACACATGGCTAAGACCAGACATTGCCAGGAAAGCTTTAAGAGGAGTGACAGACATGTGGTTTGCAGGCTGGATGGAGCCACACAACAGCTTCATCTGACCTGCAGACTCCCTGTAAATCCTCAGGCACAGCTACGTCACACAGAGGGACAGAGAGGGGCTGGTGACCAGTCAGTGTGGTACAGCCCTGTGCCAGTGCCACGGCCCTGATTAGCTTGCCAAGCCATGATAAAATCCAACTGGATATAGCCATCCCTGGGAGAGGTTTAAGGGGGGATTAAGGGGCCCAGTGAGAGCTGGAAGCTCAGAATTAGCACTGCCTGGTGTGCTGGGTATGTGACAGAGAAGCGGATCACCACCGTGCCTGCACTACGCTGTGTCTGCACCAAGGCATCACCTCGAGCTCAGAGTCTGGGATGTGCTGAAGCCCACCCATGCTCCCTCCATGTCCTGCCTCCCTCTCTCCTGCCCAGGAGCCTGGGCACAGGGCTGAATCCTGCTCCAGACCAGGCAGCAGCTCATGGAGCAGCTCTCACTGACCACCTCCCCAGCTTTCAGTTTCAAGGCAAACACAGGAAAAGACCTGGGTTTGTAAAGAGACACTCACCTGGTGAGAAAGGGACAGTTGCTGCCTGGGAGGGCACTGGGAGGATCACGAAGGATTTTGGAGAAGGAGATGGACTGGATGGGACCCACTTCGTCATGGCTGTAGATGGTGAGGAGCCGCAGCTGCCCATCATAGAATTTGACCTGCCCTTTCACATCACCTGTGATTATACAGCTGCAGGGAAGGGAAAGTTATTAACCAACACACCGACTGACAACTCCCAGATATTTCTTGGGGAGCATCCTTGGGGGGAAGCAAATCTCTTCCCCATTTCTCTGCACAAGCAGAGCCCTGCAGAGATGTGCAGGAGAAAGCCAGGGCTGTGCAGAAACCAGCGGCTCTGCTGTGACTCTGCCGTGTCCCCAAGGCTGTCGCCGCGTTTGGTGGCTGTCTGCTCCCTCTGCCGGTGGCGGCCGGGAGGCTGAACCACTGTCTGAGCTACCCCAGCAGGGCTGGCATCGCATCACCACGACTTTTCAACCTCATTTCCACCCGCAGGCAAATCCATTGCTGGGAAATTACTCAAAAATCAGCAGCCCTTTCCTGTATAAGTGGCCACGCTGCCCAGTGACTTAAAACTCCAACATTTTCTCTGCCACTCCTACAGCTGAGGTACCCGAGGACTGTACCTACAACTACTGAAAAGGGCTGCCTCGTTACCTGTCCAACACTTTGAGCACGGTAAGACTCTCCTCCTGCATTGGCACCACTTTGGTGGCTGTTATTCCGTGGGGTTTGGGTGGCAGATCCTCAGGGAGAGTGCGGGGATTGTCCATGTCCCACACCACCAGCTTCCCGGCTGAGGTGCACGTCAGAGCTTGGGTGTTGTTAAAATGGAAAACTGACTGGTTGAACTGTCCCACCAGGCACTTGAAGGTCTGTGGAGACAGCAGCCAGACTGTGTTTTAACCCAGAGCTGGCTCTGCCCTCCTCAAGCAGAGAGGTTTCCTCATGACATTCCCTTCCTGTCCCATGGCAGGACAAGAAACGAGAGCCCCAGGAGAAAATGCAGTGAGGCACCTTGGAGAGAGAGACCTGCTTGAGCTGGGTAAACCTGCCTGGGCAAACCTGGCTTGTCCCAGTCCGAGGGCGACAGGCTGGGGCCATGGCCACTGTTTTTGCTTTAGGGGATGGGGAGGAACAGTGCTGCTGCCAGCAGGAAAGCCAAGAGAGTGACATGCTGTGGTCCCTCCCTGCTGTGCTCACCTGGTTGCTCAGGAGTGGTGCTCCGTACTGCAAACCAGAATCATCCTGGAGAAAGCAGAGAAAACATGCAGGATAGGGATTTTGGAACTGAGCTCTGCAGTGCCAGCGTGTCCCCTCCCCACACCCCACACTGTGGTGACCTGAGCAGGGTTCCTGGGGCAGAAAGGCTCCAAAGGTCTTCCAGAGAGCACAAAACATCCTCTCCTTCCACCTGCTGCTTTCCAAAAGCTGCTGAATGGCACAAGGCCCATGGAAAAGCAGGAGTGGGAAAGTGAAGAGCATTCCTGCCACAGTTGGGCCTGACCAGTGTGGGAGTGGAGGGAGTGTGATACTCTGTCCAGACCACTTTGGGATCTGGCAAGGGCAGGGAGCAGGGAAGGGACAGATCTGCAGAGTGTGACTGCAGTTGTGGACAGACACCCAGCCCCTGAGCCCCCCTTGCCACCTCCTTTCTGGCACCAGAAACACAACATGCCATGTCCCTCCTTACCCACAGGTAAAAGATCATCTGGGTTTTGCTGTTGCTGAGAAACTCATGGGGATTCTGAGGGTTAAAAATGACATAATCCTGAAATTCAAAGAATTGCATTAGTGCCAAACTAAGCAATGCTTTCTGCTTATTCTTCCATCCAATCCCACAGCTTCTATCCAAAACCACCTCATCAGCTGCACTGAAATTAAATCAGAGGACACCCCATGGCTGTCAGGCATCAGAGGAACAGGGATGACCCCTTGGGATGCTCCAGGGCCGGGGTATGATCCTGCCTCTCTTCCCCAGCTGACAGCTACCAGCAGCCCCGTGCTGGATGGGGGCACGGGGGTACAGCGGGGAGCAGGTGAGGATGGGGCTGCCCAGTCCAGCCCTTCTGCCCCTCCTGGCCATGGTCATTTACCTGGTACCCAAACTCAGGCTTCAGCTCTATGCTGCATATGGCGTTCTCTGTGGGCAAAGTCCATCTCCAAACACAAACCTCCTGGAGGAGAAGGGAAGAAAAATCCAAGGAACCCTTGTGGCTTTCTGGGAGGTTGGGGGAGCAGGTAAATCCCATTCCCTACCCACTGCAGGGGCTAGTGTGGCCTAAAAGACTGGAGCAGGGTAAAACCCAGCGCAGCCTGGCAGCAGAAAGCTTAATTTCAGGAAATAATGCTAGAAATTGCTTAGATGAAAGTGATGAAGTCAGAAGCTTTTATCCCAAATTAAGACCCATTTTCTCAGCTCTGCAGCATTCACTTGAATGAAATCCAGGTCTGTCTTCTTATGGCTCAGCAAAAACAGGGCATCACCTTGCAAACCCGCTCCCCTTCTCTCCCCATCTGAATTCCCACCTCCCCTGTGCTGCCCTGCAAAACACTTCCAGGTCTCCATCCTGCAAAGCTATGAAAGAGGAGATACTCTCCTCACCTGCACAGCAGCAGCACTAATGGTCACCAAATACTTGGCATCCTGGGAAATGTCAATGGCACAGACCCCGTCCTCGGAGTGACTCTCGAAGATGGTGCGCACAAGTACCCTAGGGAGCAGAGACCTCATGGCTGTTCCTGGCAGCACAGGGGGTCCAAGGCAGTCACTTGGCAAAGTCTGTGGCACAACCCACCCACCCACCCTGGGCTGTGTGGAGGAAGAGAGGGAGGGAGGCTGCAAACACTGGTGCTGCCACAGGCTGGTGTTCAGTGTCCCTTCCATCCCTTCCACCCAAGTGAATGGCACAACTCACCAGGGATCTTTGAAGGTCCTACAGCATGGAGATGTGATGCACTTAGTCTGGAGCTCAGACTAAGATGGGAGCTCAGCCCCATCTCAGTGTCTCCTGGGTGTGGGTGATACAAGGATGATGAAGGACTTGGTTTGGTTTTAGTTCCTTTGCTGCCTTTTAGTCTGTCCCTGTGTTCTCCCATTTTACTCTCAGCTGAGACTGGAGTTGGTCCTGAGTGATTTACTGGACATAGGGGGTTTCCAAAAGAGGAGGTTCCTGGGAGCTTACCCAGAGTAGGAGTCCCACACCATGATCAGAGCATCAGGCCCTCGGTCAGCAGTCGCAATCCAGCGTTTGTTTTCACTCACACACAGGCAGGAGATGACATTTGTGTGGCCCTGGGGGAGGAAAGCAGCAAAGTGCCTTGGAGGCTGCAAACCTGGAGCTGTTTTGTTCATACCTTTTGTATGGGCTGCTCCCAGTTTTGGTTATAGCTGAACCCCTGAGCACAGGGCACCAGAAAGAGAGATGGAGGGAGAGGGTTCAGGAGAAGGGAAGAGGAGGAGGGAGATGCTTGGCTGTGTGCCAGACCTGCAGGTGGAACTGCTTGTTCCGCAGGATATCGTGGATGACCACTGTGTGGGAGGAGACGTACAGGAACACCCAGTCCTCCCCATCCATCAGGCTGTGCACAGCCAGGCTGCTGTTGTAGCCAAACACCCAGGTTAGGTCCTGCAGGGAAGAGGCAACTCTTGGCTCATAGCAGCCAAGACAAAAAAGCAGCACACGAGGTCTGTGGGGTGATGGAAGAGAGCAAGGCAGGAGTGCTGGGTGCCGTGTGGACTCCCCTGTTGGCACTGTGCCTGTTGGTACTCACAAGGGGGTAAAGGCTTCTGTCCCTGTTCCTCCCGAACACCATCCCTGGTGCAGCTCCCCACACCAAGCTGGCAGAGCCTTTATGCTGCGTGTGCCTCTCCCTGTAGCCTGAGAGAGGGCTGGAGATGGCTCCCTTGGACTCAGAAAGTGCTGGAGGTGGTTCAGGGGGTCCAGCACCCTCTGGCCATGATGTCCCAGCACTGCCTTCCCCCAGGGTGCCCTGGCTCCCAGCCCAGGTGCTGGGCAAAGGTGTCTGAGGTCCCCATACCTAAAGGAGATGACCGGGGGCATGACGGTGTCTTTTCACTATCCCTTCGTGCCGCTTTCTTCTCCCTGGCAGCAGCAAGGGGATCCTCAAAAAAGGAAGAAAGGTTTTGGTGAATGCTGGTTCCTGGGCTGGTCTGGGTGGAGGCTGCCAGGAATGAACCCCGGCATGTCTCAGATCCCAGGGGCTGGTTCCACCAGGGTCTGTCCCAGACCGTGTGTCAAACAGGACTTTCCATGGTGCTGCCCTCACCTCCTTAGGCTGTACATCTGTCTCCTGAGCCGTCTGTCTGTCCTGAGACATCTCCCTGGGCTCAGCGCCTAGCGCTGCTCTTCTCTCAGTGGGTTACTCCGGTGTAACTTCCCATGGACCATCCATCCACACCTTCGCCCTCCTCCCGGGGAGCTGGGTGTGGAGATCCTCTGAAATACTTTCCCCCACAGTCTCCCAGATTTGGCTGCACAACAACCTGGAATTGGGCACAGCAGGAGGAAAGGGCACCTGTGAAGCTGGGAAATAGATCCCAGGGCACCTTTTCAGCTCCAGGAACACTCCCACACTGAGCACAGACAAGCCCAGTACAGCGGTTTATTCCAGCCGAGCGCAGGCTCCCTCCGTGTCTGCCCGCGCACCGCGCCGGGCGTGGAAATTTCCCTTTTGGACGGGGTTTTGTTACAGTTCCTGTGAGCAGAGAGCTGCTCCTGGGCGGCAGCTGCTTCATCTCCGGCTTCACGGGTCTGGATTTGAGCCAACAACGAAACCTTGTGCACAGAAAACTTTTCACGGGAGGGGAAAGAGGCCCTGGGAAAAACCCTCCCCGGGGCCCGGCAGGCGGACGGGAGCTCGGGAACGGCCGCGGTGGCCGGGTCTCACCGCACTCCCACGGGGAGCCCTTCCCAAGACCCCTCCAGGCTTTGGTGTCTCCTCCTGTCACGAGGGACCCTCCCGAAGAACCTCCCGAGGAGCCCCCCGCTCACCGACACAGCGATCCCCGCGTCTCTCTGCCTCTGCCACCGCCGTTCCCAGGCAACGGCCGCACCGGCAGCACCGGCTGCGCCACTGCCGCGCCGGGAAACGCCGGGAGAAACTGCCTCATCCTCACCGACCGCGCCGGGAAACGCCGGGAGAAACTGCCTCATCCTCACCGACCGCGCCGGGAAACGCCGGGAGAAACTGCCTCATCCTCACCGACCGCGCCGGGAAACGCCGGGAGAAACTGCCTCATCCTCACCGACCGCGCCGGGAAACGCCGGGAGAGAGGAGAAAACTTCCTCATCCTCACCGGGTGTCGGGAAGAGGCAGCGCTGCCCCCCGCCCCGCCCAAAGCAGGGACCCGGAGCAGGGAACATTCAGCCCTTCGATTAAATCCCAAGCCTAAATCCCGCTCCTGGTTGGGACAAAGCCCCTCTTGGCATCGCCGGAGCCACTCGGGACCGAACCCTCGCCCCACCCGGGAAATGGGATGAGGGATCTTTACCCGATGCCCCCCACAAGAGTTGTAGGCAGCTGTGCTCCAGTGGTTTCCCTGAGCAGGACAAGCGAAGTCAAAGCAAGAAAAATCATCCCCCAACCCCTGCCAGTCCCCCACGGTCCCCAGCTCTCTGCCAGGACACCACTTGCACAGGGAATCCACTCCCAAGGCTCACTCCAGGCTCTCACTTCACCCCTGCAGATTATCAGCTCCAAACGCTCTCAGCTGTTGACCTCAGCCTTGATGTTAAGCTCAAATAATAACAATTTCTAAACTTAATTTGTTTTTCCTTTTGCCCAGAAAGAGCCTCACACCCTGCTGGGAGTGGAAAGGAGATTTGTTATCAGCTCCTATTATCTCGCTGACCCGGAGAAGCTGCCCCAAATAATGACTTCTGTGAGAACAGAGAGAGGCAATACTCAGTTTTATTGTCTTGGGAGACTATTTTGACATTCAACTGGAAATAAGCTTCAAACAAACCAGTCATTCCCAGAATCCCTTGAAACAGTTTATGCACCTGTTGTGGTATAGGAATGGTATTCCCCAATTTACTGTTCCCACTGAAAACACCCCAGACCATGTGCCACTCACCCATTCCCCCCACTGCTCCTGCAGCAGGATGGAGAGGAGAATGGGAGGCATAAAAAAATAAACCCTGTCCTGGCTGGAACCAGGAAAACACCCCAAAATCAACTCCTGCAAATAAACAAATTTTTTAAAAATTAAAAGAAAATACAGAGAGAAGCCAGATTAGGGAGTGCTTTTATCATGACTAGATAAACTACTAGAAGTTTAAAAAGCAGAATTATAACCTCTATTCCTTACCTCATTGTAAGGTAAGGAATAGGGCATTAAAAATAACTGGGCATTCCAAAAATCCTTTCAGTATGTTCAGTGACTTTAAAAGTTGTGACAACGTGGGGAAGATGAAATATCAAACTTGCCTATCTCTTGCCTGTCATCTGCTATGACAGGCATCAAAAAGTGCTCTAGGACTTTTTAGCATATATTACATGATATTCAGTGAGAAGTTTTAAAGGGAAGAAAAAAGGAATGCTCTGTTATCACCAAACGAGAGCACTTCAAGCTCTTTGGAGCGTGTATCATGTGAGATTTGGGTCTCTCTAGAGCCTTATTCTAAACAGATACAAGGTGGAAGAGATGAGAAGCCACATCTTGCAGCTCTGCAGGTTCCTCCTGACAACCAGTGCAACTGTGAACTGCAGGCAGACCCTGCTCTGCCACAACCCTTCAGGCACCAGAGGTCACAGCAACACCACGCAGGGAAGTTTTCAAACCAGATCAGAGTCCAGAAAGCAGGCACAAGCCTCAGCTTTATTGTTCTTCAAGCCATGGTCATCTTTGTAAAGGAATGATATTGCAGCTGAAAAAAGAGGAGAGTAGAAGGAAATATTAAATTTCCTTTCTCAGACAGGCACAGAAGACCTGACATGGGATGGATCAGACCCACCACAACCCTCCTCCACTGGCTTCCTCTACCAGACAAACCAGCCACTGAGACCTTTCTCCCTGTGCTTACGTTTGATGGAACTTGACCCCCTGTATCCCTGTGCAGAACCAGCAGCCTCCAGCTCCCTGCTGAGGTCTGTCACAGCGGGCAGTGACACAGCCAGGGCTGGCACTGCTCAGGAAACGTGCCCTGAGCTGGTGAAAGCTCTTCCCTTCCAGCAAGTGAAACAGAAGCTCACCCCAGGAGGCCCTTCCCAGACCAGCGCTTTGGAGTCAGCCCCACGTGCATCCTTCTGCCACCACGGATCACAGTCACACTCAGGGGTCTCTGAAACAGAGGGAAGAATAAAAACCAAAATATTTCACTTTTCCATCGCAAAGTCAACTCCCGTCTTTTTCTGAAGCACCAGAAGAACATTAAGCCCAAGGAACTGTTCTGCAGCAGTGCCCATTCCTACTCTTGTGGCTGTAACTGAAAGAAGAAAGTGTTTTGTGTGAAGTCATCTCCAGGAGATCCCTCACCAAGCACTTAATGGTTGTGGCACCTTCTCTGGCCAGTCCATGAGGGTGGCACAGCAACGTGATGCTCACAGCAGAGAGCACACACCTCTCAGCTCTTCCATTCATGCCCAAACAGCTCAGTGCTGTGGGAGGACAAGGCTACAACAGCACAGGCTGAATCTGACACTGTTTCTGACACAGAAATGATGATGCCAGAGATCCAAGTTCCATAAAAAAGGCTGTGGCTAACAGAGACGGGCAAGAGAATGCAGTCACAGCAGGAATGAGCTCACCCCCTCACTGTGCTGCACCACCGTGGCAATGTTCTGCAGGTTCTGGAAGTTGTTTGCATTGACAGATCCAAACTCCACGATCTCGTCATCAACTTGAAGTCCCTGGAAAGAGACAGAAGAGAGATGAGCATCTGCACTCTCCAAAGACAGGTAATATCACAGGAGCATCACCCTTCACCCAGGGAGAGAAATGTGCCACAACACTTCTCACACTCAGGCAAGTGAACATCACTACGGCCTCTCCATGGCCACAGGGAGAGGGAAGTGTTCATTCCTCTGTTCTGTTTCATGGGAAGAGAAATACTGAGGCTGGAATGGTCAGTGAGGTGTGGAAGGAGCTGTGTGGTGCCAGGATACAGCTCAAAGAACACCCATCTCACCCCTGTACAGTGACCAGCCCCTTCACAGGACATCCCAATGTGATAAAAAACGAGCCAGTGACACTGTGATCAAGCCCCCCGCTATTAACAAGGGGCAGAGGGAGCCCTGAGCTGTGTGGCTCCAAACACAGCCCTGCCCACGAGCTGTGCCCCACGCACCGAGACACTGGCGGGAGAGCCCGGGGTGACGGCGTTCACTTTGGCAAAGGCCTGGGGCAGGCTCTGCCTCTGGCTCATGGCCTCGGCCAGCGCCTCCGCCTCATCCCTGGCGTGTTTCTCCTTCTCCCGGGCGTGCAGCTTGTGCAGAGCCTCCTCCACCTGCTTCATCACGGCTTTGTGATCGTTCTGCAGACCTGTGGGTGACACCATGAGCGCACAGGGAGCTGGAGAGGCTCCCCACAAAGGGCTCTCAGCACTTTCTGCAGCCACGCAGAGCAGTGGCCTGGCTGTCTCTGATCTCAGCAAGAACCTCTGCTCTATCTGCTGGGGCCCGGTGCCAGCCCGGCAGATGTTTATCAGTAAAAGTCAGACACAGAGAAAACCACCCTATGAATTTTGGTAAACATGCAACGGCCAAAGGACTGGGAAGCCCATAACCCCATAGAACTCAGTGAGCAGCTTAAATCTTCTTTCCATTAAGTCACCTGCTGTTATGTATGAAGAGAAAAACTTATCCTGAAAGTCACTGGGAAAGCCTGGGATGAAATAAATGCCAAGCTGTTTCCTACCCAAATTTTATTCTACAAACAGCAGAGAAAAGCTCTGTTGTGTTTCACAGATCCCAAATGGCTCCGCAGCAGTGGCAGAATTTCAGTGCCGCTGCAGCAACACGTGGACAAAGGCATTTTACTGACTCAGCCCAGGCGGCAGCTCCGAGCACTGAGCAGAGCCACTGGGGAACAGCGCAGCCCTGGGCCCCGGCTCTGGGGAGTTACAACACGCGAGGTGGGGTTTCAGAGAATCCAGCGGTGTCACCGCTGTTACGCGGTGTCCGTCCCCGGGCACAGGCCGCGTTTCCCCCGCACATCCCGGTTTCGCTGGCTCATCCCGCGGGCTGCGGCCCGGCCCCGGGAAGGGCCTCCCCGCCCGGTTCCCGTTCCCCGCTCACAGATGATGTTGTGCCGGGCGGTGCGCACTTGGTACAGGTCGATGTCGGCGCGGGGGAAGCCCTCGGCGTCCACCAGCGGCTCGTGCATCCCGACGCCCTTTTGCTGTGAGGGGAGAGGCGGCGGTTGGGAACGGGCCGGGCCCGCGGGCCCGCACGGCGCCCCCCGGCCCGGCCCGGCCCTGCCCGGGCACTGACCCCCTCCAGCAGCTCGTAGCAGGCCTTGATCTGCGCCTCGATCTCGTCCTTGCGCCGCACCAGCTGCTGCACATCGCTGACGGTGACGGGAGTGCCCCCGCCGGGCTCCGCCATGGCCGCGGCAGGACGGCAGCCGGGGCGGAAAGGGGGCGGGGCCTGGCGGAGAGAGGGCGGGGCCGGACGGAAAGGGGGCGGGGCCTGGCGGAGAGGGGGGCGGGGCCTGGCGGAAAGGGGGCGGTGCGGAAAGGGGGCATGGCCAAACCGGGGCGGGGCCGGGCGGAAAGGGGGCGGGGCCAAATCGGGGGCGGGGCCGTGCTGGGTGACCCAGCGGTGACACGGCGGTGACACGGCGATGGCAATAACGGGGTGGCACAGATGCGTCAGTGCCACTGCGGCGCACTGCTGCGGCCCTGGCATGGGGCGGCACAGCATTGTCACCGTCACTGCTGTGGTGGTCTCATAGGGTGGCTGTGATGGTGGCTTGTAGCGGCACAGCGGTGGCGGCATTACTCGGTGACACAGCCGTGGTGTACGATGTTATGACCCTGTTGCTGCTGCTGGCCCCTCTCCAGTCTGTGTCTCTGCACACTTGCCGGGGCTGCATGGCACCCTTGTCCCAGGGAGTGTGGCAGCAGGGGACAGCCCCACCACGAGACCCCCACCCCTGTCCTCCGTGCCACTGGCACCCACCCAAGTCCCCTGTGTTCATCCTCTCTGGCTTGCTGGTGGCTCCGCCTTCCCACCGTTCCCACTCAGGCGGAGTTTGTGCACTGGTGTCTCTCGGGCAGGGCCATCTCCTCCTGCTGTCCTACGTTTTGGGGTCCCTGCAGCGCTGGGCTCACCGGGGCTAAAGGTGCCAGACACCACCACACACCCAGCTGGGCTCTGCAGTCTGTCCTGGCTCAGTGCTGCCCAGGAGGACATGTCCCCTCCCTGAGAGGGGTGAATGTCCCCAGGGGCAGCGGGCGGACCGGGGGATGTGCTGCCCCAATTGCGTCACCCCCCTGTGACCCCGGCACACACGGGGCAGGGATTTGGCTGTGGGGTCAGCAGGGTCCCAAACCTGCTGTGTGTGCTGCACACCCGCCCCCACCGCCCTGCACATCCCTGGGTTGGTGGGGGCAGAAGGTGGGGCCGAGGAGGAGCCTCCCCGTCCCGCCGTTATATTGAAAACCCTCCCGTTGTCGCGCTCTCGTTGCTCCTGTCACATCCCCGGGTCACGGAAATGGTGAGGGACAGCAGATGGGAATTAATTCAAATGTCCAGGGCTCCATGGGACGCCTTGGGAGATTTAAGCTCTGCTCGAATTTGGATTTTCCAGTGACGGCGCTGAAAGTGGCGCAGCAGAGCTGTTCCTCACAGCCTGACCTTTGGATTCGGCTCCCTGGGGGCTGCTGTACCTGCCTGTCTCGCTAATGGCTCTTTTCTCATTCTCTTTCAGACGTCCTACACAGACAAGGGAGAAAAGGTAACAGTCGTGTCCCTGTCCTGCCCCTCTGCCTGGTGTGAAATGTCTGTCACGGTAGTGCAAATTAGATCAATTCCTTGATTACCTGTTGAAATCATAAGTAAATCTGCTCTGGCTGGGCTACACAGGATCTTCGTTGTAAATTGGTATTAATCATTGAAATTTCTGGTTTGTGAGGAGAGTGACAAACAGGAGATGATGGGTATTTCCCAGGGAAACCAAGCCTTAAGCAGAATCTTCATTCCATGCAACATTTATTTCCAAATGCTGCATTTTTCGCCACCTTTTTCACTTTTGAAGTGTTTGCAGTGCTGGGTGCCCTGTGCCAGGCTGGGCAGTGGTGGGGAACAGAGCGAAGGGAGATCTGTCCTGGCACTGCTGGTTGTGTAAGAGCTTCTGTGGAAGAATTAATCTTTAACACAGTGAGGTTTGCAGGTGGGCAGCTCACTGGGACAGCCACTTGTGGGGGGCACTGGGAGAACTGGGACCATGGCTGTGGGCACAGGCAGACTGGGGCTTTGTACCTTCCAACCTGCAGTTCAGGATCCTGTGGGACTCGACTGTTCCACTCAGTTAACTCATTTGCAGGAGATGCATTTGCAGGGTCACAGCTGCCGCTTCCCCCTGCTCTGAAGCCGAGCAGTGCTGCAGGAAAGGCAGCAGCAGCAGCTTTCAGCCCCATTTTCCCTTCCTTTTAGCCCCAGCGAGGCCGCTTCATCCATTTCCACTCCATCACCTTCTGGGTCGGCAATGCCAAGCAGGTGAGAGGCTGCGGCCGCCAGACACGTGTGCCAGGGGACAGCTGTGCCAGGGGACACTTGTGCCAGGGGACACCTCCCACACTGGGACAGGCTGGGCTCCAGGCATTGGCTGCCAGGGGGGTGTTGGTTCATCCTCCCAGCCCCTGGGCCGGGGATGTGCCGCTGTCCAAAGCCTGGCCCTGATGGCCTTGGTGGCCTTGGTGGCCCTTGCGCAAGGCCAGGGGTTGCTGCCAGGGGTGTGGGATGTGAACCAGCTCACGTGGCTGGGCTCAGCTGTGGCCACCAGCCTGCAGAGCTGCATGGGCTCATGGAACCTGCTCTCCATCCCTTGCCCTGGGTGAATTAAACACCCCCCTGCTTCTCACCTGAGCTGCTTCTCACCCAACCTTGCAGAACAGAGGACACACAGAAATGTTTCCTGCTCCATGGCAGCCCTTGCAAAAAGTTCTGGAGGCAGCACTTCCCACTGAATTTGGGCTTTTTCCTCACTCCCAGCCCTTTCTTGGCTCTGTTTGTTCCCCCTGGGCTGCTGGAGGAGGCAGAGAAGCTGCTGCCTGTTCACACACACACAGGGCAGGTGTGACTTGCACCTGCCATGGTGGCTGTACTCCATGGCCTGTGGGCCACCAGCACTGCAGCTTCAACCAGAGGGACTCTTCCCTGCCCACAGGCTGCATCCTACTACTGCAACAAGCTGGGCTTCGAGGAGCTGGCGTACCGGGGGCTGGAGACCGGCAGCAGGGAGGTGGTGTCACACGTTGTCAAGCAGGACAAGGTAAGGGAGCCCCTGACAGAGGTGCCACTGCCAGGGCAGGGAAAGGTGAGGTGGTGTCAGGCAAGTGGGTGCTGCCAAACCCACCATGAAAACCATCACCTTGGCTCCATCCTCACCTCTCCTCCTCTTCCTCGGCAGATCGTGTTTGTTTTCTCATCCGCTCTGAACCCAGGGAATGAGGGTAGGTGTCCCTGGGGGGCATGGGGTGGGAAATGGCCCTGGCAGAGCAAAGCAGTTCTGCTCATGCCTGTGGCTGTTCTGCTCTGGGCAGAGATGGGGGAGCACCTGGTGAAGCACGGTGATGGGGTGAAGGACGTCGCCTTCGAAGTGGAGGACTGTGACTTCATCGTGCAGGTGAGCAACCCCTCCACCCTGTCCCACAGCCCCCCAAAACGGTGAGGGGAGGCAGGAAGGGCCTGGGCATGTCTCCCTCTGGCCCAGGGGAGCTGTGGCAGAACAGGATCTCTCTCCCTCTGCCCAGAAAGCCAAGGAGCGTGGTGCTGTGGTGGTGAAGGAGCCGTGGGTGGAGCAGGACAAATTTGGGAAGGTGAAGTTTGCAGTGATCCAGACGGTGAGTGGCAGGGCAGGGCAGGGCCATGGAGCTGGCTGCACCTGGGAGGCCCCCACATAAACAAAGCCACAACACAACCACATTCTCTCCTCGCAGTACGGTGACACCACCCACACCTTGATAGAAAAGCTCAACTACAAGGGCCTGTTCCTCCCTGGGTACCAGCCACCCCTCTTCAAGGACCCCCTGCTGCCCAAGCTGTGAGTACTCCCCAGAGGGTCGTGCCTGGCTCTCTGCCATCTGTTCTGGTGGGATATCCCCCCCAGGAGCTGGACAGGTTCCCACTGTCTTGCCCTGGCCCCCCCCAGCTGTGGGGTACCCCTGAGCCTGGCTGAGACAGACCCCTGGCTTTCCCCCAACAGACCAAGCACCAAGCTCAGCTTTGTTGACCACGTTGTGGGGAACCAGCCTGACCTCCAGATGGTCCCAGTGGCAGACTGGTAAGAGTGGGGAGAGCTGGTGGGAGGTGGGATGAAGCAGGAGCACAGCTCTGCTGGTCTCACCACTTCTGACAGGGGTGGCTAGGGCTGATGAAGCCAGAGCAGAGTTTCATTACTGTGGGGATGGAGCAAGGGCTTGATGGTGCCCCTTGTGACCTGGGCAGGTACCAGAAGAACCTGCTCTTCCACCGCTTCTGGTCAGTGGATGACAAGCAGCTGCACACCGAGTTCAGTGCCCTGCGCTCCATCGTGGTCACCAACTACGAGGAGACCATTAAAATGCCCATCAATGAGCCAGCACCTGGCAAGAAGAAATCCCAGATTCAGGTGAATTGATGCTGGTGGTTTATCCATGTGTCTGCCTCCACTTCTAGAGAGGGCTTGGTGAAGGAAAAGGGGCCAAGGGCCAGTGATTTGGAGCCAGAGCAGACCTGCTGTGCTGAAGTGGCTGCTAGAAAGCAATCCTGACTCTGTTTGGGTCTGACAAACCCTGGGGGAGCTGCTGGGCAGAGCAGGTTTACCCCGATCTCAGCAGTATCTTTGTCATTCCATGGTGCCCCCTGGGCTGATCTTGCCTCCATATTTTTAAGCCCACACCCATCCCTTCACAGCTGTGGCTGTGCTGTCACTACCACGGTGACATCTTTTCCCTGTAGGAATATATTGATTACTACGGAGGGGCTGGAGTCCAGCACATTGCACTGAACACCCCCGACATCATCTCAGCGGTGAGTGCAGCCCTGGGCCCCCCAACCCTCAGCCCTGCCTGCCCTGGGCCCCCCTGCCCTGGGCCCCCCTGCCCCACTCTGGGGCACTGTGCTCGTCACAAGGTGGACCATGACCCTGTCAGGGTACAAGGACACAACCAACAGGCTTTGTGCCCTGGTTGTTTTACAACCAGGATTAACTGCCCAGGGAGTCACTGCAAAGGGACCTGCCTGCACCTGTGAGCTGCCTGTCCCTCCAGCTTAAAGCAATTGGGGCCTGCAGGGCCCTTGGTGGCACCTTTGTCCTTGCAGGGTGCCCGGTGGGACTCAGGCAGCCCAGGCTGAGCCCCACAGACCATGACCCACCTTCAGCTGGGGCAGGGGCAGGTCTGGGTTGAGCCCAGCTGCATCTGAGCACTCAGGTTTGGGCTCCTCTCCAGACCAAAGGGCCTCCAGAGGCATCAGGTCAGAGCAGGATAAATGATCCTTGCACAGCTCTCTGCAGTGCCTGGGGAGGGCATCTTGGGCCTGCCCGTTCCTGGTGCCAAAGTGAAACGATGAGGGATGAGGCAGGTTCTCATGCTTGAAATTGGCCAAAGCCACAGAAAAGCACCTGTGTCCTGACACTGCCCATCCCAGGAAATGCTCCTGGCACAAACTCCTCCCAAACTGAGCCCTGCTGGCTCTCCCCTGCCTTGCAGATCACCAACCTGAAGCAGCGGGGCATGCAGTTCATGGATGTGCCCTCCAGCTACTACCAGGTGCTGCGGGAGAGGCTCAAAACTGCCAAAATCAAAGTGAAGGAGAACATTGACAAGCTGGCGGTGAGTCAGAGAGGGAGAAGGGCCTGCCCAGGGCTGGACCAGCTCCCCAAAGTGCTTTGCAGGGCTGTGAGTGACACAGAGAGCTTCACTTGCTCCTGTGTGGGTCTTCGAGCCGTCGCCTCATTTCTTTTCTCCAGGAACTGAAAATCCTGGTGGATTTTGATGAAAAAGGCTACTTGCTCCAGATCTTCACCAAACCAGTTCAAGACAGACCCACGGTCTTTCTGGAGGTGATCCAGAGGCACAACCACCAGGTTGGTTTGAGCATCTCCCACTGATCCTGGCCATGAGCCCCCAGGGCCACCAAGGCCCTGGTCTGTAACGTTGCCATCTCTGCAGGGCTTCGGTGCTGGGAACTTCAAGTCTCTGTTTGAAGCCATAGAAATGGATCAGGATGCCAGAGGAAACCTGACTGTCCTGGAGCCCAACGGGGAGACCAAGAGGATCTAGAGGATGGCAGGAAGTGCCACCCTCACCCCTAAAGGAGCTGAATCCCAAATGAACTGGGGAAATACCCAGTGTTGTGGTAAATAGCCCAGACTTGAGTGCCACAAATCCAGGGAAGCCCCTGCCAAGCTGCACAATGTGAAAGGGCCCAACCTCTCCCAGCCCAGCCAAGGCACAGCCCTTTGGTGACCTCCTGGGAGATGGGGTGTGGGAAATAGCAAACACACTCTAAAAAAGCAGCTTAATCTGATCCAAACCACGGAATTCTTAACAAAGGGCAGATTTAAGGCATGTGCCAAAGACATGCAGCTACAGAGGAAGACAGAAGAAACAACTGGGAGTGCTCAAATTTAGTCTCTCCAAAGTTTTAATTTTAGCTACACGGGAAGCTGCGAAAGCACGGAGGCGTTTGCCTCTCTGCGCATCTCCTTTTGTAAGAGTTTGGTTTAATTGCTTTTAGACTCAACCTTGAATTTGAATTTGCTGAGAATAAACATGGTTTTAGGGTAGCTCCAACGCTCTGGAATGAGAATTAATTGTATTTACATATTTCAGCCTTCCCAAGGCAACAGAATCTTGCTCTAATACCTGTAAATTCCTGCATTAATGGTGGCTTGGAGTTTCTCCCATGTTTCAAGCAGTAATTGCTGGCCTTGGCAGCAATTCCCTGGCTCAGATCCTGGCTGCATGTGCAAAGTCCCCTCTGGGTGTTGCTCTGATGTTGTCACTGTCCTTTGCACAGGGAATTCCTCTCTAACACAATAAATCCCTTTTCTGACATGACTGAGTGCCTGGAGGGCCCCTGTGTTCCCGGGGGCTGCTGAAGGACACCCTGGGGTCTCCCCACTGTTGCACAGCCCCTGTTCCCAGTTTCCCAGCCCCTCCTGGCTGAGCCCCCGAGGTGTGCCTGTCCTGCAGCCCCTGTCCTGTGCTCACCTGAGGAATGCAGCTGAGCTGGGAAGTCACCTACAGCCTCTGTCTTGTCTCTTCCACCTCCTCCTCCATCAGCCATTCCACTTGTCCCTGCTCCAGGTATTTCTTTTTAAATAAAAGCTCAGAGAGGCCACCCTGACCCCCCAGAGCCCCCCATTGTGGGGGAGACACAGGCCAAACCTGAGCAGCTCTCCCTTCTCTGGATCCCAGGGAGCAGAACTAATCCAGATTTCACACAATCAGAATATCCTGGGAGGGACCCACCAGGATCATCCAAGTCCATGAGTTCCTGGAAATTTGAATGAACTGATTTAAAAAGAAAGCAAGCAAAGAGCCTCTGGCCACAACGGCCTCACACATCACTGATACCTCACCTGATGGTTAAGGGCTTTTGCCTCCATAAAGTTAAAAAATAAATGTAAAAAGGATATGAACTCAGAGCAATCCAGGGCAGAAGCTGGAGGAGCAGAGACCCTTCACCTGCAGAGGTTGGAACAGTTTGGGACTCCTGGTTCAGTGTCAGGAGAGCTCTGCTTCAGCTCTCCAGGGTTGTCAAGATTGTTAATATGGAGACATTTCTTAAAGTTTATACACTAGAATCACTCACATATTTCTTTCATGTAGTATAATGCTGCTTAAATTCATTTCCTGCTCATCAGAATTAATATTTTCAGTAAACTTTGCTGAAAATCTGTTCTTCACACTGTTCTTGTTCTGCATCTGCCTCCTTGAGTTCTCACAGCTCTCAGCACAGGTCTAAGAGGAAAAAGTTGCCCTGGTAATATATTAAGCACAACATAATTTTTCTGTAAGAAAAGTCAGTATATTTATGGTTTGCTTTATAAAAGTTACTATAATACAATGGTACATAGTATTCAATTCACAAAAATATGAACAAATATATACAGCATGACACATCCACAACAAAAACACTTTCTTCAAAACAAGATACATACTGGTGACAGATTCTATATGCACAAAACATCCCTAAATTTATAAATTTGCTTAACAAAAGAAAAAGCAGAAATCTTAAATCTTCAAAGCATTGTTGTTGTTGTTTTTTTAAAGGAACTTAGGGAATTTTTTTTTTTTAATTTATTGCAAAACATTTGACCTGCCTACTTTTAAAGGAGGCCCTTGATTTCCACACTGGGAATTAAAACCAGAAAACTGCAAGAATTGGGAGCTGGGTGTTCTTCCACTTCGCTTCAAAACTGCCCCATTGTTTTAGAGTGTCCTTCCTGATGTGTTTCTTTTCACTTGGACAAATCCTACAGTGGCAATTAAGGAGGAAACTCATAAAAACAAAACAAATATTAAACTGAAAAAATCCAGTTGCAAATTCGCTTAAATACATTTTAGGGTGTCTATTAGACTGTACACATTTCCTCGCTTGAAATAAATAGATTTTGCACATTAGGTTTCAGACTGAGGGAGGGGGGAAAAAGAAGAAGCCTCGACTTGGCAATTTTTTGTCTTCAGTTTCTTAATGCTTCTAATTTCTTCTATTTATTTGACAAAAAACCCCCCGTATTTATACAGAATTTACATTATACAAAGCTTGACACAAGCTGTAAATGCCACCAGCTCCTTTGCTATACTCAGTCCTTCTTCCTCCCCATCTTGACATGATTTAGAGCTGGAATCTGTTTAAAAAGAACTCCAAATTACAATAGTCACTTTTAATAAACTATTTACATGCTCTTGAAGTACAAAGAAATCAGCAAAAAATTTTCAACATGTTTCTACAAGAAACAGTGTTTGAAGAGAAGATTCTTGAGTTCGCCTATGTACAGAAGATGCATTTTTTTTATACTTCAAAATCCTTTTTTTTCCTTAATTTTTTTTTATTTTGTACAGAAATGCACTGAAATGATCCCTGAAAAAGGTCACAAAACCCAGAACTGAAACTACTGTGTAATTTGTTGGAGTTTAAGATGATGGTTGTTTTTCCTTTCCTTGTAGAAATGAGCTGCTCTATACAATATAAATAACTGCAGGATGAGCCCCATCCCCTCCCGGACCCCCCAGACCACTCTGGGACTGCAGAGAGGTGCGAACCACGTGGATCCTGTGGACACCTGTGCACCCTGACCTCCCACAGCTGCAAACCAAAGGTTTAAATCCTATTTCTACCATTTTCCTCTGTTCTCTTGGGTCATTCCTCCCAGCCTGATGGAATTTTGCAGGGAGTGCTGTAAGTGTCTTTATTTTTGTCTTAGGCTCAAATTGAAGTGACAATAAATTTGGGGATGGGGATTTCAGTGGACAAAAGCACTGCAGTCTCTGTGCTGGTGAGGTTCCTCTTTATCCCTGTCACTGTTTCCATGGGGTGCCAGGGAGCCTGTGCTGAATGTGAACCACAAAGCTCCTGCCCTCCTCTCAGCCCATCCCTTGCCAAGTACAAGACAAAGGATTTGAGGCACCTCCAAAGCACATCTGTGGCTGCAGGACGCCCCGTGGGCTGACCCATGGAAATCACTGCACCAGACTTGGGAGTCCTCACCATAAAATGATTTGTTTGGAGGTCAGGCAGCTTCCCAGTCCAAGACAAAATATCTCTGCCCAAGATTTATGGGGAGAAAAAGAGAAGCCTCAGGTTTGGCTTTGAGACCAGACTAACGTGATTGTTCAGAAGTGCTCTGGCTTCAACAGCTTTGTTTCTTCCTGGGGAACTACTGAGAGATCAGCTCTTCTAAAAACTCACATTATTTGTCTGGGATCCTAAAAGGGGATGAATTACAGGCAGCTTCAGAAGTACCCAAGTGATTTAGGTGCTCATGGTCTTTGGCACCCAAATCCCTTTGGTGCTCCTAAAAAGACATAGTGAAGGACCTGAAGGTGACAGTGACCTTCCTCACCAAGGATTAAGGCAAACTGCCAGGGGCTGATCCCATCCAGAGCACATAGATATGCTGGGAAACAGAACTGCCAGCAGGTTCTCAGGGCTGGGCTATTTGGGGTGCCCTCACCCACAAAAATCCACCCTTAATGCACTGGTTTGATGGAGCGCAGAGGGAGAAGCCCAAGGACAGGAGCTCCAGTTCTGACACACAGGAAACTTCTGTGCATTTCCAAAGCCTTGAAAGTCAAAGGCCAAGCTGTGGAGATGCCAACACACTGAATGTCATTCAGAAAAATAACAACTAAACTGAGCAGCTGGTTTAACTCCCCAATGCCATCACTGCAGTTCCAACCAACATTCAGTGACAGAAACTTGTGCTTCTCAAAATTTCAGGTTCTGGGTCACCAACGCCAAGTTGCTGGGGAGATTTATGAAGAAGGGGGGGAAACAACAAAACTGAACTGAAACAGAAGCAGAGATGGACCATGGATTGTCCAATCTCAGAGCCAATCTGCTCGCCCTCAGGCAGAAACACAGGTGGAATTAAGGCAGTTTGTAGCAGTCTGTGTGTTCCTGCTCTCTCAGGCCTTTTGTCTGGAGAAGAAATTCAGAGGCAGAGGTCCAACCTACATTACAAGCTCTACGCTGCAATTCCATGGAAAAGCTGAAAAAATTTCCAGGAACCTCTTTTGCAAGGTTGCCACCTCTGGTCACGGAGGTTTGGAAAGAATACAAGAATACAGCTTTGCAATTTGTTCTGTGGGGAGAAGGTGTTTAGTTATGCAGATAATCTTCCCATTTCATAATGACATTGCAACTTCCCCTTAGAAGCCAATTAAAAAGGGTTTAGTATGACTAATCTTAACTTCTAAAGCAGGAGAAATTCAATGCAAATTGAAAAACTGATCCTGTCTATACCTGAATGGTGGCGTAACATTTCCAGATCTCATCCAAAGAAGTATTTTTTTGCTGTTTGGTCCCATTTTTAAATGGAACCTCTTGAAGAACTGCAACCTTCACCTCAGCACATCTACAAGGACAGAATATATTGAGAAATCAGTTTAAAACATGCCTACCAAATTCAGATGCTATAAATGGGAGGGACAGGGACACTTGTTCTCAGGGACACTTTTTCCATGATTTTCTGGAGGGATGGGACCACCCCAGGCCAAGTTACTGAGTAACAGAGGGAGGAGAGTGGCAGGGCACAGCTTGCTCCTATCACAGGAGGCATCTCCCACATCCAAGGACAGAGCTAATACTCCACATAAAACACTGGAAGGGCAGGGAAATGCAGATGAAAGTGAGAAAAAATGAATACAAGTCACACATCAGCTTGTTTCCCATCCACAGGAAGAAAATCCTGCTACAAGCATGGGTCATAGTCTTTGCTTGCAAGCAGGGCAGGATTTCTACAGCACAAACAGGGGCTGCTGAGCTGTCCACTTCATCTCAGCCCCTCCTGCAAGCAAGACAAGCCCAACTCTAAGGAATGGGCATCCCCAAAGGCCACACGATGCTACAGCTGCACAGCTGACTCCACTTCTTCCTAGTGACTGAAGTATCCAAGGATTTCTCACGTGCAGCTGCAGAGGTTTTGATCCCCCATGGACCAGCATGGCATAGAAAATGAGAGGAGAGCCCAAGGAGGGGAGCTGAGGTCTGGCTGAGCTGACTCTGCCCCGGGGTCTGGCTGAGGGGCCTTGTTCAGGCTCATCCCTAAGGAAAAGGCAGGACAGTTCAGCTCTAGTCTCACTGTGGACACATCTCCACACACACACACACACCTCCAAGCACACACACACACTCACTCACACGCCCTCAAGCCTCTGGCTTGCTCTGTAACATCAACCTTACATTTATTTACAGCTTACTCTGAGAAATCTGTGCAATTTCAGCCAATCAAGCTCCCAACAAACCCTATATGGCATTTTCAGTCTCTGCTTCACATTTAAACGTTGAATGTCTTTTTCAACCAACGAAAACTGATGAGAAAAAGGTAGCAGCATTTATGAAAAGATGAAGGTTTATAAGAACAATTAAAAAAAAATAAAGGTACCATTATCCCATTAGGGAGCATTACTGCAGGGACTGAACAGAGAAGCTAGTGTTTGGATAGACCATGCCACAAAAGGTAGCCACCTTTTTGTGTGCGTGTTGGATCTGAAAAGGAAAAAGCACCTGAAACATGAACAGTCCTCGGAAGCGTGTGCGCTTTTTGCTTTCACTCATGATCCTGGCAGAAGTGCGAAACTTGCTTGGTTTTCTTCTCTTTTATCTCTTTTTTTTTTTTTTTTTTTTGGTAAGTATTTTTTTGCTTTTGAATTTTTTTTTTTCTTCCTTTTTTTTTCTGTTGTTTTTTTTTTTTTTTTCCTCTTTTTTTGGCAAAGTGCAACCACACCTGGTTACCACAGTTTTGACATGGCCGAAGGTGCAAGTGTGACAAGAAACCTCGAGTTCAGTTCAGGGTTCCCCTGCAGTTCTCAGAGCCACAGAGACACGGGATTTTTACATCCTCAATGGGAAATTTGTAGTCGTAGGTAATTTCCTCGTTCACATTGATGTGCTGCTTGGAGTAGATAACGATCTTCTTTTGAGACTCCACCGTGATCACTTTAGCATAACAATTTGGCTGCAAGGGTGACAGAACAGGTGATGAGGCAGGTTCCCGAGGGCCACGGCCTTCCAGCCTCCACACAATTCTTTCAAGACACAATAAAACAGGGCAGTCCTTTCCCGAGACAACCCCCTCATGCTTCCAGAGCCCGGACTCAGGGGAAGCCTAGGGAGGGAGGCATGGAGCCAGAAAACAGAGCAGCCCTTCTTGTGCTGCTCCAAACTATCCACATTCTGGTCGTTTGTGGAGCAAAAGAGCCTGGATGACGCTCCATCAAATTCCTCACAGGTTAAGGGAAGCTCAGTGCTTAACTATTAGGCCACACAGGCAAGTCTGAGTGCAGACTGCAGCACACAGCAGAGGGGGAAACAGCAGGGAATATTTCCCCATGCAGACACTAGAAGGAGACTATTCCCACAGCTGAAATTTGGTATGTTTTAAGGAAATATTTGTTAGATTTGCTTGCTCAGAGTCCATCAGGGTCCCCTAAGACAGTCAGGAGGGCTCTTGAGTGCACTCAGTCTCCCTGCATGTTTCATTCCTCAGGTCTCTCCCCCCTCTTTACACTACTTTAGACCCTGCTCTGATTTGCTGTGGCTCATCAACATTTAATCACAACCCTGCCACTTCTGAGCACCCCAATCAGGGCTGGCAGGGACCCCCGGGTTTGTCACATGCCAGGGAACAATGACAGGTGAGAACAGGATACTCACATTGCAGCTGTGGTTGATAAACCTGGCGAAGTTCCCACACTTGGTGGCATCGATGATGGTGTCGTGGTCGACCCTGAACATGTAACTGCTGCCAATCCCTTCATCCTCGTATCGCTTCTCACGCATGTCAGCAATGACCTGCAGACGCCCCAGGCAGGTTTAGGCCACTCTGCACACCTCACCTGTGAGCAGCCACCTACACAGGGCTCCCCTGGCTCTGCTTGTGCCAGGCAATGGGCGTTTATACAATCCCCATCACCCCAGGAGAGCACACACCGAACTGGAAACACAGAAATTCAGGATGGGCTTCTTAAGGAAGACTCCCCCGAGTTCTTGGTTTCCATGGATTGTTAAAATTCTCCCCATATGCCCACCTCTGCCCAGCCCACAGAGCTGATGCCTCACTGTCATACTCAAGGACTTTTTCCAGGGCTGATTTTTGCTCAGATTTCACCCACAGCTTACCTGCCTGATGTTCTGACCCACGTACTCAATCACCATCTCATCAGCTGCAATGGGCTCCATAGCAAAAAGGCCCCAGTCGTGAATGTGGCTCTTGCAGAACTTTAGCTTTTTCTTCCGGAACTGCACGAAGAAACACCCCAAAACCCCAACCCTGAATTAGCCACAGCACAGAATGGGACAGAATGTCTCTGGGTCCAGAATCTGCAGCAGAGGGTGACCCACCTTGAGCTGGTTGAACTTGAGCAGGTCGCTGTCACAGCTACCAGTGAAGGAGGAGAGGAGCCTGCGCTGCTCTGATCGCCTCTCGGAACCAGCCCGGGTGGAAGCGTGAGGTTGGGCAGGGATGCTCATACCCTGAGAGGACAAAAGGGTGATCAAAGCTGACCCAACAGCCTGCAGGCTCCCTGTGAGCAGCCCCTTGTGCTGCAACACATCACCACAGAACACCTGACATCAAACATTAACACTTCCCACACAACCCCCGGACAATCAGCGAGACACAACAGCTTCCTCTCTCTGTCCTTGCCAAAAGGCAGGAAGCACCTACTGCGTGTGACAGTGTCAAACCTAATCCTATTCACACCTGGCACTCGTGGGCTCCTCACCTGTGTGTCAGCTGGAGGCTCCTCTGCAAAAGCTCGGCTATTGTTGAGGTATTTGAGTTTGTCCTTCTTATCAATTTTGTAATAGCCTTCGCTTCGCGCACAGCCCGTCACATGCTCCCGCATCCCGTCATCCCGCTTCTTCTTCTTGGGGGTAGAAAAGCTGGTAGGTGGCAAGAAGTTAAGGAGGAAAACAGCCAGAGGTGGATATCAGACTAAACTTGCTACAGCTGCATGGAGCTAACAGCAGGAGCCTGGAAAATTAGGAAGGTTTTGTGGGGTTGCAAAAAAAAACATTACTACTGAGATGCTGCTCAGCCCAAAGGCTTCGGAGAGATGCTGCTCTCAGCAGCCTTGGGAAATCAGCTCCCTGAGACACACACCACAAACCTGCAGGTTTGAAGGCCCCTTCAGGGCTTTGGCTCCTGGAAGGACAGTGGAGCTGTACCTCTGCCAGCTCACCCCACAAACACAGCCACAAAGGCCACAGCAATTGAGACCGACCCAAAAATGCTCCCTGTGGGGCAAAACATATCCTTGACTCCAGAAAACTGAAGCAGAGGGACCATAAAAACCAAGAGGTGATGGCCTTAAAACTGGAGTGCTGAGGGTTTGCTGCAAAGCAGGAGAGCCTGCAGGTCATGCAGTGTGGCACACTATGAACTCAAGGTGATTTTGAAATGGCTTAAAAAGTGAGCATAATTTTGCCGTTACGATATAATCCTTATCAAGAGGGAAACATTTATTTTCACTATGGGTTTTGTTAACTTTCACTGACTGTTTTAGGTGGATTGGGCTTTTTTGGTTTTGCTTTCCCATCTTGCAGGAAGCAAGGGATGAAGATATATGAACATCACCCAATCTCTAGCAACACAAAAGGGTGGTGTGTTTGTCTTCTTTAACACAAAAACCTGTACATCCTTCCTGAAAACAGTGCTGCAGAGTTCTGAGGCTTCTAAAACAGTCTTTTAGGCTCTGCTCTGGAGATCACTACCGGTGGCTGCACGCACACAGAGCTCTGATGTGCCACTGAGAAACCACTGATTTTATCAGTATTTCAAACTCAAAGCGAGTTAAAGCTGCTCGAACCACTAACTCCTTGTTTTGGGCACAGATGGTGAGATTATTTTTACAGCAAGTTTTAGCTCCAAGTGAAAGCTCTGTATGTGCAGACTAGAAATTCCACAGGCAAGCTGGAGGAAAAGTCTGGTTACATGCAGACAGAAGCTTCTCAAACTAGGAAGGAAACCTCCCCAGAAGAGGTGCCTACAGACTGTCCCTGCACTTCCAGACTGAACGTGCAGCAAGAACAGCCACTTCTGCAGTATTTTTGTATCACAGCTTCAGAGAATAAACCAGCCTAAAATTCCCTGCTATTCCTGCTTCTCCCACCACCTCCTCGTGCATCTCACGCGTGCTGCCAACACCGTGCCAAAGGATATAAGGATGGAAAACCCACAGGGTGTCATTGAGCCAGTCCATACCATTGTCCTGCTGTAACAAGCGGTCGTATGTGATACACATGAATTTGATATCCTCCTCGTCTATGCCTCCATTCCAGATGTCGTAGAGGATGGTCATCTCCTCAAACTCGGAGCGCGGCCTGAACTGCGGCCGGGGCGGGGAATACTCGGGGGAAGGAATCACTGGCAGCTCCTCAGATAGTTTCTTCTGCCTTCGCCACTGTCTCTTGGGTTTTGCAAGACCTTCTTCTTCCTTGAAGTCTTCATTCCACTGGTTCTCCAGCTCCTTGAATGGCAGTTTCTCCGCAACTGTCTCAGGTGCGATTTTCTCGTGGAAACCGTCATTCCTGAAGTCCAGGGTGACGGCTTCAGGGTCTTTCAGTCCATAGTAGGCATCAGGATGTCCACTCAACAGCTCTTTGCCCACAGCACCTTCCACCAAGGCCACTGGCATGGGAGGAGGTTCTATGGTTTTGTCCGAGTACACATCCAGCGAGAGGACAGAAGGTGGGGACCGCCTCGGCCGACCCGGCCTCCTTTTGGGAAGAACAGAAGGTGGTGGTGGGGGAGGAAGGAGAGAAGCCCCAGGGGGTACTTCTGGGGAGAGCAAACCGGGTTTTACTTCTGCCTTGCACTCCTCGATGGGCATTCTTCCATCTCCATGCATGCAAGGCAGGGCTGCTACAGGGATTGGCTCATCAGCCGGCAAACCCATGTCCATGTGGAAATCTGCTTGCGGGGGGCTGGCAAAGGGGATAGGGGAAGGAACACTATTCATGCTGATCGTAAGGGAAGCACCAAGAGGCTCTTTAAAGGTTTTCTCTTCTAGCTCATCCTCTGACTGTTTCTTGCCAGGCAGAAGGCAAGAAGGTATGGTAGCACCAGCCTCTGGGAAAGTAGGCGTGAAATTGAAATCTCTCCCAGGAGTCCGAGGAATGCCACTGTTAATGCCAGGAGATTGGGATGGGTAGGAAAAGGGGCTCCCTGGGACTTGAGGGGAACTGAGGGTCAAGCTGCTGCCTGTAAGGGGAGCATCACTTCCTGGCGTGGCTGGAACAGTGTCCGTGCTCTGCGACTTTGCGAGGGGGTGCGAAGACTTGGCCAAAATGTCCCGCCCGGGAGTCCTAGGAATCTCGTCTTCCACGGGTGTTTTGGTCACCATTAATTGTTCAGGGAACTTTTCTGGAGGGACTAAAGATTCTTCCTTGCCAGGGGTCGACGGCAAGGGAAGCACGGAGGATGGCACCTTGTGGGCTGGCAGCAGCAGGGTCTCAGTGTCCGAGTGGACCGTCACCTCGCGGCCAGGCGTGCGCGGCAGCCGCTCGTCCTCCTCCGCTGCCGACGGCGGCTTCGCCTTCACTCGGCCTTCCAAGCTGCTCTCCTCAGGCTTGCCAAAGAAGCTGCTTTTGTTGGGCACGGGTTCTCCAAAGACTCTCACTGGGGCAGAGATACAGAGAGATGCCTCCTCGTCTTGAGATTCAGGCTTTGGAGCTTCCTGTACCTCTGGCTCCTGCATGGAAGTGGGTTCAGTCTCTTCCTCTGAAAGGGGAACAGAGAGGAGAATCAGGAGCTTTGCCTCCACTTGGTTACTTGCCACTTGCTAGTAAAGACATGTTTAAGACGCCACAATTAAAGAACAGCTCAATTCCACTGGGAGGCCTTAAAACTCCAGCGCTTTACATTTTGGAGGCACAGAGTGTAGAGTAATTAGATACTACCACACACTTTCCTAATGGACCATAAAAAACCCGCACTATTAATTTGAGGATTAGCTACGACACAGACCAGAACGAAGGTTTCTCTGTTTTCAAAAGCCCTGACAACCTTTTGTACAGACATTAAAGGAACCAGCAGACTGTGGGGCGAGGAACCAGCAGACTGTGGGGCGAGGACTTTGGAGGAGAGCTGTCAGAGCCCAGAGCTGTCACCTCTTCTAATGTGGGAACTAAACTAATTGCAGGCCAAGGAGCACCCTCAGCTCTCCAAGGGGGGAGTGGTAAAGGGAATATGTTCCTGAAGAACACATGAAGGAAAGGGGAAACCCTTGTAATGAATGAGGAGACACTCAGATGGTATCAATGAGGCAATTTATATGCTGCTCTCCCTGCAGCAGCCTCATTTGTCTGGAGTTTATTTACCCACTTAGGGCCAGGTCCAAAAGGAATCAACGGTGAATCTTGTTAGGCAGCTCAAAATAACATTTTCAAGTGGGAGAATGAAAGGAGGTGAAAATGCCTGGAGAGTTGGAAGGGAAGCATTCCCTGTTTGTGCTGAACAAAACAGTTTACCTGGAAAGCTCCTTACACATGTGAAGTTGCTCAAATGCAGGTGTCTCCAAATTTATCTTCTCTTGGCACACTGACCTGTTCTAGAAAGGATTTGTGCAAAACCAGTTCCTCTTTGCCCTGCCCAGTTTAACATTTTAGCTCTTTGTGACTATCAGATTTTGCAGCAGACAAAGAAAGATGCCCAGTGCAGGGACTGGATTTCCAGCTCTCCAAAACACTGCCCACTCCTCAGACACGAGTGCTGCTCAAGGCTCCACAGCAGGCCCTGCTAGATGTGCCCTCCCTGCTGGCTCCAATTTTAACTTTTAGATTTCCCCCAGTTGCCAAATTACTCAAGCTTTATGCATCTCACTCCTGTTCTAGTAAAAGGTTTCAAATTTCCTTGTGTTAAATACAACTTTGTATTGATTGAAGACAATTTCCTTCTTCCAGAAAACTGGAAAGCATCACTCATTTAAAAGAAGTAGGTGACAAAAAAACCCACAAATAATATTAGGAACCATACATAACTCTGAGATTCCGCTCACCTGCCCCATACAGCTTCCCTGTCACACACTGCTTTGACATGAAAACCAAAAGAGTCAATAGTGACATCCCTGTTCTGTTTCAGCAGCTATGGCTTTTCTATCTTGAGCTTCAGCCACCACAACACCTGATCAGTCACCCTCAGATGATGACAACTGTTCAGTTCCTGTAGGACTCCAACTAAACTGGCCCAGGATAAGGTTCTGGATACAGTAACCACAGTATTTTTAATAGCAGATGTAAGGAGTAAAGCTCCTTACTAGGAAGGAAAGTTCAGCACAGACCTCTTTCCTGTACAGATAATCCCTAGCCTAGAGTCAAGATTGGAAGAAGAAAGGGAAATACAAACTGATACATATTGGATACCGGGAGAAAAATTACTTGGAAAAGGGGTAACAAAACTCCAGAACACATGGAAGGGCATACCTGGCCTACAGATGGGAGAGACTGCAAGCTTTGTCTCCTGGTCTCTCTCCATACCCAAGTGTTTCAGAGTTTCAGCAGCAATAGAAGCCCCTGGGACTTGGCCACTCTCACTTTCCCCTGCCTTGATTTCTTCACAGCCTTCATCTTTCACTGCCAAAGCTGGCTCGGCAAGTCCCAAGCCTGTTGCATCCATGTAGTCATCCACAGGATACAGGTCCAAAATAGTCTCCCTTTCATCATCAGGAAGCTCAAGAGCAGCAGGTTCGTTCTCTGGCTCAGCAACCATGGCTTCTCTGCCTTGATCTTCAGCCACCTCTTCCTCCTCTTCCTCCTCCTCCTCATCTTCTTCATCATCATCATCCTCCTCATCTTCATCACCTGAGTCTGAACTTGACTCGAATTCAGAGGAGTCCTCACTTTCATCAGATGATTCAACTTCAGCCTTGGAAGACGAGGGACTTGCTACATCTACAAGAACAAACTGCCATTAGTTCTGCTTTCTGGCCTTATTAAAAAATCAGGGGCAAATATCCCTTCTATTGTAAAAGTGTGGAAACAACATCAACAGCAGCATGTGGGTTTGAAGGATTGGCCTCTCAGTTTATTTAATTTTGGAGAGATTTATAAATCCTGTCTCCTCATACAACAGGTGAGGAGCAGTGCTGCCTGGCACCTTCCCACACAGGTCTCTTGGTGTACTGTAACTTTTACTGAGATTTTCTGCTGCCTTTACAGCTTTAAAAGTGGAAACTACCACCTTCTAGAGCAGAGGCTGATAGAGAGGACAGAGTTATTAGCAGCCAAATTATCCTTGCCTGAAATCTGGTCCCTTCTCCTCCCAGCCACCCGTGTTTCACTAAACAAGCACAGATTTAGACCTGTGCCCCTGTGCCAGGCTGGGCTGACATCAGGTAGATGATGGAGAGCTGTAAAAGGACTCACTGACTGAGGGGTCATGGGAACCTCACAGGCAACAATTAAAAATATCTCTCTGCATTTTATTGTGTAAAACTGCCCATCAGTGAAGGGAGGTGCACAAGTAACAAAATCAGCTCACAAAGGCAGAAGGGAGACCACAGCTGACCCAAAGGTGACATTTGCTGTGTCCACTGGAGTTGCTTACCCTCCTCGGAGTCCTGCTCCTCCTCCTTGTCGCTTGTGTCTATGCCTGTCTCTTCCTCATCATCCTCATCCTCGTCTTCCTCCTCATCTTCATCCTCATCATCTTCATCCTCCTCATCCTCCTCTTCCTCCTTTGCAAGAAAGCATTGCCAAAAATGAACAGTGCCTGAGCCTGTGACCTGGCTGTCAGTGCAGTAACCACCAGGACTCTCAAGAAGGCTGCCAGAGAACCTGAAGAGGGAGTGACCTGACCGAGGTTCTGTAAGGACAGACCCCACCAGGAGCACTCATCTCCTAGAAAAGGGAGCTCTGGCATTACCAGACCTCCTTTTAATGACAGACACCACTGAAACTGCAGTCACACACCAACACACCTTGCCAGGTGCTGCTTTCACCAAGCCTCCCTCCTCTTCCTGCTCTTCTTCCTTCTCTGAGGAGGACTCCTCCTCTTTCCCTGATGTCTCATCTCCCTCTTCTCCCTCACTGTCGAGCTCCAAGGGCCTTGCTGGTCGCCGTCTCAGCCCCACTGCCTCTGCATCCTTCTTGGACAGTTCAGATGTTGTATCAGAAGCATCCCTGTCCCTCTCCGACTCTGAGGAGCGAAAGTAACAGAAATTACCATCAAATGCCTTGGAAAGGACAGGAAGAGTTGACTACGTAGGGAAACCTCTTCTTTGGGAAGACTGAAGTTAGGAGCAATGTGCCCATGTGGTGGGAGAGTCCCCAGGCTTACAGGGACTTGCTGATGTCACTGTGAACAGTGCTGATGGTAAAACGTGGGTGGCCAAAGCTGACACTCCCTGGGCAGACAGGGGACATGGCATGACTGAGGTCAGGACAGGTAACCTGAATTTAATGCTTTTTTCTTCCATTTTTTGGCTTCGCAACCACTTGTTAATCTGAACTGACTTCATCATAAAGCCATGTGCGTAACAAAAACATTCAAAGCTTTGTCTCCTCTTTGCTCTTCCCTGGTTATAGGAAATAATGTTAAGACATTTTCAATCAGATTTTTCTGGTGAATAAGTTTGCTTTCTTCCTCAAATCAAATGCAGAGCAAACTGTTACGTGCTTCCTCCCACCATGTCCCAGCGAGTTGTGAGCACACCCCAAACAGCCCATGAACCCATCTGAGCCCCTTCTGCTGTGGCCCAGCACAGCTAAAATAGGTTATGAGTTATTCTTAAAACGTGGGTCTTAAACTTCCCCCCAGCGCATTTCAGCTAATTGAACCCAGAGGGGCCATGTCCCAGCTGATCAGAGCTCTGTGAGAGGCAGGGTTTGGCTCAGATCCTTGACTCTGTTTAACCCTAAGAGAGCACACTGCTGTGAGGTTTAAAGAGATTCAGCTCGAGTGGGGTTTGCATCTGTTCCTAGGTTTCAAACAAATGCACTTTGCAAACCTTCATCTTCATCATCCACAGAAGTAGAAGGCCGGATTCTCTTCTGATCTCCCGCTGAGGCAGCTTCAGGTGGCTCCTTTCTTTTCACCTGAACAAAAGACACAATTAGCATTTCTGAAAGTTTAGAAACAGCAGAAATCAACTTCTTAAGCAAATTGCCACTTCTTTACTTTGCTGTGGTCACTTAGAGCAGAAACCAAAGGCCACTTCCCAGCTCTTGATCTCTTTATTTGCTTGCAAACAGAGTTTCACTCTGAATGAAACTCTACTCCTTCAATTTGCATGAAAACACCCTGGGTACCAGCATGGTGCATGTCATCACCTGGTACTCTGAGGATGACAGAGAAAACTCCTGGCAAAACCATGTGTCTGAGATTGTAGCAGAACAGAAAGAGAGCCTAAGCACATCTTAAGGAACCTCAGACAAGTTTAACTCTAAATAAAGATTTAGAGAATCTCTCATCCCAAACCTTTACTTGCACCTTCTGTGCATTCAAAAATCATAATTTCAGGGGAGCTCTCTACACTCCCCTACCCCACACTTCTTTTAAGATACTTTTAATTTCTTATGCAAATGCTTTTCAAAACAGATACCCTGTGCTTCTGAGGAGACAGAGTTTAAGCAAACTTCAGGTGAGACCCAGCTGTTAAATCATGGGCGTTTCCAACCAAAACAGTAACTGTGTAAAGCACTATGAGCATACATGTATTTTTATGATCATGCTGAAATGCTGTGTCCTAAACAAAAGCCAATGTCCCCTTTCCCTTGCAGAGCAGGGAGATCCTCTACAGACAATCCACACAAGTGGAGGATGAAAAGCTACGGGAACAGAGGGTCCTTGCTCTGGTCCTGGGGGGTCAGAAGTAACCCCCTGAGTGAACACAGAGTGGGGTGAACAGCCTGAGGGCTCTGGGGGACAAACCCAGCGAGGTCTGTCCTCCTAAGGCTCCTCTCTGGGGGATGTCAGCACAAGGAAGAGAGGTTTTTGTTTTCACCTTGAAGGATGGCAGCCGGATGGCCCCTCGTAACCCAATGCCCAAACCGATTGCCTCATATCCCAGCCCTTCTCCTTTGTTCCAGTTCTCCAAAAGACAAGAGGCCATTCGATCCTTCGGCTTTGGTTTTTCCTCCAGCTCCCCTCCAGACTTCACCGGAGTGAGAGACGCCTGCAACAGAGAAGGCACATTTGAGAGGGGAAGTTTCCTGGGAAGGACACAAAGTCTGGAAACCATTTAGACAGTTGAGGTTTGGGAAATAGTACTGCCCTGCCCAGGCATCAGTTTCTCTGAGGGCATCTGAAGGTGCCCCACACCTGAAAGGAAACTGAGCTGCACAGAATAATACAAATAACTTGATTGTGCTTTAGGCAAATCAGCCCAACAATGTGTTATCTTCCTTTGCTAACCCACATAACTGAAAGCAACTCCAGACTTTCCAGTTGGGAACACCTTCCTTCTGTTGAGTGTAAGGCCAAATATAGTGCATCAAAAATCACACACATCCCTGTGTTTCCTTAGCAACCACAGCCCAAGTCCACAAAACCTGTCACAAGGCTCCAGTCCTGGGAACAGGAACATAAAAATATTTGGGCGAAACACCAAAGGGTCTACAAAACAGACACACAGCCTCAAACAAATCCTTTTTCACCAGAGCTGAGATGCAAAGGAAGAGCAGGAATTCAGACCTCTGCAGCTGTGGAGAGGTAGACAAGTCAGGAGAATGTCACACAGAAAACAGCAATGGGAAGGTACACTTCAAGCTGAATATTCATATTCTGTTTTCTGCACAAGGAGGGAACTTGTTCCTGAGAAGGAATCCTGTCCCAGCCTAATGCCAGGGGGGCCCAGTCCTAGCAGAAAGGAGGCTCAGAAATCTGTGAGGTTTTTCTCCACTCAACAGTAACACATGCCCTGGGGCAGAAATGGTTCTGGCATCTCTGTTCCTGGACAAAAAGCGCACGTGGTTTTCCATGTAGCAATTTCATATTTTCAATCACACTGCTGACATCCAACATAACCTGTGGCAAGGACTGTGGCAAGCTGCTGTGATACAGTCAGCCTCCCTTCCCAAAACTGCTTATAAATCCCAGGTGAGGGAAGAACACCCCAAATCCAGTTATAACTCAGGATGTAAAAGAACCTGATGATCTGCCTCAACTCGCTTCTGCTCCTTCACCGCAGATGTCTGCTTTAAAACCATTTCTTCAGTATCTCAGTTTCTGTTTTTGCAACTAGTTGCTGGATCTGTTTCCTTTATTGCCCTGGAAACTCAGGGGCCTCCTCCAAGACTGTCAGCACACGCTTGCTGGCAGAAGAAAAGCTCTGAGCATTAGTCAGGAGGAGAGGAACGGGGTTTCTGCTGCACGTCACGCCAGCCAGCTCTAAGCCACAGCAAATTACACTGTCATAAAACAGCTGTTAAGCAGCAGCATTACCAACCCCTCCAGAAAGCCAAGGAGCTCTCCCAGGCACCAGAGTTAACACGCAAGTGGTTTACAAAAACAGGTGGTGAGGATACTGCTCTGAAAACTGACATCTGAAACAGATCTACCTGCAGGTTGTGGTTTGTTTTGTTATTTTTACAGTAATTCACTGCAATGGTAATTTTGAGGCTTGCATTAACCTTTCTGTAGTGTTAGGTTTTTTGGGTAGTGACAAATTCACCACGCATTAGATCACAGAGCTGTTTGCTGGCTGAGGTACACTTCAAATTGGGTGAGAAAAGGATCAGAGGATTCATGCAAAGCTGTTTTCTCAACTAATCCCTGGAACTCTTCGTGCATTTGGCCAATGTTCAGCTTTTGAGTTAATTGCTGCTTTGTACATGCACTGGGGAGGGGGCAGAACTGGAAATACCCACAAATCTCATTGCACAAAGTGGGGAACACAAAACAGAGGATCGGTGATTTCAAACACTCCTCTTGCATCTGACCTTAGATTTTCAGAGCAAAACTCCAGCTTCCTCTTGCACATAACAATTTAGGGGTTTGGGTTATTACAATCAGCTCCAGACCCCTGCTGACCCCACGCACTGAGCACACCCCACAAGCACTAAGAACAGCACTCCCCAGAACTGAGCATGTGAAAACCCACTTTTGCCAGACGTTCCTTCTTGTCCCACCAGTCATCAAAGGCCCGGAACGCCACCACTTCGACCATCTTGCGGTTCAGGTCCCTTTTCATGATGGCCTTTAGTTCCTTCACTATGACCAGGAGGACTCCATCCACAGTGGCTTTGTGGGGATCTTCCTTCTTGGGCTCGTAACCCGGGGGTGGAACCGAGGGGTCAAACTTGGGCAGGGGAGGCCACTGCTGCCCGCGGGCGAGAGCGGCTCCCATGGAGAAGGGGCGGTAGGGAGGAAGGTTCACAAACTGCATCCTGCCCGTCATGAAAGGCGGATACTGGTACGTGTTCTGTGCCTGCATCATGCGGCTCAGCATCTGGGTTTGCATCTGGAACGACATGGGCATGCCGCCCCACTGGTTGCCCAGGACGCTGATCATATCCACCTGCATGACGGGGAACATGCCGGGGTGGAAGGGGGGCAGCGGGGGCAGGATGTGAGGAGGAGGGACCCCGGGAGGGGCCGGCAGCGGCGGCGGCGGCACGGTGACGGCCGGGTGGGTGGGCGGCGGCGGAGGGGGCAGAGGAGGGGGCATGGGGAAGCCCGGCTGAGGAGGTGGAGGAGGAGGAAGAGGAGGGAATCCCGGCGGTGGCAGCGGGGGGATGGACGGGGCCATCACGGCCGTGTTGCTGACGGAGGAGTTCACCACAATGGTTTTGGCACATTCCGCGCTGGTGATGGGCGCGGGGTTGGTCTCATCGTCAGAGATTTCCATGTCCTCTCCTGAGGAATGCTGACCCTGCCGCAAAAAGAGAGAGAAAAGGCGATGAGGACATTCTCTTTACGTTAAATACCACAGCGCTGGGCTGCTTCAAACAAAAGATAAGTTTAACACACATTTTAATTGGGAAGGGAGAAAAGCGAGCAATGCTCTGAAAAGACAGAGCCCACTGAGCAGCTGGTGCCTATTGAAGCTTTTCTCTTCCGTGTCAGACCCCAGGAATGAGAGAGGTAAAAGCTTTCTAAAAGAGCATCAGCACCAACTGAACAAAACCCTCAGCTTCTATGCAGCAGGAGGAATTGCTCCCATGCTTGGTGAAATACACACAATCCAAACATCCTTCACTGCAAGATACATTATCTCTGGTTTGCATCTAGCACTCCTAGGCACATTACACCATGAGTTTTTATTCCTTCGTTTTTCCATGCACAAATAATTACCCTGGTTTTTAATTATAATCCCTGGCTCATTTGCTGTCAGCTCCTAACCTCTAATTGCAGAAAAACAATACCTCCACATGGCTGCTGCTGCAAAAAGTTGTCTTGACTAGACCACAGCAATTCACACGGGAAAAAAAGAACCCCAAATCTGGTGAAATGGCTTTTAAACATCAAAGTCATAAATGCTGGGATTCAAAGACATAGCCTATGTTGTGCTTTGGGACAAAATGAATACTTTACTAGCCACAGGAAATACAGACTTGTAGAAAATGCTAAAACTGTGTGTTACCTCTGCTGCCAAAGGGATGGAAACTGAATTAAAACAGAGGATGCCAGGTTGCTCTGAAGTCCCAAAGCTGCCTGACTAGGTGTTGTACAAAAGAAAAGTCTCAGGAACTACCTCCATCCTCAACAGCAGATGGTCACACCTGCACCCTGTGTCCTACAGACACTTCAGTCCTCAAGGTGTCTCCAGCACCAAGAATCCACATGCCTGACTGTCACACCTGATACAAAACACAGTAACCAAATACTGCTGGAAGACATAGCCACAGGGTGACAGTTTATCTAGGAAACACAAATGGGGCTGATCTCTGACTGGAGTGATGACAGCAGACAGGACAGGGTCCCTGTAACCTCCAAACATGTCTCACATAGCTGGTGTGAGTGAGGAGGCCCCTCGTGTCCCCCAGCACAGCCCAGGGCACAGCAGGGATGCTCCTCCTGGCCAGCACCCTCTCGCTGCCTGGGAGCCAGGAAGAGATCACCACCAAGTGCTTTTCTCTGTCACAATCCTGCCAAGAGTTCTGGAACCTGCTGGCTGTTATTAGCCAAATTTGATTGTAGAGACCAAAGATATTTATTATTTGCTCCACATGGCGTGCCAGCAGGTGCCTCTTCTGACTGCTCTCCTAGCAGTCTCCCAAGTGCAAAAGGAAAGAGAAATATCAGACACCGGAGAACGTGGAAGTTCTGGGAAGAGCTGCTGAGGAGCAGACTTTGTTGGTAGTTTTCACATTGAAGCCGCTGTGATTTGGTTCATAACCTGTGAATTTCTTACTGGGGTATGCAAACAAAAGCAGGAGCAGCTGAGTTGACGCTGCTACAAACTGTCACTGTGTGAAACTGAACAACGACAAGTATCCAAATCACTCCAAATGTTTCCCGTTTTATCAAAGGTCATCTCTGCTACAGCAGCTACCACCAGAGAGCAGGCTGAGCACGATGCTTGCAACAGCAGCTGTGCGAATCCTCCAGTCCTGGCACCTCCCCTCGGCCCGGCTTCCTCGCATTCCTCTGCTGCAGCACCAACTCGCTGCCTCCTACAGAGCCTGGGTCACCCCCAAAAAGCCACTCGCAGTTTTAGTGCCCAAAATGCCCAACAAGGAGACACCATTCACCTGGCAAACCCTGAGCAAGAGCAACTGACTCCTGGTAATGGTGATGGAAAGGGGACTCCCCTGTAGCCACAGAGTCGCTTTAGTGCATCTGCGTATGCAGGGAGATTTTGTAAACCCTGAAATGAGCAGCTAAAAAAGGAGAGGTGATAACCCACTGCACTCAAGTCTCTCCAAAGCCCAGCTGTATCACGGCCTGGAGCTGCCCACATCTGGCTCACACTTCTCAGTGGGTCTCACACCCTGCATCCTCTCCCCAGCTGCTCTATTGCGGTCACGTCCCACGCCGAGGATGCCGGGGAATAAAAGGACATTCTGCAGTTTCAACTACTGCAGCTCCACTGAAAGGAGCAGAGGAAGAGCAAAAAGGATGACTGTGGCAGGTGTAAACAAGATTCCTGTGAAACAGACCCTGGTTTTCACTAAGTGAACACAAAAGGCCCTGTTAAAAGCACTGGCTCCAATTGCAAACGCTGGATGATGCGAAAGGTCGGCACTGGATAGAAAGCCAGGAGTGTTCAGGCTACCAAAGACAGACAAAATCAGCCTCAAGTTCACGTTCATCTCATCTGATGGGATATGGAGAAAAGTCACCTCGTGAGGCCTCAGGGGAGGCCAGCACTGAGCAGTGTCAAGGCACAAATTCTCCTCAGCCCCTCCTGCAGGACCCTGCACCCTCCCAGAGCCCTCATCCTCCCATCCTGGAGCACCAGCAGCCCCAGCCTGTCCCAGCCAGTCCTGCCACATGAGATTTGTGTGCTCCTGCCCATCAGCCAGAGCCCACTGCCATCCACAGCAGCCTCAGCACCAATGAGCCCTGCCTGATAAATGAGGTTGGTTTTCCCTCTTGAAGGAAACATCACACAGAAGAGCCAGTCCTGAAATTGCAGAGAGGCGGCAGGACTAGCAGGATTCCATGCTTTAGGGCACAGAGCTTCCTTCATCCATACATGCATTAATTTTTACTTAACCTGAAATGAGAATTGCTAAAGCAATAACCAGTGTTTGAAAGATTGAAAGATTTTTAAAAATGTTTTTTCACTTTTGGTGCTCACATGGGTCTAGAGGAAGCAACAACAGATTCCCTGCTTCCTACAATGTTGGGCTGACAACTCACCTCCACTTGCACAGTGCACACAGTCTGTGCTCCAGTTTTATCCCAAGCAAGATGGATAGAGAGAGAGGAGGAGATTAAATGGCAGGGAGAAAAGGATCAGAAAAGGCACAGGGGGTAGGGTGAAAGAATCACAAGGTTAGGAAGGAGGTCAAACCAAAAGAAGATCATCTACAAGCAAGTCTTAAAAGAAAGTTAAGAGTAACAAATATTTAAAGTGAATGACTTTCCTGTAACTGCTCATATCTAAGGGGGGAAATGTAGGCACCAAGTGAAAGGGATCAAGGTACAGATTGAAAAACCAAGGGGAGACATAGAAAGATCTTCTGTTATTTGAATTTCTTTTCACTCACCTGTCTGAACCTGGATTTACTATGGTTGCTACCAAATGCCGCTCAGGGTAGACCTGAAAAGCACCTGAGCTGCTCCTCTCAAAGGCACTGCCTTCTAGCTGGCCTCCCTCTTTGCTCTCACAAGCAGAAAAAAGTGAGCTGATAGATGACATACATACTGCTGTGAGAATGTCACGGCCATCACTGTCAAAAGGAACCTGTGTCAATCAGTCCCAGAGTTCACCTGCCTGTTTCTGAGGTCATCTGGTACAATGCCACCAGAAAACCTCCCTTCAGCCCACTGAGAGAAAAGCCATTTCCAGCTAAATTAATTTGTGCTGCCATCTTTACTTTGAATTAATTAAATTAAGAGTTAGCAAAACAGGTATTTAATTATACGCATGACACATTTTTCCAAAGGTTCTTTAATGATGCAAATTTGTTGGGAGAGATTCATGTCAGCGTAACTGGTTATAAATGGCCTCATTCACTGTTCACCCAAAATGTTAATTGCCACCTTTAACACCAGCAGAATGTGCAGAGACTCTTAAGTTAAATGAGGGAATATCCTGGGATGCCACTCCTTCATCAGCTGGAATAGGGACAGGGTAGAGCCACTGGCTACAGGGTATCAATCCCACCTCAGAGCCCTACCCAGCACTTTCTAAGTAAATTTTAATACCTCCAGAGAAAAGAACCTACATCCTAATATTTGCATGCAGACCTGGCAGCTTCCAGATGTGAGCACTTCCATCCCCTGACCCAGAGGAGCACTGACACCACGGCAGTGACTGGGACCATCACTGTACACATTGTCCAGTACCTTTCTTACAGGCAGGGAAATTTCCATTTCCCTCTAAAAGGCCATCTGATAAAAGAATTTACTCAGAATTTCAGAACGCATTTTGAACACCATCACTTTAAAGCTCATTTTGCTTTATCCATTCTGCTGGGTACCAAGTTACTCATCTTTGAGGTAGGGAACTGTGCCACTGAACACAGCAAATACTCTGGGATTACCTGGCTGAGCTCTAGTGCATCAAAATAATGAAATGCAGGATTGATGGTATTCAGCACACTACAAAGGCACCAGCCTTCATGTTTTTCAATAAAGCAAGAACTTTAAAGAAGAAGGGACTCTTGGACAAGAAAGTTTCCTAACCTGGAAACTAGGTGATGACCTAAACAGTCATCACTTGGTTTTGGATTAAGTCCAAGCAAGGGTTGAAAAAAAATCACCAGTGATTTTCTCACAGTTTATCCTTACAAGAAAGCAGAGAAATAAAAGCCTTCAGAGGTGAGGAGGAGAGAACAACTGACTGAAGAGGGTCTTACACCAAGTCACTAACAGGGTTAAGAACAGGCTCCAGGTCCCTCTGACCTCCTATACTCCAGCTGCCTCTCCATGCTGGGCTCACACCAGGCTTCTCAGTGCCTGTGCTCTCTGTTTTTGACAAGAGAAACAGCCATGATCCCTGGGTGAAACCAGCTCAAATTCTCTAACACACAATTCTCTTCCCAGACTCCTTCAGCAGAGCACACTAGAGAGAGTGAGGCATTTCAAACCTGCCACAATTCTTATGCCACCATCCAGAACAAAAATGAAGCCTGAGGTCACCAACCAGCCACCTGCAACTCTTCCTCCAAGACAATTTCACTGAAAAACTCCTTTCAAGTCTGGCCAGAGAATCCCACCATTCACTCTGCTAACAGAGTAAACACCAAATACCTCTTGTAACCCCAAAATTTGCAAACCCAGCGAGGGCTTCAGAGGGTATTGCTTTGTTCATTTTTAATCTGCTTTTGGCTTGCAGGTTGCCTGTTCTAGGCAAAGCACACAAGGAGCAGCCGTGGCTCTGAACTGCCCTCGTGTCTTGCCAGGAGAGCAAGGCTCAGGCACGATGACACCAGAGGGACTGTGCTGAGCATTCACACCTCACCGTGTCAGGCATGAACAAGGCAGACTCTGCCCCTTATTTACAATGCACACAAGTATTTTTACTTTGCCAACCATAATTACAGCCCTGCCTCGGGAAGAACACGCACAAGGGTGGTGCTTCGCTGGTGGTGCAGATGGGGAGTACAAGAGGGCAGAACCACTCCAGGTGGTTTGCCAGCAGTCCAGCAGCAAAAACACACAGCCAACTGCTGCCTGCACCTTCCTGGGTGAGCTTTCCAACCTGGTCGGGTCACTGTGCTGTCCCCAGTGCCTGTGGTGGCTCGTGGTGGCCAGCCCACCACCACCGCAGCCTGGATTGCAGCTGGAATCAAGTTGCTGCCTCCTCCCCGTGGGTTAGTCAGGTCTTTCAACCTCCTCTGGGCAGCTGAGAGACTTCCCGTCCTCCTGCTGCAGTCAGAGCCCACAAGGAAAACCAGAACAGCTTTTAATTGGAACAACTTTCTGGTGTTTGCACTGTAATAAAATGCCCAGCTCGGTAATTGGCAAATGGAAAGATTTACATATTACAAATCAGTGATTGTAACATATCTCCAGCAACATGTGATTCTGTCTCTAGAAAAGAAGACTGCACGGTTTTTATGCAGTGATATATTTATACAGAACTTTATAAATGAGCTCACAAGTGAAGGCTGCAAACACACAGATCAGAGTGATGTACTTAATGCTGTGTCCCACAAAAAGGGGCACCAAAAAGGCCCTAATGGAACAGGGACTTCTCACAGAAGGAGACACTCGTTGGATGTTTTGGTTTCTCTAGTACAAATTGCCAAAGTACCTCTCACTACCTGAAAAAGAGAACTCAGGCTCTCTGTGATGACAATATCCCACCTAGCACACACACTGTGTTGGCTCGGGTTGTGTTTTGTTCTGGTACTTACTTGCAGCACTTCTTTGGCACAGGCAATGCTCCCCACACCTACAGGGCTGCCCAACAAGTAAAACAAGTGACAATAATATCCAAGTGCTCACTGTAAACAAACAGCACTGCAAACGCCAGCCCAATTTACGCCACTTACTTTCCTTCCTAAGGCCAAGAGGGAACTTTGAGTTGCTATCTCAAACCACAGAAGGATTTGGAATTCCCTGGAAGACCCTGTTGGTCACAGAAGAAGGGGACAGGGGTGAGGAAATGCCACGTGCCTGCTTGTGTTTCACAATGTGCTCCATCAGGTGCTGGTCCCTAATTAGACCCTCCTGCCCATGGGGAGGTGCCACAAGTAGGGATTTGGAAGGATGCAGGGAAGCAGCTCAACTGGGCTGTCAGTGTAGGGCAGGAAGGGCTCCTGAGAGGGGAAGGCACATGGGGCTAATGCCTGCAAAGGGAAAAGGTCTCCTCACTCCCTTCCAGTATTTCCTGACACCAGGAACAGAAAAGTAAATTGACTTATGTTTTAAGGACAGCAGGAGAGCTGGACACTGCCCAGCTGTCCATGCCATCATCAGAGAATCTAATGAATCAAGATGACAAAACAAGCTAAAATGACTCCTGTAGGATGGACAGCAGAGCCAAAAAGCAACCCAGCCTCATGCAAATCCACACCACACTTCCTGCAGGCCCTCGCATGCACTGAGCAGCTGAAATGGGTCTCAACACTTTGAGGCCCCGTTTCAGACTCCAGAGGGGATTATCCCGTCTCCCTGCAGGACAGTGGAATAACATTACATCTCCATGGAAAGGAACTGAGCAGTAGTTTAAATCAGTATTTCCCAAAGCAAAGCCCCTGATGTGACACAGGGCAGTGAAACAGTCCACACCAAAAACCCCACAAAAATAGGAGAAAATTAATGCAATGATTGAACAGGGGAGGTTCAGGCTGTTTTAACTTGACTGTACATAAGATCTCCAGTGGCTGTAGGAAATGATGCACGGATTCTTCTTTCCAGAAGTCAAAATAGATCCTGGAGTAATAAACACCCACCTAGGCAGTTGCTAGGCATTTCCACAAGGCTAAGAACTTTGTTCATTCAGCAAGTGATGCAGGAAGGACAGACAACTCTAGGTGAAGCAAGAAGACAGAGATGGGAAGCCCATGTGGTGCAGTCTGAGGTAAACAGATCTTCACTGATCCAGAAAAAAGACAGCTTGAGGAATGTGATCCCAAGGGGAGAACACTCAATCATCATTCAGTACTTTCAAATATCCACTCTCTTTGCAAGACAGCACCACAGTCCAGTTTTCAATGTGGATTTCAAGAGCCCACTACAAGAGCTTCCTAGGACAGAAATCCTCAGAGCCAGGAATCAAGCCAGTGGGAAAACAACTGCCAGATCTGCCTCAGCAAAAATCCTGAAGAGATGAACTGGCAAAGAGAGCTAGGCTGAGGGGGTTGCTCTGTTTGTTAGTAAGCAATCCACACAAAAAACATGGCTTAATTCAGGTCTTTCCTCCTCCCAAGAGGAGGAGGTACCAAACTGCAAACCTCATGGCATATGATGTGGTTACACTCTTCCTGTCAGCTAGACCATCGAAGGAGGGATATTTGAAGCAGCCAGACATTTCCTCTGGGCTTCCCATGCACAAGAGACTCTCTGGTGTCTGCAGGGAGAGGCCAACACAACATCCTTGGGGTCCACTTTCAGCAACACTGAGACTGGACATTCCCAGACATCCCGACTGCAGAGCTCTGAGCGGAGACCGACGTGAACACCCAACAGGGCAGGTCACAAAATACAGTGTGAGTATGAGATGGGGAGTCCCTGGCCCCCAGCCCGAGCTCAGGGAGGCCTGGGCATGTCCCCATGCGAGGCTGGCCTGGACAGTGGCCCCTCTGCATTATGTGGACAAATCCGAACTGGCAGGGCGAATGTGTGCCAATTCAGGGGCAGCGTCATGTGGCCACAGTGGTTTTCATCACATATGAAACACCCTAAAATTGGATTTACCATCTCATGGAACCATGGCCTTTTCCCTCAAGTCTTAAGTAGATCTTATTAAAGAGGAGAAAAAAAAGGGTTTCTTTATGCAGCGGGAGGAGGAGGTAGGGAAAAGGAAGGAGGAAAAGAGAGGGGTGTTAACATTGGGAAACCATGTAACAAGGCAGGCTCTTTCCACAGCAATGGTTGTTCTGGTTTCCCTATTTTAGACGGGGGGAAGGGACAGCTGAAGAGCTATTTGCAATCTAACTTCAAAGGCTTTAGTCGGCTGGGAAGCTAAGTCATGCATAAAAGGATGGTAGAGTGGCAAGAAAATACCCCCTACAGATAAATTAGTCAGGGAATGTTCTCTGCATCTCCCAAAGACTTTCATACAGTCAGACTGGCTTTACCCAGGTAAAGCCCTTTTCAGACACCAGGTTCAGTGATGCAGAGTTCTGGGAACTAACCAACCAAATCCAACAGAGGAACAGAACAGTCTCTCTGAAAAACAGAAAGGCACTGGTCCACATGCAATGGGCTCCTCTGTCATTTTCTGCCACATCAGCTATTGTTTTATTCTAAGGTCTGTCCACACACAAAAGATGCAGAGCTCAAGGCAGCGTCCCCTTCTCTAAAGATACAAGGAAAGGCAAGGAATTCAGAAGAAATCACACTGTACACACAGAACTCATTTCCCAAATGATTCTGTTACACTGGTGTGCAGAAATGCACCCACATTTCTAAAGAAGGTACTTTGCAATCAAAGATAAAGGGAACAGGCAACATTAGATCAGAGTCCACCTAGAAGTGAAAAAAACCCCACACTACCCTGCAATAACTGCATGTGCAGAGTACACAAATCCCTCACAGTTCAGTGCCAGGCAGGAGCTCACATGCCAGCCCCTGACCTCACCCCCATACTTCAACCTTAGGTCAAATGGAGCCATGAACTCAGATCTTGCTACCAAGAGGGCGATAAGAAAGGAGATAAGCATGGAAAACAGTCTAGCTCCCCAGCTGATAGCAGCCTGTTGAAGAATAGGTTGTACACATGCTGTATTTAAACAGTTCTAATCAGCACAACTAGGCCAGTTTGATACTCTTCCCTTTTTACACAGTACTACTGACTGTACCCTGGAGTATCTGAAATCACGTGGCTGTCACGGTTATGGCAGCACTTTCAGTGCCCTGTTCAGTGCTCTCTGCATTTCAGTGTTAGTACCAACAGTGGTTTCATTGGCAACACCTGCACGTCCCCAATGCAACCTGTGCAACGTTGAGTGTCCTCAGAAGGGAGGGCAGAAATGAAGGGATTTGGGGTCTTGAAGGAGAATGGGCAAAAGAAAAAGAGTTTTTGTTAGATCATTCATCAGTCTTATCCTTTAAGGCTCTCCTGCTCACTCCCATCTGCCCTCCACATTCTCTCCTTCCAGCAGCTCTGTTCCAGCCCAGCACCACCTTTTTGAAAAGAAATATGCGCGAGAGAGGAAACACACTATTAATAAGGTCTTTAGGACCTTGTTATCATCCTAACTGCAGTCATGGTGGCCGTGTGGTATGGTTTCAAACAAGGAAACCTGTGGCTTTATGTTCTGGAGACAGCCACCACCATCACCCCAGACAGGACAGTAGGACATCTGCTGCTTTTCTGAATTCCCAGAAAAACTGCTGCAGAGAAGATGGTCCAGCCAGCCCACACCATCTTGACTAACAAAAAGCATTTACCCCCTTTGGACAAAGGCCCCGCTGGAGGTGGCACAAATGCTCTGGGTCTGCTGGGACACAGCCATGGAGTGGCCCCAGGGAAGGGGAGGCTCAGGAGACACAAACCCTCCCTGGCTGTGAGTCCTTCACAGCAGAGACCACAAGTGATGAGTGGCACCCTAATGAGCTTAGCAGCTCCTAATTTCTGAGCATTACAACACAAACCTAACAAGTCCTTCCCAGCAAAGCAGCAGATGCATTAAAACCCAGCTAGACCGCAAGAGATGCTTCACTCTGAAGAGTCTATTTCCAGCAGCTGAGTAGATGTTCTTCCTCAAAAGTAAGGGTGAGGCCAGCAAGAAACAGTTCCCCTTTGGTAACATTTCTCTTCGCTCTGGAGGCAGTTTGAATTTTTCACTGCTTTATTTCCTGCTTAGATTTTTCTTCTCTTGCTGTAGTCAGATTTAACTAAGTGTATGCAGTTAGAGAAGACAGAATCAGGCTCATCAATTGAGGAATGTAACATATTAATTAAAAAAAAAAACACACCACCTTTTCCTAAGACAAAGAGCAAGAAATAGCTCCAAGCTGTGCTTTTTCAAAACCTGCTCAGTGAGGGAAATGCAACTTTTTCTTCCTACCTCTCCCTTTGGGTGATAAAAACATAACCTTGTGGCTGCCAACTGCTGGCTGACCTCTTTTAACAAAAATAATCCCTATCCAGGACATAACATTTCTCATGGCCTTCAAGACCAATCATTTACTATCACACTATCCCCACTGTATGCAAAATAAATTGTAAAACTGCAAGTGTTCTAAAGCACCAGAGTGGAAATACCCCCCAGCTGGGCTGCATTCCCACTGCCATTTGTGCAGGCATAAAATATGCAAAAAAGAGAGGAGAGGTGAAGTGTGCTGATTTCCCCACCTGTCCCCTAATTAACAAGCAGGAGGTTTAAACAAACACATGAAAACACTTTTCACCTCGAACAAAATTCAGCTGTGCACTGCACTGTCACAGGATACTGCACAGGCTCAGATGGGTTGAATAATGGATTTGATGTTTGTGGAAGGCAGGTCCAGCAGCAGCTACTGAGCTGAGCATTGCTAATCTGCTGGTCAGGAGGGAGCCCAGGGGAGCTGCTGCACGGCACCCACTGCAGACACAAAGGAAATAACCCCCGACAACACAGACGGCCAAGAGAGGTGAGGATGTGCCTTTTCCTTGCTTACTCCTGAGTTAGTCTGAAGTGCCTCCTGCTCTCTCTGGCAGCAGAGCTGTAATCAAGCTCTCCCACGGGTGACTGCTCAAGTGGAAGGGCAGCGTGTCCACGGCAGAGCCCTTCAGCAGCAGCCAGCACCAGGTGATCCATGTTCTGTTCCTCAGACCCAGCTCTCAGCTCTTCTAGGCCCTCCCTATGCTGGTGACACTTACTTTACTCACTTCTTTACTCCCTGCTTTAAAGACCTTTGCTAAAGTGCTCGAGATGAGTGAAGCCCTGCGGAAGCTCACAGCAGCACAGCATCACTGCAGACCATTCTTGAGCAGACACAGCTAAACCCCGCTCCATCACACAGCTCTTTATTTGTATTTTTAAAGCAGCATTCCTATCAGACTGGTTCATTAGTTTGAAGTTATATATGAAGTCTTAAACAGGCAGGTTACTTATTTAAAGAGTTTTGTGAAACAGTTGTGAGAAAGGCACAAAAGCAGGCAAACACAGCTCTGTGCTCACGCATTCCATGCCCTGTTCACTGATCCAGGTGGCCAGCTGGAAGGCATGGGCATCTTTTTTATTTTTTAAGCAGTTCTGCAGGAGCAGCTGCTGTGGTGGTTTGCAGCTCACTGTTTATTACTTAGCACCGTTTGGCCTCAGCACCTTTTGAAGCACCAGAGCTGCACACAGTGGTTGTTATATCACCCAGTACCATCAACACATCTCACTGGACGTGGTACTAAAGTTGTGCCTCACTGAAATAATTGCACTTGTGCAGTGTTCTTGATACCAGAGCTCAGTTCAAACGGTAAAAATACTGCACAAACTGACCCTTCTCTGACTGCAGCACATGTGCCTCAGCAACAACCCAAGACAAAGTCATGCAACAAGACTTCCTCAAGCTGAAGCCTGAACACACAGCCCAGCAAGGTTCACAGCTGATTGCTGGTGCCCCCAGCACGATGCCAGCTCCCAGGGAAATTTAAAAGCAACCCCAGCATCAGGACACCATCCTCCATCAGGGCCCTGCAGGGCCCAGGCTGCCCCTTGCCACCAAACCCTCACCACCTGCCTGCCTCTCACTGACCTGGAACACACCTCAGCCTTGCAAATCCATCTGCTGTTAGCACTTTTCTGAGGTAATTTGGGAGACACATCCCACCTGACACTATATTAACAAGCAAATAAATTTGTTGAGATTCCCTTGTCAAAATTCATCCTTTCACACACGTCTCCATGGCATACATTCCACTGGTAGATTGCCCTTCATGTATTACTGCAATTTGAATAATTTCATGCCGTATGAAGGATTTTCATATTTTCCAAGTATTTCTTTTTCCTGACAATAGCGAAATGCTTGTAGCACCATGATAACAGTTGCTCACATTTATCTGCATCCTTCAAAGACAATATTTCAATTATCTGCACTGGAAACTCTCAGCCACATCTGCCGACCAAAATGCCACATTTGGCAACTGCTTAGCAACAAGGACTGGATTGGGAAACAGTCCCCAGAGCCATGTGCCAACATCACACCAGCTCCTGCTTCCACCAAACAACACTGCTATCACCTCCAATAAGTTTATTTTGTTCTGCCTAGGATACACAAGGCACCAGAAATAACAAGCTCCTTTGGGAAAAGGGAAATCTGGAAAAAAGCCGCCTGCTTCAGCAATCCCTCCCCAGGCTCCACGGGGAATGTCTCCCTGGTTCCCTGGTGTGTGATCCTACACCACAGGACAAGGACAGGCCGCTTGGACACGAGCATAAAACTGTATCTGCTCACTGCCAAGCACAGTTCTTGTGGAAAAAATCTGGATATAAGACAGCAACTCCCACCCCACACCACGCACAAAGCAGCAGACATCAGACTCCTTGATCAGGACAGCAGAAAGGCCCAGGAGAAACAAAACCCCATCCATCCTTCTTGTCACCCACCCTGCATCATCCTCATCCCCTTGTTCCTTACGGCTCTGTGCCATTGCACTCAGAGGCACAGGGAATCTGGGCAGTGGCAAGCCTGACGACATCCCACCTTGAATGTTTGAAGGTGCAGGCAAGGAGGTGAGACAGGAAGGACTCAACCTTGGCAAGACCATCTTTGGTTCTCCTCTTCCTCCCCTCCTCACCATTCTCAGAGCCTTTTTCCTAACTTATCTCCCTGACTTACTGCCTGATACAGAGAGAGAGAGAGATTGGGCAAAACGCAGGTGAGCTGGTCAAAGGTGTGTGGTAATTGCACTCAGCACACTGTTATCAACTCCAGAGAAATACACAGTCCAAACACAGTGTTCAGAGCAGCCAGCAGCTCCAAACGCCGCTAACAAGTGCTGAAGTTAAAGGAAAACTGGAAGGTGAGCCCCAGCTGTGTGACCCTTTGCAGGGAAGCCTCCCAAGCACGGGCACTGCTGCCAGCTCCGTGTCCGGGCGGCTTCGGTTCCGGCGCCGCTCTCTGTGCTCAGAGACACCAGCAACTTCCTCTGCTCACACTGCTCCTAGAGCAATGCCCCTGCAGCAGCCAGAGAGCAAACCTGTTCCACCTATTCCAGCCTGGAGAGAAATGAGAAACCTCAATTTGCTGCCTGGCTATTTCCACTTCATGAGGCCTGTCTGCACTTCTGGAAATGTGTGAAAGCAGATGCTGACCTTAATTTAGCACTATGCAAATAAAAAACCATTTTTAACTTTTTTTTTTCCTTTACTATTTTCTTTCTTCTTTGTTTTTTCTAAATATTTTGGTTTTAGGAGCACAAAATGTGAGCAATCTTTCTTGTCATGATGAATGGGCATTTCCAAAAGCAAGAACTGCACTTTCATAATAAATCCTGAGACAGCAGTAACATGTCTGGGTCAAAGGAGCCAGGTACATGATGCACAGAGTTAATGATCTCACAAGTTTCATTTTGAGTTCTGCCCCATCTTCACTAGGTACAAACAAGTACCCCAAACTGAAAATTAAAATTAACAGAAGGGGGGTGGCAAAGTCATGGGCCTCAAAATTGATGCAATATGGAAAAAACATTCTACTGATGAACTGTATCTATTTAGAGGACTCCAGGAAAGGCACCAGCCAGCAGAAATTTGAATAAGAGCTCGTCTGCTCAGTGCTCTGTGTCAGACACAGACACATATAGAACACAGCGGCTGCTCCGGCATCTTCACAACCAGACCCAGAAATTAGTGCTGTTCTGGCGGCTGCCAGCACAATATGTTAACAGCAATTATTTTCTCAATATTTCTACTGATTACCTAACACACTGGCACGTTTTCTCAGTGTCACTGCATGTTGCAACACACGCCGCCATCCAGTAACTTGTCTGCATTCCCTTGGTCACTTTTCACAGCCATCAGATGCGAAATGCAACTGGAATGATAATGGGTTGGAGAAACTGTGAGGAAAATGTGTCACTTGAGTGTGAGGCTTCACAGCCTGCATTTATGACATCTGAACATTCAATATCGTCACGGCTAAATCCTGGGTGTTGTAAAGAATAGGAAGAACTCTGCAAGCAGCAAAAGGAAGATGGACAGTGGCTCTCTGACTGTGGACGGTCTGCAGAGCTCAGAGCTGCAGATATGATTCCACCATAAGTTATGTGCTATGGTTAAACACTGTAATTTGGAGCTAACTTTGCAATGCAGGGGCATCTACAGATTACACAAACACAAAATAAACAATGCTCTACCTATTAACAAGCAGCTCAAGTATACACAGCTAGTCCAGCAGGAACTGAAAATTTACAGAAAGTCACTGGTGGAGAAACAGAACAAACTGAGCTAGTGGTGAGAGTATTGTCAGCAACAGTGATTTGTAAAAAGGAACGGCAATGTCAACTCTATCAGGTATGCAAAATGAAAAAGCCTCAAAGCCTTGGCCTGGTGTGAGAGCAAAAGAACCATTCAGCCTCCCAACCACAGCCTGCTTTCTATTTTTCAGTTACACTCCAGAGCATTTCACCATTTCCAGCTCTGTTATCAACCAGAGACACATTCTCTCACTCTACTGGAGTTGTTTGGTACCCCCAAAAAACCAAACCACAAACAGTCAAATATTTTTCCATTCAGGTTTCCTTCCCCCCACAAGCACACACGCATGAGGGGTGTACCATCAGGAATGCCAGGTGAATCCTATGCAATACTGCTCTGAAAAACTGACACTGGGCTTGTTACCTCTTGCTGCTTCCTCTACTGAACATTTGTCTGGTCAAGCCCTCTGCTCTGCTAACCACTCTGAAAGCACTCCAAGAATCAAATGAGAGGCAAATATAAAAAGTCGAAAGTGAAATACAACTTAGCAAAAAATGAACAAGACTCTTCTGCTTCATATAACTTCTGTAGGAACAGCAGGTTGTCACGTGGTAAATGAATCAGTGTACAAGAAAGCAAGTCCCTGCCTGTGGTCTTCCAGCATCAATTCTGAAAAAAGAGGTAAAATAACAACCTGCACTTCTGGGAGCCTGGACATCCTTGCCTTGGTCAGGTTACTCAGTGTTCCTGGGAGGATGCAGGGCTGCAGACAGCCTGCTCCCTCCTTGGACTTAGTGACTGAACAGATCACTGAGCTCTCAAAGGGGCCACTGCAGTGTCACATTTAAATCACCTTTTGAGGGATTCGTGTGCTGCCTTTCTCTTCTGAACAAGCTTAAATTCCACAAGATCCCCTGAAGTTCCTGTGGCTTCTCGCTGCTGCTGTGTGTGGGTCAGGGAGGGCAGAACTGAACCCACAGCTTAAGCAGTTCACTCTCATTTTAATTTCACAGGTTTAGCATGGCTGGTGTAATTCACATGTAAAACCACAGCAGTCATCCAAATCTCTTCTGCCTGGGCATTGGCTGGCTGCATTTCTGGAAATTCATGGTCATAACATGATACCTATTTTTTGAGTTTCCATCAGGAACCGGTTCTGTCAGGCATGATTGCATTTGCAAGAGCTCAGGAGGCAGGAAAATTTGAAAAAGTGTTTATGAGACTGGGTATAAATCACAGCTTTCAGGTTTTTCTCCCTTCTTCAATTAAAAGACTACATTCAGAGCAACCATTTCCCCCATCTACTCTCCCCATCTCCCTCCAGAAATGATGAATCCCACTCCAGCTGTAAACTGGATCCCAGGTGTATCCATATATATTATATATACTAACAGCTACTTATGGGCATAAGGGCTCTTGCACAGTTACTGTGGAAACGAAGCTATCAAATTTCCTGGCTCTTAAGGATCTACCTTCTCAACCTTAATGTGCATTTACCTTGAATAAATCACTTCTGAGCTCTTCAGCCCAGAAACATCCCTCAGTAGAGTAAGAGTGGGTTCACCTTTAGGAGGCTCCATGTAACTCAACAACAGTGACCAAGGGGCTGCCTCCAACCCACACAATCCACGGGTGGGAGCAGGAGAACATCCTCCTGCAGGCACAGATGGACTTGCTCCTGTTCAACTCAGCTCCAAGGGACATCAATTGCCCCTGGGGCAACCACTGCAGGTACTGCTGGCAGGAAAACCTTCAACAGCTCCCCTCATTGCCTGGACAACACCTGGGCTCTGCTTTGTCTCACCAGAGTTTGAGCAACTAAAGGCTGAATTTGGCTCTGCAGGAATGGGCAATCATTTAGCAGCTACTGAAATAATGCCCAGTCTGGATGGGGATGCAGCAGCTGGAGCCACACAAGACACGAGGCAGTGTCTTGAGGGGAATGTCATCACGTCCTGCTAAGGCTCCACAGGGACAATACGACACTTCAACAAAAATCTCTTCTAGTTCTGGCCATGACCACACAAGAACCCAAAGATGCTTCAACACAATGAGCAAATTGAGCCCAGATGTAACCTCAGGGACTTCAGCAGAGCTCGTTGTAGTGCTGAGCCTGACCCACCTTGTCTGAGTGTAAGCACAGCTGGGAAAATTCTCCCAGCTGTGAGAGGACCCACAGCTTGTGTGCATCCACACAGCTCGTCCCAGGGATGCTGATGCTGTCCTGCAAGAGGCACCTTGGCACTCAGCACAGCATTAAAAACATTCACAACAGCCAGGTGAGACAGCTGGTGACACAGTGGCCTTCAGGGTCTCTAGGGCTCTAGAGCACTGTGTAACTTCCAGTTTGCCCCCCAAGCCATTTGCTAAAATTCTCAGCAAACAGCAGGAGAACTGCTCTCGCCTCATCCACACTTCAGGATCTTTATTTTATGATGATCTTTGGCGTTTTTAAGGCACCCCTCCCACCTCAGTGCTTAGCCAAATTACCAGGAGGACAGGAGACTGCTGATCCCTCAATTAAAAACTGCTTTTGTACTTATAAATCTGGAAAAATACCACCATCAACCATACAGTCTTCCTATTACACACTGGCCATGCACACAAACTGATACTTTCATAAGCTGAAACACGAAAGGCATCATCAATATACAATAAAATGACTGGCTGCAATCCTGTCACCCTCCCCAGCACAAAGGCAGGGCCTCTTCCTGTCAAAAGCCAAGCCAGAACAAGACCTGGCTCAGATGGGATGTCAAAACGTCAAACTGTACATACTTAACCTTTGCACTTCCGAAACAGCAAAGATCCTGTGAAAAGAAATTACTACAATTCTTTCCTTTTTATCTTCTCAAGCACATAGGAAGGAAAGTTTGTACATTGCTCCCTCAAAAATTTCACTTCATATAAAAGTGCAGCTCAGCTTTTTTCCTATTGTTTTTTCTTTGCCATCTTCAAGTTTCTTGAAAAAGCCCTCTGTGCCCTGCCTTCCTGTTTGGCAGGTTGTGTTGTTTGGGAAGGATCCTTTTCCTGCCCTTACCTAGTACTACCCACATCTCACTCTTCCACCTCTCAGCCTGGTCCCTTGGCTAAGCTTAGCTGGACTTTCTCTGCAGACCTTAATCACTGCTCTGAGATTAGCTGGGTTAGGTGCTGCAGACAGATGCAGAGCCCGTCCTCTCCCACACCCAAAATCCCTGCCAAACTCTGGCTTAGGAGTATCACACCGGATCTTGAAATCAAACTCCAGGGTCTTGCAGGATAAATCAGAGCATTTGCTGGGCTTGGCTGTACCTCCTTTACTCATGGCAAGTCTGGAGGTGGGTTAATTTCCTGACGATTTGACAGCACTTCACCTATAAAACAGATGCTACTGTATCAGCAATCATTGACAAAAATCGTGCTTGTTTTGATGGGAAACAGGAAAAGGTCCTCCAAAAGCACTGTTCGTCTCAGGAAAAACTTCCCTGTGACTTTGCTGGCATCCTCATGAATGCTCTGACTTTCCCAGCTGGAGCACCCACCCAAAGAGAGCTGGCCTGGGGCTGCTCTGACCCTTGAAGAGCTATATATTAAGTAAATAAGTTCTTTATTGCTTCCTTATGATACCTAATGTGCCTTCCCTGCACTAAGATATCACCCCTGCTCTGCTCCCCAAGCCACACAGTCACTAGAAATATTCGTGTCTGCCTTCCCTCTGCTTTGCTGGAGGATTCTCTGAAGGACTGGAGTTGAATAGTGGTATCACAATAGGCTGAAGCTGGAGGTTCAGCTTTCCAGCCCTTACACAGACTCAATGCCCCTCTCTAACTCAGTTGGAAAGCTGCAGCTCAAATTTCAGCCTATGTTAAGTCACTGTTCAGCTCTTGCTCTTTCAGCCAAAGAGAGGGAAGCCAGAAGAGCCTTTTTCTAAAGCAAAAAACTGTGTGGGGAGAAGGGTGGGGAAAGGAAGCAAAAACACATGGAGATCGTTTTTTCTGCATCACAAGGAGCAATGAAAGGCGCAGGCAACTTTTCAAACATGTCAGAATAGCTTAGTGCGATTTGTAACCAAGAGGAAGTTTGAATAAACAGCTCCAACAACAAACATCAACTTTTTGGGGGGAAGGAGACAAATAAGGCAGCAATGACCTGCACGGAGACCCTGCTACCACCCTTCTGACTTCTGCAGAGGATTGAGGCACTTACATAATTTTGTATCACAGAACCATCCATGTGAACTTCTGACACCAGCACCTCATTAAGGGGAAATAAAGACTTGAGCACGCTGCTGCCCCATATCACAACCTACAATAGCACCTCCCAGCCAGTCCCCCAAACCCAGAGCCAGCTACAGAAGTGCCTGACCCCACACACCATGCTGGCACCTACCCATCTCCCTAAACACACTCAGAATTGGCTGCAACTCACTTGCATGAGTGCAAGGACAGCAGATACAAACCCAGAGAGGCAAGGAGATGAGGGATGTTTTCCTCACCAGTTTGTAGTCAAACTAAGAGTGTCCCCTCTTAAGCCTGCCAAGACTGGAGCTTAAGGAATCAAAACTCCGTTGCTAATTAACACATCATCAAGCCCCACCAGCCAGAGACTTGCCTCCCGAGAGGGGAGTCTGGGCCAGCCTGGATGATGAATGAGAACTCAAGCAGCTGAACTGTTTCAAGGCTGAACTGGCAATGCAAGGACAAGCAGGTTTGGAAAGGCAAGCAGAAAAAAACCAAAATATCCAGCACAGTCACATTGTTTTCACTATTTAGCACCCAGACCTGCACTGTGTTCCTGCTGCAGAGCTTTCCCTCCCAGGGAAGCATCCTGCAAAGCCCACGGCTACGAGAGCAGCTCCTCCTCTCCCAAAATGCAGCCACTTCTCTGGTAAAAACCTCACAACTGCAAACCACTGGAGGGAAATCCATTCTGCCAGCTTAACCCCAATAAACTTTCATGAGTAAATTAAATTGATCTATCACACTCGGGACATTTACACAAGACCAGCCCTCTTGACTGCAGCATTCTTGCACACCAGGGACAGCAGTTTCATCTGCTTCCATGACCATTATAAACATTGAGGAGAAAGGTCTGGCATTTGCAGAGATCTGTATTTCGACTGTTCCTTGACACAGCACAACGGGACCAACACATCCACTGCAGTGATACTCACATTTGTTGCAACAGACCTCCCAAACAGACACACCATGCAACATAATTCCTGTCTGCTGGCACGGCTCCACACTGTTCAGCTCTCTCTCCCCCTTCAGCTACAAATGCCCCGGCAGAGGCAACAAGCTTCACTGTATTAATTGGAAGACTCAGTGGAGCACATCCCCCACAAGTCAACCACCTCCCCCTTTCCAATACTCACTCCCTCCCAAGCAAAGTGAGTATTAAAACCCAGCAACTGTCTCCCGTTGGAAGCAGATGGCAGGAATAGCTGGAGAGCTTTCAAACACCCTATACACTCAATACTTCTGTGCAACATGAAAGCCCCGTTGAGCAAGTGTGTGCCTGCACAACACACCCCTGCTCAGGGACCACAGCAATGGCAGAAAGTGCTCCATTAACTCCTCTAGTGGCTTAAGTGTCAACACTCAGGACATTCATACAGCCCGAGCACTGGCCAAACTTTGGTGGCTTGTGCAGTCCTTGAGCTCTCCTGAAGCTATAAATTGCAGCAGGCTGGTATTATAAATAAGGAAAGCTGGAGACTGCAAATTGATTAAGACCATTACATTGTGTCACATCTAACTCATTTCCAGCTGGCTCGAGTAAAAGGAAAAGCCACCAGAAACCCTACGCTCTGATGACACAAAGACAAGTGCAATTCCCCACCCTGTCCAGCTCTGGGGACACATGCAAAGCTTCATAACTCAGCTCCAGCTCACTTACCTCGTCCATTTTTTCTGACGTTGGAGTCTGGTCACCAGGCACCATCTCTTTAGCCTCCAGGGTCTCAGTTTTGGAGGTCCTGCTCAGCTGATCAATGGGAGTCATGCTGGCCTCCGATGTGCCCCGGGAATTCTGACTCAGAGAAGCTGTCCCAGGGATGGGTTCATCATCATCAGAGTCAGGTAAGGGCGTGGGGCTGATGTCCTCCAAGCCCGTGCTGGAAGGGCGCGAGGAAGGCGTCTGACCCCTGAAACCAGGCTGAGAGTTTGAACCGTATGTTGGGATGGGGGAGAGCTGGGAAGAAGAGGAGGAAATGGGGCTACCTTCCATTCGGATCTCATTATCTGAGTCATGCTCGTTAAGAAAGGGTAATTTTGTTCTCTGCTCTTTTAAGAGCATCTCAATCCTTGAGTCTAAACTGTTATGCTGCATCTCAGCCTCCATGGTGGGGGTGCCAGGGGTCTCGCTCCTCTCTGGAGTCTGAGAGAAGGACGCTGTGGTCGGTTCAGGAACAGAGTTTGAGTCGGGCAAGGGCGGAGGCTCCTCTGGTTTCTCCTTCACTGGGACAAAATCGATGCTCGGGGGGGCAGGGCTGCTTTCCACAACCATCTCGGTGGGAGGTGGTGCAGGTCTCCGGTACTCTGTCTCCCTGGAAGTTTGGGGAAATGGCTGCTCGTCGGATTGGGGAAAAACAGCTGGTGCTTGGTATGGGGAGAAGGCAGATTTATAGCTCGAAGAACTAGAGTGGCTCAGGGGAGGAGTGTGAGAGAACTGAACTGGCTCCTGCTGATGGGATTTGAAGGTACTGAACTGATGCTCTGTGCCTCGGAACACCCCGGCCGAGTTGTGCAGGTAGTGGTGTCCCGGGCGACGGTTGTACGCATCCGTAAACTTCGCCTCGTGCCTCCTGGGTTTGTACCCACTGTCCTGCCCAAAATGGTACACGGGCGTCGTCTGTCGGCTGGAGTAGCTGGAATCCTGCGAGAACGGCGTCCCCAGGCGTGGGGTGTGGGGTGTCCCTTGGGACTGGGGGGTGAATTGGCTGTAGGAGTTTGGGGTGTCTTGCCGACAGCTGGAATAGGCTGTGTCATGGGAAAAGGGCGTGCTGCTGTTTGGGGTAACGGAGGATCCCACGGAAGAAAGGGAACTGTCCTTCAGGCGCTTCAGGGAGTCCGTCAACTGTAACAACAGAAGAGAGAAAAGCACCTAAACACACACTTTTATAAAGATATTTGTCTAATCTGGTTTTCAGAGGAGTACCCAAGAGTTCGTGCTGATTTCCAGGGCAAAAAAGTAAATAGGTTACAGCATCCCTGAAAACACAAACCATTATCCATTACTAACAGGCCCCCTTTGATTTAAGTCAGGCAAAGAGTAACTTGTCTGCAAGGGGAGGAAGAAGAAAGCAGATACAAGTTTCCCTTGTAAGCTACCCCCAGGAGCATCAGGTGAACAGGAGACTGGCAAACCACTTTCAGCTGGAAGAGTTCCAGTCTGTAGCAACTATGTAATGCTTCTTTAAACTGTGAACAGGGAAGAAAGAAAGAAAAGTCTGGGATGTGAAATTGTCAATTTATCTTTTTTTTTTTTTTGTGATCAAAACATACAAATGAGTGAACTGCCGGGGTGCAGCAAACCTATGCAGCAGAGCTGGCCCACCATCCTCCCTACCACTCATCTGTAACAAGGGAGAAGGCTACACCTACAAAAAGCACAAAAAGTTCTCAACTGCCAGAAAAACACCATTTCAAAGCTTTTCACAAAGACAAGTGCTCAGAGTGCTACTGACTATGGCATTTGAAACCGAAACCCTACAAACCTACAGAGCAGCCAAGTAATTGCTCTGCAACTCATTTCACAGGCACATTCAGGGGGTTTCTAGGAGCAGCCCTGCTCCTGCTCAGACTCTGCTGAGTCATAAACACTACTCCTGTACACTTACCATCAGCTCCAGAATCAATTTTCCCTCATGCAAAGCAGGAGCTCAGTGAGAATCCTCCTGGCAGCAAGAGAGGATGGACTGAGCTCCAGCTGCCCAAAAGCACACCAGGATAGTCAAGTGGTGAGACCTCTTAAGCACAGGTAGGCAGAGACGTGTAAAATGACCTGCTTGGAACATGCCAGCACCATCAAACTCAAGCTGAACTCTCACCTGCCTGCTATGTTCACACGTCTCACCCACTCAGCAGTGTGGATTTGCTCTCAGTTTGACCCCCTGGACACCATGACCAGAGAGACATCAGGAAAGTTTCTTCCTCAACTGTCCTAAAACCCACAGAAAGGAGCAGGAAGCACGTGGCTGGTTCTTAACAACATCCACACTGCTGCACCTTTAGTGTGGATGTGCTGTGGAGTGTTTTTCAGTGGGGTTTGTGTATGGCCTGGAGGCAGGGATTTGCAGAACTGTCAGATCTTTGCTGCTCTCCATGAGAGGAGGAGCAAATGTCAGGAGTAATTTAGTGAACTACAACATCGAACAAGTTTGTTGGCAGATTCTAGTGTCAAAACCATGATGCAAATAGTTAAAAGTTACTCACAAAGCAATAATTCTGGTGGTAATTGGGGGAAAAAAATCAATTCAGGACAATAATATAACACATGAACAAAATATCAAGAGAAAGAATCTTAAGGATAATTACAGCAGGGACTGCTTTGGGTGATACCATCAATTAAGTGTTTTGTTGTTAACCCTGAAAAAAAAGAGTAAGAACAAATCTGCCCATTTTTATTTGAGATGTGGAAGCAGCAAAAATGAGCAGTCAGGGTCTACTCATAGCAGAGCTCCCAGAAAAATCACTACTTGCCTCCCTCCTGCCTTTAAAAGCACCTTGCTGAGAAGTAAGGAAGAACCAACCTTTTTAAGATTTTGTTCAAAGGATACCAGGGTTTTGCCTTGGTGCTGTTGGGGTGCTTTGGTGGGAGGAGACATTTCTTTTTTTCAAATCAATGGGATTTTCATGTTCAGTGTACAGCTATTACCTGTCCTGAGAAACCCTTGATCACAGAATTAACAAAATCAAGGAATTTTAAGAAGTTGTATGAGTACAGAGAAGTAGAGAGAAGAAAAAAAAATCTTTGCCAAATCTCTTTCAAATGTGATGTCTTAAAATCAGTCCTTAAGTTACAATGAGGAGCCAAAGAACATTTAGACAAGCCAAAGAGGCTGCTGACTTCACACAAACAGGCTTCCCTTCCCCCTGGCCCTCTCATCCCAGTGGGGTTCACAGGGAAGCAGGTAATCGTGCAAATCCATGTAGAGAATTGTGCCCTAAATATCAAGGGATCCCTGGAAACCCGCAGGAATTCTGTCCATTGCTTTTATTAAAAGCTGATTCCAGCAACTAATTAAGATTCTGGAAAATTGATGCCACTATTGAAGCTCAGACACCTTCCACCTCTCAGCCTTTAAGCAAGGCTGAAGTCCGTGCGCGCTGAGGATTACGCACCACAGACGCCAGGCCAAATGTACCACTGTAAATCATTCCCCTGACTTCAAGGGAATAATCTCATCTCAGGGACAGAGCTGATCCAGTCCTAACTGCAGGAATTTCTAATGTTAATAGGGCACGTTCTGTCGGTTCTCTAGGCATTTTTCACTCAGAAAGACAAAAAGCACCTCCCGTGCAAAGCAAGCACACGTCAGCCACGTGCTCCACACTCAGAGGTACATTTGCTATGGCAATTATGAGCAAGTTCAATTTAAATGTGAATTAGTAACATCCACTGGAAGTACAGCGAGACACAAAAAAAGCTAAGCTAAAAACGTTAAAATGCTAATGTTAATGTTTGAGATGTCCTAGGAAGTTTTTCTTTAAAAAAAGCCAAGCACACCTACCTGGAGAGCTTCATTCCCAGTTGGGGACACGTCCTGTTCAGTGCCTACAGGGAGGGTCTGAGGAGTGTAAAGACCATTAACCAGCAGTTCATAGAATCTCATGCGGGTTTCACCTGCACAGATCACAATGCAAGAGCTGATTAAACAGAAATATCACAACCCATGTAAAAATACACATTCTTGACACTCACATGACCCTGCTACCACTCCCAGCCCACTGCATCCACGCAAGAGAGGAGCAGCTATCACCTCGGAGCTCGCAGGGATGGTTTTTAAACAATCTGCTGGGCAAGTGAAGTCAGACACTCCCTTCTCCAGCCAAGACAAGGAGGTTTCTAAATCCTTTTTCCTCTTCTCAGCCTCCTTGGCAGCTCTGCTCTTTACCATGCTTTCTGGAGCGCAGCCCTTTCCCTCCTCTCCAAAATGCCAAGCAAATAGCTTGCAGATTTGAGAAGTGAAACTCTCACCCAAGGGAGAAGCCTCTGCCAACACCCAGAGCCACTTCAGAAAGCTCTCCCTACACACCTTGCTCATGAGAACTGCCTGTTACTAATGCAAACACAGTGAGTGCATGGGAATGCTGAGGACAAAACCGTTAATCCTGTCTTTCCAAAAAGATACCAATTAAACATTTTTTTCCCCCTAGTTTAAGGAGAACTCAGTGGCATCCTTCAAAGAATAAAGCCAGAGAAGCAAACTGTCCCATATAGTGCTACTGAGCCTCAGCCTTTTCATTCCTAAAGTCTACAAAGACCCAGTTTCTTAATATTGAATTTTTCATTACTACAAAAACTTAATCCTTCTTATTTTGCAGTCTGTAAGAAATCTGTCATCAGCTTCAAAGGCAACAGAATCAGCCCCTGAACTGTCAGAATTTTGCTCTGAAAGATAAATACATAGAAAAATGGACAGACCTGGCACCTGAGCCCAGAAAATTAATTCAAGCAATATCTCCCCAAAACCAGGACTACTTTTATGAGAAAGTCCTGCAGGATCACACCACAGACTCCCTGGGAATCACCCTGTCCAATTCAAAAACAAAGCACCCCTTAGAACAATTCTGTCCTGAAAAAGACTTATTTGTCTTGAACAAATGCTACAGATGAAGTTATTTGGGTATCAAATCTCATTTAACAAAGTCCTGAGCCTCATCCTCAACTATGTAAACTGTTTAAGTTCAACCAAAGTCATGACAAAATAGATCTCTTCACTGCAAGAGTCTGAAGATAAGCTTGAAATATTAACCACCCACACATGACACTACAACGCCAGGGACATGGAAGCGTTAGGCTTATTTTCACTTGTTCTTAAAAAAAATTTAAAGCAATTGTTACATAGTTTTTCCTGGATCCCAAACATAAGGCAGGAGAAGTTACAGTTTCAAAGAGGTTTATGAATGTGAAATGATTCCTAGGTACTGCTCTAAGACAGGTAATTACTACTTATGTCCAGTCTGTAGATGGATAAACTGAGCCAGAGAAGTTTCTTTAAACAATCCTGTCTCAGATGAGGAGACTGGATTTATTAGTTTCAGATTCCCAGGCCTATGCTCACACGAGACAGATAAAAATGACACTTTCACTCCTAAAATTTATTTTGCTACACTGTGAAAACAAAGTTTTTAACATACCTTTCATTGTCTAGCACAGCAGAATACTAGAAAGAGACGGTGAAGATGATACATATATATTTTAAGCATGTCCTAACCTGCTAATGCTATTTTAGGAATACCATTTTTACTTGATTCTGACAGATTATAGCACATTGACAGTCCTACTCTTTTAGAATGAAAGAGAGGCAACTTTGTGAAAAAAAAAACAAAAAAAACAAACAAAACAAAAAAAAAAAAAAAATACATTACAAGCATAAAGCTGGCAAACAAAACAGCAATGCAATTTGAACCTGACTTCAGCATTTTCTCCCAGGAAACAGAAGCATAAACCCCTCCTCATTTCCCTGAGGTGCTACAAACTTTCTGGAACAGCTGCCTGGTCAAGACTTGCAGCTTAGTTTATAAATGGAGGAGAACAAGGAGGAAGGCAGTATAATCAGCTTGTTTAAAATGATTGTCATAAAGACATCCATCACTTACAAAACAGCGTGAGCTTTTATTATTAAATCTGCAAATGGTTAATTTGTCCTTAAATGTGATTTTTACCTTTACATTTCAAAGCAAGCAAAGGAGCCTGTCTGTAAAAATTATTGACACTAGGGTTTCAAAGTATACACATGTAAGGTCAAGCCTAGCTCCCAACAGAAAATATTATACTGCTACTGTGATTTTTCTTCTAACAGTGGTCAGTAATGTCAATAAACATCCTGTTCTACTCTATCACATGTGGCACACCAACTGCTGTGTTGGTTGTGCACTAAACTGTTGAGACCTTTAAACACAGAACAAAAATATCAGCATTTTAAAGAAAATGGTGTTAGTGATGTCTTTTTCCCGAGGAAGAGTGCAGCAAGCCAGTTTTAAACTAGAAATGCCACCTCTGGAATGCAGAAATACAATCACCAGCTGCTCCACACCTCCTCAGTCTTAGACATTTTCTAAAATTCAGGCAGATTTTAGCAAAGCCGTTTCAGTAGCATGCTTGGAGAAGAGAGAACAGACCAAAAGCAATGCCTTCACACTTGCAGAAACTTTATTGGGCTTCTGAGGGCTCGGGAGTGGGGCTGGGAGCTGGCTCCTCCAGCACAGGGAGCCGCTGTCGCTTTAAGAGCCAGTCTCACACTTACACACTCGCACACACTGACAAGTGCTGTGTGTGCACTCTGCTGTGCCAGCCCCCAGCCCGCTCTAAGTATCAATGAAATGCCAGGCACGCAGGGGACAGCACCCAGCCCTGCTGCTGCCACCGGAATCCACACATTTGGGCCCCAGGAATCACCGGGACTTGCCAAAAAAAACCCAGTTTGCAAAACGCAGGTGCCACCGGGTCCAGCAGCGCTGGCAGGTGGCTGAGAGGCACCAGCGTGGGGCAGGGAGATGGGGGACATGAGAGAGCAGCGAGCAGGGACAGGGACGGGCAGGGGAGAGGCAGGGGACAGGCAGGATGGCAGCATTTTGCAAATTACAGGGCTGTCTCTTAGCAACAGACAACACATTTGGCTCCACGTGACTCGCCCAGGCCCCAGACACCAGACCCGCTGCCGGCTCCCTTCGTATTTTTAATCACCAAGCCCCTGCCCTCTGCAACAGCCTCTGTGGTGGGAGTGGGACAGGAAGCAGCTCAGCAAACCCCAAACGAGTGAGCCCCAAACGTGCCCCCTCACCTTTCGTATCCAGCTCCACGTGGATGATGTTGCCCATGACAGAGGTGTTGTGAAGGTGCTGCACAGCCTCCCGGGCACCCTTGACAGTAGCAAAGATGACTTTGGCAATGCCCAGGTGCTTCTTGTTCTTGGGGTTGTAGAGGATCTCCACCTCTTCCACTTCGCCGTATTTCTTGCACATGTCGGCCAAAAAGTTTTCACGGATGTTGTCGTTCAGCTTGGCAAAAGTGACCTGCTTGGGAGGCACTGGCCCCACGTAAAATTCATCAATCTGGAAAGGGGCACAAGGCGGGGAACGATAAAAATAATCGGCGTTGTAAATGGGTGTGGGGGAGGGCCTAAGGATGGCACGGGAGGGAGGGGGTTAAAGCACCCTGCAAACTTTGGGGGGAAATAAAAACCTCCAAGGCTCCGGGTGAACCTCGGAGCTGAGCAGAGGCTGTGCCGCTGCAGCCATTCATTGGAACCGGCTCCTTTCTGGGCTACAAAGATGCATTTTGAGCAGTGCTGTCAGTGGAGAGCCCCTCCTCACTGCCCCCCGCCCCAGAAGCCCCAGCTCCAAAACCTTCAAGTGATCTCCTTAGACAAATGCATTGATTTCTTGTTATTCTCATAAAAGAGGATTATCGTTAAATAATAAGTTTGCCAAATAACAATGTTAATAGGAATATGACTGTCATTTAAACGGCCCATTAAACTATTTGGAACTCAGGCTTCCCTCCCAGATAAACAAGTTTCCAGAGCTAAAGCCAAAAGTCAGGGCAGTACCTTGAATTTGGGGACAGACAGCTCCAGCTCCTTAGTTTTGGTCCATATTCGCCCTATTCTGGGATCCCTGACACAATCCACAGGAGCGATCCCCGAGTTCTGGGAGAAGGAGGAGGAGGAGGAAGAGGAGGAGAGAAAACACAGAAACAGCAATAACAAGACTTGAAATTTAAGACAAAAATAAAAGAAAAAACAAACCCTAAGGAAGCACGGGCTGTCTCAAGGGAAGGGGAAAGTGCACACATACACACACGTGTCAAATTGCAATACTGCTGGGAAATGCACACAGATTGGAAACACAGAAAAAAGCCGCAGGTTTGTGCTCCTGACAGTTGAATACACAGTGTCAGGTGGCTGTAACTTTGGTGCCTGTGCATGTCCCCCCCAGACCCCTCTCCCACACACAAGCGGCAAGGATTACCACGACCCGGAGGGACCCCCAGCCCCCAAAACGCCGGTGAGACGGAGGCTGCTGGGGAGAGACACGACACAATGGGGGAAACCCGGGAGCCCCCCACTCACAGGCATGCTGAAATGTTGCCCATCGTAACGGTAGAGTTTGTGCTGTCCTTTTTTCAGAGCCGGGTCAATAATCAACTTGTAACTTCTCCAATGGTGATTTCTTTTCTCGACAGAAGTGCTGGCTTGCGTGCTGTTCTCCATTCCGTTGATCCAACCTGAACGCGGGGAGGGGGGGGGTGGGGGGGAGAAGAGAGAAAGGGAGAAGGGGAAAAGAAAAAAAAAACACACGAAAAAACGTAAAGTTAAAAAAAAAATTCAACAAAGACCTCTTCGTTTCGGTGTGTTGCTTTTTTATTTTTTTTTTTTTTAACGAGCCGCCCGCTCTACACACCCAGGCAGGGAGGAAATCCACGGCGAAACGAGCCCCAAAATGGGGGAATTGCTAACCGGGTCCCCCCCCTCCACCCCAACCAGACAAGAGGCAGAAAGGGAGGAGGAGAAGAGGAAAAGGAAAAAAAAAAAAGGAAAAAAAAAAAAAAAAAAAGAAGAAGAAGAAAAAAAAAAGACCCAGTCTCACTTGAACTCTGCTTTTTGCCATGATCTTCAGGGTGCTTGGCTTTTTCCCCCGCCTTGGTCTCTCGGAAAGACATCGCGCTGGGCGGCCGATCGTCTCCGGGCGGCGAAAGGCGAGCTCCCGTCTCACATGGGGCCGGTTACCGGCGCGGGCTGCCCGCCAGGCTCCTGCCTCCCGTTTTCGCGAGCCACCACATATTGTGTGTGCTCGCTGCTGGCGGCGGCCGGGATCCCACAATACACCGCTGCGAGCGCCGCGAACGCCTAACCGCGCTCCGCCGCCTGCACATTCACGGCGGCCGCGCCGCGCAGCCCCCGGCCCGCGGCCGCCCGCCGCCGCCCCGCCGCCGCCGAGCGCCGCCGCATGGGCCGCCGCCGGGACGCGCGGGTTTTTTTTTCCCTCCCCGCCGCGGGGTTAACGGCATGCGGGGGGGCGAGTGGAATCTGCCCGCTGCATTTACCTTAGCGCAAACTGTTTCTAAACAAGATGGACCTATAGGTGGGACAAGGGGCTTTTTTTTTTTTTTGGCCTTTTTTTTTTTTTTTTTTTTTTCCTCTCAATCTTTTTTTAGGGGAAGACTTCGGCGAGCCCGGGCGACCGCGGGGGCGGGTGGAGCGCGGACCCGCCGCGCTGCTGCGGCGGAGAGTGCGGGGGGGGGGGGGGGCTGGTAGGGGAGGGTGGCGACACACGCAGAGAAGGGGGGTGATGAAGGATGGGGGAGAAGCTTTGCTTATTAAAGGTCCGGAGCCCTCGTCAGCCAATCAGCGGGGAGGTTCCATTTTGTTTTCGGTATTAAAGGCGGGCGGCGCGGTGCCCCCGGCGCTCGGCGGGCGCGGGGCCGGGCGGAGCGCGGCGGGCGCATGGCGCGGCCGTCCCGGGGCGCGGGGCCGCGGCGCCGCGGCGGCCCCGGCAGCGGCCACGCCATTGGCTGGGGAGGCGGCAGCGCGGAGGGCGCAGCCAATGGGAGCGCGGCTTCCATGGGGCCTGAGTTATTAGACGGCGGGGTAAAAGCGCCGCGCGGCAGAAGCCAAGGAGAGGCCGCGGGACCCGCAGCCATTTTTCTGCAGTGGAGCGAAATGGCCAACTGGGCTTTTCCTTTGTTCCATAAAGGGGGATCCGCCATGTGAATCCACACCACGCGGGGTGGTGGGAGCCTCTAGCACGGTGCCAGACGACTCACTGAAGAAGGAGGATATTTAAATATATATATATATACCTCATACCCTTAACCAAAAAAAAAAAAAAAAAAAGTAATGCGGATTTTTTTTTTCTCCCTTATGATTCGGGATCCATCTTTGTCTTGTGTAACTAGGTCATGGCACACCCTATGTCAGCAGTTAACAATTTCGAATGCCAACAAAAAAAGAGTAAATACATTCTTTTTATATTTTTTTCGTTGTTTTGGGAGTTTTTAAGCTTTAAGCAGCTCTGATGACTGAACAATAAATTTGAGAGACTCCTCTCCTGTATTAAACACTTGATTCCTGGCCATTTTTATTAACTCCTTTCGTGCTTAAAAGGTAATGTTTTAAATATAGGTATAGGAATAGTGAATTCTGTGGCAAAAATTAAGGCAATTTTAGTACGATAAGCTTTTTCTCTTTCTTTCCTCTTACATTGTAAGTACCCAATCCATTCTGTCCTTGCTTAGTTTTCATGTTAATGTTACCGAAGTGGTCCTTATTGCTAAGCCTTCATTTGCATGTCTTATGTTTTTGTCTGTTTAAACCAATTTATGCTTTTTAAAGTATTTTACTTATAAAGCGAACTATTTGGCTAAGATATGCTTAGAAGTTGTTTAGAAGCAGTAAATGTTAACTAGGTGTTTTCTCACTGACATGTGCAGTCTAAAACTATTGAGAATATTTTTAGTGTCTGCGTGCTCTGTGGAAAAACACTGAACGTCCTTTTTATGTACAGAGTAAATCTGCCACAGGAAGGTAGATTTAAGCCTCGAGCAGGAGTCCTCGCCTTTGTACGGTCAGTCAACATAGCTGGACTTTTTCTATAGCTTTTTTTTTCCCCCTTTTTTTTTTTTTTCCTCTTTTTTTGATGCTAGACCACTGCCATACAAAGATCCGTAACTTATCTTAACAAGCTCCACTTTGGCTCGCAAACTTAAAGAGAGAAGTGGTGATAACAGATCATATATATTTATAGCCATTATTTTAAAAAAGAGTAACAACTTCACCTTCAGAGCTCCATTCAACTATGGTGTGCGGGTAAGTAAACCCTTTTGCCCTTGCAGAGGAACAAATAGCCCAGGCCTGTAGCTAATGGTATTGTCCTGGGTGGAAAGATCCCAATGGTCGTCTGAAAGCGGTGGCGATCTCCTTCTCCTCAGAAACACCTAACAGTGCCTCTGAAACGTCTCTTTTTCAGGGAGGGATTTGATTTCTCTTTCTGCACAAAGCTCTTGGTCGTCCTCAGCCCTGGGTGGGTTTGGGTGTTTTTTTTGTGCGGAGAGACGCTGTGGATCCATTGCAGGCATTACGTGGCTGTTAAATTGAAAGCACCAAAAAAAGAAAAAGAAAAAAAAAAAAGTCTGCCTGTGAACAGTAAGATGTTAGTGAAGTTGATGTTAAAAAAGGCGAGAAGGCGGTGGTGGTGGTAGGGATCCCTTACATGTTTTATCCGTCTAATTACAGAAGCTCGACAAAAAACAGGCAACAAAATGGGGGGGTGTTTTTCACGACGGTGAGTCTTAATGGCGGATGTCTCCCTAGAAAGCACTGTAAAATCCTTCATACCGAGAGGCAGTGACTTGGAGAGAGGGGGGAAAAAGGAGGTCTGGAAGTATATCCAAAATGAGGGAGTTTCCTTCCAAGTGAGGGACCCTTTGCAGCCTGAGTGTTACAGATGGAGAGCCGTGACGCAGTTGATATTCACAGAAGTTGTGCTTTAGTGCCGCCACCCAGCCCACGAAAATGGCCTCCCCGCCGAATTCTGGTGGGTTTATTATGTGAAAGGCTGCGGCAGCACCGTGTCCCGGGCGGCGGGAGGGGCGGCCGGCGGCGGGCACGGCGCTCCCGGTCGCGCTCCGTGTTGTGTGAGGGCAGCCGCCATCATGGCTTCTCCTTCCCTTCGGCGCCGCGTTCTCCTCAGCGCTGGGCGGTGGCGCGGCGGGCTCTCCCCCCCCTGCCTCCCGGCGCTCCGCGTCCCGGGCGCTGCAGGGAAACGGTGGGTTTGGGGTGGTTTGGGTTTTGTTGTTTGGTTTGGTTTTTTTTCTTTTTTTTCCCTTTCCCGCCCCCCCCCTTCCCCCAGCACTTTGTGAGGGGCTGTGGAAGGGCGAAGCCGGGCAGGGAGCGGCGGCTTTCTCCTCACGCTCAACATGGCGGGAGCGCCCTGCGGCAGCGCGGCTGGCAGCGCTCCAGCCGGGCCGGGCCGGGCGGGGGGGCGGCCGGCCGGGAGGACAAAGGCAGCTCGGATAATGCCGCCTGCTATAAATAACACTGCCCTTCCCCCGCCGCAGCCTCCTGCTCTCCTTATAAACACCAAGCCAGGGAAGTCGCCTAATGCAAAGAGGGGGGGGGAAAGAGGAACAAACAACGACACCCCCCTTATCCCCACACGCACAAGCACGAGGGGGAAAAAAAAAAATTAATTGTACAAAAAAATGAAAGCCCAGCAAGCAGCGTGGGGGCCGGGGGGAAGCAGCAGCGCTGGCCGCGGGAGGGGCCGGGCGGCGCCGCCACCTCCCCGCCCGGAGCGGGTGCGCCGGGGGGAGCGCGGCCGCCGCTCCCCGTCACATGGCTCTTTGTTGTTTTCCTTCTGTGCCTCTCCTGGGCTGTTCCCCCCTCCGCCATCACCCAGCCGGGGCAGCGCTGCCCTGCCTCCTCCGGCCTGCAGCGCCCAGCTCCCCGGGCCCGCACGGGCAGGGCTGGCGCCGAGCCGCTGCCGCGCTGCAGTGGAGCCGCCATGGCCCGATGAGGTGTTACATGTGGCGTCTTTTTTTTTCTTCTTCTTCTATTTTTTTTTCTTCCTCCTTGTGATTTGGTTTTTTCTTTTTTTTTCTTTTTTTTTTTCTTTTTTTTTTTTTTGGTGTGATTATTTTTTCCCCCCCGAGCAGATTCTGCTGCAGCTCGCTTTGGGTGGAGGCTGAGGGTTATCTCGGAACTTCACAAGCCTCGCTGTGCTCCGCGGGGAATTGCAGCTTGTGCTCACTGCAGACCCAGAGTAGGTGAGCCAGGAAAGCCTGGCTTGAGCAACCACTTCAGAGGGCAGGACAGGGAGGAAAAGCAAACACTGTAGAGAGGTGGCCTCCCTGGTAAGGCTAGAGCAGGACCGTCCTGCGGACTCTGAGGGAGGGTGAAGGTAAGTGGCTGCTTGGCAGAGGCTGTCTGCGGGAGCGGCATGTGCCGGGCAGGGTGCGCCCTGCCCGCAGTTCCTGCGGCTCAGCACCAGCCGCTCCGTGGGTTTGTACAACCTGTGCTGTGGTATGTGCCGAGGCTCAGGGCTGTTTCCCTGCGAGTGGAGCAGGGTGCTGCCGCGAAGGAGGCACCGCAGCCCGCGCCTTTCGCAACAACTGCGCTCATCGCTCCATTCCTCGCTCCCCCCCTCGCTCCTCACCGGGTCAGGCTCTGTGTCGAGAACAAGCGACAAACCGTCCGCACAAAACAGAACACGTTCCCATGGAGGGGGAGAAAACCAAACAAACCAACAACAAAACCAAAGCGCTTTCTGCAGTGCCACGCTGGCGGTGTAGCGCTGCGAGCCCTGCCGGGGGCTGCGGAGCCGGGGCCGCCGCTCGGTCCCTGCCCGGCCGGGAGCGCCGGGCCCAGCGCTGAGCACCCGGCCCGGGGCGCGGCGGCTCCCAGTGACCGTCCGCTGGCTAAATCGGAAGGAACGGTGACGTTGTTCTTAGCTGAACACCATTAAAATGCTCCTCTGGTATCTCTCAATAGAGGTGAAAAGCATTTCAGCTTCCTGGAAATGGCCGAAAGAGGCGACGTGTAGATCAAAGTACGGCGCAGAGCTGGGCTCGTGTTTGCAGGGGTGTTTGAACTGTAGTGAAAAGGTTTCTGCAGCTTGCATCGTAATGAGTTAAGTCAGCACGTGAAGCGACTAAAAAAGGCATATTTAAACAGCATCGGGCTATTAACTTTCCTGGGATTTAAGATTTATGTTTAAATATATCTTTTGCTGTTAGCAATACCAGCCTGTAAACCGTAACGTTGATCTGTTCAACCCTGAAGCAAACCAGCTCTGCCTAACGCAGCTTTGAAGCGACACAGCCAGACCATAATACTGTGGGAGCTTAGACAGCTTTGTCTGTATTTGCATCTCTCTGCATGTTTTTCCAGGACTCTGATCTTTGTCTGCGATTAATCATTGTCCAGGACTGCTGTTCCCGGTGGTAGAATCCATGAAGTGCTCCAGCTGGGAGAGGTCCTAACGCGTGTGCCTGGCGCTGCGTACGTGCAAACCAGGGCCAGAAATTGCTGGGGCAGCAGGCGCTGGACAGCGAGCCTGCCGTGCCGCCCCAGTGAGTTGTGTGGGTCCTCAGCACTTCTGGAAGTTGTTTTTGTAAGTCTGAGCCGAACATTTCTTTCCTTTTTTTTTTTTTTTTTTTTTTTTTTAGCGTTTCTGAATGAGTATGATGTTTAGCGTAGTTTAAAAAGTCACCAAGGCAGTTGAGACCAGTTGTGCTCTCAGAGTGGGTGGTTTCATGGCTGAACCTTGTAGCTGAAAAGCGAAATGTTCTGGTACAGTGTGTTTAAATCCCAGAAAGGTCAAACCAGACTTTCATACTTGAGTTAGACTGACCCTGGTTTGCTGCGTGAGACTCTTTAGATAAAGAGATCTTTCAGGGAAAAGTGGGGGGGAGAGGGAGATTTTTTTTTCTCTGAACAGCTTGTGGTGATTCTGTGCACATTCTTGAAGCAAAGGAGTTTGTTCTTGCCCACAGCGTCCCTGCCTGGCATTGTTGAGTGGAAAACTCTTATGCTAATTATATCACTGTCTGTTATCAATAAGAAGTGATTTAATTTCTTTGGCAAAGTGTTGCAACAAGAGCAAATTAGATTGAGAGGCAAAGTGAAATAAAAAAATATGCAGCTGTTCTGCCAAACAATGATCCTGACTGTTTACAACATTTTGTTTTAGACTGCCTTGTACACAGAATCCTTTATATTGAAGGGTTTCAAGTCACAATCCACTGCTTGTGCAAGGAAACTAGATTAATAGATTATAAAAGACAAAAGAGACCAAGGTTCATCTGGTTCAACTTCCTGCATTATGCAGGTCTCTGGATTTGTTTGAAGCTTTTGCTTTTTCTCATTTGAAAGAATTTTACTGCAGCATAGCTGCATCTTAGATAAAGGTCAAATTTTTATTTTCAAATGGGCTGCGGAACGGAGTAAAATAAGGGTAAATAGTTTCCATCAAAAATCTACCTGACAGACTAGAAATCAAAGTACCTTTTTAAACTTGTCTAGTTTCTGCTTTCAGTTTCTGCATGTGTCTGTCCCTCCGTCTCCTTGGCAGAGGAATGCTCCATGACCAGATTTCCATCCCCTCGTAGCTGTGTGCAAGTCGAGCATTTAAACACTCCATTGCAGGCTGCAGAGCTCCCCCTCGGGTCCGTCTTTACTAATCCTGTAATTGTTCCTGCTCCAGTTTGTCACCATTTTGATCTGGGCAGAAGGGGACAGAGCCATCGGCAGTGCCCATGCCCGAGCCAACAGCCCTCCTGGCTCAGATGTGTCTGTCAGGCATCCAGGGATTACTCCAGCCCGAGTTCAGCTGGTTTCCCAGCAGGGCTGTAAAACACTCTCGGATCTGCTCCTTCTTAAGATGACAACCCTCTACTGTAGGATTGTGCTCTTTGTTCTGTATGTATGGCTTTACTCCGGTCCTCTTGAAAACTCTCAGGGTTGTTGCTTGCAATGGCCCTTTTTAATTATTATTTTTATTTGATACTCCCTCCTGATACCGCTTAGTGTCACCTACAGACTCGGTTGGTTATGATTTTATGTTTTCTTCCAGATAAACAACCTGTCTGCACGGTGGGTGTTTCCTGGTTCCGGGTGTGTGTACACACACCTCAGCAGTGTCAATATTGTGTCAGGAGGAGGTCTGGTTCCACACCATCCATTGCCACACCCCAGTTGCATGGGAAGAAAGCCCAGTTTAGGAGCTGGAAGGGAGCCAGAGGCACACTGCAACACTTGCCTGCCCTGGTGCCTATTATGTAGCCATTAAATAATGCAGAGCACAAAACAGGTGGTTGCAGGAGGCATAAAAGAAAGATGAGAGGTCTGGGGCAGAGTGGTTACAAAGTACATTTTGAGCCCTTCCTGTTAGATGGGGTTTTTTTAAGAGGTGATGCCTCACTACATACTCTGTATCCAGCTGTTCATTCAAGACCTAAATACATTAGGGACTTCTTTCCCCCTGCCAAATTTGATTGCGATTGGAGGAAGGAGGGAGGAAAATTACATAAAACCACACGGTCCCATTAGACAGTTTTATTTTTAGGAAACCAGGCTAAGAATATCAAAGGAATATTGAGTAGGAATATGGACAGGGTATTTGTCTGTTCAGATTTTCTTGCCATGAAATTTTTCATTCCTTCCTAAGAGCAGCAGATGATCTGTCTGGGGAATTGTCAGCCTAAATAAGCAACCTGCTGACAGATTTCACCTGTGTCCCAGCATGCTCTGAGGATGCATGGGATGTGAGCCTGGAACAATGACAGGGAATCACTAGGCTGTTGCTTGGCTGCCGAGGTGCAGGGATGCATGGTGACACCCAACAGTGCAACAAACATCTACTGTGTTTAAGATCCAGACAAATTTTGATGGATATGTTGGCTATTTGCCAGAGCTAAGGGGGTGGGGTGGGCTTGTTACTTTTTAAACTGTATGTGATCATATTATTTCTGCGAGTATTATGACAAAGCCACCTCTGTAAGGTAGGGAGTGAGTTCGTTCAGAGATCTAATCTTTCTTGAGCTATAAAGGAATAAAGGAGCTGTTTCAACACCTGACTTGCAGAATGTTTTGTGTTGCTTCTTGCCTATTGAAATGCAGCTGCATTGAAATGCTGTGATCCTATCAGGATATAGAACTGGTTATTTTTTTAGAATGCTTTCAAGCTTATAAAAATAATGAAATAAATCAAGACGCTTGGCAATTCTAATCAGCATTCTAAAGCCATCGAATTACAAAACAATTCAGTGCTTCATGGCCCCTGAACAGTACAGTTTCGCAAAAATAAAAGAGAAAGAATGAAAAGAATGTACCATTTAAAGATGCCAGGCACTTACAAAGCTTTCATCAAAAGGAAATGAAGATACAAATAAGTAATCTAAAAGGATATTTATGCATTAAATTACTTGTGTCTCTGGACACTTCATTAAGCATGGTAGCTGGGGACCTGGGAGCCATTTTAACACATGCAGCACATACAAGGAACGTTCTGATTATAAGTGATGGAGTATAAAACGCTGCAGCCAGAAACCGATGACAAAGATCAAATGGAATGAGTTCAGCCTACAAATCAGGGCAGTGTCTTCCCACTGGTGCGCTGTGACACGAGACCACGACTTTGCTTCGCCCTTGACATTGCCACCACCGCTCTCAATCCCGCAGTTAAGGATTTGCATCTCGATTTATTGTGTGACAGGACAGTGGGGAGTGCCCCAGCTGGTCCCCCGAGCCCAGGGTTGAGCCCGAAGGCGCCGGGTGGGTGAAGGCTGTGCCGTCCGCGGCTCCCTGCGCTGCTGCGCTGTAGCAGCTCCCAGTTGCTAAGCAGCTGCAGGGTTGTCTCTGCCTGTTCTGCACGAGAGGAGCAGCACGGGTTCCCCTTGATTGCTGGAGAGGAGCCGGCAGCGTGGAAACGGGAGCGGTGGCCATGGCAAAATCCGTTCCGTTCCTGGCTGGCGCACGGAGCCGCTGGCAAAAACGCTGGAGCGAGGAGAAGGGACACTCGGTGGAGCAGGGGGTGGCAGCAGGGGAGGGGAGAGCCAGCATATGTGCACAGCAGAGGTTACAAAGACAGCAGATCCTGGCAGAGCGGGGGGCACGCACCGAGGAGAAAGGAATGGGACAGAGGCCAAAGGCACAGTTCAGAATTAAAAAAAAAAAACCAAACAACAACAACCAGGAGGAGAGTGCGGCATATGGAGAGGGGAAATAAAGCAGAACTTGCACAGCCTGCGGATAATTGAATTGAATAGCAGGAAGAGGGAAGGAGCTTGATTCATTACTGCCCTTCACCTTGTGGAGACAGCTACACCCAGGAAGAAGAGGTGTGGAATACAACAGCATCCTTCATGTTTCGCTGTGAACTGTAGGTTTTACATTTCAACCCTTGCCATTTGTGGCTTTCTCCTTTCATGGCCCATGCCTTTTGTTCACACTTTACTCCTGCAGGCTCTGTTCTTATCTTTGTCTTCTTTCTGAGTTATTTTTGAACTTGCTTTAGCTTTGAGGCTTTTTTTTTTTCCTTTTTTAGGTAAATTTTAAATAAAAATACCTTTTCCAGGCATTTTCATTGTTTTAACCTTCAAGAGGGCAGGCCATTGCTAGTTTCTAACTGAAGTTTGTTTGCACTAAACCCACACAGCCACTGCTGCATTTCTGCCTGTCTCTCCCTTAGGAGCTGCTGATGCAGGACAGGGTTCCCTTTGCTTCCTGACACCTCCTTGAGCATTGTCTTTCCCTTTCCCTGGGCAGTGCCTGCCAGCAGTCTGGAAGGACTCGCAGTTAGCAGCGAGCAGGAAGTGGTTCCTGTGGCAATAAATTATCACAAGGGCCTGACGTGCTTCATAAAGGGGAGTAAAAAAAAAGTGTCCCAAACATCTGCAGGGGGTTCTGACCAAAAGGGATCCTCAGTTCCACCACACTGCCCACATGAAAAAGCACTTCACGGTGTCGGTGCCTAACCTGCAATTGCCTGTGGAATAGGAAATGCCAGTGGAGTTGGCAGGGAAGCAGGAAAACTGGACATTCCTCTGCTCCAGGCACAGGACTGAGGGGCATGGCTCGTACAGCAGGGTGGGGAGAGGAATTTAAGCTCCTGCAGCTGTTGCTCTGCTGTGACCAGCCCAGGCTTGCTTGGAGGCCTTTCGACTGAGAACATTTTTCTCCAGGTCCAAAACTGAGTCCTAAATGGAAAATGGAGGTGCCCACTTGGACTTAGAGTGGAAATTATGTGTTCTGAGTGCTGTGTGTGTAGTTCAAGCCAATAAAGTACTTGACAAATACACGGCCAGATGTTTTCTGTACTTAGAAAATTTTTTGTCTAAGATGTCTGATTCGTGGGGATGCTGTATTTGCTTCCTTCCATTTGCCTGGAGCTCTTATCTTTGAACAGGCACTCTCTGTACTATTGTTAGACTCCCAAGACCATTAAAGGTCTTGGGGCACTGACATTTTACAAGCAGATCCAGCTGTCATTCACACAGGGGCATTTTTAGCCTTATGAGAGATGTAAGTTTAATTAGAACACTTTTAACCAGGAAATCTCCCAACCTGAAGAAATCAGAGCTACTGTGTTAATCCCAGTAAGCAATGAGGAACTTGACAATGTGCCTGTTGTTATGAGGACATTCAGGAAGGGTGAGATGTGTGTAGGAAGGGTGAAACACACAGGAAATGTGCCATCCAGGACAGAGGTGTGGAACAAGGCAGGGCAGTGGTGTGGAGCAGGGCAGGGCAGTGTGCCAGACCCAGCACTGTCAGCTTGCTGCCCTCTGTGCCTGCCCTCACCATCCCACATCTCTGCTTGAACACCTTCCTGACCCGCTGGTGACTCTCAGCAAGGACATCCAGCCAGGCCACTCTGCACTGTCAGCACAACCAGCTCCCACGAACCAGGCACAGGCCAAGAATCACAGCTCCAAAGCAAACATCACTCGATTACAACCTGGTTTTATTTCCAGCGCCTCAAGTTATTAATTAACCTGCTCTGAGCATCGCTGTTCCTGTCAGGGTTTGCTCTGGCCAGGTTATGACTGCTCTCAGGTCTGAGAAAAATTCATTTTTGGGCCTGTGCTTTGCCTGGGCTTGCTCTGACAAGCCACAAGCTCCTCTAGCTCCTGCCAAACCTCCACCTCTATGAATGAGCATCTTGCCAGCAAGACGACGACAGAGCAAGCACTTCCTGCTTAGCTCTACCCATACACCCAACACTCCACAAAAAACAGGCAGAAATTGTGGTGTCCCCCATTTAACCAGAGGATTTTATCATCTCTTCAGTCTGCCATTGCTGCCTTCCTGTGGGAAGTTTGCACAGATATCAGAGGGGAGGATACACACTTCACGTTAACTGCCCTTTAATGTCAATGCTATGCATTACTCAGCAAAAACATGGCCCTGTTTCATCCGCAGCCCATCCTCTTAGAGCCTACTTCACCATCTTTTATTCTCCCCCTGTGAATATTCCCAGTTTCCTCACATCCTTGTCCAGAAGGTTTGAGAGCTTCCTGCCTGGGCCAGGTGCAAGAGTGCAGGAATGAGGTGCTGATCAAAGCCTGACTCATGACTCCGTAAAACACACACTTGTACAGGCTGCACTGTAGCTCACACGGTGAAAAGCATATTTAGGAAGCCAAGCCTGGGTTCACTTAAACTTGATGTTCTCTACAGCCGAACAAAAAAAAGTACAACTCCACATATTTCAGGTTTAGAGGAATCTTCCAACAGAATTTTGGGAAGTGTAACATAGATTTGGCAATCCACAGTTGACTCACTCCATATTAATCCCTCCTGTGTAAGCTAAAGCAGCTGAATGAAACTCCTACTCTGGTGATGTGGTCATCTTAATTAACACACACTCCTCTTGGGTTCAGTCTTTGTTTCTGAACCAGCAAGTGCATTAAAAGAAAATATCTCTATCCACAAGGAATTACATAATTTGGGAACAAGAGAAGAAGGGAAAAGTGATCTGAAGGAAGCAGATGCTGCAGAGAGCGCTCCAATTTTGAAAAAAATAACATCTTCATGCTTGCTGGGTTAGGTGGAGTGTTGGGCAATGAAAACACAGGAAGGCCCAAGCCAGAGGGATTTCAGAGGTTATACTAAAGGGATTGTTTGGTTACTGGCTAAGAACACACTGTGTTGCAAGCAAAGCCATTTGTAGCCTTTTTCCCTAAATTTCCCCAAATTGCTTCCTGATGGGATGTGTTCTCTGCTGCAGATCTGGATGCAAAAGAGCATCTGATGGTGACTAACTTCGTGCAGATCTGTAGCAGAGCCCGTATCTCTGTCAGCCACAAGCAAGGCTGTGCCTCTCTCCTGAGCCCGCTGCTTCTGCCTGTTCCCATGGCAAAACCGAGCCCAGCTCCCAAGGCAAACCCAACTGCAGATCTCACCTGAAACGAGGCGTTCTGAATCCCTCTCCCTCTGCCAAACCTCCAGATTGCAAACCTCCATTCCCAGCCCAGGGGCAGGGGATGAGATCCAGCATTGCTGTGATAGCTCTGCCAGCCTGTGGTGACCAATTCCTGCCCGTGGCTCAGGGGAGCAGTGCCAGCACATCTGGGGGACACACATCCCCAGATCCACGGGGCAGAGCTGTGGAGGTGTTGGCAGACACTTGCCTGTTCATTTCATGCTTTTCAGAGATCACTCTTTGTGTTTGATGTTCCAGAAAAGCATAAGATGATCCTAACCTTGTGTTACCCGTTTTTCACAAGAGAATTTGGCTTGAGAGTTCACGCTTTAGTGAGCAACAGAAACTTGAAACTGCCTCTAAGCACCTACTGTATCTGGATGAGATGTTACCAAATTGATTTACTTCAGGTTTGTAAAATGGGGTGGTTTCCCCCCACAACTGCAAGGCCAAAAACTCAGTTTCTAATGAAAGGTGAAATTCAAAACACAGCACCTTGTGTACCAGATAGGCCATATTTGGCCCACACAGCTGGCACCCCTGATTAAAAAAATACCAGAAGAAATATCCAAAAGCAGTTTGTGTTCCCTATAAATAGCAGTTCCCCAGATAGTCATGAGTGTGTGGTTTATGAATAAAGTTTGTCCAAACTACATCAGAGTGCCTGAATATTCTCTGCCTGATTTTGCTGAGTTGTGTGTCTTAATTTGTCTCACACCTCCCTTTGCAAACCCTTGTCCTGTTTTCTTTCCCAACCCTCTGAACTCCCTGGTAGCATTTGGACAGATTTTACATAGAGTTTATCCAAAAAAATTTCTGCACTGATTTAGTGCAAGGGCTGCTTGAGCCAAGTGAAACAGGAACTATTTCTAAGGCATGAAAAGGCAGAAAGGAAATTTTCTTATTGAAATATAATTTTTCCATATTACTTAATAGTCTAGAAAGTTAATGCCTTTCTGGCAGCACTTCACACTGAGAAAAAAAAATATGGTTCCTACTCAGCCAAACAACGATGTAATAATGTTTTAGGTTGGGTTAAACCTCTCAGAGACTGGCAGGTGTCACAGCCACCTTGCCTTCAGTGAAAAAGGCAATTGAGAGCCCTTATGGAACAAGGGATTTACATCAGTAGGAGCTGCTACACAAAAACCCAGGCACATGGCAAGGTTTGAATAGATGGTGAATCATGTGGCCCAAGGGATTTTTCGGGGTGGGGGCATGTGTGTAAAATATCAGGCCATGAGGACCAGATGGTTGAGCTCTGCATGTGCGAGAGGAGCAGCGAGAAACTGCAGAAATGGAGACTGAGAAGCAGCTGAAAGTCAAGGACGCTGGGGAGCTTTGGGTTTGGAAATCATGTGCAGGGTTTAGTGAGGGTCAGAGCAGTGTTGGCACTGTAAGCAAAAGCACAACCGAAAAACAATTTTGTTCACTTGTCCTGTAAACAGGAGGAATCACCTCGAGCCTTTGTTAGAGGCTTCTCTCACGCTGATTCTGTCACCAGAACTTCATGCTGTGTGCAGGGACAGTTCAGCTCCCCCACATCATAATTCCCACTTCCTTCTGTGCCCTGTCTGTGCTAAATTCCGTGGGGCACAGACTCTCCCTCAGTGAGAGTCTGTGTGCACACGACAAGCAATTGTTGGCCTTGTGCAACATCTGAAATTTATCAGAGATTCACTTGACTTACTTGGTAAATCCCATTCCTTAGGGTCTGTCTTTCCTATTCTGAGTTTTTCAAGGCATTTCTCTTGCTCAGTACGTGCTGCAGTGGGAATTCATAGCTGAAAACACAAATAATTAATGTCACCAGTAATGTTAAAAATTAAATATTTAAGGCTCTGTCTTGTTTGCACTTTCTTAACTGAGTTTATGAAAATTTCCTTGGGCATAAATGGGGTTAATTGTTGTTATGTTGAAGTCTTTGCAAACTGGGGTGTGTGTTATGAAAAAAAAAAACAACCCAAGTGTATTTCAAAAACATAGTTCTGAAGACAATAAGGAAGAACAGGACTCCGTTCTTGTCCAGTTTGTGTTACCAAATAAACTGACAAAATGAGTATGCAGCAGATGGTGTGTGCAAACAATATTGAACCTAATCTGTGAGTCTTTTTTGGGGGTGTTTTCATAACTAACCTGAATTACCCATCAATACCATCCCAGAGTGTTAAAGCATCTTTTAAAAATCACAAACTCCCTGCAGTTTTCCTAAGCAGTGTGCTAACCTTTCACTCACTCCTTCCTAACTTTTTCCTTGGTGATCATGAAGTAATAAATTGGCACCAAGATTGGAGCAGGGATATTTTTCATACCCCACTAATGCCCTGGTTTTATTGTGCTCACTGAGAATACACACACACACATTGACCCCTGAGCTGCAGATGTGTAAGCTTTTGATGAAAGAACTGGTGACAAAATCAATATACTGGCCAAAACTGAACTAGGGAAGGACACTTGCAATTAGTAATAGAGGGTTGGGTCTTCTTCCATTTAAATTGGTGGCACAATTCCATTTTAGATTTTGCTTTTTTTGGAGTCAGCAAAATAGGTTCAGCTTTTGCCCAAACCCAAATGATATGCCTGAAGCATTGCATAGCTGTTAATTAAAATTAAGTACCTGAGACACTGAAATGTTGTATTTCATCCGTACTAAGTTGACTCATTACAAGTAGAAAATCCATTACTTAAAAACAGAGTTTGGAGTGTTTGCAGTTGTATTTGTAATCTGCTCATTTTATGTTGTTTCATCCCAAATCTAAAAGTGCACACATCTAAAAGTTTCCTAAGTATAAAATGTACAAGAAAAAAAAGGTGTGAGAAATATAAATATTGCTTTGTGAGCCTTGGAAAAAAACCCACAAACAAAAATAGAAAACTAAACCACACAAATTAATGATGAACCACAAAATACTTAAAACCCCTCCAAAAAATTCCTTTTATGGCAATAACTGACTTAGAAGGAAAAAAAAAACCCCAAACTTGAATTTTTCAGATACAGGAAGAGTGTTAACTCAGCCTGCTGATTGTATCACGCATAGTGCGATACGGGGTTTGAGCCAGGTCCAAATAAATCATTTCAGGATCAAGCAAATTCTTTCCTGGCCCATCCATTCCTGTGCCATTGGAATGCTCTCAGCCATTACACTGGACAGGAGCTGATGGTTTTTCTTCTGTTCCAGATAAGATTTATAAGACTGTGGCTCGTAAAGCATTTTTTTGACAGTTTCTACGTGCTTGCATCAACTTTTTCCTCAGTAAAATGGCGAATTTTAAAACAGATGTGAATTTGACCGGGTTTTTTTATTATTATACTTTGAGTTATATGACACTTCGTTGGGTATTACAGGTCCTTCTTCTTGTCTATTGCAGAAATATCCTCTTCTAGCTTTTTGTTTGCCGTGTGCAAAAAGCAGGATCTTCCTCGCCCGAGTGCAGTGGTGTTTGTATTTGGTCTGGAAGGCCATCTAGTGACACAACCGCGCAGGGGAAAATCAAAAGCCCTGCTCGAATTGTGGTAGGGGGTTTTTTTGGGGTTTGGTTGGGGTATTTTTGTTTTGGTTTGTGTTTTTTTGGTGGTTTTTTTTTGTTGTTGTTGGTTTTTTTTTTGGTTTTGTTTTGGTTTGGTTTTTTTGTTTGTTTGTTTGTTCTTAGTTGAATTAAACGCTCTTGCTACACCCGAACGTGTCTTTAGGGGTTTGTTGCTATTCCCACAGTGGCATTTAAAAAAAAAAGAAATTAGAGGAATTTTTTTATTTTTTATTTTTTAAAACAAACTTACTTGAGATAGAGCACACTGCTAATTCCTGCCAGGAAAGAAATGTGGTTTTTGGGGGGGGGGTTGGGGTTTTTTGTGCTGAATGGCGGTAGATTTACACCTGAGCAGACCTGTCCAAAACAAAACTCAGTGTCACTCCCCTGACCTGTGCACTGGAGCCAAACATAATCCTTCAGCTGCGATCCTCTGAGTTCCACAGTACCAAAAAACGCCGCGTGGAAGCCTGGGGTCACCACATCTCTGCCATTAAAATGAGAAAATCCAGTTATTTCCGCTGCAACTCACCTTGGGCGGTGAGCAGATGATGAGCAGAGCTGTCGGTTCTTACCCAAGTAATAAATCACCGGGAAAAAAGCGGTGAGAGCGAGCAGTGCCAGCACCAAGGAGCATTTCCAGGCGCCTCGGGGCTCTCAGGTGGCACCCCCGGCCTCATGGACCCTCACGGGCATCGAACTGGGGCGGGCCCTCAGCGGCGGCCGCCCGGAGGGACAAACGGAACGGGCATGAATGAACGAACGAACGAATGAACGAACGAATGAATGAACGAATGAATGAACGAATGAATGAACGGGGACGGGGTGGAAAGGTAACGGGATGGAGGCGGCAGGGCTGCCCGGTGTGTGAGGGGCGTTCCCGCCGAAACGCCGAGAGGCCGCGGCCCGCGATGAGGCCCGGAAGAGGCTCCTCAGTGTCGGGGGGGCCCGGGCGGGGCGCTGAGGCACCTGAGGCGGTGGCGGACACGGTGCGGCCAATCCCCGGCGGGACACGGGCTGCTCCGCCCGCGCCGGGAGCCCAGAGGGAGCCCAGAGGGAGCGGAGAGGCAGCGGAGAGGCAGCGGAGCCCGGTGCCGGCCGCGCCGCGCCCTCAGCGCGCCCCGCTCCGCTCCCGCTCCATGGACGCGGCCAACGGGGCCGTGCCCGAGGGCGCGGCGGACAGGCCCCGCCGCCCCGCGGCCGCCCCGTCGGGCAGGAAAGAGGTGAAGGTGGTGGTCGTGGGTGATGGAGGCTGCGGGAAGACGTCGCTGCTGATGGTCTACGCCAAGGGCTCCTTCCCCGAGGTGAGGCGCTGCCGCACCCGCGGGGCTGAGGGGGTCGCAGCCGGGGCCGGCCCCGGCGCTTGGGGCTGTCAGCGCCGCTCTCACCATCGCGGGGTCCGCTAAGGTTGGAAAAGGCTTCTGACACCATCCGGTTCCTTCTCTTCCTTTGCAGCAATACGCGCCCTCTGTTTTTGAGAAGTACACGACCAGTGTGACGGTGGGGAAGAAGGAGGTCACCCTGAACCTGTACGACACCGCAGGTAAGGGGTGCCACTTTCCCGATCCCAGGCAGGCAGCTCCCGTGTGGCCACTGCGATGGCTCCACTCAGGGACATTGGCCTGGGACCGAGCCCAAACCCAGCCAGCCTTTCGTAACTAAAGGCAAATAAGCAGAAACTCTATTACTGTAAAGTGTTGCTCCGGTGACCACACCCCCCCCCCAAAATCTGACCGATTTTTCAGTGTCAGCTTAAGCCAGACGAAAATTTGAAGGCTGTAAAGGACAGATTTCCAAATTGCTTCTCTACCAGCATAGTTTAACCATAGCATTGCTAGAGACTGAAGTACAAACAAACCAGCCATCATTACCTGTTGCATATCAATGTGCTTTCCAGAAAAAAAAAGGATCGATTGTCTAATTGCAGTTCTGGTCATCAACTCATTCGTTATCTTAACAACCCAATTAATTCAAAAACATCAAATAGCAAACATATCTGGAAGTATTAAAACCCAGATGCAAAGCATAATACAATCAACCAGGAAAATATTTTAATCTGCTGCCATGTGTTGAACAGGAAAGGAGAAAAAGGCTGGTTTGTGTTCAAAATCAAAAGGCCGTGGCAGTAAAAGTTATTTGAAAATGCTGATAGTTGTTCAGGTTGATTGGAGGAGCTTGTGAAATGGTTTGTGTTCAACTTCACTCAAAGCTGCCAGACTGTTATCCAGCTGTGTTCCTAAATGAACCCTAAAATTGACATGTGCTGGGTTTCAGCTCAGTGTAAATCATCTGTTTCTGTTCAAGCCTGTGGAATTGTTCCAAATTTACACCAAGACAAATAAGGAACTGATGCAGTCCAGTCATTTTTAATAGTAATAAAACACACTTACCTTCTTGTATACTGCACGTGATAGCTGAAAACATAATTTTAAAGGCTTTTAATCTAGAAGTGAATTTCACTGCTCGTTTTTACTACAGTGGGGTAAGATCCTGAGCACCCAATTTGCCAATGTGTCTTTTTGTGTCAGTGTTACTGTTCTAAGTGCATTTAGTTGGGATAACAAACCTTCTACTGAATGGCAGGGGGTTTGGGTCTAAGTCTTAGAGGAAAAGAGAAGGACTGGAATCTGATGTGAGCAACCAAAGAGGGATTTCCTTAAGACAGGGTGTTGGCACCAAGAACCTGCCACTGCACTTGTCATTTTTATGTTTGTTTGCTGTCAGTGTGGATTTTTTTTTGCCTGTTACATAATTCCTAGCTCTCATTTAAAATCCCCGTGGCACGCATTCCAGCATTTGCCTTTGAAGTCTCTTCCAGGCTGTAAGGAGCACGGGCTGGATCTGGAGATGGCAGTGGGCTGGGGCAGCATTGCAGCACTGAGCTCTCCTGAGCCTGGCAGGAGTGCACAGCTCCTTGTGTCTCAGAGTTCAGCTCTGCACAAGCCCTGCAGGCACCAGCAGCCCAGGGACTGCTCACTGAGCCTGGTGCTGGTGGCTTATCATAGAATCAGGACAGTTTGGGTGGGAAGGGACCTTTAAAGGTCATCTAGTCCAGCCCCTGTGCAATGAACAAGGACATCTTTAACTTGATCAGGTTGCTCAGGGCCCTGTCCAAGCTGATCTTGGATGTTTTCATGGATAAAGCAGCCACAGCTTCTCTGGGCAGCCTGTGCCTCGTTGTGAAAAAATTCTGCTTTATATATATTGCAAATCTGCCCTCTGATAGTTTAAAACCATTACCCCGTGTCCTGTAATTTCCCAGTCCATGCATGTAACTATCAGGCAGTGTGTACCTTCCACGCTGAAATCACAGCTGGGAAAACTGATTTGGACTAAAGCACTGCTCCAGTGAAGAGCAGTGGGGTGTAGTTTTTGCCTTGTGAGACACTTTGGGACGTGGAGCTGCCATTGTTGGAAACATTTTTCATCTCCCAAAACAGCATCATAGCCACAAGGCTTTAAATTTCTTGGGGATGTTGACACTTGTCTCCTCCCTTCCTGTTAAATTTCTTTCACTTTTTGTAAGACACAGCAAGAAAGAAAGCAGGGAACTTGTCACCCGGGTCAAGACATTTGACTGGGGAAGGGGAAAACCCTGAATTTTGGCTCTGTTTCAAAGCTGCTTGCATAGCTGTATGTTACATATCTGTAAACTCTATCAAACTTTAATTCAAGCAGCTTTTCAGCCTCTTTCTGTAACTGGAAGTTTTGCTAGAGGAGGGACTCACTTGAGCACGTTTTAATCTCATCCTGTTTTTAGTAGTACAAAACTGACATTGAGTTCCTTGAGGGTTAGACCAGAACCCAGAGCTGTGTATTTTTAGGATCTTGCTTGGAGCAACACTAAATAGAGCTGGGTGTACTTCAGCATCGTGGAAAGGTAAAGGATATATTCAGCTCCATGGGCTGTTTCAAGTTGGGAGGACTCTTTGTATTGTCAAGTTCTGTGCAGCTCAAACCTTTGAGCTTGTCCTACTTACTGAGGAAGGAGGACACAAACAAAAAAGCTTAAGAAACAAACGTTTCAAGATACAAAAGGTATTCTTTCCTTGACAAGAATTTCGGTAACAAATGAACTTAATGGATTCGTCTAAAATGTACTGCAAAAAGGATTTTTAGCGAGAGTTTTGTACTGTGCTGCTGTGCTTCCTCATCAAACACTTCTTGCTGTTGCAGGAAGTTGGAGGGACACATAAGCAACGTAAAAAGGCTGGGTAACATCATTTGTCTGGTCTGCAAACAGCCTTTGCTGCAGCTTTTTCAGTTTAAAGTTTCCGTTTCCAACTGTGCATGGCAGAGGCACCGAGAGGTGAATGACCTCTGTAGTTTTTCCACGCCAAGGGAGCAGTGTCAATGCTCTAGGTGCAGTTCAGCCACGAGGCTCACTGCCTCGTGCAGAAACTTCTCAGGAAAAAAGAGCAGAGCACTGCTGTGGCTGGGGAGGAAGTAATGCCTCATCATTGTGTTTGCTTCCTGAGAGGAAACACATGGAGACCGCCTCCAGTGACATTTTTCAGGTCTCTCATGACAAAAGCACGAGGCCTTCAGAGAAATTTTAAAAGCCATTGAATGCAAGAATAATTTCTTATAACTTTGAGAGGGAAGTCATGCCTGAGCAAGACATGTAAAACCCCAATTTTGTAACTGATGTGTGCCCCTCCTGCCCCAAGTGTCCTCTTCTACCAGTTTTCTTCCTGGCAAGAATGTCTGTTTCCCAATTTGTTGTAAACTGAACAGGGAAAAAACAGAGCTGGCGAGCAGCTCACAGACTGGCACTTCTTTGGTGATGAGTGGGCAAAGGGGTGAGGAAGAGCAGACGGGGGTGAACATGCCCATGAGACTGAGACCTGTGGTTTAACTTCTCCTGTTCACCCTCAGCCATCAGCTCCCTCCCCACCACAGGGCCTGAGCAGTGACGTGGTTACACAGCATCTCCCAGAGGCACACAGGACTGGGAACTTGGCAGAGAAATAGCAAATTTTAGGTGAATTCAGTAGGGTGGAGTTTTTTTTTTTTTTGGAAAAACCTGAAGTCTCTGATAGTGCAATGAATCGAAGAAGACAGAGGGGTCACAGATGTGTTCATGTAGGCAGGTATTTAACCAACTCCTCCACAGCAGGTTTTGTGTTAACTGGGGAAAGAAAAGAGCTACCTGTTGTTTGAGGAAGCACAGAGAGGGCTTTGCACAGACACTCAGTTACTTCTTAGGTTCACCCCTGTTTCTCCTTTTTAAAACTCTTTCAGTAAAAAGACCTAAATATGTGCTAAATTAGCTCTGACCACAGACTGAGCAGCTTTGCAGAGAAAAAAAAAAAAGTCTCCCAGGCCCTTGCTTGCATTTCACCAGCAGCATTTGAGGACAGGGGGTGAAAGGGATTGTTTTCAGAGAGGGGGATGTCTATGTTTAGACACAGCTTGGTCTGGGTTCTGTTACATTTTCAGCAGCTGAAGAGCTGCATCTGAGCTCCTGAAGAGCAGCTTCCTTCTTCCTCCCCATGAGTGCTGCAACCACAGGATGGTAACACACACAGGTTAAGCAAGTGGCACCTCACCTTCCTCCTCTGCTCTCTGACCTCACCCTGTTCTGTGCTCTCTGTCCAACATTACAAGTGCACATGTGTTTCATACAGCATCTTCTCCTGCATTTCTTGTTTGCTTAAAAACCCATAACTGCTTAAAAACCCATAACTGCTTAAAAACCCGTAAGTGCAAAGCCAGATTCGAAGATGAAGGAGCAGTTCACCAGGGCATATTCTATAGGTTTTGACTTGCAATACAACATACTGTGTCACATAATTAAAGACACTTTTTCTGTTATCCCATCCAGGAGAGCGTGAATTTAGAGGTTTGTTCTGATTCCAAGCAAATAAACATGTTTCTCCCAAGGGGACAGCCCTGTCTGCCTCATATATTACTAACAACAACTTGGAGGACCTTTTAATTTTACAAGTATGTTGTTGGAAACTCAGAGGCCTGGACTTCAGCAAGGAAAACTTTACACAGCACTAGAGGAAGTTAGGAGAGGGAAAAAAAAGTTTGGCACCTGACGTGTTTAATGCATTTAAGGGATTATCTCAGCAACAAAAATGGCAAATTGGTTGCAAACAAGTAGATGGATTGGGAGAATAAGAAGGGATAAACAATACAATCTTTGCTCTGAGTGTTTATACAACATGCATAATTTTGTCAATTGTGTATTATTTCTGGATTAAGCCCTGAGGGATCAATCCCTCTTTGTTCTGCACCTCCCCACAGAGCACATGGGTCTTGTGGAAACCTGAATACGAAGTGGTCCAAATCCAAGATCCCCATTGTGCAAACATCTCAGGCAAACTGAGCAATGGCTTATCCAGCAGGGATTGCCTTGGAATAAACTGTATCTCAACCAATCATTTAAATTAAGGAAGGGAGAAAAATGGCCTTCTGGTATCTGCAGTTCTTCAGACTGGAGACAAAAATGTTGGCAAGTGATGAGTACATGACTTCGGACTGAGGCAGGTGCCAGAGCAGGAACTGTTGCTGTAAAGTTGGGGCACACTGAAATTTTCTGCACTCCTTCATCTGAAATATCAACATGAAGGTTTGAGGTGTGGAACTTCCCTGTAGGGCAGCTTCTGGTCTGTGTGTGGATTGTGGTGATAGTGGGAAGGAGCATCACTCCCAGTTCTCCTTGTGGAAATTCAGTACATCACAGTCATGTACCTGATTCCAGCATTCAGATGATAAATGCACCTTCTACAGACTGTTAGGATCATGCTTTCTTCCTTATTAAATGAAAAAGATTGTGGGGTTTTTTTCCACCTGAGCTGCCAGCTGTATCTGGGAATTACTGCTTTCTTGAACTTAATCTCTGAAAGCAAGACACCTTCAGCCCCTGGCAGGGTGATTACTGCAAGGGGAAGAGCATGGGTCTGAAGGAAATCAGCTTCCTCTTGTCACATCACGTGCTAGAATAACCCTAATCAGAAGTATGACAAATCCCCTGCTTTTCCAGAATTCAGCAGAATTCCCTTAGATCTGCTGGGGAGTCCTGCTTCAAAGGCCAGCTAAGCCTGGCTCATGCTGCAGCAAGGCTTGTACAATCCTGTGTGTAATCGCTGCTTCCTCTCCACTCACCAGGCTGGGAAAAGCAAGTTGGCCACTAAGGTTTCTACTTCAGCATTTCCATCTAGCAAATGCAGTGTTTCTTCTCCTCACAGCATCACATGTGCAAATGATTTTGGGGACTGCCACTGTCAAACTGAAAACGTTTAATAATAGTTGTCAGATTCCTCTGGATGACTTTATTTTTGAGCAGCAACTTGGCAGTCGGTGTTTAGAACTGCTTCTAAGTCCTCAACAAGTGGATGTAGCAGGCTTTTTATTAAAACCTGCCAAGGATATGTTCTGTATCCTAAGCCATCAGTTTTGTCACTGAGGGGGAATCTCCTGTACTCAAGGAATTTTACAAGTATGAAAAATTTGCAGTCTGTGCGTTTATACTACCATTGTTCTTGATCTCAAGTATGTGTTCTGCTTGTTCAGGACTGAGATTTGTTCATCCAAACCATCCTGTGTGTTTCAGGGCAGGAGGACTACGATCGGCTCCGGCCACTTTCTTACCACAGCACCAATGTGGTGTTAATTTGTTACGATGTCATGAACCCCACTAGCTATGATAATGTTGCAGCCAAGGTAAGAGGCTTCTAAATTAATTACACGTGCCTGATATATGACAAGATGTCAGATTAGAAATGCTGCTGCTTTTAGTATCCCATACCCGGGGTGTGTGGATGCCCAGATCACTCATCATGTGCTGAGCTGCAGGTCACAGACCTTAGACCTGGAGCTCACCTTTCCATGGCTCCTGAGTGCTCAGAAATCTCACTCAAAAGATCAAACACCAGCAATGAAATCACTGCTTTATTTGTAGCAATGTCACATCACCAACATTGCACATCTTAGAGTCAAGATTACTTCCATCACGTGTGTTTAATTGCAGGGGAGAGATGAGAGCAACCACTTCTCTGTGCTGGGATTTCTCAAAGCTCCAAAGCGTTCTTGGACATAGCACCAGGAAAACAAAGCAAGACTTAATCCAAATTGTGTTTTTAAATCTGTCTTTACAGGAGCTCCTCAGAATTTAAACATTTGGTATATGGTAAATAAACATTTTGGCATAGAAACAGATGCCACTATGTTTTTATAAAGCAGCTGACTTTGGGAAGGACTTTTAAACATTTCCGAGATGTAAATAGTGCATGTCAGCCCACCACCCCCATTAACTAACCCCAAAACTCTAAAATTGCAGCTTACATTAAATACTGCTTGGCTGTACTGTTCTGATTTCAGGAAACGGAACGACAAAACAAAATCCAGATGTAAAAGTTTTGTTTTGCTTCCCGCAGTGGTATCCTGAAGTGAACCACTTCTGCCGCGGCGTCCCGCTCGTGCTGATCGGCTGCAAGACGGACCTTCGGAAGGACAAGGAGCAGCTGCGCAAGCTCAGGGCTGCCAGGCAGGAGCCCATCACCTACAACCAGGTAAACTTCAGTCTTTCTGAAGTGGTGGGCCTCTTGGCAGGAGATACAGCACCTGGTGGCGTTGCTCCTCACAGGTACCATCACAGACACTGCAAAGTTAGGTGATCCGGGTGAAGAAACGATTGACAGTGCTGACAGAGGGTTCTGTGAGTTCTTTTTAGAAGTGGTCAAATCACCCCCCATTTTTAGTGCCAAAGTAAAGAGAAATATGAGCAGTTTTAAAGGACGCAGCTGTCTGCCTTCTATGCTCGTTACATCTGATTCTCCTTTCACAGCTGGGTTATTGCTGTTACAAGTTTGTAAGCCTTAACAAGTTTGCTGGACTTCCTGCATAATTGTTATTAGCCTGCATTGCAGACATCACTGGTGCTTTGATCATACTGTGATAAAGACTGGGGATGTTAGGAAACACGTTCCAGTATTAAATACACTGACTGCTCTGGAATAAATGTATTTTGCAAATCCTACTTAAAAATAAATCCTTTCAAGGCCGATAGCAAGAACATCTGCAAGGTTTCTCTGACATGAAGGACTGTGTCTAAAGTAATGAAGGACGTCTCTAAAGTAATCTTAAGAAAACTACATATTATCAGTATCTCTAAGTATTACGAAGCAATGAGATTTATGATTATTGTTATGTCAGGGGCATAGCTGTCATAGGTACAGGAGAAACAGTGATGGAACAACTTGTCCCATGTCACACAAGACCTTTCTGCTCTGGTCCTCCAATTTTTCTTTTTGCTAAACTACAAAGCCATCCTTCTCCTCTCACCTCAGAGCAAGAACAGCAGCTTTCAAACTGAGACACACGTCCAGGGAACAGGGTCAAGTGCACTATGACCTTGAGTGAATCACCACTTCTAAACAGCAGGGAAATAAACTGCAACTGCATCACCACAAAACCATGCTGGGCCTTTTAGTTTGTCTCCCTTGCACACAAGATGAGGTCTCAGCCTGTCACTGTGAACAGTTGCAGATTGTCCCTTGTTTGGATGAATAAATCCCTTCAATCATCCTCACAAGAAAGAGGTTCCAGGCAAGCAACTGACACTTCTTCCCAGTCTGCTGAGGCCTCATGCAGGAGGACCCACATGTTATACAAACTTTGTCTCCTATGTGAGCCCTCTCACTTGGTTTTTCCTCCCTGAAATGTGCTCTACCTCAGTTTTTTACAGCTGATGGCACCTTGAGCCACACAACGTGGTGCTTCCCATGCCAGGCACAGAGGAGCTGAACAATATCTGCCACCACTGCAGCTTGCAAACAACTGGAAGGAGACAAACTGCTTAAATATGAAGAAACAACAGCCACCCCCCAGTAAAAGCCCACTCCCAGAGATTGTAATGAATAAGTGCAGTCTGTGAGCCATGGGTTGCAGACCTGGAATTCACAGTAAAAGGCTCACAAGCACTCAAACCTGGGGGCTGGCTCTGCAGGGACAATAAAAGGATCACAAGTAAGAAATCACTGTGCTTTGTCTGTAGTGATTTCACACACCCAGCATTGCATGGAAAATGTTTTAGATTACAGCATGTTCCCACTGCATGGCTGAGAAATGCAGGCACCCGTTTGTTTTTATGAGGCTTTTGGCTGTGCCCTTGTGATGCTTCAAAGCAGAAGTCAAGGTTCCTGCATGTGCACCAGCAAAACAAGGCAAGGCATCAGTGCAGATTCTGTCCTTGCATGTGACGTTCATCGTACTAAAGGTGACATCACAGAATAGCTAAGGTCAGGCCTGAAAAAAATACCACCATGTAGACATCTTATCCTCGCTTAAGTACCTACCTCAGCATTTAGTTTAAAGAAATTCAATACTGAGAATATTTCTGTGCTATCAGGACTCTGCATCTCAAGAGTCTCTAACGCCGTGAGCTCTTAGGCCAGGCTTTGGTTCAGCATAGTGGAAAAACCCCAAGTTTATTTACAGTGCTTCAGTTTGTTACCAATGCCACTCACACTCTAGCACTGCACTCAGAGGCAGCTTCTTTCCTCCTGATTGCAAAGATGTACAGATTAATTCCCTTCCTTCCCAACTCGCCTTCCTTCTTTCATCCACTGAACTTGCATCTTTTCTTACCTTTTTGTTCTTTCCAGGGGGAGGCAGCTTGCAAGGAGATTAACGCAGAGATCTACCTGGAATGCTCAGCAAAATGTCGTGAGAACATAGAAAATGTTTTCAAAGAAGCCACAACCATTGCTCTGAGTGCCATGAAGAAAGCCAAGGGCCAGAGGAAACGGAAAGTGTGCTCAGTGTTATAATCTGCACTGCATGAGAGCCAAATGATCCAGATTTGATAAACAGTCCAGCTTTAATGTTTTTTTACATATTTGTATTCAGCAGGATGTTTGTTTTAAATTTTTGATTATTTTTAGCATTTTTGCACTTTCATTGCATTGTTCGCACAGAGTTTTCAAAGCTATTTATCACCCATCTGGCTTTTGCTTCCAAGTGAGAGCAACTCGCTGTTTAAACTGCACTGAACAGCAACTGCTGCTATACAGCTTAGTGCTGGGGTTCTTATTCCTTTGCAAAATAATTGTGGGACGTTAGAGCTACAATTTACTGCCTTTTTCCAGTAGAAAAGGCACATATTTGAGAAGCAATATTAAAGCAGCTTATCAAGCACCTTAGAAGAGACAGAGAGAGTTTTGTCTTTAACATTTTCAAATTAATTAACTTGGTGGTAATGGCATGAGTTGTCCTCAGGCTTCCCCCTGAGTGCAGATGGAACATTTACCACCCCTCTGAACCAGCTTTGCAGACCTGCACCTCAGAGTTCTTCAAGGCCTGCTGCTGAAATGGCAATTTATCAATGGAAACACGTCAGTTGCTCTAATTAAATAATGGAGTATCGTAGGAAATAGTTAATTTGCAGCACTCGAATTTAGAAGTACTACAAGCAGCTACTACATGTAATGTCAAGCCAGTCTTATGATAAACACTTACAGCTTATTTAATGCCAGACAGATGCTAATCATGGTGAATACTGGAGGAAAAATTCATTCACTCATGAAATCACCTCTATTGGTATAAATTAGAATTTTCCCTTTTGTGATGAAGGTGTCAGTTGTCTTAAGGATCAGGGAGGCTCCCACTGCACACCCTGGTACGTGTGTCTTGTATCTCCTGGTTCTTTTGCACATCCCCTCTCTGAGATCTCAGATTGTAGTAGGAGTAATCTCTAGTTTTTAGTCCTCATAAACCAAACCTGAGAGGGGAAATGAGGTTCCTGCAGTACAGGTGTTGCTGAAAGCTCTCTGGCTTTTTTAATCCAAGTTTCTCAGGTTGCAGAACTCACATTACTCACCCCTGCAGAAGCAGGTTCCAGTATTGCTCTCAAGAAAAAACAATTCACATTTCATAAACTGAGAGTTCAGGGAGTTTAAAAAAAAAAAAAAAAAACAAAACAAAAAACTTACAGGGTGTGCAAAAATAGCAAAATACAACCCAACTGGTGTGAAAACTGCTGAAAATGTGCAAATTGCAGTTTATTGTTCATGCCCACAGGACAGTGACACGGCAAAGATAATTTTGCTGATGAATCTGTGTCAAACCTGTGGTGCATTATCTGTCCCCTCCTCATGGGCACACTCTGGGGAGGAGGACAGTGTTTTTCCACTCATTCTGCCAGAGGATGTGTCCAGTTTGGGCATTTTGTGCTGGCTCAAAGGGAGCCTTCACTGTTGGGAAGGACATGGCTCAAGGCAGCTTGGTGCTGCAGCTTCCTGAGGAGGTGCAGAAGTTACAGCAGCCAAAAAAAGGGTGTTCCAATGAGTGAGTGTAAATTCAAGCAGCCCAAGGGCTCTAGCAGGGTAGCAGTCAGTGTTTGTCCTGTGCTATCAACCAAGTGTTCCCATTCTCTTCATTACTGGTAGAAGGGCAGCAGCTAAAAAAAGTATTTAATATTTGAGCTGAGCCTGACCTCCCCTTTTCAGAATCGTGCCTCAAAAACCAACCCAAGGGCCGTGTGTTTGTTACCAAAAAGGGGCAGAGCCAGATGCATATTGAATGGTTTATTTTAGGTTCTGTCAGGCCTGGACAAATGGCCTGGTCTCCCTGGAAAAGGGCTAGTAGAGTTCCCTGCCATTTAAAAACTGCTTTTGCTTGCATGATTTTGTTTTCGAAGAAGGAATTTCTCTTCTTTAAATAGCTTGTTAGGAGTATATATAGCAGCAGTGTATGGTACAAAGATGTGCCTTTTCTTTTCACTATACTCAGAAGTTGGTATTGCCACTGACAATGTGCCTTAAGTATCTTGAAAAACAGCCTTCATTCTGTATTACTGGTCGACCCACAGTGTTCTTAAACCTCAATAAAGTTAAGACCCAGAACTTAAATAATAAATCTGGAAAGTGTCGGGTATCATTCCAGAGTTGGAATTACAGTAGATCTCACATTTTCCCCAACGCTGGCACTTTGCCAGGCAGGTGCATGCTGCTCTGTATACAGAACAAAAACCCCAGAAGCAAGTACATTTTATATTAAATATACATAAATAGCAGGAGTGTGACTGGAGAGCCATGCTTGCATTAATACTGAGTCTGTGCTGGCAGAGTCCTTCACCAAACACGGGGACAGTCCTTCTGAGCCCATCCATCACCTGGCTGGGGTTGAGCAGGACCTGCCCCAAACCCAGCCCTGCTGGGAGAAGAGGGATGGATGCACACTGGGAACAGGGGGAGTCACAGCTTCTTCACCTTGTCTTTGTTCTTCTGGAGTTTAGTGTGCACCACCTTGAGAGTAGTGAGGAAGTTCCCCAGGAAGAGCAGCAGGAAGGTGAAAGCCAGCACAAAAACCTGAAAGGGGAGAGGAAGCAGCATTTATTACCTTGTAATATTAAAACATAGATTATATTCAGCACTGCTGTGCTCTGCCAGACACAGAACAGACTCTGCTGCATTATCCTGAGATATTTAAATGGAGTCAGATGCCCAAATATCTTTCAGGATGTGGTGAAGCACCCCGTCTGCCCTGCTCTGTGCTTCTGAGCAGAGCCAACACGCACCTGCCATTCTTTGCATTCCTTGTGCCTTGACAATCTGAAAAGCGTGATTGCATTGTATAGCTGCCAGAACTGCAAAGGGGAAAAGAAAAAAGGCAATTTAATAAGAACAAAAAGGATCAAACCTTGGAAACACTTGTCATGGCTGTGTGTGATCCAAAGCACCCTTGGGTGCTGGTGCAGCAGCGACACTGCCCCGCAGAGGGAGGAGGGGATCACCCAACTTACGTGTCCAAAGAACAAGAAGGGAAGGAGAAACGTCAGCCCCCGCCACATCCAGGACTGAAATCCTTCTGGAAAAGGTTGACAGAAGAGGCAGAGCATGAGCATGAAGAGCCAGGACTGGGCCTGCAGCTGTCCCCCACCCAAACCACCCCGTAAGGGCTACTCCTGCCACATGAAAATATTTTCTTGAAATTGCTGTAGTTGGAGAAGGATAAAATTGGGGATGACCAAAGCATCCATTTTAGTCTCTTCAAATGCTGCCAAAGACCAGATTTCTCTGCTCCTGACTCACAAGACCCAAGGAGAGGGATAAAAGCCTCACTGCCCTTCCTGCCTTGGGACACAGGCAGCCAGGCAGGGGGCAGCTCTGCAACTGGGGGGCACACAGCCCTCTCCCTCCCCATCAGTGCATCCAAAACCTGTGCAAAAACAGTGCAGGGAAAGCAAAGCAGGAAACCTCACCCACTGTAAGGTCCAAGTGGTTTCTCTCCCCCAAAGCCCGGAGCCTGTAGAGGCACCCCCTTTGGTAATAATACTGTAAGAACTGAACACAGCCTGGAGAAGGAGAGAGAAAACATCACTGCATTGGTTATTCAGAAGTATGGTAAGTATCAAACTACTTGAATAATATTTAATCCAACAGAATTTAATTATTGCTTGTATTTGTGGATTGCGTATTTATACACCATCTTTATATTCCTACAGTTTAATATTCCAGTATTTACCAAATGAAAGTGTTTTCTTCTAAGCACGTATGACACAAAATTATTTCATCCCTTGAATTAGCAAGGTAAGGTCTACTCACTCTGAAATATTGAAAATGCTAAAAATTGACTGCGAAACATCTGATACATGAGTCCATCCGGCCTGGAAGCAGAACACAGGGGAGATCCATTAGTGTGCTAAAAGCATCCAACCCTTCACCATCAGGCCGGATCCCATTAGCAAAGGACCCAGCAGCTGGTGCCCAGCCCATTCCACCCACTGGGAGCTCAGAGAGGTGCTACAGCCACACAGGAAGTGCTCTCATTGATTAGGTTTCCCCTCTCTAACAAGGATAAATGCCATCCCCTCTTATCCATTATCAGTTTTCTCCAGGCAGCAAAACCATTCAGCATCATCTGCATCGAGGAGCCGAGCACTGCAACAGGGGCTGGCTGTGCTGCTTCTCCTGAGGGCAGTTCAGGATGGATGCCCCAGCCACTAAGTCAGCCCCTTACAGATTCAGGAGAAGCAGCTTTTGTTGTTTTAAAACAATTTTTGATAATTAACTCATCATTTCATGCCCAAGTTGAGAGAGGTTGCACGGGGGGTGCATCATGGGTTGTCTAACCAACACCATCACCCACTGCAAGGGGGTAACCTGCATTTTTGGCTTTAAACTCTCTAATCAAGGCTCAGTAAAGGCACCAAACATTCATTTTATGGTGTCCTTCCTCTATAGCAAAGTGCTGCTCGTTTCCTTAGTTACAGAGACGGAAACTGGGAGACTTGTAAAGATTTTGCTACCACCAGCCACAGGGCTTGTGGTTTTAATTACAGCCATAGGGTTTGTGTGTGGGGTTTTTTTTTGTTTTTTTTTTTTTATGCCAGGAATGTAAATACAAACTTGCAGTGTTGTATTTATCATTGAAAGCATCTGTAACATCAAAACAAATATTAAGGCTGACACTCTGCCATGTGTCCTGCAGCCACACAGCTTCATGGTCACGCTGGATTTAAATGCTCAGATGATATAAAGACCATGAAACAGGCTTGAAGCACCTCGAGCAGGCAAGAGCAGACTCACCACGTTAACATCACCCCAGACAGGAATGTGGAAACGTAGTGATGAGACACCCACCAGCCTTTGATCCTGAGCAGAGAAAACACGGCAGTTAGACAAGAAACATGGATTTCATATTGAAGTCCAGCCTTATGGGCAAAAAATTATCCAAAAATGGGAACAAAGCAGCTGTCCCAACAGAAGCACAAGGGATGCTGAGGCATTTCCAACCAAAAATGTGTGACCTCTAACACAAGGCAGCACACACACCCCAGACCACATCTACAACTAACCCACAGCCACCAAAGCCAGCCAACACCTTGGACCAATAACTTAGAGACTCTGAGGAACTGCACTGCTCTCTCCCCAAACCTCAGCTGGCCACTCGTGCCCTTGGAAGTGACCAGAGAGGAGGAGAGAGACAAAAGACTTTGCAGAGAGGCCACCAGCATCTCGGATTTGCTGGGCTTCAGCTTCTGGACCAACAAAAATGCCTTTTTGTTGCCTGGCTTTCTTTTGAGGACATTTCAAGCTTTCCATGGTTTTTGCAGGTGGCACTGTACCTCGAGCCATTGCTAATGAGAATGCTTTCTCGTATCGTCAGCGTGCAGTAATACCACACCAACAGAAAGTTAAACACTTCATCTGTCACCCTGTTAAACAGAAAAAAAAAAAAAAACACAGAGTAAAAAACCGCCTTGTTAATGATGAAGACGCATTTTAAAATTCCCTGTTTTTCCTCCCTCCTCCTGGGTAGGTGAAAACCTGCCCAAGTGAGGCTGTGGACACAAAGTTCCATGCTGAACATCTCCATCCCACGGGCAGCACTGCCAGGCTCCAGGCCCCTTTCCCCTCCCTGTGACCCAACACTGCAGATCCTGAGCTGATAAGCAGGGATGCAGGGATGGCATTAAGTGCTGCTCAAGGAGAGAAAGCACCACAGAAGCAGCAGATGATCCAATTTAAGAGAGGCCTTTCCAGGCTAATTCAATGAGGAGATTCCATGAGATCTATATAAATCCAATCAACTGAAAGAATGGAAGAGCATTATGCTCTGGCACAAAAAAAAAAAAAAACACCCCAAAACACTAAAACTTTATTTTGCCATTTGCAAACTCCTGAAGCCAAGGGGACTTAGGGCAGCATCATTCCTGGTACAATCCTGCATTCACTCAGACACACAGAGACCACAGTGGAAGTGTGTGGCTCCAACACCTTCCTGGTTTTTTAAAAAAACTGAATAGTGGAAGCTTGTTGGTGCTCAGACACTTTATCATGAGCTGGAGATAACGCTTCAGGTCTGATTATTTCACACAAATTCTCTTTTGTTGCTTTTGTAACCTCAGAGCTGCAGCACCATGTTGGTTCCTGCCCAGGACAACCCACAAGCACAACCAAGTGGTTGTTCCCAAGGACAGCTCAATGCCAGAATAACATCAGTTTTTAGCATCATTAGGACACATGATGTCGGACTTTCTCAGTTACAAAAGACTCTTTTAAAAAGGAAAAACAATTAGCTAAAATACAGCTCCTGCCAGAGTTGAAGAAGTGCAGGTGTCCTGTTGCCCAATTGCTCAAAGCCTAAACACAACCTGAGCAGTCTCACTGTCCTTAACAGTACACAAGAAAATTCAAACCCAGCACAATTTTATGCAAAATACTTGATAAGAAATAAAAATGCAGCTTACCTGTAGTGGAGAAAAAACCTGCAGGCGACAGCCCCGAGTAACAAGATTATTGTCAGATAAAGTTTGAACTTCTCATACTCGTCCTTGTAGGCAAACCTGGAAGGAAACAGGTGCTGTTTACAGGGACAAACAGATGTCTGACTGGAATGTGGCTTCACCTTTCCCAAACCACATATAAAGCTAAACGCCAAGCCCAGAGACAGAGGTTTTGCTGAAACATTTAGAAAAGCAGTGGACAGTGGTGAAAGGCAGAGTTCTGCCTGCAGGGAGGGTCAGCTCAGCCTCAGCTGCAACACAGTGCCTTAAGTCCATCAGAGCTGGTTTCTGGGTTGGCACAACAAGATTTAAAAAGTACATAAATATCTCCATTTCTTAGAGCACTGTATGCCTAGAAGTCACAGTACCATTTTTCATCACAAAAAAAACCTCCAAACACTTTTACAATTAAGGCCAGAGGCTGAGCTGGGCTTAAAAGCAAGTGATGGATGGAATCAGCTGGAGCTACATAAGATGTTAGTTTATCCCCATGTCACAGTCCAATCATCCACCCTCAACATTTCACTTATCAGGTGTAACAGAAACCTATTCCCCTCTCTGGGCTCCAGTCCACACCCGCAGCTGGCCCCACAGAAACCCAAATTCACACAGGTGGGGAGGCTCACTCACTTTGCTTGGTTGCTCAGGAGAGTGACATTCACGTTTCCCAGCACCAGATTTAAGTACAAGCTGGAAGACAAAAGCCAAGAGCAGACCCAAATAAGTTTTATTTGAACACCACAGGACGATCTAGATCGAGGTGATGAGACAGTGGCTCTGCCAAAGCCACACTTGCTGGAGGTTTTTGATTAAGAAAAACTACAGGGGAAGACCACAGAAGAGGCTTTACATGTGGAAATATTGATCAGCATTTCCAGGAAGTTACTGAAAAGGTTTATTTTCCTGGTCCCTTTTTTGCATTACAGTCTAAGGGCAATACACACAGTGTGCACTGTCCAAACCTAAACAGAGAGGATCTGGAAAAAAAGTTTCTGATAGAAACTTCCGAGGGGCTGCAGCATGACACAGCCCTTGACAACTGACATAACTCTGCCCTAGCAACCCCACTTGAAGAAAACATTAAAGTTGGTTAAAAATACTACTAAAAAATAAAAAGAGAAAAGTCTTGTGCTGATCCAGCCCTCAAAAAAATTAGCCTAGGAAAACATCAGTGTGGAACACTGAGCTGCACAATCCCTTGCCAGTGCAGGTTACTGTCATTTTAACAGAAAACCTGCACTGCCCACACACATTTACATCCACTCACAGCTAATGAATTCTGTGTACAACTGACACAGCAGCTCAGCAAGAGATTTATGACTAATCCAATTTTACATGTCTTTCTTCAACCTTTTCCTTCAGGAACAAAGCGCTGTGAACATTTAAACATCCAAAATTCCTGGAGCACACGAGCCTCCCTGGCAGAGCACGTACCCATTCCTCTTGGGCAGGTAAGCTTCCATGTCAAAGAAGACATTCTGCCTCTCCTTGATCTGGCTGCTGATCTCCTGAATGAGAGCAAACTCCTCAGGACTGGCTCTGGGCTTGCACCTGCAAGAACACAGAAACAAGATATTCCTGTTCATGTTTTCACCTCCTTTTTATTAGAAGGGAAATAATGTTGTCATGAAATCCAGGCTGTTAAAGAGCTGGGTCTGTGAGGTGATGCGCTTTGCTCCTGTATTTCTGCGGCACCGTTTTTGGCTCATCATGAGTTTATTTCACAGGTTTATGCTGCTGTAGGTTACTTCAACCAGTTGGTTTATAAATCAGCTCCTCTTTCCATCAGCTCAGTGACAGGATCATGTGGGAATATTGTGCTTTTCTGAAAGAGCTCCCTCCACCCTGGGAACTTTGTGCCTGGTTTCAGGCACTGCCCTTGCAGAGCCTGCAGCTCCTCAGGTATAAAGTATTTCAGAGCTGATGATTTACTGTGGTTTTTAGTAACTAATGTTAAGCAGAGAGCAGTGAGCAGCAGAGCCAGCAGCCTGTGGTGTCAGAGGTGCTGCACTCAGGCCTGCACACAAGGAATTCAGCCCGTGGCTCCTGGGATCAGCCAAGGAGCCAGAGACAGTTCCCTCCTGTAAATCCACCCAGGAGCAAGTTACACCATCAAGTCCAAGGACTGATGTTGCTCTTCCAGTGCAGTTTACAGAGTAAAGCATTGCTCACCTGGCACAGCCAAAAGCTGCACAGTCCTGCAATGCACAGCACACACTGCAAGGGTAAAACCCACACCAGCTCCCTTAAACTTCTATATTTACAGCACTCCCTCTCTCATGCAGTAATGATCCTTCTACTTGGCTGTAATGTGGAACAACATAAATTGTCTATTAAAAGTAGTAAAAATCCAAGCATTTCAGCCTTTGGGACAGAGGAATATCCCATTCCTGCCTCCTCCACCCTCCAGGTCTCCTGTTACCGTTGCAGGCTGTGCTTCAGGTCCCTCAGGGTCTTCTTCTGCCGGTGTATGGAGCTGCTGCAGGCTGTCTGCAAGCTGGTGACTTCTTCCAGTTTCTGCCTGTAAACTTTGTGTGTTTCCTGCAGGAGAAGAGGTGATGGTTGGTAGGAAGAGCCCTTCTAGGTTATTCATGGCATTTGGTCCTCACCTCTGAAGGAAACAAGGAAAATCCTGGCTTTATGGGATACAACAGGCACCCCTTTAACAAGCAAGGAGAGGGAGATGCCAAACCAGAACAGATACAACAGGGCTTAAATGGGCACTGATGAAATTCCAGCAAGAGGAAAAGCATCCTCCACACTCATCTCATTTCCTCTTTAAAGAGCTTTCCCACTCAGGAGCTCCTCACTCCCATCCCACCCTGCAATGAAGCCCCTAATCCTTGAATCCCCTAATCCTCCATTTGATCCTGATCCATGGCCATCAAATGGTGGCTGAATCACAGAGCAGGCACTCCAATTTCACAGCCAGATTAAATCTTGGAGGAAAAAAATAAATGAGGACCTACCAGAGTTGGGGAGAAGGGGAAAGACACAACACCAGGCACAAATCCATGGCTGGAGGTTCAGGCACCTCCTGGCCACCACTGCCATCCCAACCCCACGGATATTCAAGCAACCTACTGCCCCATATTCTGGTTTAAAGAGCTGAAGTGATGTCCCTGCCTGTGGCCTCAGATGCTCCCTGGAAGGAACTGCTCACTGGTCCCCTGAAGCCCCCAATTAGTGCTCAGCCATAACGAGGACACGTTCACCAACTGCAAACCCATTGAGCAGAGCCTCTGCTCTCACCCTCGCCTACACTCAGGGATACCTGGGCTCTGCTTTTCCACTCTTTGCAAGGATTTCAGCTCCTTCCCCCATGAGGGAGGTCTCAGGAAGGGCTCCCCAAGCACCAAACAACGACCTCTGAGTCAATTTTAATTTGGAAAACAGAGTTTGCAGAGTTTGGGTTGCATGGCTGCTTCACCTACCAGCACACCAACAAGCACAGGAAATTCCCACCGCTATTCCCAGAGCATAAACACGGTGGTGAAACCACACAAACCAAATCTTTGCTCTTTTCCTTGCCAACACCCACCTGGTAGCTGTTCTTTATTTACAAGAACAACCCAAAACAAGCTCCAGTATCTGATTTAAAGACCTTAACAACAAAACTAACCCCGACAGGCAGTGCAGCTCTCACCACTTCAGGTTCGTTTTGGTTTTGCTGAGCACACCTCTACAGCACTGATCCCTGGTCAATGACACCACCAGCAGCTGCCACCCCACCGAAAAATGTTTCTACTTTCCTTTTACAGGTGGGAAGCTGAGGCAGGGACAGGTCACTGATATTTACTGTGGTTTAGGTCAGACTCAGGCAAGGAGCTTGTTGAGAAGGTGCACACAGCAAACAAGTGACCAACAAAACCAGGCCAGCTGGTCTCCCCCAGCACCCAAGCCTTGTTTCTGCTAACAGGAGAGCAGCCTGAAGTGAGTTTTAATTAAGAAAAACGATAAATCTGGAAATCACACTTTTTATTTTTTTCTTTTTTGCATGCACGTTCTGTTCAGCAGTCTAAAAGGGGCTAAAACAGCCTCCAGAGTGAGAGCAGCCGGTCATACTCTAAAACCGGCTGAAAGATTTAAAGCACGTGTATAGGTGCAGCACTGGTGACAAGCAGAGTAGGAAGGGAAGGTCTCTGGAGATAAAAGCGTCTTGTAGGACAGCTCTTGGCCGCCACTCCGAGACCCTTCTGTCCCTCAATGCACTTTGGCAAGATGGAAAAAACAGCGCTTGGACCCGCCGTACCCCACCACGAGAACTCACACTGCGCCAGGAGATGCCGGCGGGACAGGCGCTGCTCTGTGCGCCGCTCCATGCGCGCACAACCGCACCGCGTCCCCTTTTCTCACCCTTGTCCCAGCACCGGGAACGGCGGCAGCACACCTGGGCGCATCCCCGGGGCTCGGTGCGCGCTGTCCCGCGCTCCCGCAGCCCGCGGGGCACCGGCGGCGTGCGGCTGCCGTGTGTCCCGTCCGCGGCCACCCCGAGCCCGCAGCCTGCCATGGAGCACGCCCGGCCGGGCCGGGGAGAGCCCGCCCGCACCTCCGGCTGCTCGCCGAGCCCTCCGGGGATGCGGCCGGCGGTGAGGAGCCCCGCTCCCGCCGGCGATGGGCGAGCCGGGGCCGGCCCCGCGTCGCGATGCGAGGCAAAGCCGGCAAGGGCAGCGCGGGGGAAAGCCGCGTCCGCGCAGGCGGGGGAGGCACCGCGCCGCCCCCGCAGGGCCCCGCCGCTCACCTGGAGCTGCCGGAACTCCTCCTCCAGCTCCCGCCACTCGCCGAGGCTCCGCTCCAGCTGGTCCCGCATGGCGCGGGGCCGCGCCACCAGCCCGGGCCGCCGGCGCGCTCCCGCCGCCCGCACCCGCCGGGCGCGCGCGCCGCCTGCGCCGCTGACGTCATCGCGCGCGGTCATGGGCGCGGCCCCGCGGCGGCGCGCGCCACCCGCCGCCCCGCCTCCTTTACCCGCACACACACACACACCTCAGGGCGGGGAACCGGCAGGTGAGGGAGCGGCGTGGTGTGGGCTCCGCTGGGGCCGGAGATTCCCCTCAGGTGTGGGCTCCCCTCAGGTGTGGGCTCTCCTCAGGTGTGGGCTCTTCTCGGGCCGGAGATTCCCCTCAGGTGTGGGCTCCCCTCAGGTGTGGGCTCCCCTCGGCCGGAGATTCCCCTCAGGTGTGGGCCTCCTCGGCCGGAGATTCCCCTCAGGTGTGGGCTCCCCTCGGCCGGAGATTCCCCTCAGGTGTGTGCTATTCTCGGGCCATGGATTCCCCTCAGGTGTGGGCTCCCCTCAGGTGTGGGCTCCGCTGGGGCCAGAGATTCCCCTCAGGTGTGGGCTCCTCTCGGGCCATGGACTCCCCTCAGGTGTGGGCTCCCCTCAGGCCAGAGATTCTCCTCAGGTCAAGGCTCCTCTCAGATGCAGGATCCCCTCAGGTGTTGGCTCCCCTCAGGCCCGGGATCCCCTCAGGTGCGGGCTCCCCTCAGGTCAAGGCTCCTCTCAATGTGGGCTCCCCTCAGGTCAAGGCTCCTCTCAGGCCCGGGATCCCCTCAGGTGTTGGCTCCCCTCAGATGCAGGATCCCCTCAGGTCAAGGCTCCCCTCAGATGCAGGATCCCCTCAGGTCAAGGCTCCCCTCAGGCCCGGGATCCCCTCCCGTGATGGCCCCCTCAGGCACAGGTCCCCTCTCAGGCCTGTACTCTCCTCAGGCCCGGGCTCCCCTCGAATGGAGTGTTCCCTCAGCTGCTGTCACACGCCCTGCCCCAGTCACCTCCTGGAGGCCCTGCATCTCTGCTGAGCTCCCTTGTGTTGTGGCAGCACCTGAAATGCTCCGTAGTGTGACACGGGAGCATTTTCCTGCCTTTTAAGTGGTTCATCGCACATGGGGCTGAGCAGAGATAAAACCCTCCACTGCACAGGGCCAGCCCCCTCAAACTGACCTGGTGGCTGAATCTGAGGCAGCTTGGCCCTGCTGCTGCCTGGGCCTTGGTCACAGGTCCTTGATATGAGAGAAGATGCCAAGAGGATTCCTGATGTCTTTATTTTTACAATAACTACCCACTCAGCAGCTGGACTGGCCAGCTGTGAGCAGGGCCTGATGTTCTGGGGCAGGGTGTGAGGAGTTGTAAATGTTGGCACCACGTCCTGTGGGTTTCTTGTGAAAGGGTAGAAATTGGCAAAGAGGAAGAAAAAAGGAAGCAGAAGGAAGCAATTAAAAAAAATAGATACAAGAGAGAGGGGAGGGGACAAGTGAAGCCAAAGTTAAACCACAAATGCAATGCTCTCTTTTCATGAGGAGTGTGTGTAGGATCCCGTTTCCTTGAATTTCACATAAATAAACAAAAGCGTTGGGTGTAGAGACACTCCTCAGCGTTCCTGCTGTCCCTGGTCCTTCTCTAGGTCTATATTCACACTGTTTGCCTTTTTGCACGGTTTTTTCATACATTTGTGGGTGGGGACCTGAAATGCCTCGGTGACTTTCTGCATTCAGTTTCCAGAGAAACCCGCTCAGAATTTGCAGTGCTTTGGGATTTCTGCTGGTTCAAGAACCACCAGGGATGTTGCACTGTCCCTGCTGCTTCTCCAGTGAGGCCATGGTTGTCCAGAGATCAAACACATGTGCTGTGGCAGGTCTTGGTAACCCTGAAGTAGAATAATAAACTGACCAACATAATAGAAATGTCACAGGAATTTGTTACGTCTGTATTAAATTTTTCCTGGATTCTAGCTTTTGTCCACAATCCTGTGTAACAGGACTTTGTGTTACAGGAGGATTTGGGATTACAGCCTTTGGAAGAGGGAGGATCACAGATGAGAGCGTTAATTCTGCGATGGATACGTGCTGAAACTTTCCAGTTCTCCACAAGGTTGGAATACTCCCTGCCAGCAAAGTTGTTTTTCCTTCCCACATGAAAACCTTCCCTCCACCTTTGCAGTTCTCTGTCAGCTCAGTTTATCACAGAGCCACCCCTAAAATGTAGCTGCATCTTACCCCTTGCTGTTGGGGTGCTGACACCTTCCTGCAGATCTGGGAGAATCCAGAAAGTAAAAACACTTCAACCTTTGTAGGATTGCCTTTGGCAGTCCTAACATTCAGGAAAAGGTACTTTTAGAAGACATCATAAATTGTCAATAACCATTAAAAGTGTTCCTTTCACTGCTGATCTATAAGCCTCCAAGGAGCAGAAGGAAACTCTTATCAGATGTGAATATTTGTCCTGGGCTGTAATTCTGCAGGCTGATGACATTTTGTTAGGGCAGTGGTTGGTGTTTCTCGTACAAAGGCAGGAAATGTGCATTTCCCACTCAGAGCCCTGCTGTTCCAGCCCCAGAACTCTCCCAGAACACCAAGGGATATCACCAGACATTTATCCCAAACTTTCCTACCTCTCCCCTACACCTCTTGACAAGAAACAAATCTGTGCTGTGCAAAATGATTACCCCAAAAGATTTCTTTCAACTTTTTAACTAAACCATGCTAATTAATATTCATTCAAGAGATCTTTGAAACAGAAACCACAAAAACATTTAATTCAGCACAAACAATGTGAGTGTAGCAGGCCTGGCTTTACAGCTGGTTCTGCATTATTTACCATTGCACTATTACTTAATACTTCAGAATTACCTGTAAGCTCTCTCCACCTCCTGGGAGGCTGTAGCTGTTTGTATAATCTCATTATTTAAATCACATCTCTGTGAATAAAACCAAAGCAAGCTGAGATAACAGTGATCCCCTCAGCCTTGGATGGGGAGCAGGGCTCTGTGCAGCTGCTGCTCAGAGTTCCCACACCTCACCTGTCTCCCACTTGTGGCAACACATGAGGAATGGTGCTTTTCCTCTGAATTTCAGTATTTTATGATCATTTCTCAAGGTATCTTGCAAGTTTTAGTGGCTGTTTTCTGCTGCCAAAGATCACCTAAGGCCATTGCACAGCAAATCTACAAACATGCAATCTCTGCTTTGCCTTTACCTTAATTAATCCCCAGCTCACCAACCTTTCACTGCCAGAAAACAAGTCTAAGAAATGGAGTTAATAAATCAAGTTAAGGATCACAGTGAAATTGTGACTGTTTGTTCTCTGGGTGTTAGATTTTGTTTGAGTACACATAGTTATATACATGTACAGCCACATGTGAGCTCCTTCCCTTCACCCTCCAGCCTATTCCTGAATGCAAATTCCATTCATTCTTTCCTCTTAAGATAATTGAGGCTGTTTCCTTTGATGCTTTTCCCCTGTCCTAGAAATACAGATCCTTTTCAGCACAACAAAAGAGAAAGGACAAAATATAAATGTAGATGACTCCCTATTTAACATCAGGTGAAAATAAGCCGTGATAAATAAAATCCTTGGCACATTTTTCAGCTGAAGACTGATACTGCTGATTCATCTTGTATTCATCTCGATTTATCCCTCAATTAAGGAATAAATTAAGGACTTGAAGAGAGGCATTAGCTCAAGTATGGCCAAATTTATCTGCCTCCAGTGATATTAAGAGTCTTGCAAAGCACTCCGTGGTCAGTAAATAATTCTCAGCTTTGGCTGACTTGAGGAATTAACATCCTAATTTTACCTTTAAACCTCTACCTTGTTGCAGGTAGTTAAGCAGAGACCATGAGCTGCAAATCTGCAGGAACTCACAGGGAGAGGGTATCTGGTGTCAGCTTCCAGGACTTCAGCCTTTCCATTTGCATGGCTATCTAAGTGCCTGAACATTCCAGATAACCCGGGGGGTTAACTTTAGGTTGTTTTGATGTAAAACCAACACGGTTTTTATCTTGAGAGAACTGCTCCCAGCAAAAAGGAGGGAAGAATTTTAAACGCTTTCCTACAAGGCTTTGACTCTTAAACCAGAGTCAACCAGATGAAGTTTACAACTCAAACTTTCACTTCAATCCCTCCTAAATCCTGCTAAAGACAATTCTTCAGAGCAGAGTGGGGGGATGCTCCTTCAGCTCACCAACACAGGCTTGGTTGGAGTCCAAGACCCTCCCACCTCTTCCCTGGCTTTTCTTTTGAATATAGCAGCCATAAAACACACATCTGAGCATCCCACTTCCACAGTATGTTGTTGTCACACTCTTCACCTTTAAAGAATTCCAGCATATGTTTCCCTAAGTGCTTTTTCTCTATTTATTCCGCAAAGTTCCCAGAATAAATTTAATTTATTGATTCTGACAGTTTTCAGTTGGTTTGGACTTTTCTCTTGGGTGATTCCCTAAGCTTAGTGAGAGCAAACTCAGCTTGAAGTAACTGTCTCCTTTCAGTGTGAAAATGATGGGTTTCAGATGTAGAATACTGAGGGCCTTGAGCTATATTTAATTTAAAAATATTTAAAAAAAAATATCTGCCCTTAAAAGTGAAAAAGAATGAAAGTGCATCGTATGTCACAGGACCTTGCTGCAGGAAAGGTGTTTCTGAGCATGTTTCCATGCACAAACTCCCAGTGCTTGGTTTGATCTTCAGTGTGTCCAGCCTGGAGTGGAGTGGAGTTCATTGCAATGAACTGTGTTGGCAGAATAATGGGCTGAATTACAGCATAATTTACAGGGGCAGATTTAAAAGCTTCCTTTCAGTCTTAATAAATGTAAGATTTAATCAACTGCCAGACAACTAAAGCAGCAACAGGACAAACAGGAGCAGGACTGAAGCCCTGGCACTGCCTGGTGAAGGTTTCACTGTTGTTACTTGTCAGTGGCCAGTGCCTGTCAGAGTGAAGCAAGAAAAAGCAACCAAAACAGCCAAGAAGGGTATCTGGGGCCAGATTTTGGCTGGCAAGGCTGGAACAAGGGGAGTTGTGTCAAGGAAAACCAAAATTCTCCTCCTAGCACATCCTAACTTGAGTGTTTGACCCGACTTTTCATAATGGCCTCAGTGTTGTGCCTGGAAACAACTGCTCCTGGGAGAGGAAGAGAGCTTGGTTAGGACATTTCTGGGTCAGTTTGAGTTTACATCTCACTCTTTGAGTTATATATTCTGGATATATCTGACACCCTTTACCAAAACTATCCCCACCTCCTACTCACTAAGGGGGTTCCTTCTCTCAAAATGGAATGACATTTTCTAAGTGGAATTTCATTTGAGTGAGTCAAAAGAACTATCTGATAAAACTTCAAATACCACCACCTTCTCTTCAAGCTGGCCTAATTTTGTCTTTTTTTTTGTAAGAAGAATATGCCTACATTTTCCCACTCTGTACCCTTGCAATACAAAAGGACAAAGAATAATATTATCAAGTGACAAAAATAATTAAGTATGATTCAACTGTTTATATCTGAACTAAGAAAACTGTAGATGGGAATCACACACAGATAAATGTCTCTGTGAAGCCTCCTTGGAGGAGGCAGAAGGGTCTGTGAGGGTGCTGATAACCCACTCTGGGACCATGGAAGTAAAATAACAAACACACGGAGACAAGGAGCAGAAGAATTTAAAATAAGCAACCCAGAAATGGAGGCAGCACCCTCTGTCATATCCAGACACAGTGGTTTTTGCAGAGAAGTTTTTGATCCCAATTGGTGAATTTTAATTTGTTGCTAAAATATTTAAACTCTTTTAAAGTTTTATTGTTTTAAAATGTGTATTAATTTTTAAATATGTATGTAACTTCTGGTTAGCAGAAGCTGTGGTTAGGTGTGACATAGTTTGGATTTGCAGTTCAAAACCCTCAGGCAGTCCGTGCCTCTTAAAAATAAACAAGTAAAATGGTCTGAATTAGCTAATTATTTTAATTGCCAACCTCTCAGTTAAGTGTAGTGCAATATAAGGGCTGAAATAATAAATAGTTAATACTTTTCCAGAGAGGGCTATTTCTGGTTGTAATTTCAGGCTGTAGATTTTGGGCTGCAATAAGCATTTTTTCTTCTCCCTCATGGGTTTCTTTATTTCCTCCCCAAACCTCTGTCCCCACTCCAGCCCTTACAACTGGCCACGGTGAAACACAGGAATGATTGTCTTCAGTCATTTTTAGGCTCTGCCCCAAACCAGAATGCATTAACGTGAGTAACTGTGAATAAATCCTTCCTGAATATCTTAATTTCATTTTTAATAACAGGAGACATTTTCTCTTGTATAAGTATTTCCTAACTTGGTCAGCTTCCATGATTTTCTCTCTCTTTTTTTTTTCTTTTTTTTTTTTCCCTGCTTAAAGAAGTCTTTAAGTTCTGCCTTTCCTTCATCCCTGGAAATGCTCTCTAGCAGCTGCCATCTTCCCAGTTCATCTAATCTAACACAAGAAATTCCCTGTGTGTATTTTCCCTTGGTACAGATCTCCCTCTGTCATTTCCACACCATGTTGTCTGTGGAGCACCTCTTCCACTTCGTTTTCCTACACTTGATTTCCCAGGCAGTGGTATTGTCTCCTTTGGCTCCACGGCCCTCACTCACGCCATGGGAAATGGAATATTTGCCTTTAGTCACACTCACACTTGGAATAAATCCATTCTCTGTCCTATCCGAGCATGGACACAACGTTTAAACCACGTTCAATGCCACAGATACTGAAAATGGCAAAGGAACACCCGTCAGGGAAGACTGAGCTCTATCTCATCTTTACAGAGGCAGCTGCTTTGTTTCATCACAAGATTTCCCACCTGTCTCGACATTTTTACCATACAGCCTGCAGAGCTCTGCACAAAAAAATGTGGTAAAAGGATGAGAATCAAATGCATTTGGCTCCTGGGAGTCATACAAGAGCTTTGGTGTGATACCAGAAATGTGCACAGTCAATTACCCATTAGGGAAGATAATTACAGACACCCACAAGGCCAGAGTGGCAATCCCTGCTCGCCATGGCTGTGGAAGAAATGTAATGGATGAGGGAATTAGTGTCAGGTTTATTCAGATTTCTCCTTTAAGACCGCTGATGTGCATTTTCAGGGGCTTTCTCCTATTTCTCCTGACATTTGCAAGGCTGATTTATTTGTTACTCATCGGTGCTGTAATCAGAGCTTTCATTTCCAGCCTTCTGCTACTGGGCGTATGAAAAACCAGAGGTGAAACACTCGCTGCTTATTAGCGCTTTATATTCTGCTGGAGCATCCCGAGCTCAGGGCACAGCGCTGTGTGTGCCCGGCGGCTCCGGCTCCATCCCGGTGCTCGGCGAGGGGACCGGCGTGTGTGATGTCGTGTCCCCAGCACGTCGCTGTCGCCCGGGGCCTTTGGCGCTGGAGTTTGGCACGTTGCTACGGCGACCCGGCCGCAGTCAGCGCCGAGCCGCCACCAGCGCAGGTCGGTGTCCGCCGTTCGGCCCTTGGGAACGGGGAGGAGAGCGAAGGCCGCACTTCAGGGCGCTCTGCAAACCCAGCTCCTGGGCTTTCCGTGCCTGCCGCTGGCCGCGCTGCCCTCCTGCCCGGCTGCCGCTGGGGAGGAGCAGCGACAGGAGCCCGGAGCGTTCCGCCGGCAGACAGCGCCCTGGGGGCCGGGAGGGGATGGCGGTGACTCCGCTCCGCCGGCGGGCGCCGACCAAGGGACCCCGCTGCAGGGCCGTGCCAGGGTGCTCGTCAAGGGCCAAGCTCAGCCGGGGCATCCTCAGGGCCGAGGGACAGTCAGGCAGGGGGCACGGGGCTGCGGTGCCAGGCAGGGCTCTGCCAGGGACAGCCAGCAGCCGGGTGTGTTTCCCTCCTCGCTCTTCGTTAAGATGTAAGATGGAAAAAAAGTAGCTGCACCGCTTTGCTCTGAAGTTCCGCGAAGAGCCAGGGGAAAGAAGATGGGCTTCCTGTAGGGGCGTGCAGACTAAAGCTGCGTTTTACCAGAGACCCGACTAAAGTCGCAGAGCAGCGTCTGGGGGAGGACGCGGGGTCTGTACGAGCCTCATCCCCGCGGCAGAGGCGCACGGCGGCAGCAGCAACGGGAACGACTCTGCACCGGCTGCCTCTGGCTGCTAGCCTCCCCGCGCCCTGCTAGTGGGCGGCTAAAAACATCCAGGGAGGCGAATAGCGACCGCGTTATCGCTTACGCAAACCTGGCATCGCTGACGTCAGTTTAGAAGGGGATTCAGCAAATGAAGGCGGCTCCCGCCAGCCCGCATTACCTCGGGTACTCTGCGCGGGCTGTGCCTCGCAGGACATGGCGAGCAGATGGGGCTGCCCCCGCAGCTGGGAATCCTCCCTGGCATTTGTAAAGCCTAAGCTTTGAGTTAAAGAAGTGGTGGGATGTGTTGGTGGGAAAGCTGCTCCCATCTGCAAGGGGTAGTGAAGAGACTTGTCACAGACATGAGCTGCTCAGAGGTCATGGCCAGTGTCAGGGTGGGTTCAGGTTGCTGCAGCTCGGCTCTTCTGCGTCCCCAGCAAGGGCAGGACAGGCTCAAGCCAGCAAAGTGTGGCACAGTTTCCTGAAAAAAAACAGCCCTTGGCAAATATTGGCAAGACCCCCTTCTCCAGGAGCTGCAGCACTCAAAAGTGAAGGAGGAACTCAGCAGTTGTACTGTGTCCTGTGTTTGCATTGCTGGAAAAACATCCTCTGCGGTGGGCTGTGACTCCATCATACCGAGGGACAGATCCTGTCCTTGGTGCCCTCTAACCAAGACTCATTCTGCACACATAAGTACTTTTATTTAGCAATGCCATCCTTCCGAATCGCTGTTGAATGACCATTTCCCTCAGCTGGAAAATGCAGAACTGAGGTTCAACTCCAGCAGTATTTTCTTAGTTAGAATTTCTACCTTTTATTTCCTAGCAGGGACCTAAAGCACCTTTCTTCTCCCCTCTCCTCCAGGAGAGGTGCACGTTTTCTCCCCTGCCGGGCTCCCCGGCACCCGCAGCACAGCAGGAACCAGAGCTTTGCTCTGCCGAGAAGGGAAAGATGCAGCAAAATTACTCGAAATGGCTCAGTCCAGCGGATCAGGACAGAAGGGGGAGCCCAGGAGACAAAATCGGAGAGCATCCCACCCTGCCTGGCTCCAGCCGAGCTCTGGATGTTAACGGCATCCATAGAAACTTGCTTTTGTTTCTACAGTCACCTTTTAGCTTTTGTTGATGCTTTATAGGAGACCACTCTCACCTCCGAGTCTGTGCCGAGTTCCCACTGTGCTGAACAGCAGTTCCATTGGCAGTGCTCAGAAATCACCACTATGCTGCACTCCACCATTGTACTCTGTATTTATGAAGCAAAATATCTCCTTTTCCCTCCTCTTCCCCCACACCGACCCTTTCCCTCCAGGCTTCCAACGCCCGAATCACCCCCACTGTGCTCACCAAGCCTTGCTCCTGCTTTGACCCCACATCACCTGTGAAGTCACCTCAAAAGTCACTTCCTTGGCAGCTTGATGGGCTGGTGAGCACTTGGTCTGCCCTGGGCAAACCCACAGCCTCCTGGGAGAGGGAAACGTTGTGGTTTCTACCCCTTTTAACAAGGCAGCTGGAGGACTGATATTTTTAGCAGCAAAGGAGCCTGAGCTGCATTACTGCTGGGGGTATGAAGTGTCCCAGCTCCAGGTGGGCCTCAGGGACCCTGGACAACTCCCTGACCCATTCCATTAGCTGTACAGAGGAGATGCCTTTCCCTGCCCTCCCCAAGATCTCTGCCGGGTGCAGGGATCACAAACCTGACCTGCTGAGATTTATTTAATGTTTCCTAACAGGCTGGGCTATGCTATGAGCCCATTTTCACACACTGCTGGTTTGTGCTTCAGTATCTTTAGTTGCCTCCTGTTTGTTCTATCTCTATATGGCTCACAAATACTGTTCTTCCTGTACCTGCCTTAGTAATTTCTAATTTATTGCTGATAATAATTTGTTTTCTTCTCCAGATACCAAAAAAATGCCTGTTATAAAGCAGCCCAAGATTAGAGACCCTCTCTTTCATGAATGGGACAGGAAAGCCCAGAAATGTGGATTAAGACACACAGTTTATGCTGTAAATGGGGATCAGTATACTGGAGAATGGCAGGACAACTTGAAACATGGTAAGATAGATAATTTTGAGAAAAAAAATAGCAACTTAAGTGTCCTTACAAAAGTTCCTAGGGGCAGGAAGTGGTCAGTGGTTCTGTGTGCTCTATATGCCCCTGGAAGAGCATTCATTATGTATGACACACACATATATATCTATATATTTGATATATGTAATGCAAAAATGCAGAAACATTTCTAACAGGTAACTTGAAGAACTTTTACATGCACTCAGGGACAACTACCCAAAATATCTCTATTACAGATGTTTAAAAATCCTCTCCAAATACAGCAAACTGCAGTCAGCTCCATGCACTGGGATGTGCTCTGGCTGCACACTCCTTGGAGCTCTCTCAGCTTCTAACTTGGCTCCAAGAATCTTAATTTATTCCCAAGATGTGGCAGGGGCTGCAGGGGACAGAGCAGGAGAAGGAGACCCTGTCCGAGCCAGGAGCAGCCGGGGCAGGACAGACTTGTTTACAAGCAGTAAACTGAGGTTTGGAAAGATTTCAGTGCATTCAGCAGAGGCCACACAGGAAGGCCCTGATCAAGATTAAAGATGATTCCAACTTGGGAAGCTAAACTGAATCCCAGACATAAGGCTGACTCTGTGCAGGGAGTTCTTCCCTGCCTGGGATGGAGCAGGAAGGGCAGCCCTGTGCACCCTGCTCCTAACCATGATGGTCTTCCCGTCATTCCTCTTGTTTGTTAAACAGGTAAAGGCACCCAGATCTGGAAAAACACCGGAGCGATTTACAGCGGTGACTGGAAGTTTGGGAAGCGGGATGGTTATGGCTCATACAGCATCCCTGACCCCGTGACCAAGGAATACAGGAAGATGTACACGGGCTGGTGGCAAAATGACAGGAGGGGTGTAAGTGAGATTTTCTGCCAGTAGTGAGGCAGTGGGACCCAAAACGCAGGGAAGAGTTGGGTGCACATGTGCAAAAAGATCACTTAAAAGACTGATTTTTGCAATACTGTGGCTGAATTGAATGGTTAAGACTAAAAAATCCAAGATTTTTATGGGAGTGCCATTTCCTTCCTGGAGAGGGAGTCATCTCCACCCATGTGCTGGTTACCAGGCTACAGCCCTGAGCTCCCACCGGCTGCCACAGAGCAGTGGTCACTGCTCAGACTCACCTGCAGCTCAGCCAAGCACGATGGGAGGTTTCACATCCTGTCCCTTAATCCTCCCCACCCATCCCTTTCATTCCTCTTGTCCTCGAACAAGTCAGAGGAACCTGTATTATGAACACTGCCAGAAAATGTACCTTCTTCTAGGAGTTTTACAGTATAATAGGCAAATAACTGGAGTTCTTTTGGAAATGAGGCCTGTCACATAAATCACTGTTTTTTCCTAAAAGGAACATAATGAGAAAGTCATCTGGTAGAAGTGAAATGTAATGTGCAAAATCCTTGTAGGAACATTTTGGATCTGCCAATGGAAACCTTGTGTTTGTCTTTGTGTCTGCTCTTAAATTAAACTCATCTCCACCAACACTTTTAATGGGCATGTGGCTCCATGGCTCCTGTCTCTTGGAGGGAGCTTCCCTTCCTATTCTTTAAGGTTAGATTTTGCATAATTAAGCTTTGGTGAAAGATGTATGATGACATCCAAATATCACTAGGGTTGAGTTTTCTTCTAAAAAAGTTTCTCCCTTACATTCATGCAGTTTAATACAATTAATACCCAGAAAAATCAGTTGTTTCTAGAATTGCTTTTATTATTTGGTCAGAGAAAAAAGAACACTTCATTCCTATGGGAAAATGTTTTAGTGATATGGAAATATTTCTTATTGGTATCACTGCCTGGCATAGGGGATACATCTGGACTTCTGTTAATGGCAAACATACATGTAGAACAAACAAGGGGTGGAATTTCCCACCTTGGGACACTCTGAGAAACATCATCAGGGTTGAAAGACATGAAATCCCCGTGTTGAGAGACACATCCTTTAATGCTGCCTATCCCCAGGCAGGTTTATATACTTGTAAAACCCGCTTTTAGCTAAATATTAGCAGCAATCATGCCAATAATAACACACTGAGATATAAACCCAAGGTTTTGTCAAGGGAATAAAACTGTTTGCCAAAAAAAAAAAAAAAAATCCCTTACTACCACATCTCATTTCCTTCAGCACAAGAATAGCCATGGAGCTGGGCTGCCAGCAGCCATGTGTAAGAGTAATAAACAAAAGAATATTCTGTCAAAGTGAGCTCCCAAAATTCAACACTGACCCCTTTCAATGGAGCAGCTCCTAACCAGCCATCTCTGTGCTGCTGTCCAGGGCCGGGGGATGTACTTTTACTCCAACGGGGAGCACTACGACGGCGAGTGGAGGAAAGGTTTGCGGAGCGGCTGGGGGAAGATGCACTACAAGGACGGCTCCGTCTACGAGGGGCAGTGGCTGAAGGATAAACCCAACGGGCAGGGCGTGCTGCGGCTCCGTAAGTACCGGCCATCCTCACCCTGCCCGCTCCAAGCTGCTTGGTGTCGTGCTGCTCTCAGGGTGTCTCCACCATCCAGATTTCTGGGCGCTACACCGCAGCCTTGCAGCAGGACCGCTCCGTGTCCCTCCCCTCCCGGTCTGGAGCAGGAGGCAGCACAGGCTGAGAAAGGGCCGGCACTGCACTGCTCGAGCCCAGAAGCCCACACGCATGAAAGCTTACTTTTGCTGTGATTTACATTTAAATGACTGGGATGGTTCGGGTTAGAGATAATATACTGTTGGGTCAGAGAAGAGCAAATCTCTCTTTTCAAGCCAGGCACTTTGCCAGACAGGCTTTCTAGCTCTGCATACCAAAGATGAGTTCAGTTTCCAGCACAGGAAAAAAAAACCCACAACAAAACAACATAGTTTTCTTTTTGAGTTCTCTCCATCCCCTCTGTCTACTTCCGACAGTGGCTCGTGTTGAGTGAACACAGGGGTTTCATTAGTACACAATCCTTTTCCATAAATAACACCAAGCACATCATGGATTTGGAATGTTAGGGCCAATCTCAGCATAAATACAGAAAATTAAAATTTTCCCCTTATTTTCCTTGGAGTTTTACACATTTTCCCCCAAAGCCAAGGATCCCAAGAATCTCTGCAATACCAGGCATGGCATTCCAAGAACACCTGAAGAAATATTATCTCCATATTATTATTTATCTATTCTATCTTTTTTTTTTTTTTTTTTTTTTTTTTTTTTTTTTTTCTTGAAAGTGATCTCAAGGCTAGTAATTAGCTAAGCAAAGCAGCTGGGAGGAATGAGCATGACCTTCTCTGCACACCAAATGCCTGACTGTGCTCTCTCTGCTGACTGTAAAGTCGCTTTGGACCGATGGCTCATCTGGATGATATCAGCACCTGCTTCCAGGGGGATTCTTGGCTTTGGGGGAAAGTCAAGATCTGCTGATCTGCCGTGCTCCTGTCAAAGGCCCTGTTAGTTAGAAACTAACAGCCCCTGCAGGCTGAACCGTGGCTGATGCACCATTTCAGAGCCCAGTTGCCTCCAGCCTGGCCTGCAACTGATTGTTAGCTGGATTCCTTTTGGTTAAAATTAGCTGGAGCAATTATTTCATACCCACAAGCTTAATGCATTCAGCTCAGCTGCTGGAAGTGCGCCCACGTGCCGGCAGCTTTGCCATGTGAAAGAAAAGGAGTTCTTCAGTGGAGGTCACGATGAGCTGCAGCTCAAGATTAAATTGCTTGTAGTGGCAGCGTGCCCGGCGAGGGTGAGCTTGGCTGAGAGCGCGGCGCTGATCTGCCGCCTCTGCCTCATCCATTCCCCAACAGCTTTGTACCAGAGCACTTCACATCCTCGGGGATCGTGGTCGTGAGCAACACCGCCTCGGGTGCTCTGGGAGGAGAGCGGATGGGAGCAGCCACAGTGCAGTCAGGGTCTTTGCTGCCCCCTCCTTGCAGCCAGGGCTGTGATTTTGGTGGTTCCTCACTCGTTGGTGTCTGGAGTGCAGAAGCCAAGCTGCTCCCACCCGTGGGCAGGGCAGCTTGGTGCTGCAGATAAGCACAAAACCAAATCAGAGGTGCAGATAACCATCACCAAGGCTCCAGCCTGTAAACCAGACCTTGCCTGAGCAGCCCAGCAGCCACATTCTCCAGAAGCCTTTTTGGGTTTCCCCTCTTCCTTTACAGTATCCTGGCAGGCCCTAGTTATCTCATGTGTGGTGCCCTGGTATTTCAGCCACTTTTTGTGATGAAGCGGCAGAGTGCAGCTGAGACTTAAAGGAATTTCCACTAACACAGTCAGAAATCCCGACAGGTTTGGGCTTAGAAACACTGCACGTAGTAAAAGCGGTGAGAGCAGAGGACTCTTCTAATGACAGCAGAGTGGTCTGGATCTATCCCAGCCCCATCATATCCATCTATGACACCCCTTTTCAACAAGAATCCATGGATGAGGCTGCTCTCTTCCCCTTGCAGCTCTTTTTTCCCTGTTAGTGATGGATGGGTGGATTCCTGGAGAGCATCAGAGAGCCCAAAAAAAGCCTCTCTCAGCTTGCAGAAAAATGCCAAGAGAAGCAGTACAGCTGGAAAAACAGCCTGTAACTGACTGCCTGAACTGTTCAGACTCTTGCAGCAATTCTCACCCCGTAATTCATTGAGGAAAAACTTAACTAAAAGTATTCTTTGAAATCAAGATTATTTTGACTGGACAGCAATCAGTGCTCTGTTCCTTGCCCAGACAAGCAAACCTCTTCAAGCCAGAGATCCTGTGTGATTTGTTGCACTGACAAATATGAAACTTGTGTCCTGTAATTTTTCATGTTGTGAATAGTGACTAAGGGACCAGCCCCTTACCCTGAGCCCACTGGCTCCTCATGTCAGCAAAGAATGAGTATCACTGTGAGAACAAAGCAGGTGAGCACAGTCCTGGCTCCAAGTGAGCAAGCATGGGCTCCTTCTGCAGCGTTTTCTCCCTCTGTGGCACAGCAAATGGAGCACTGCAAAATCAAAATGACACACAGTGCCACAGCTACACTGAAATAACTAAGGGGAGCCAAACGCATGATCTTCTCCTCTGCTGATGGATTTCATTTGTAACCCCTTAACGAAATGGTGCAAATTCCAAGGTCTGTTCATGTATTTAATTGCAGCAAATGGAAATCGGTATGAAGGAGGTTGGAAAGAGGGCAAGAAGCATGGCACAGGGAAATACTTCTACCCAGATAAGGGACAGCTGTTAGAAGGCACCTGGGTAGCAGATATACCAAAGTGTGGAGCTCTGGTTGACTTTGAGAGAGACAACGCTGCTGCCCCTACTGAGTTTCCACTCCCAGAGGTAATTACTTGGAAATTTTGGTGTTTGCATTCATCAGTGCTCGGGTCAGCTCTCCAGGTAGCATTTCACTCCTCAAGAGATTTCCCCCATGGGGTGTGTGCTCAGTCTTTTGGCCAGCAGCATCTTAAATGGCCCCATAGGGACTAACAGCTCATGCAGCCTCTGCTGGAGCCTCCCAGTTGCCTACATCTGAAAAAATGCAGTTCTCATGCACCAGAACTGCTCAGAGACCTGATGCAGCACTAAGGAAATGGGGACAATAGAGGCAGAGACAATAGTGGGATTTGCGTCAGGACCAAATGATTTCACCAAGCCCAACCGCTGGGGCTGAGCAGACCCTGCAGGAACCTGAGCAGACCCTGCAGGGCCAACAGCAGCTCTTTCCCCCAAGTCAGGGGCTCAGCACCATGCCTCAGGGGCAGAGGGGTGTGTGCAGCTTCCCACCTGGGCCCAGGGGGGCAGGTGGTGTCCCAGAGCCCACATTCCCTGCTCCTCTTTTCCCTTGACTGACACGCTGCAGAGGAAGAGCCAGGCCCTATCCCATCCCAAAGATTTGGTGAGACACTAAGACATGCTGGGCCATCATGGCAGCCACCGGGTCCTTGCATGTCACTTTGGTGCAGGACCTTGGGGACAGGAGAGCCTGTCCCCAGCTCTGTGCCCTTGGAGGAAATGGGAATCAGCAGTGAACAGAAGTGACTCCAAGTGAGAGCTGCCTGTAACAGTCTCAGCTCGAAGCCTCATGGTGTGCAAATCACAGATATGAAACCAAATGGTCAATGCAGGATGGGCTGTGGAAGGTCCCCTTCACTTAGAGCCAAGCAAAACCATCCTGCATGAGCACAGCTCACCACTCTGCTCCAGAGGAGCAGAATACACACGGGGAACAGCACAGCCCCATGGCAGGTAAAGCCACCCACCTTCCTCTGGCCCAGAGACAGGGCTGTTCAAAGTGACACCAGGCACATCCAGCCTTCAGCTGTTACATCTTCACTGCCTCTATCTTTTAAAACCTGGTTTCTGTAGCTAAAAGCCCTTTGAGCACAGTTTTGAAGAGCCAGTTAATCGTGTAAGTACCAGGCACACCCGTGGGCAGTGCAGAATAATAAACCCCAAATACCCACCAGAGAAAAACAATCTCTATTTTGCAAAAGGAGTGAAAGGAGCAGCACTTCTGTAGCTAAAAATATTTACTGTATGTGGTTTGTCAAAGGTCATTGAGAAGAGCCTCAACAATCCAATAGCCTGGAAAGAACTGCTGGTACACTAAGGCAGGATGTGCAAGTCTGGCTGTTTATTTAACTCCCTGAAGACCAAGTGATTATCCAATTCTCTTCTGCTCTATAAGCAAAAACAAAGCATCAACTTTCACTGCTGTTACTGTGCTTTCAATGGGTAGAGAGCTGTTGCGCTCAGAATACGGATAAAACAGAAAAAGTGAATTCAAGTTTTCATAAACTTTTGTCACAACCACCCCCTTTATTAAAACTATAGGTGAAGCCCAACAGGCCACCAAAACACCCAAGAGTGGGTTTTGTTAGTCACTCACACAGAGCTCTTTCAAGGAGATAAAGTGATGTTCAACACACTAATAAAATTAGGGGAGTGTAGTTGTTTCTAAAACAATAATTGAAAGGTTACAATATGAGCTGAAGTCCTGATACATGGGAGACTCTCCAATAATGCTCAAAGAATCAGGATCTATAAAACGTTATGCTCCTTCAATTACACTGTGTAACTGATTTGTGTTTTTATTTAGATTGAACTACATGATCCAGCTGCTGTTTTAGCAGAGGCCCGGGCAATGTTTGATGACAGTGAAAATGAAGAAGCAAATGCTGAAGAAAAACGAGGAAAGAAAGAGATTTAAGAACACGATCCTGGGTTATTTATTCCTTCGAGTCTCAAACCCACACCGTGGTTATTCTGTCGTGGTCTGACTCACTCTTCCCTCAAGGCTGTTCAGGTATACTTCCCTCTGCAGGTGGTTTTGCTCAGTAGCCTCCTCCCACTTCCATTATTTTGGAAAAGAAAAGGGAGGGGGAAAAAAAGGGAAAAAAACCCCATAAGACAAGCCCCTGAGTGGTGGAAGACAGGCAGAGTGACTCTCTGCTCAGCTCCTCTTATTCCTCCTGCAAAGAAATCACACTCCTACTGGTTTCAAGGTCTTTGCTTTAGAGAAAAGGGTTTCTAGTATGCATTTTAAAAGCACCTAGAAAGGTACAATCAAGTAATTGCTTCCAACACTCCCCCCCAACATAGCCCAATACAAACCTGTGACCCAAAATGGCTTTTGAAGTTACAACAGATCATGTTTCTAAAGATATTACTAAGTATATTTTAGGCCTCTAGATAACAAATAATCCACGACAATTGAGTATATTTTATTTCATGAAAATATTTTATACCCAAATGAGTGATATACAATAACCAATGTTTAAAATGATTGAGGTAAATGCCTAACACCGTTAGTATAAATAAGGGATAAAAAAATTTTAAGTGCACTCAATGTTTAGATCCATGTGTTTTTGTCTGGTTACTCCCTGGGTACACAGTGACCAAGGTACCAAGGTGTAACTTTCATGACCATTTCCACAGGTGGAAAATGACAAAAACATACTTGATATAATGGCTTAAAGTGCAGAAAATAGTCAGAAAATTAGCTGTAATAACAGCGCCATTAGCTCGGAGCCTACCAGCTTGAGAAAACTAAAAATAACTATGTCCCACTAGCTTCTAAATCTGTGTGTCTTAAACAACAAGAAAACCCCACACTTCTCAGTCACTTTGTAAAAGATCCACAAATCAAAGAGAAATTCAGCGACTTATCCAGAACAGCAAGGAATTTTACAAAATAAACTTGGGAAAACGATTTTCTGGACTTCCACTCAGAACCATGTAACTTCTAAATACAAAATTTACAAACACAAGTAAAATTTTTTACACCTGACCACACCTTCCAATCAGTTGCTTCAGTGTGAATACCAAGTCAGGTTTTCTTCCTTTAGTGGGGGATTTTAGGGGCCTTTTTTCCCCAAGACAAAACCAGTAAAGTTCTATCTTGGATGGGAGAATATGTTTTGTGCCTACTACCCAGATTCTGTGTTTTGGAATGCTGCTTCCTTATTGTCTTTACTAAAGCAATGCTTCCAGTGCTCCATGAACAAACACCTGTGAGTCTGCAGTTACAATCCTCACCCCATCAGATTTACATCAGGAATAGAATATATATGAAGCATGTTATGGCAGAGCTGAAAAAATCCAGTTAGGCCTCTGTATGGCAGGACTTGTGAAAACACCAAGTAGAAAGCTGTTTGCTGCTTGTGAACCACGACTGCTTTGAAAAGAAACAAACAGCCCAGCAGGTTTTGTTTTTATAGTTATGTTTTTAGAATACAAAGGCACCACGGGTGACCTTGTCAACACTTTGCAGTGCGGTGCTGCTGACAGGAGAGATCAGTCCCCATCTGCTTCAGCAGTCACCACACTCTGCACCTGAACCCCACAGGCACTTTGTACAGATTGCAAGGACATTGGGATAACCTGAGATGGAGGTTGGTGTGAAGAGACCACGTTCAGCCCAGGCTGTCAGGCACAGCTCCACTGGACTGTCACAGTCCCTCCTGTCTCATGGCAAAATCCCAGGTTTCTATTCCACAGTGATATCACTATGACTAGTGATAGCTAATTTTTTTTCCCCCCTTTGGCTTGAAACTTGTCTCAGTTTGTGTTCAAAAAACAGCTTTTTAACCATTAAAGCCCAAAGCTACTCTACAGAAGAACTGTGTTCCAAAACATTCAACTCCTAGACATAGCCAGAATTACTGAAGCAGCCCAGGACAACTGCTGGAATCTTTCTTGGACAAACCTCTTATCTAGGAGACCAAATGGAAGTTTTTGCTTAGAGGAAATGAACAACACAGTAGCCTTGATGTCACAGAGGTGTCTGAAAGAAAGCAGCAATATTAATTACAAACAATCTACTTTCATAAATAAATATACAACAAGAAAAGTTGTCTTCCAGATTCTTAGGAAGCAAAAAATGTATAGTGAGCTATTAAATACAACACTTCAGCAAAGAGAACACTTTTCTAAACAAGGAAGACCAAGGCATAGCTAATTACTTGGGAGTCCAACACAGAGAAAGCACCTTTTGCTGCTTGTTTCTGAGGATTTATTAAAAATATATTTTCAATATAAAAGTATAAAATAATTACTACTTTGGCTTGGAAAAAAACCAGCAGTGGTTCTGATTTTCAAGCAAAAAAAATTATCCAGTGATAATTTCCATCTAGTTCCTTCTTTCTAAAACATGATTTTTAAATGAGAAAGAGGCAAATCTATTTCTCCAGATAATGTGTGCCAGCTCATGAGAACTTTAAAACAGTTATTGCTTTTATTTTCTTCCATGGAAGAGTCAAGTCTCATTCCTACTCATGTGGCCACGCCACATCGCAGTAAGTCTAGTTCTGGGTGTTCAGCAACTTACAAAATGTATAAGTGCCACGGGAAAAAGGCACTGGAGAAATCAGCAAAGTAATAATTACTTGGCAGCAAAACATACTGGGGAAAGTGCTGGGAAAGCTTTCACTCCTACCATCTGTCAGGCTTTCCAGGGAGAGCAGCGCTAGCACTGAAACCAAGTGCTAATTGCTGCATGTCCCAAGTAATTTGTATCATGCCACGCAATATGGATAGGACAAGCAGTATCTTCTAGTAAATGCCAACATCAGATAAACAGAAAAAAAAAATCCACAACTTCTCTATCCATTCCTAACAAATACCCAAATGTACAATGTTATTTTCCATGTATTTATACAGCCACCATTCAGCATTAACGAGAAAGATGCGAGACAGTGTTCACAGGAGGAGGGCTGCACAGTGCAATCACACCCCACCATCCATTCCTTCAGATTGCAAAACTTGTATGGAAGAAACATTTTTTCCCCCCCTCTCTCTAAAGGGTTAGAACAATATTTATAATTATTCTATAAACAGTAATCAGCAGTTCAACCAGTTCATCCACAGGGAGTCACCATAAGGCAGAAGCAGAATAGTGGGTTTATTTTTCTTAAGCACAGGTTTACACAAAATTGGTGACGGCCGAGGTGACAGCATCACCTCTGTGATCCAGCTGGTCCTGGAGCCGTGCAAATTCAGCAAGTTCATTGAGTTCCTGGAATTGCCTGTCTGTTTTGTGGCTCACCAGTGACCGGTAGAAGTGGACTGCAAACACAATGAAAATCAATCCAAAGGGCACCATAATGGACGTGGATGCAATGGCTGCCGCCTGTCCTGATGTGATGGTGGAACTGTTGTTCTGCGGGGTGTTGTCAGTTTTCTTCTTTAAAGGAAGGAACTTCACCCAGCACAGTAACACCACTTCTGCAAGAAAGAGCAAAGTCCCAATGACAGTGGAAAACGCCCAGGCGAGCTCAATGTGCCGGTGCATGCGCTCGTGAGGAGACTCCTTGACAGAGTTGAGGTTATGCACATTGCTAACAGCCTCTATGTTTGGAAGAATGCAGGTACTTATCATGAGTGCAAAAAGGTGAACTGCAACAAGCACAGTAGTGCAGGCACTGAAGGCTATCAAGAGCCCCTGAGGATAGTCGTGGTCTGGGTCAAGCTGAACTTCCACCATAGCCACCTGAAAAAGGAGAGGGAGAGAGATACAGTTACCTACACCTTATATTATTTGACTACAAGTTATTCAAAGTTTACTCCATGTTTCTGGAAGATCATCTCATCAAAACAAAGTAAGTCTGTATTTACATTTCTCTTCATGTCAATCTGCACCCTCCTCATTAGGTCCAAATTTAGGTCTGAGCCATCAAGTGAAGGTCACTGTATTCACAGTTATTGTTCTGTTGTAGAGCAAACCCACAACTGCCTTGCCACCTCCAGCTCATGCCAGCAAAACAGCTGACCCTTATGAACAGCATACCTGGACTCCTGAAGTGAAATATTTCTTCTTTTGTGTTGAAGACACAGCTTTTGAGCTTTCACTTATGAAATCTTTTGAAGTATCTATGAAAGGCTGAGAAGGCAGGGGACTGCCTGAAACAACCTCGGTGGTCCTTTTCTCCTTGGATATTTGGGTTTAAGTTCTAAAGTGCAGAAACCTTTCATGAGAAAGATCACCTTTCCATAGGGCTCTCAATTATATTCTTTCACTCAAGCAGACTCCAGAACACAGACTGAAAATGTGACTCTCCACAAAGCCCATGGCAGCCAAGCAAGTCTGTTAGAGCCTGGAGGAAAGACAAGTGTCTCCAGAAAAGATAACACAGTGCTCCCAGGCATCACTGCTCCCCATGAAGATGTTCCAGCCCTCCACTACCATATGCAGCCATGCTCTTCTTGTAACCTCAGATCTCCAAGCATGCCTGTGCTTAAGGAGTAAAAAAATCAGCACGAAATGCCAGCACTAGGAAACTCATAAAACCAGCTGGGATATTTCTATTAAAGAAAATGAACCAGAATGCCTTTTAACTGGTTTTAAAACTGCCAGGTGGTTTTGTGCATATGTGCAATTGATGAGTGACATTAATCCCAACAGCTCTCCTGAAATGATCTTTCCTGATAAATTTCCCTTTCAGACAAAGGACAGTTCCAAAGAGGGAATAATGCATCAAGGTCTCTACGTTCAGTGCTCTTTCTCAAAGGAACTCATTAAACAGACAAAATACGAGTAAAATGCAGAGGGAAAAACCTGGCAGTAATCTGAAATATAAGCACATCAAGCTGATAGGAAGAAAGATTCATGGGTAATACAGATGCAGGGAGGCATGGAAACCAGGGCTCAAAGACAGCTGCAAAAGCAGCAGGAACATTCAAACCTCACTATTTTACAAGAGCTGAGCCAAGCTAACCTAGTCCTGGATCCCATCTTATTATGCATATTCCAGGACACCAGAACTCTTAATCACTAATGTACTCAATATATTAAGGCAACCCAGGGTTTTGCTCAGACATGTTTCAACAGGCATTCGAGGCCATTTGCCAATTTTTTAATTCCTTTACTGAAAGCTTTGTCATAAGCCGAACCACCCAGCCAGCTAGTAAGCAGTTTCCAAGTGTTACAAGTAACTCAACAAGAAATTACATTAATGCATATACAGTCCTTGCTCGAGGATTTAAAAATACCATTTTTCAGCTGTGGGAAACTTCATGTTTGAGAGGATAAACATTTGCTTGTCAGGTCTCTCCTCTGCAGGATTGCTTATTAAGTCGCAATGTACTCGTGGGATGTTTGGCTTCCTGTGTTTTTCACAGAACAATTGCAATCCTTCACCACTGAGGATTCATTTTCATACTTAAAGATTTTCCTTGTAAGTCTTCTGCTGTGCCTAGACTCAAAGCCATCCAGCATGGCAAGACAGTTTAATCCTTTATCCTAGTTGTTAGTATGAGAATATAAACATGGCACTAAAGAGCTTCATGAGATGAAGGCTTTATTTTCTTTAAAGAACTGATTGTATTTAGTTTGCCAAACATAGAAGACATTTTATATTTCCATTTATCAACACCCCCATACTAATGATATCGAGCATCTGATTTTGAGCTCCTTGTGGAGCAGAGTAACCCGAGCCTGACCCGTAAGTGAAAAACCAGTTCATGTTTTCTGTCTCCTCAAACTCTCAGCAAAGCTAATTTGGGAACTCTTTCAGTGTAAACTAGCAGAAACAATGCCAACTCTTTTCAACTCTGAGTTTACTTCCTGGGGCAAGCTTGAGGCAGGCACCTAAAACAAAAAGCTTCATTTTTCACCATGAGGGCCTGTGCCTGTTTTCTAACAGCAATGTGAAGTGTCAGAAGTTCTTCCCTCCTTTGCTCATGCTGCAACTTCAAAACAAACAGATCACAACTGCTCTTGTAAAGTAATACCTGCAACAACAGGGCCCTGATTGAGTCATCTGATACGATCCAAATTCATATGAAGCCTGAACTCACAGGTACATGCCAACGTTCTAGGCAGGATATGTTCCTGCTCTGCTTGTTCAGAAGAGCTGCTCAGGGCAGGAACTGTCGTCAATGGCTGCACACTTTCCAATACAACACTTTTAGCACCTTATCCTTCACCACTTTCAAAGCCCCTCTGAACACTTGCTGCATGATTGGACGGTGCAGCTGCCATGCTGCAAGTGCCCTGGCTTTGCTGCGTAATCACAGTGTAACATGGGCTGGAAGACACCTCAAGAGGTCATCTGGGCTAATCCCTGCTTCAAAGAAGAGCTAACTTTAACTTCAGATCATCCTGCAGATATGACTGACAGATTTACTGTGGGTCTTGACAAAGCTGTACATCTGAAGTACAGCTTCTTGACAAAACTAGAGGACTCATGACATTAGGACACAAGGCTGGAGCTCTCATAAGCCTAAGAGTGGTGGGGATTCAGATGTTTTTAGAAGAAAGCTGAATTTTGGCACGTAACTGTGTTAAGCCTTCAACAGTCCTGGATTTCAGAGTCAAAGCAGCCTGATTACTAACATATTGCAGGAAATTTAACAACTTGCCCTCTATAAAAATCTGCGCTTCAACTTCTAAGTTCAATATCCTAACCAAGTTCAATTCACTTATTTATTCATGTGGCTCCCATGTCTTATTAAAGCAGAGGGACTTCAATAAAGCCCCTGCTTTTAAATGAAAATCACAGGCTTACATCTTTTTCAGAATCAGTAGACAGTGCTGTAGAGAAAAGGAAATAAAATGCCTTATCTCAAGTAAATCTGTATTATCTATAAGCTATTATTTACTTCCTCTCCTCCCCTTCCCCACAGATGCCTCTGAGCTCAGGTTGGTGGGGATATAACCCAGGACTGGAACTGCATTTTATACAGTCTAGCACCTCAGGAATGGCTTAAAAGAAACCTGTGCTGATCAAACATCACAACTGCATTTTTGAAGGTCCATCAATCACTGCTTGTCTATGGATAGAACCACAGAGAAAACTCAAGAATGAGCCGAGTGTCAGAACCTCACTGGGAATGAGCTCCTCTGGCTGGCTCCGTGTTCTCCTGACAGCACAATTCACTCCAGAGACAGAGGCGCAGAGCCAGGCTCTCACAGACTGTCTGCACCATTCACACAGAGTTATAAACAACTCATACAGAGGCTCTGCACGAGCCAGAATAACTCACCGGAAATTAAAAACAGATAAGTCAAAATAATCATCTTATTTACTGCTTTCATACAGAAGGGAAACTAAGCATCATTCATCCATTAGTCCAGGATCTTGACTCTGCAGATTATTGTATGCTGCAGAATGGCAAAATCCATTCATATTTGCTGATGCTGACACTGGAATACAAATACAGGATCTCATTTTATTTTGCAAACATGAAAAGGCAATACTCGTGTGTTCAGGGCAAATGCATCTTGAGGAGGTAATACCCCTCTACACAGTGTAAACTACAGCAAATTTATTCAGTAAGTGCAAGTTCAGATTATCCAGAGGCCCAGAGTCCCCTTTACATCCTCCAGACTACAGCAGCCACTCACAGCTGAGTGAGACAAGAAGAACAAGACAGAACAGCAGGATACCCAAATACTCCACACTGCCTGCCTCTGTCTACAACCTCAAGACAGGGACCTTCAAAGGAGGCACAAAACTCTCCTTCTGTGATTGCAACAGAAGAAACTTTTTGCATGGGGGAAGATTCTCCAGCACAGCTCTAACCTGTAAGTGCAGCAGCATTACAGAAGGCAAAGTGGAAGCCACAAAACTGGGCCTGAAGCTCTTTCCTGCTGGTTACAAAATGCCACTGTTTCATACTATTCTAGCAGCAACTCAGGTAAATACCACTTAAAAACTTCTAGAGAGACTGTTTTAGTATTTAGAACAGCCAAGTGACCTCTACTAGACAAGGACAATGCTGTCTTGAGCACCTGCACAGCTCTGACACCAGCAGCCCCAGGTCCTACCTAGCCCTACCTCAGCACCAACTGTTATTATGGCAATCAGTTTCATAAACATTTATCACTGCAGTCCATCTTTGGCATAACATGAGTCAAGCTGCCTTCAGGAGGCCATACTGGCCATATTTCAAAGGCAAGAGTTGACAGTTCTTTGATTATATTCAATATTTAAAGCATATATATCCCATCTAGACAAAGCCCAGCCAGCTTGGACCACTAGAGGTCCAAGTTAAAAGAAAAGTGCTGCCTTGGTAAATATCAACCTCTGAATCCTACATATGAGGAAGCCAACAGTGCATTATTCAGACCCCTAGTTCTGACTCAGTTATTTTCACAAAGCTGTTGACTGGTGGCAGGAGAAGATGTTGAGTGTTCTGTTTTTATGACTATTGGCATTCAACAAATTTCCTACGGTTTCTGACTCCCATATTGTAACACTGTCATGCTACTGTGTTATGCATCCCTGGTGACAAAAAGATGCCAACAAGTCAAAAATAACTGTTCAGATAAAAATGACATGCCAGCAGCCTATTGACTGTGAAAAACAGACAAAGCCAAGCAGGAGAGGGAACATCATGCAACAATATCTGGGCTATAATACAGAAGTGAGAAACCTCTGATGTCCCCACCAGTGTATGGGATGAATCCTCCATTCTCTGATGCACTTTGATCCCCTACAATCCACAGTTTCTCCACCTCTAACAATTTGGGGGATTGTTACTACAACTGGCTCCGTAAAATGGAAAAGTGTACTAAATGAGGTTGTAAACTTCATGGATTTTTCCTTAGACATATGGCACTGGATGATAGCATCCATGGAAACCGGAGTGAAGGAAATGCTCAGGTTTACTGGGGAGAACTCGGCTCTCACATCAGTCGCCATCACCAGCCCCTGCAACTGTTTCTGAAGTTCACACACAGTTGCAAATCCTGATGTGGAGCTCTGAGAGACAGCTAATTATAAAACAGGTTTTTAAGCTTCTCTGAGGAAACATAACACTTCAGGGTTTGAAACCTGGCTGAGTGTTTCATACTCCACCTCACTGACCTGAGCCTTGCCTTTGGCATGCCTCATTCCACCAGGGCATACATCATCAATCCTGAGGGAATGAACTTTGCAAAATGGCTGCAGCTAGACATAAAAATAGTGCAAAAAAGGGAACAGTTCAATGGGGTAAACTTAGCTTCTAGTGGAGGAATGCAAGCACTCTTTAATCAAAGAACAAGGATCAATGGGGCTGGCATGGAAACCAGCACATTCCAGTCCTGACAATTCTCATCAATTCACTGGATATGACACTTAAGCTCTTTCTGCCTTGCCTGATAAGGAAAAGAGAGGAACAATGACCCTTCATTGCTGTTGCCAGCTTTGATCCAAGACTAGAATGTACTTTTAGCAGCATTTCGTTCAAGTATCAGGTGCCAAAGAACTGCAGGCAGTAAACAACGCAGAGGCGTGACAGAATAGCCCAGCTTTTCAAAGGCTGGAGAGGGACAACTCGAAAAGATCAGCAAAGTTTTTTAAAAGAAATCTAAAAATACTCGAAAGTTAACTCAGCTCCTCTGAAACAAGATTAGGAAGTCTTAGCTAAAGGACTAGGACTAGGTCTGTCAGTGCAAAACCAAAGAGACTATGGGTCGATTTCCATGCTGAACTTGTTAAAGGAAGAAAAAAAAAAGCGGACTTTTTTGAAGGGGAGCTTTGGAAAAACTTAAATATGAATGTTCACATGTAGCATTTCTGGCAATTAGAGATCCTGTTAATTGGAATGATGCGTTTTTTTTCCTGAAATAACCTAAGCAACGAATTCCAAAGAAGCAGTTTTCCACAGCAGGAGACTGAAGCCCTAGAATTCTAGAGAATTAAGAAACAACTAAAAGCCTCACCTCATACATCCATGGAATTTGAGAGTCGGCATACCTTATCTTTAGAGAAAAACCAAGGAATTCATGACATTAAGTATGACCTTAAAACAACAGCATTTACATTGATATGCAACCTCCCTTAGAAAGAAAATTTATAAGCCCGAACAAACTACGTTTTTTCTCAATGTAAAGGCCTGACTGAAGCAGCCACAAACTGCTCGGAGACGGCAGAAGGGGTGTTCAACCAGGAAAACTCGTTATCAGAAGCGGCGTGTGTGAGCTCCCAGCCGGATGCGTGTTACCCAAGGAGAACCGACTCCAACGCACGAACACAGCCGCCTGTCAGTCAAAGCAGCAGCACTCCACCACCTCCCCAAGAGCTGTGGGCTGTTTTTAGCCATTGAAGGAGGACACTGACATTTATTTGACCGTCAGGAGGCTGCTGTGTTTTCCAACAGCATCACTGGAACAATGGCTCTGCGAAAGGAGGAGATTCAACGGCTGAAAATATTCAGTTTGTTACAAGCGGGGCAAAAAAAAATCAAAATAAAGCAAGTCAGGAGAGTGAAATTCCGAATTTATAATCCGCGAAGCATTTTTAACAGCTGCATAAAGTGGCTGAGGGCAGTTTGCAGCTTTGCATGTCAGTGGTCTGGACAGATGAGGAAGTCTGTGAGTTACGGTATTTCAAATTACATGGAACTTTCATATGAGATAATACTAGACTGCGCTTCACATCAAGCTCGAAAGGAAACACACACGAACAAAAAACCATTTCTAAACCACGCACCAAACTCCAAATTAAGTAACATTCAAGTTTTCCTTAAATAAAAACTAGAAACCTCGCAACTGCAAAGGACGGATGATGGACGAGTCTGAGCGGCACCAACTTCAATCAGTTGTATTTTTTAGTTTATATAAACGCAGCTCCAGCGCTGCAGCTGCCAAGGCGTGCGGTCTGAGAGGGGAGCGGGACGGAAACCCCGCAAACCGGGCGGCTCCGTGCGCGGCCCCAGCGCTCCCGACAGCCCGGAACGGCACACGGAGACGGCGATCCCCCCGCCCCGCGGAGCTGCCCCCGGCACACGCGGCTTCTGCGGTCCTGAGCATCCTCCGCGGGGAAAGGCGTAACAATCAAATCTCGCATTATCTGGCAGAGATAAAAGCCGAGAGGCAGCTCTGAACTCGCGCCGTGAAGCACTCCAAAACAAACGAGCTACCGAAGCGAGCTGCCGGTAGCGCTGTCCCCGCTGCCCGGGGCGGCGGCAGCAGCTCCCCGCCGTGCCACACGCCGCGCCGGGGGCAGCGCCCGGGCCCGGCCCCTCCGTCCTCACCGCAGCGAGCTCCGGCGGGAGAAGCAGAAGCGGCGGCAGCGCTCCCGGCCCCGCGCCACCCCCCGCCCGCCGGGCCAGGCCGGGCACTCACCATAGCGAAGCCGGAGAGCAGCGCGGAGGTGCGGCTGGAGGCTTTCAGCTTGGCTCGGCTCAGGTAGAGCTTCCGCCAGGACAGCGCCTGCATCGAGTGCTCGTTCAGGCTCATGGGCTCGGGGCGGCGGAGCGGAGCGAGGCGGAGCGGGGCCGGCGGGCGGCGGCGGCTCTTTCCGGCACAGCGGGCCCGGCCGCGCTAACACCCCATGGCGGCAGCGCGGCTCTGCCGGCCCGGGGCCGCGCCCGCAGCGCGCCCCGCGAGCCTGCGCGCCCCGCCCCGGCCCCGCCCCGCCGCCCCTCATTAGCCGCGGCCCCGCCCCATTGGCCCGCGCCGCCAGGCCCCGCCCCCGGCCCCGCCCCGCGCCGCCGCTTCCCGGCAGCCTCGCGCCTCAGCAGGGGCGGGCGCTGTGCCCCGGGGGAGCCGCCCGCCGCTAGGGGGCGCCGCGCCGGGAGGGCCGCGGGCCGTGAGGGCGCTGAGGGCCCTGAGGGCCCGGCGGGGCTGTGGGGCCGTGGGGCCCTGGGGCCGTGGGGCTGAGGGCCCGGCGGGGCCGTGGGGCCGTGGGGCCCTGGGGCCGTGGGGCTGAGGGCCCGGCGGGGCCGTGGGGCTGTGGGGCCGTGGGGCTGAGGGCCCGAGGGCCCGGCGGGGCTGTGGGGCCGTGGGGCCGTGGAGCTGAGGGGCTGAGGGCCCGGCGGGGCTTGGGGGCCATGAGGGCGCTGAGGGGGCCGTGGGGCCGTGGGGCTGTGGGGGCCGTGGGGCTGTGGGGCTGTGAGGCCGTGGGGCTGTGGGGCTGAGGGGCCGTGGGGCCCTGGGGCCGTGGGGCTGTGGGGCCGAGCCCCGGCCGGAGCCACCGACACCCGCCCCGCCGGAGCCCCCGCCGCCTTCCCCGGGGGAGCAGCTCAGCTGGAGTGCAGCTGACGGGAATCTGTACTTTCCGGTGGGTTTGTCCCCCTCAGCCCGCTGCTGCAGCCGCTGCGTTCCCCAGGGCGGACAGGATGGGGGGTCCCCCTTGCAATACGTCCCTCAGAACAAAACACAAAAGGGCTTCAATATCTTCCTTTTGTAGCCACCCGTCCTAAAATGGTTAAACGTTTAAATTACACCTGTCTAGTGGGTCCAGACTAGTTTCCCTTGCTTCCAGTTAAAACTGACCCAACCTAACCCTTTATCACGTAGTTCAGGTTTTTCACAACATTTTTTTTTGTAGGCCCTGAGCTCTTAATAAACCCGCCTTTATCAGCAAGCACTTGATAAGGTTGATTAAGCAGAACATTTCAACATCTACACATGCCAGTGTTGAAAGATTTTTTTATTACCAGGTTCACATAAACCCTTTAAACCCTAATTCGTTTTTCCTGTGTTTTACAGAGGGAAAAGTGAGGCGTAGAGCAGAACTCCCTAGTGAATACTTGGCACAGATCTGAAGGTGATCTCTGAAAAGGTGAGGCAATACTCTGCTTTTGCCACATCAGATTTGTGCATCAGGAGACTTAAGGGATGTGTAAGAAACAAACTTGTTGCTATCAATTTGTGGTTAAGAAAATAAGATTTTTAACAATACAAATAATATTTGACAGGGACACTCTTACTATTAACAGGCACATGGATGGTCACCTAGGAGATGAATCCATTCTAGTTCCATTAGCAAACAAAAGCTTTGTTAGCTTGTATTGTTTTGACATTTTCCACCTTATTTACAAGTAGGAAAATCACAGCAGATTGTCTTTAATATTTTTGCTTTGTTCTTCACACCTTTCTGATTTGCAAGGTTCTTCACTTACTTAAACACAGCAAAGGGAACAACAATCAATACCAACAAGGTCATTTGATATTTTTCATGTACAAGGCATTCTTTTTAAAAAGATGTAGCGAAAACATCCAAGAAAAATAATCTTAAGGACTTGAAGTCTTCAGAGGCATTGCCTGTACCATGTAGATCTGATCTCATTCCCTTCCTGGGAAATAAACACAGTCCTCTTGTTATAAACAACTTCGGGTGAGATTTTTATCTAGAGGAGCATTAAAACACCTCAGCAGAAGAATAAGTTTGACTTTCCATAAAAGCCTTTGCTGTTCTGTCACCAACTCCACAGAATTTTGGCCACAGTTTCTCTTTTTTGGGTGACAGTACCCTCGTGTAGGATCCATTTGAGTGGAAGTCCAGCATAAGTTAAAATTTAGAGGCAGATTTGGCACTGTTAGGTTTGTGGTTAGACTTGATGATCCTAAAGGTTTTCCTCAACTTAAATGAGTCTGTGACTGTAAAACACTACTCTTTCTTCGGTGGGCTTTAATTATTAAGCCTACCCCCCAAAAAAAACCAGAACAGAAGACCACCTCACAATCAACGTTCTCTGTGTCTCCCACTGGTGTCTGATGCTAAGTCTGAGCACCAATGAGGAGCAAACCAATTGTGATTTATCACCTTTTCCTTGGGAGATAAAATAGCCATCACAAACCAGTGACTTCCTCCACACCTCAGACAAACCTTTAGGTCTCTGTCCTGTGGAATTATGTATTTAAAAATATTTTGCATTGCTGCTCATAAGCTATGATCAATGTTTATGTACTTGTACATAACCAGCGTGGATTATTCACTATTTCTCCTTGTTTCTGTGCAGAATGATGGTTGTACTGTAACATCATGAGGGAATACTACTGCACTAGGCCTTGACCTTTTCCCTAAAATCAGATTTCTCTAAAAAAAACCAAAAAACAAACTTGCAAGAGACATACATCTGACAAGGACTTCAAGTGTCTTTCTAAATAATTGCATTAAAATAGACTCTTTGAACTCACTGTTCCTCTATTTTCCTTTCCATCACTCCTATTCCTGTTTATTGGAAAGGGCTTTGAAAGATACAACATTAAACACTGATGTACTGCTGAGTTTGTATTTCATTCAGAGAAACAGTATGAAAAAGGACCTGCAGGATCAGTGAAGGCATTTCATCTCATGCCCTTTTCCAAACCAGACCCACGTGTCATTCTGAGACTCCAAGCCTCAGTGTTGTAGCTTTGAAATAAACATTCCTTTCCTGTAAGAAAGAAAAAAAAAATCGGTTTGTTAAACAGAAAAACATACATTAAGGATCAACACGAGGACCCCAGCAGTGCACCCTTTTCCCTTTCTGTCCCATTTTACAGCTCCATCTGAGGTACAAACTGAACAAGAGAAATTATTTCCAACTCTATTGCTCATTATGACACACCTCTACACTGCCACTCTAGAGTGAGCTGAAACTAGAAGAGTCAGCCATGAATAACGAACGCCTAGAAATGCTTCAGGGAGTTCTCCTGAAGTCACGCTGGGGCTCAGAGCTGGGGTTTGCTGTCACCTGTGACCCGTGCAATTGCGGAAGGCCACCAAAAGGGTGTATCCTGCCCTCTCCCTTCATCTCAGCCCTCTCCGGGCTGTGGATATCACCGATCAAATGGCTGCAGAACTTCAGTGGATTGACCTAATGAATTTTTTTTTTTCTTAATGGCTGAGTTTTCTGCCGGATCGGGTCACTGAACTGACTCACCCCGTGGCTGCACCAACACCACACCTAATGCAGCAAAAGTGAGGGATGCACATGCAAGAGAAAGGGAACGGGCCCTTTCAGCAGCAGGCTGTTATTACCCCTAATTAGAGGTAATGTCAACCCGTTCTCTGGATCATTTATGCATGAACACAATCGGAGCAGGTGGCAGAAGTCCAAGTTTCTTTCCAGAAAGCCCTGAGAAATCTGTACACTGTCACAAGGATACTCACAGTTCTTTTTTTTTTTTTTTTCCCTGCTAAAAAATGTACTTCTGTATTTTCTGTAGGAGGCTGAATAGGTTCGCTGAGTACCCTGTGATTAATGTGATCCGGTGCTGAGCACACTGAGGTACTGCCCTCGGCACAGCAGCTCTGCCAAAACGGATCTCCAGCTTCACATGCAAATCAGCACTCCCATTTGTTCCTGCTACTGCACCCAACCCGAATCGAGCCACCACAGAGTGGAAGTCTTGGTAGATCTGCACTAAAAACCACACATTTCAGCTTGCAAAAGGCAAATACAGGTTTGCCAGCAGTCCCAGAGAAGTTAAGGGAAACATCTTTGCAAATCTCATCTGCAGTAGAGCTTGACATTTAGTTGATGGAATTTCTGCTGAGGAAAGATTTTGATCTGCCATGTCTAGAAAAATAGTATTTCAGCTTCCTTCACGAAACAGTGAAATGCTTCAATATCTCATATTCCATCTTAACCCAAGGTAAGGAAAGTATAGAAAGGTAGATCTTACAGGATAAACAGGATTTTCAAAAATGTTTTAAGATTAGTCCAGTCCATTCTGTGCAATGGGAAGTGTTAAAGCTCCATGGGGTGAAATGATCCCATGTCTTCACAGAGCCTTCCCCACCACAGCACTTCAGCTCTGGTTTCAGCATGAGCCCCGCAGTACAACATTAATTAAATGACAGCTCCCAGTTCCAAGCTAACGAGGTCATGATCCAGCGCCTTGGCATGATTAGATCTTAAATAATTTAAGCTACATTAACATCTAGCAAAAAAAAAGTTTTAGTGGCTTTTTTTTTTTTCAAGGAGTTCAGCCCAACCCCTTTCCCAATAACCACCACTCCCTTTCCACAGTTGATACTGTGGCTTTGACACTGTATCACAATGCTGATGTGTTTTTCCCATATTTCTGACTGTGAAGAAGGCCAGCCCTGTGTCAGCCCTGGGCTGTCCCATCCAAGCACTGCCTGATGGGGCCCAGCTCTGGGCACTGCTGGAAAACTGTGACATGATCAGCTCAGAGGAGAAACCAGCCCCAACCCACATCAGCCAGCACCAAGCATGGGAATTTAATATTGCTTCTAAATGGTTTTATCCTCCTAATGCAGCTGTGGATATGGATATTCTCATCATCCACAACCTACACATTCCTCCTCCCCTTTTTTTCCCCCAGTTCTTTCAAGTTTGGGATAGGTTTTTTTGTTTTTGACAGAAATAATTTCTGCCAATAACAAAACCCCTATTATTTCCAGATTACTCAGATTATTTCCATGGTATAATGAACTGTAGTTGAATAGGTATCATTTCTGTCTTAAAACAAGGTTTTAAAAGTGTTTTCTATTTTTAGAGATCTATAGATAGAAACTGTGTTGTTTCTGAAACATTTACTTCCACGCTTCCATAATGTGTTCTGGTGTTTCCAGGTGTATGTGATGGATACAGTCCTTGGTGGGTTTCCTTGATACACCAAGAGCCTTAGATTGTTCATGTCCCAAAAAAACCCAAACAAAATTAGAAAAATGAGTTTTCTTTTATGTCTCTGTTCTGTCTCTTTTGGTAGATTTTTGCAGCATGGATGGATGATGTGTTTTTTGTCTGATGATTCTCTAGTAACATCCATTTATCTTGTATGCTGACCTCAATCCTACAGATGTACACATGTATTTAATTTTAAGATTGAGTAATCTTGGCTGAAAGGTCGAGATATGTATATATCTCCTCAGGATTATGGATTAATAATGCACTTGCTCTAACAGACATCTGGAATCCACACTTCAATATATAGCCTATAAAACACTTCCATACCATAATAAAGTTCAATCATCTGCAAATAGGGAGATGTTAGAGAAAGATTACATGATTTTTCAAGATTCTGCAAACAGTTCTTGGCAGAATCAGAAGGAGAAGCTCGCTGCCTTAAATCCTGTTAGAACTCTGTCCTCTCCTGCCTTTATCCATGTGTCATGGATCATTAAAACAGGGATCATTCCAAAGAGATCAACGGCAAGGCCTGCAAAGTTGAATTTTAATGTGTTTTAAATTTTGCATTAACACTTAATATATTTCATATAATACTTAGGATGCTTAACTGATTGCAAAAATCAAACCAGAGGAGCCCTGCCAAAGCCATCAGCCCCGACCCTGGGTTTGGGTATCCTTTGATGTTCCCTTTCTTGAGGGGTGTGGAGGGGAAGTAAAGGATGTCACTTCAGAGAGGAGCCACGCTGTGGAACCTGGGGGCTGTTCAAAACCTGCACTCTGACCCTGCTATTGCAATCAGATGGTCCCAGTACTTGCCCAGCATCAATTTAGAATAGATGTTAGTGGGTGTTGTAGAAATGAGACCCGCCGATAGTTTTAGGAACTGCACGATCTCCGTCCTGCAGATTTTTTTTTGTATCAGCAGCTACTTTTATAGCGTTTTTACCTACTTTTTCATGCGATTTCTAACTACCTGTTGTACATGCATATTGCAAAGGCAGTTTTGGTTTATTTAACACCTGTTTAACACCATTTACAATGCATTCTAGATTTTATGGCCGGCTCTCACAAGACACGTGGGTGCAGTGCCGGGAGCGGTGCCGGCACCAGCCGGGGTGCGCGTTCCGCGCCGAGCTGCACCGCACGTGTGGCAGAGGCACGGAGCGAAGCCACCGCCACAATTAACCCCAACTCCGTGTCTTACAAGATTATTTTCAAGTGTTTGCTGCATTAATTTCCCACTCTTTACCCCGGCTTTTCGCCGTTGGGGTCGGGCACGCTCGAGGAGCTCAGATTACCCCCGGTTAAGCAGAACAGCTCAACTCTTCGGGCACATCCCGGGGGCTGCGGTACCAACCCAGGGACCGTCCGCTCCTTTGTGGGGCCCCGTCCCCGTCCCCCCGCTGCCGCTCAGCGCCTGCGTGCCGCGCACTCGTGACCGAACACCGCACGGCGGGGCCGGCGGCCAGCACAGCACCGGTACCGCCCCGGTACCCCGGCCAGCAGAGCGCCGGTACCGCTCCGGTATCCCCCCCAGCCCCCCCAGCCCGGCCAGCCCAGCACCGGGACCGCCCCGGTACCCCGGCGAGCTCCCCATCCCGACCAGCCCAGCGCCGGTACCGCCCCGGTATCCCACCCAGCCCCCCATCCCGGCCAGCCCAGCGCCGCTCCTGTGCCGTGCCCCCGGACATCAACCCCGCCCGCCCGGCCAGCCCAGCGCCGGTACCGCGCCGTGTCCCCGGTCCGCCCCCCCGCCACCCCCCGGCCCCGCCGCTGTTTACGTTCCGGGCACTGCGACGCCTGCGCCCCGCTCCGCACGCAGCGCCTGAACATGGTTCCTTAGGACTTTGCAAAAGGCATCGCCGCCGCCCCCCTCCCCTTCCCTCCCCCTTTCTCTCTCTCTCCCCCCCCCCCCCAAAAAAAAAAAAAAAAAAAAAAGTCCTGGTGCAAAATTGCAAAACTTTAGCGAGCCCTGGATGGCTTTTGTTTTGCCTCCTCCCCATTTGGGCCAAATATGCAGGACAGGAACTGTTGACAAATAAGTGATGAAACTCTCAAAAAAAATGGAGGCAAAGAAAGACTCTGGAAGAAGATTGGTGTGTAGCTGGCTTCGGTCTCTTTCCTATTCGTGCCTTTTAATTGATTTTGCTTAATTGTTTGCAAAGGGAGAAATGCATGTGGGACGTAGGCAGCGGAGCGACTTAGTTTGCAAGAGCGCGGCTGAGGCAGCGGGGAAGGGGCGGAATGGAAGCGAGGGACGGGCAGGGTGGGACGATCATGGATCATTATTTTTTCCGGTGCGTGCGGGTTTGCGCTGATCCACCGCGCGTGTCCGCGGGGCTGCGGGGCGGGTTCGCAGGGCGAGAGCCGCCGGGAGAGGGGCAGAGCTGCCGGCGGCCACCGGTGTACCGGGGCTCCTCCGGGGACCTACCTTGTGCGCGGCCGGTCCCCGCCGCCTCCAGCCCCGTCTCCGCGCCCGCCGCAGCTTCCCCGGGGCAGCGGCACCGGCCTCCGCCGGGCCTACCCTCCATCCCCCCGGCCTTGAACTCGTTGCTGCCCCTCGGCCGCGGAGCCCCGCGCTTTCGGCGCTGCCGAGCGTGCGGGGCGGCGGGGGGAGCGCGCGGGGGCTGCGCATCCATCGCGGCGTTACATAAAGCGATCTGGTTTTTAAATCGCCGCTTCCGGTGTGACTATGGAAACACTCGGATTATGTAAATACCGAAACCTGGATGCTGGGCATCAGATGCGAAGATTCGCCCCCCTCCTCTTCCCCGGGGAATTAGCTCGTGTTCACGTACAAAAATAATAATAACAATAATATTTTTTTTTTTTAAAAATGATCCGGTCGCTAACGAGCGTTGACCGCCGATCACGGGTTTTCACGGGATTGCAAAACGCATCGGTGCTGTAGCTTGTGAATTGTCGGCGAGTTACGTGTCCCCCACTCGCCTTCCAGCGCCAGCCCCTGCTCAGCAGCCCAAGTTTGAGTTTTTCTGAAGCCAAGCACCTGTTATTCCTGCCGAGTTTCGTGTCACGGGATGGAAAAGGTGCATGCAGTGGGGTTGGAGCTTGTTTGGGTTCAGGTTTTGTTCAGTTTGTGCCTTGCCATCTTAATTATTTTCCCCAGAATGTGTTTATCAAACCGTTGTGCATGATCCATGTGCTTTCCTCGATTTTTTTTTCTTTTCCGGACAACGTGTTTTATTTTGGTTTGGTTTTTTTTTGTCTTTTTTAGCGCTGCATCGGCCGAAGGCGGTACGATGAGAACGAGGACCTCTCGGACGTGGAGGAAATTGTCAGCATCAGGAGTTTCAATTTGGAAGAGAAATTAAAGAGCAAAATGTACCACGGGGATTTCGTGCACGCCATGGACGGCAAAGGTAACCCCGCCGGGCCGGGGACTGTCCGGCCGCGCTCGCCGCCGCCTCCACGTGCGGCTCCGCTCCGGCTTCGGATTTCGCGCCCGCGCCCCTGCCCCGGGATCCGGTGACGCCGCCGGCCCGAGGGGAGCCGGGGCCGGCCGCCGGTGGGGCCCTGCAGCCCGGCCCGCCCCGGGGGGCTGCCCCGGCCCGTCCCCCCGCTCCCGGAGGGCGGCTTTTGCCCCGGCGCGGTGCTGGGATGAGCGCGGTGAGCCGTGGCAGCGCCCGGCGCTCCCCCCGCCGTGCCCCGCCACCGTGACCCCAGCGCAGCACCGGGCTGGTCAGGAATTAGGTCCTGGCACGGGAAAGGCCGAAATCCCAGCCCCCACTTAGCCAGAGGTGATTCCTGCTCCCCCTCCGCCCCCTCCTGAATCCAGGACCCCTTTTGCGAAAGGGTGCGATTGATGAGCTTGTTCGCCCGGCTCGGAGACTTTAAAGTCAATAACTTCTTTGTGTGTCTATCATATATTAAATTACAGCCCTCCCCTCCCCAAAGTTACTTGCTTTGCTGAGGTGACTGGAATTCCGGAGCGGTAAGCAGAGCCAGACAGCCCAGCTCTGCCGCACGCTGCCTGGCAGGAAGGGAAACGGGAGAGCTTTGCCCGGGAATCAAACGGGCCGGGGGGGGTTTGCAGGTCACCTTTATTTACCGCTGTGCTGTTGACACGGATCCCTAATCCCAGATGGCTATCGCCAAAACTCGGCCCGACCGAGGACGCCTGTTTAGGATGGCTTTGTCAGGAAAGGGGAGTTTTGGGTGTGATCCTCCTGAAATTGCTCTAACTGTGTGGAACCACTAATCGAGTTTAGCAAATTTCCTTTTCTCCCCTAGGGTTAGTTTTGCATGAGCGTTTTAAGCTCCTTTTACAAAAGTTGAGGTGGTGGAGAAATTAAATACCTATCTTACTTAGGAAGATATTTGTTTAGGAGATAAGCTCAGCCCTGACCCCTCTTCCTCCAAACAAAACACAAGCAACTATTTTTTAGCTGGAAAATGTTAATTAATTTTCCAGAAAATTACTGCATTCTACCCTCAGCTTCCAAACACTCCTGTGGTTGCCACTGCTCCATAGTAAGGATAGTGCAATCCACATCTTCCCTGGCTTGGCAGCTCCAAAATCTTTGGGCAGCTCTCTCCTTTCTAAGGAACTTGAAAATAAATGAGTGTCTTTTGTTATTTTGTTGTGGTCTGTGTCCGCTTTGTTCAACCCCACAAGGGATTTAAATGCTTTGTTGGGGCATTAGGGAGAAAGGATCTGCCTTGCTATTTCCTCTGGTTTTATTTTTTACCATTGGTTTAATTTTTTTCCTCTGTAAACCTAAGAGTTGAATTGTATTTGGGCAAAACAAGGACAGTAGTATGTAAGAATAAAACAATTTACATGAACACATGGAATTACTTGAGCAATTTTTTTTTTCTTTCCTATGTCCTTATTTATATTTTTAACGATAACTCATCTTGCAGTGGTGTGATTTTTGGCTTGGATGCAGTTTGTCGTAGCTACTTGTTCTCTAGGCTGCAAGGCTACACAGCTGCCTCTGCTTCTTCCACCAACATTACTCCTGACATTTGTTGACTTTCTGACTTGGATCAGTGTCTGTAAAAAGTCTCAGCAGTTTATTCATTTGCTTACCAAAAGTCAGTAGCTTTAATGGGGATGCCTTTGGGGAAGGATGTCTTCTTTAGCACAGAAATATTTATTTGGTAACCTTAGTTAAATGGAGTGTTCATTATAGTTACTTTGAGACTAGTGGCAATAAAGTTTTTGTAGTTTTCATGTTTCTGTAAATGGATAATTATAGTGCTCTGATTTGGTAACTCTTAAGTAGAAACATTATACCCCTACTTGTCATAATTACTAACTGAATACAGCAAAGAGAAAGTTGTAAAAACAGAGGGTAGTACATGTGCAGGCATGGCAGCTTGGCCTCTGGGTCCCTTCTTATTTTCAGCGTGTGTTTTAGAGCAGAGAAACATCAGGAACAGAAGCTCAGGCTGAGGTGCTTGTGCTGGCCCAGGAAGTGTGGACAGCTGGATGAATCTTGGAGTTAAACTGCTCGTGTGTACCTGAATAAACTGCAGGGAGTGTGTGCTGCCTTTGGCAGTGCACATTTTGTAGTGCTCAACAGTCGAGCAATGCTTTCCATTCCAAGGCAGTGTATGGATGCTTTATTAAAGTCATTTTTTCCTGTTAAAAAAGGGGGGGAATAGCAGAGCCATAGAAACAGTCCATGGCTGCTGTAGGAATTCCTCTGCTCTCTGTGGCAGAAGGCTCCAAACTGAGCGTGGGGTTTTGTAGCCATGGCTCACCCAAATCGCTGCCTTGTAACTTCCTCTCTAATCCCCAAATCACTGCTATTGTGTCAGACCTTGCATAGAGAAACCCCCAGGAAAGGCCAGGCCTGTGTAATCCTCAGAGAGGAGCAACAAGGTAATGCTGGCCAGTGTTAACATGACAAATTTATGTTTAATTTTTGCTTTGTGTGTTATACTGTGACTCCCCACAATTCACTTCTCACAGACTTCCTAAGTGCCAGGAGCTGTATAAAATCTGACTATCAGCTCCTGGAGTTACACTGCTGATCAATTAAAAGAAAAGTTGTTCTCTTGAAACCAACAGTAACCCCCACATAAAAAGAATGATGTGTTCACAGAATCAGGGCTCTCTCTGCTAGAACCACATAATGCTCAGAAGAAAACATGCATTTATCTGAGTTAGAGATGTGTAACTTAGAATATCTAAACTTAGATATACATTTTAAAGTACACATTTGCCCAAAAAATACCAAACTGATTTGCAGTAATTTGGTCAGGATTATCTTTTAACTGTTAATTTGGTATTTCATTACAGCCTGGGTGTTTCAACACAGACCTTAATTGACAAACTGACTGGCTTCTATTTTATGTGCATCAGTGAACAGGAAAAATAGGGAGCAGCTGGGAGAGCATTGTCTGTCATTGGGTTTCCGGTTTGGATCTAAAATATGCATTCTCTTTCTATTTCTCTTTAGGTGATAGAGAGTTCTTTGGTGAGAAAAGGGAAATGGGGAGAGTCTGAGAAAATGTAACGTGAAGTGCCAACACCATTGTAATTGCTTTTGGATGTTGTTCTTATTCATTTTCACAGATTTTACTTTTGAGTATGTGCAAAGAGAAGCTCTCAGAGTTCCCCTCATCTTCAGAAATAAGGATGGACTGGGAATTAAGTAAGTTACAACTAATTTTTGGTGATTAATAAATGCTTTTATAAAATCATGCTTTCTACCATTATGCTTTTCTACTTGTATCTGGTATTTCTTTTGATGATCTCAAAATGGATTGCAATTAGTAAGACTGTCAGCACCCTTGAGAGAAGGAATGATTATTTTCCACTTATAAACAAGCAGATAATGAAGTCTATAAAAGTTAAGTGCATACAGCATGGTACTACACAGTCAAAAATAAGTTCAGCAGTGAAAGTTAGGAATGAAATCCAAAGGTTTTTGCACCCAATCTATGCTGTAATGACAGAACAAACACCCTTCAATTCTTTCTCAATTCTTTCCTTCATTGCAGGTGGAATTCTAATGATGCCTGTCATTTTCCATTATAATTATGTCTCTTCAGAATGTTACAGCTTTGTAAATATTTAATAATGTCTAGTTAAATATGGGATTACTGGAGCCTTTTTGAGGTTGCATTTTGTTAATATCCAGTATAAAGGATCTGGTATTTTAATAAGAGAATCCTGCAACTTTGTTTGTGAAAGTGATGGTGTCTAAAAGAGAAGTACTAAAAGCATTAACTCTATTTAATCCATAGTTTAAATGAATGTTCCTTGATACTTTTGGAAATTAGGATCATGTAACTGACTATTGCTGAAAGAAAGAAAAACAATTTTTTGAAAGATTCATTGCTTTGCTCAGTTTCAGTTTCCAGCTGTGGAACACCTCCCAGTTCAGGGGACCAAGGAGTCCCTATTATGAATTTAAAGGAATCAAGCCACCCCAGTATAATTTAAAGAGAGAAAGAGACTAAGCAGAGTTTGGGGTGTTTGACAACCACGTGTCCTTTTGCTATAAGAGCAAACAGGAGCTGCTGTGATGCTTCTGCTGATGCAATAAAGTAGTTTCATATGTTGAGCTCTGAACAAGAAGTGCTCAGTAGTCTCTCTCTGCATGCACTGGTTTTAAACTGCTGCTCCTGAGGGCCACGTGGTAAAAGCTTTAAGAAGTTCTTCTTGAAGAAGCCATGAGCTGTTCAGTGAGGCTGGGGAGTGTTCAGGGGCCAGAGATACTGGAGCACCTTCCCAGCAGCCAGATCCTCCTCCTGTGTCTGAGGAAGTTCACAGGAATTTCCCCCCAGTTCAATAAGAAAACTGGGAAGATGTTTCAGCTCCCGCTGTGCCAACGGTACCAGTTCAGCTCGTGCTCCAACTGAAAAAGTGTAGAAATGAGATTCATCCTGCAGACACAAACATTCCTAAGCTTCCATCACAGGAGGCTGTGAACATCATGATGTGGTAGACTGGGTGATCCAGATATATGTAGGGTGACTTTTGAGATACAATGTTCTACAAAATACATGTATAAGATGATTTTTTGACTTCTGACGTTTTGAATATCTGCTGATATTCACAGAAGCTCTCACTTCTGCCTGTGCTGAGCAGTCAGCCTGAATGTCTGTGCCTGGCAGATGTACAGAGCTGAACAGTTTGGTTACTGTGCTTGGAGGTACTCTGAAATGGCAAGGAATGAGAGGAATGAGGAAAAATCCTTACAATGAAACTCTGAAAATTGCTTTTCTCTGCTCTTCTGACCATCATGAGCTGCTACTTGTACATCTGAAAGCAGGAAAGCCCCCCTGTGATCTCTCAGCAGAAGAGAAGCTGTTTTTCTTGGAGGACTGTTTCCAGGATTGTAACTCAGGGAGAGAATGCTCTTTGGAGAGGTGTTATCTCTTATCTGAACGGCAGTCCTCTTGCATTGTTTGGTGGTTAATCAGATACCTGTGCTGGCCAGAGCTCATCCTCATTAGGATTTGAATAGGTTCTCTAGCAAATCTTTAAACATTTGCTAAAATGCACCAAATGCAGACTGAGGTGTTTGCATTTTTCTCCTGGCTGAGGAAACTAGAGGCACAATTTGTTTATTACAGACTGCTGAACATCTCCAATGTAGTCAGTCATGTTTTGGAGTTAAGTCACCCTGCTGTTCTATTCCTCACCACCTTTTCTGACATTTGAAATCTTTAGAAGCATTCATGGCGATTTTACACAAGATGCATTTGTCTGAAAGTTGCATAGCATCGAGGGAAAAACATTTCTGCACACTTCTTGCATTGCTGCTATTCTGAATTTATAAACAGAAAACCAAATGATTGGTGACAATCAAGAAAACTGTTGGTTTGGGTTTTTTTGCCGTCACAGTTTTGTACCAAACCAGCCCTAATTGTGTAAGAGGGAGTGTGGCAGTTTTGCAGGTGAGGCTGGAGCTGAAGTACAGTCATCTGTGGCAGCAGAATGGAATTAAAGCTGGACTTCCCAAGACAACCCAACTACAAAATGAGTTCTTGAAACTTGCTGTTTTCAGGCCTGATTCTTTTCACTTAGCATACTCCTTTTTTTTTTTTTTTTATGTATCACACTCCTGTTTTTTTTTAATATATCCTTAGACTGCAAAGAAAAATTCCTGCCAGGTTTACTCTCCAGAGAGATAAACATGTTTATTTGTTTGAAAGGATTGTATTCTTCCAGTTTCAGTAAATGTTTATTTTTGACTGCTACTGAAGCTCTCAGAAAGGACAGAATTGCTCATATCCATCGGGGTTAAATTTGTTATCAATCCTTTTGGTTGATTTTTAATTTGATTTATACAAATATGAAAAATATTGCCTATCTAATTGTTGGGCATTTTTGACACCAAATAAAAGCAAGCTGTGTCATTTGCAGACAAGCCTGGCATGTTCTTGTTGCCCACAAATGGTTCCTGTTTCCCCTACTTCTGACTTTCTAGTGCTTGGAAAGAAAAGATGAGCTCTGAATGAACCCTGAAGGTCAGTAGATTCAGGCTGTTTCATTCCAGAGAGGGAGTGAATTCCAAAGCTGTGAGGCCCTCACAGCCAAATGCAAAGATGTGAGGGTTGGCAGAGAACTAACAAAAGATACTGTCCAGCCTCTGCATCCCACCAGAGAAAGGTGATAAGGGTAAAAAGAAAGTAGACAAGGAGAATTTGGCAAATAGTTCTCAAGATACCTGCATGCCAGTAAACGCAGTTTTAAACTTTACCTTTCACTGTTTTTCTAACAGTAAAACTTATTGTTCTGCTTGTTTGCCCATGGGCCAGATTGTTCTAATTTTCAACTAAAATACGTCAAAAGTCCAGCAGAAAATTGTTTATCTTCAACCTGGGGCAGTACAAGAGGGGCAGAGCACTGAGCTGGCAGGTCCCACTGGGCTGTTTTTCATTACAATTCCTTAGTCAGCTTTTGTGCAACGTGAAGTGTGAAATATTGTCAGTAAAATGAAGTCAATCACCCTTAAAACCTCACTACTGTTTCTGTTTTCTTTTTCCATCCAGTTTCTGTGCTGCAGAATTTTACTCTCTCCCTGACATGTAGAACTTGCTCACTTGCTGGACCAGGCTACTCTCTAATTACATTACACCCTAAAACATTGCCTGTGTTAGAAGTGATCCTGTAAATGCATCAACATCCCTGAACCAATTATGCTACCATTTAATTTAGCTCTGAATTAGCCCAAATTGAATTGAACAATTTCCCAACCCACCAAATACAACTAGGATGTCTTCTGCCAGACAAGGAGGTTTGGAACAGTCATTAAAACAAAGAGACTTTAATTCTTTATATATATATATTAATTTTTTTTTTCCCAAGCCATGATCCCAACCTGTGATGATGTGGCTTTCAGCAGGTCGTTTTGCTGCTCTGTGCCTCAGTTTGGCAAGTGTGATGATGCTCACCTTGGGGAACAGACACGAGGCACCACGAGTTGCTTAACAAGCTATAAAGATTTAGGATTTTCTTGAAATCACTGCCAACCCCTTGCCTTCTCTCCCACTCTGGTACTGATAAAAAGTGCTCGAAAAGACACCTCTTCTCTTTGATTGTGAGTAGAGAAACTGTTGTACACTTGCCAATGCAAAGATGTCTTGCTTGTCATTAAGACTTGCACTGTCCACACTTCAGAGAGGCCTTGCCTGATTCCACCTCCTAGACTACAGACAAAGAGCACCATACATTTATTTCTCCTTTATTGTGATAATGAGAGTGTACCCATACTTATCTTGACAGTATTTAACATTGCTTTCTTTGCTAATTACAGAATGCCTGACCCGGATTTTACCGTCAGAGATGTGAAGCTATTAGTGGGTGAGTTATTTTGAATGCACTGGATTAACTCTATACAGAACAGAATTGCTTTTAAATACTTGTCCAGTTGTGTTTGTAGACATTTGTGATAACTCTCAGAATCTGGGAGAAGGCATGGAGAAGCAATTTGTAAATTAAAAAGGCTGGGAGAACCCTAATTAGTAGTTGTGCTGACCGGACTCCGATCTCATGCTGGATAATTGGCCATTTGGAAGGGAGGGAATGCTTTTGCTCTTAACAGGTGTCCTACAAACACTTTTGTGATCCTGGAAAGCAGCAGCTCTATTGATCGAGTTCCTTTTTTTTTTTTTTAATCTGTTGTAGAGCATCTGTTTGTAAAAAAGGTGTGACTGGAGCTGTATCACCTTTTGCCTGTGCTCTCCCCACAGTATTTATCAGTGTCAGGCCAGGTCGGTGCTTTGAGGGAAGGTTGTGAAGAGAGGCTGAGCACAAAGCCTAGCTAACTGCTTTTGATGAGACACAAACCAGAGAAGTGGTGACTGTCATCAAATGTTTCCTAGCAATCTTTGCAAAATAAATGTTTTTTATCTCTAAGAAAAGCTACATTTTCGGTAGGAAATGATACTCTATGCTTCTTTGAAATCTGTTTTTACTGCAGATGGGTGTGTTATTTATTGTTATCTGAAATTGTTACTGAATAGTGATCCTGCACTGCATAAAGTTGTCGCTGTGGAGCAAGCTGGATGTTGGATGTGTTGGCTACTTTCCTTCTTGGAGATCTTTAACTGCATTCCTGCAAGTTAGAATTTACTGGGTTTATTTACCTGTCTTGTGGCAGCAGTTAATCTTTAAAATTACCTCAGATGCTGCATTCTTAAAGACCAGTTTTTTTAAAAATTACTCTTTGAGTTTTATAGTCAATAGGAATATCAAGTCTGGAAAAGATGTAGCTAAGAAAAACAAAGGAGAGGAACTTGTGCCTCATTTCTGCTCACTTGAGGTTATCAGTGAGAGAGGGGTTATCTCTGATAACCTTCCTTCACAAACAACTCCACAATGTTGCTTAATTTATGACCATTTATAAGCACAGGAAAAAAGCCCCAAATATCTGGCAGAAAATGTTTGGGAACTAGTGTGGGAAGTGCTATTTGGTGGTCAATCTGCATTAAATTAGAAAATAAAGTCCTAAATTTTATGGATTTCCTAAATACCTGCATGTGCACATTTGCAAGTACAGAAAAAACCCCTTTTGCTTTGGAGGAGCCTTGAGCATAAACCCTGTAATTAGCTGGAGCCTGTTGCAGTTTTCTGAATTTGTTCCATGGCTGATAAATTGTCATTTCTGTCTCTGAGGCTGCTGGAGCTGAGGGGCTGACGTTGAGATGTTTTGGAACAGAGTAGTGTTGCATAACAACAGTGTTTTTCCTGTATAACAGTCAAAGTGTGGGAGTTGTATTTCCTCAAGATTGATGTCCTTTGAAGTATTAGGGGGTGGAGATTCCTGTGTACATGGCCACCAAAGCGGGAGGATATTTATAAATAAAATTGCATTTATGAAACAATGGAGCAGAAATAACATTTGTAATTACTTTGACATTAAGTTTAATGTAAGAGCATGCCTGCTCACAGCTGGATCAGCAATTCCTGTACCTGCTCTTGGCCAGACATCACATCATGAGCCCTTTTACATCATGTTTGAGCAAACTCCCTTTGGAGCCATTGTGCTGAGCCCATAATGTGGTCCAGAACATTGTCACCTGCCCTTTTCATAATACAATTGATGACTTCTGGCATCACAGGTGGAAATTTTGATTCCAAAGATCTAAAATATTTGGGAAATGAAATGCATTGTAAGTTGCACCTGAAAAATCACAGTTCTTGTGGCAAATCATTTTTCTCGCCGTGGAATTTGTGCTGGGTGGAACAGTCACATTGATACTGAGAGCACATGGGGGAATTCCTGTCTCCATGCCAAATTTTAAAATTATCTACTCAGTATTTCTGGAAACACTAGTGAGCATCTTCCTATAGCATATCATTGCTGCTATCTTTTTCTAGTTTTAGGTTACATGTGCTACACTCACTACCTAATGTTCAAATAAAGGACATAAAAAGTCTTGTTTTATTAACATCTCCTGTCACTGGAGATGTTGATACGTCATTGTCCCGGCATTTTTCTAGCAGATCTCTCAGATCTTCCTGAACTTTCAGGTTTGCATTTCCAACACTTGGTGTTTTTAAAACTTATTCAATCTCTTGCTGAACTTGGGGAGGGAAGGATGTTTGGTGAATGTGAAATGGAATGATCATAACTCTCTGCATCTGATTGTGTGTGGGAGTCAACAGAGAGAGAACAGTCGGAAAAATGTTGTGTTCTGTGTAAACTTGTTGGGTTTTTAAGTGCTCATCATCATAGTTTGCTGGTGCTTTTTAAACCTCTCATTTGTTCTCTTTTCTTTGAATCAGGGGAAGCACATTTGTCACAGAACCCTTTAAGGACCTGGTGCTGGCTTTATCCAAAGCACACAAATTCCATGGGAGGTTAATGAGCCTTCGGTCTCAAACTCTGCTGAAATTTTATTTTCTATTTCTAATGTGACTGTTGCACCATCTTCACAGGGGAGTACGTAGAAATCACAGGGAAATAACAAATTTAAATCTCCCTTTGAAAACACTAGTCTGTGGCAATAATAAGGAGAATTAAAAAGGATGGGTTTTTTGATTGTTGTTTGTGTTTACCTGAGCTTAGGTGTCTCTTTTTTAGTCTTCTGTCAGACTTCCAGAGAAACACTGCCATTGCTTGATGAGTTTTTCTGTTTTCCTGGATTAAAAAATGCAGCAACCAGCTGCAATTTAGTTTGGTGATGTTCATGACCTCCTGTTTCTGCCACGGGTGCCTGATGTGCACCCGTGTGTAATGTGTGTGCATGAACCACTCTGCCCTACAGCAGCTTTACTTTACAGCCCCATCCCATGGCTATAACCAGACTCCCACCTCCCTCTGAGCCATATCCTGGATGCTCTGTAAAACCTGAGCTGAGGGAATAATTTCAGCAGTTGGAAATGTCTCATCTCTGAAATGGCTGGGAGCCAAGAATACAAATGGAGAAGTGGAAAGGAATTCCTGGCCTGCTCAGGAACTTGAGACAACTCTTGAAAGATGTAAAGTTCTTTTGTAATTTAATAACTCTTAAGATTTGTAATTTCATTGCATAAGGCAGGTTTGAGTGATAATTTTGAAGAGGAGAATGTCACTGCCATCTCTTCATAAGCTGATTTAAAATTTGATTGAAGGTCACTTGCCTTCTTGGAGTGCCTTTAAACATCTGCCACATCTGCACAAAAACTTGTGTGCCTGTCATAGGGGTGCCTGTCAGAGATGGGCAGAAAAGCAAAAGTGTTTTTTCCCAGATTGTCAGCTCCACTCTCTGCACCTAAGTACCTGTGTGAGAGTTTTATGCCAAACACTCTGCAGAACAAGGGGAATCACTTGCCTGGGGCTGAGCAAGGAGAAAGGTGACTGCCTTGCTCAGCAAGCTGCTGAAAGCCAGGGCTTCCCTGGTCACTGTGGACCCTCTCCGACCTTTACCACTCCTGAATTCAGGGACTGAATGCAGTCATTTGTTTTAGTCTTTGATGTCAGAAAACCAAAGCATTCCATTTTGTCATTTGTTTGAATTTTGTCTTTATATTATCATTCATGGAGATCACACAATCTGAAGCTGGCAGCCCTGAATACTTTTGGAAGCTGTGAACCATGTAAGGGAGAGAGAAAGAGGAAATGCTCATGGATGTGTGCCTCAGTCTATCACTCTGGTTTCCTTGCTCTATCTCTGATTACTTATTTTTATTGGGTTATTTTTAGAGGTTTTCTTGGATCACCACTGGTTGATTTAGAGGAGTATCTGCTTTTCTGTGACTCTGCACTGCCTTTGTCTCCCTGGGTGGGTGTGCAGGCCCTGCACAAGCACTGTGTCTCTTTCTAAACAGTACTGGCCAATCTGGATGTATTTGCTTTTATTTCTAATTTTTAGCTGACCTATTTTCAGTTTGCTTGCCACAGGCCCACTGGCTAAGGCTGTTGAATCCCAGCTTTTACACTTGCACCTAAATAAAGTAAATAAACTAAATGAATGACAGTGGTGCTGGATCTATGATGTGCACCACCTCCTCCCTCTCTGGGCTGGTGTAGCTTTGTGTGCCAGGGTAGGTATTTGTTGTGCACCCCCAAAGTGGAGCTTGCAATCCCAGCAAGTGGCAAAAGGGGAGATTTCAAACATGCTGAGCATTGTAAAAAAGAAAAGAGACTTTGGGTTATTGTGATCTCTGGGCTGAAGAGGTTAAAGTTGTGACCACAGCGGTCACTTCTGTAGGATCAGCAGCATTGTCCTATGGAATTCACCGTGCCCAGCCAGGCATTGTATCAGTGGGAACAGTGCAAGTACAGGACTTAGACTATTCATGGGGTGGTCTAACAACCAACATCAACTCACTGATTGATTTTATTTAACTAACTCACTCCGGGTTTATTTATAGAATTAAAAAAAAAAAAAAGTGTAGGAGCAGCAGAGGATGTGTCATCAGACATGCAATTTGCTATTAAAATCTGCTGCTGTAGACTGGACTGGGTCCTGATGCTCACAAGCTTAGGAAGTGTTTGGTTGCTGTGTTCACAAACTGCATTGAAAGGTTTTGGTGTTTTTGTCTTGTATAAAGAATCCAAAAAAGGTGAAAGCAGCAAAGCTTTAATTTAGTTTAATTTAATTTAATTGAGGTATGGCAGTAAAGAGCACACATAAACAAGCTCCAGTAACTGTTGCAAAGGGCAATCTTCATCTGCCCAAGGAGATGATGCACAAGATGGACCTAATAGGTCATTTCCATATTTGATTCCTGTGATTCTGTCAAATCCCTAAAGACCTGGCAGCAGGCTTTGATCTCAAGACAAAGGGTGAAAGGAAAACCAAGGCTCTACATATCCTGTTGCTTTCTTTGGTGGGAGTAGCTGAAGAAATACTTGATTATTGCCGGGATTTGCCTTCTCATTAGAAACACCAAAAGAACAGGAGCTGAGCCAAAAATTTCAGTTGCAAATTGACTGTTTAAAGAAATATATGTGAAGGTCTCTGCCTCAACTATGAGTTTATAATCATGGTGTCAGTGGAGCAAGATAATAGAATAAATTACGTTATTAAATCCCTGAGGCATTTTCAAGGGAAAGGTCCTATAAATGGGGGTGGTTGGCACTGCAAGGGCAGGTCAGCCTTCCCTCGTGCTGCTGACAGGTTCTGGAGGAAGTGCTGTTACACATCTGCTCATGGTTTATTCACTAAGTGCATCATGGTGCACTCAAGTGAGGTTCTGAGCTTTCTTTAACATCAGTGGATGAAATCAGACCTGAAAAGAAGTATTTCCCTGGCTGTTTAGATTTTTTTTTTTTTTTCCTCACAGAGGAGAGCCCTAAGCCAGGTTTGTGAAGTTTGGTATTGCAACATTTTCCTCATCCTAGGAGGAGCTGCAAATCTGCAGTGTAGTGGTGCACAAAGGTGTGATTCTGTTCTCCCAGGAGGGAGCCAGGCTGAAAAGTGAAGTGATCTGCTAAAATCAGAATTTGGGGAGTCTCAATTTCTAGTTTTCCTGTAAACTGTAAATGATGTCATGAATGTAGCAAGCCATGGCCTCTTTGTGCAGGGACTGTGGTGGGGAGGAACAAGTTCCCTGACTAGTTAATGTCAGCAGGCTGATGTAAATAATTTAAATTCAGTTGGGACAGAAAGGATTGCTGTCCATCAAATGTACCTAACAGCCATAAGCTATGTAAGCCTCTGCATCTTTCATCCAGCCATTTTTGTTCTCTTAAATACACACACTGCTGTATTCCTCAGGAATTCCAGCTAAAATGAGAATATGCCAGGTACTTCACAGAGTGACAAGAACCCCTCTAACCCATGCTTCTGGAAGCAGGTGATATTGAAAAAGGAATAGAAAGAGATATAAACATTATAGGTAATACTTATTCTGGCTTTGCAAAATGTTTTATATATCTATAAAAAACCTGTACACACCTCTGTAGATGTATACACATACACATGTATAAATTTCATTCAGTACTGAATCAAGAATCATGAGCTGTGTTTCCATGGAAGAGAAAATTGTGGTGCTGGTGGTGACTGCAGGTCAGGTGGGTAAAGGCAGGAGGGAGGGCAGAGACCATGTAAAACACTCCTTTTACATTAGCATACATTTCTTGTGGTGTGTCAGCACAATGGTCCCTGAGCTGGCTGTGCAAATGTTCAGCTTTTTGTCGGCAGCACTCCAAAAAGCTGAAAGCAGATCAGAGAAGTGTCCCTGAGTAGCTGCTTCCTAGTGATTTTTTTGGTCCATTCCTCCTGCGTGTTTGCTGCTCCTCTCCAATTGATCTGTTCTGAAAATTGTATCATGGTTGAATTCACATCCAACTACAAAGCAAGTCGAGAGGCTTGTAGTGTGGTCTGCGGGCAAGTAGGGGAAATTTTGTCTTAATCAATGTACAGTTCTCCATCCTGTGAAAGAAAATTAGCTGTGTAGATACAAAAGGAGGACAAAGCAGCCACACACTGCAGCTCAGAAAACTTTCCATCATTTCTGCTGAATAGGGACCCAGTGTTGCTTTTTCTATAGAGCAACGCTCCATTTGTTTCAAGGAAGTTGTGAAATTGGAGCCCGAGAGGAGTTAGGAGGGAGGCTCATTAGAGAGGCTCTGTTGTAAAGAGCACTTCCCAAAATTAAACTGGCTGCTCAAAGGAAGTGCAAAAGTCTGCCCCCAGACTTGCATCTAAGTCTTGATTAAGATGTATGGTTCTCCCCTGGTGTGGGGATTTGTCCTGTGAATGGGAACGCCACGTTGGGAAGAGCAGGAGAGCTGAGTCAGGAGTCATTAACTGCTGTGTCTCCAGGAGTCTTGTGTGGAGGGACAAGGAGGAAGCAGCGAGGTCTGTGCTCTGCTCCTGGGGCCCAAATAATGCGTTTTTCAAAACACACTGGACCAGGCTGTTCTGGGGAGAGGAGTCATCACTGATCTCATGGGAGGGGTGGTGCTTGGATGAAATATTTCCATGTCAGATTTCTCCTCTTATTTCTCATGGGGGTTTTGTGCCCCACTGTGTGATCTGCACCTGGCCTGCTTTCTGGGTTCTGCTTTTGTTCTTTTCATGTAAGTGGGACTGTTGGAATATTAAGAAAATTGAGTTAATGAAACATCCATACTTTGGAAGGCCAATGTCTGTGTAATTTTATACCAACTTGAGAACGTGTTCCTCAGGTTGTGAGAATTCTGACTGAGGGTCCCTCAGCCTTTGGACCCTGCAGGTCACACCCTGGGCTCATCAAGGGACTCAGATCCACAAGAGACCTACGTGTCTCTGACAGCTGAGAGCAGCAGAGGATCCAAGAGCACCTTGAAGCGGGAGATAGGGATGGCTCCCTGCAGGAGGAGGCAGAACTTGGATGTTCCTCACAAGTGACTGTGAAATAATTACATGTCACTGCTATTCCCATTGATCTGAGGCTACAAACCCAAACCCTGTGTTTTCAGCGAGCTGGGTTATGTACCTGCCTACAAACTTTCCAAGAGGAAAAATGGAGAATCAGAAAGCAGCTTTCATCAGGGCCCCACTGATTTCTCTCAGATGTTATTCAGAAACATGTGTTTGAGATCCAGTCCATAAAAATAAATTGTTTCCTCCGTCGTGTTGTTTTGTGACCAAAGCTTGCTTTAAAAACTCGCACTATTTTTTAAAAATGCTTTGTTTTTAAAGTCAAATTCCAAATTGCTCACAGTCATGCTGTCGGGCCTGTCAACATGGTTCATGCTCTAAAATGGGAAATGTGCTAAGTCAGGCCTCAAATCAGCAAATAAATATTAGCACTGAAAATGATAATTTCCCAGTGCTTGTAAGCTCAGATGGAGTCAAACCAATGGTCTGTCAACAAAGGGGTTTATAAGGACTGTTGGTATGAGCTGAACAGGCTCCTAGCTGCTGCATTTATTTTTAAATTTGAGTCCTGCAAAGAGGAAACATCTGGACAATAAAAGTAAAATAACATAAAATATAATGTGCTATTTCACTGAAATGATTGATTCCAATTCTGTCTAGTAGGTTTCTCTTTCCAAAGTACAGCACTGGAAGTTTATTGACTCATCCTTTGTCTTTGTACTTTTTTCTTTTTCTCTTTCTTTCTTTTCCCTTGAGCGACCTCTCCTGTTTTCTCTGTATCCCTCTTGCCTTGAGGAGGCTGCTGTAGAACAGAACTTGTTCTACTCCCTAATTCCACAGAAGTTTGTGAGGAAGTACAGGTAAATCCTTCCAGACTTGAGCAAGTGCTCTTAGGATACTCTTTCCAACCATGAACCAATAGTGATGGAGAGATCAACACATTTTGTTGTAATCAGGACCAGTAGGACTTGACAGGTGGGGGTGGTTTTTTTGTTTCCCATGGAATCTGTCCCTTCCCTGTGGGACCCCAGCAGTCCAGTATGTCAGTCAGAGAGCCTAATGGGATTTCTGACCTCCTCCACGTTAGCTCAGGGCTAGGAAGAATTACACAGTTGTGGAGCTGCACAGAATTAAAATCAGTAACTAGACAGCGAAGTTTCTAAATGGATTTTTTTTCAAGTGAAGGTTCCATTAGTGATTTTCCTACAGTCTGAGGACTTTAGTTTGTTGAAAATTGAACTGGTTTGCAGCAGCTCTGAAGGAACCCTTTGGGACTTTGGCATCCACCAGTGTTAAGGTGGAGCAGTGCATGAATAAAATGGAAATCTCTGTCTATTAAAGTGTTGTATTGCAGACTTCCAGAGGATGTTGCTTCATTTAACACTCACTGGTTTTGTGCCTCTTAAACAGCTTATTGTTTAAGAAGAAAAGCTGCAGTCTCTAATAGCAGGAGGGAGCTGGGGCTGTGGTTGGTGTCACCACAGAGCTGGTGCTGCTGCACATCCTTCCCCTGATGTTTGTGGAACTGTGCTGGGAAGCAGCAGACTCTGCTTTAAAAAGCAGGCAGGCAGCTGACCCTGCTTTAAAAAATTATTTAAGCCTCATCAGTTTCTTGAGTATTGGTGAACAGTTTGTATCATGAAACCAGGACCTAGGGCAGACAGAGGTTAAAACTTACCCAGTGTTGCCAATAGACTGGAAATAGAAACTTCTCCCTTTAATACCAGTACCAGGCTCTGGTGCCAGACCATCTCTTTGTCATCTAAACTGGCCTCTAGTTTTGCTGCTGCTGCCTATTATGTGACCAGGGGAAGTGTCTCTGTTCCTTGTGCTCCCTATTGCACCCAACAATTGGCTTTTTTTGCCATACCAATTAAGCAACTCCAAATTGGCGCCTTGCTCATTCTCTCCCTTCTCTGCTCACTTCTGGCATTGCTCTCCCATCCCCTCCTGTGTGCTGGCACAGGCGTTCCTCTTTCTTGTACTGAGGTGCTTCAGGGAGTTGAACTGGCAGAAAACTCACACCATCTTTCTCCCTTGCAGAAAGGTGGAGGAATATATATACATTTATTATTTTTGTATTTTTGGTGCTTGTTTAGCTCTCAGCACTAACCAGTGCTGGGGTAAGCTGTGATGGATGTAGCCTTCCACCTTTGTCCTAAGTTTCCACTGGGGCTCTGTGCCTCAGAAGTGCCAAGTGAGTGAGCTTTGAGCCACGATTGGGGTTTCTGTGTAATAAAATAAATTAAAAGAAGACATTTGATGCTCTCTCATTATGCTTTTTTTCTCTCCTAGAAGTAAAAATGAAATATTATAACACTCACTTGCCTATGTTTAGCACGTCCGCTGACTTGCCATTTTGGAAGTAGAACCAGTTCTATTTTTAGAGTTGAACTTCCTGTTTGAGCTCTCTTTAAGTTTGTCCTTTGCCTAACACAGGCAAACTCTTAAAAAAAAACTTAGTTAAACTAATACAGTTTTGCTAAAAACAGTCATTTTCGTGTCCAGATTTCGTGTTTATATATTGTTATAAACAATATATAACTTATAAACAATAAATCACCTTTGAATGAACATTGCAACAAAAATACAACTTCTCAAGAGAATGTATTTCCGTGATGTCAGGACTTGAAAGTGAAATTGAAGTGATGTTGGTGTGGTCACAGGCATCTCAAAGCCTCTGTCTACAGGTGGATTTAAAGACGAATTGTCCACAAGGGAAAATCAAGCAGAACAACTGTTTTAGAAAAACTTCCCATAGTCACACTGTGTTTCTGCAATAATTATCCTCTGCTTTAGCTCATCCTGACTAGAAATGAGCTGTCTTGTTTTGGAGTGATCCCACCCAAAATCCTAAATATTTTATGGTACTTGTGATGCTTTAGTGTCACAATGTACCTTAGTTCAAAATTACCTTCGAGTGTAGTGCCTTTACCAAAAAATATATATGAATACCAGCATGTTTTGGAGGTTTGATGTAATCATAGCTATATATTTCTTCAGATGTTCTCACAAGTGTGGGTACAAGATGTGTGGGGGTGTTGCCAACCCTCTGACACCTTCAAATACCCTTCTAGACCAGAGGGAGCTGCAGAATTGCTGGTGTAGTGCACATGCTGATTGGTGATGTGGGTGTAGTCGAAGGTCTTCTTCCATTTCCTAATTGCAATGTATGAGGGAAATCAAGTTTTCCTCGTTAGAGGTTGATGATGAGGTTTCAGAGGGCAGAAAGGTTATAATTTTTGTAACATTTTACTATGTTGTTGCTGTTAGAGATATGTTGAGACATTTTAGGAAATGATTTATGGTCTTAAACTAAATTTGATCGACGAATAAGCCATAAGATTTTCACCAAAGTTATATCCTGTCCCACTTTTCTTGGACCTTGTATTCTTTTTCTTTCTATAACTGTGTTTTCAACCACCTGGAGTATGCTTATACTACAGGTTAATGCATTGAGATACTGTATAAAAAATTAGAAGTGAAATGCTTCTTTGTATAAGAATTTTTTTTTCTATGTGCTTTTCACTGTCTGAAGCTTCTAAGAATCACTAAAAACTATGGCTTGGGTAGGTGTAAGGACACCGATGAATTCCATATAATGCCACTAAAACACAAGATTTGCCCTTTCTCCAGCCCAGTGCTGTAGCATTACAGCAGACGAGGCTGCACAGGCTGTTCCTGTGGCCGTGCCCCGCACACCTTTTGTTGTGTCCTGGCAATTCCGCATTTCTGTATCAAATGAGAAATGATTTCCCTGCAGAGGGGCCGCGGGGGAAGCAGCTTCGTGCCAGGCTCGGCACTTTCACTCCTCGGCGAGGAGGAGATGCTGTGACCCAAGAGGCTCCTGCTGCACGGCCACAGTGGCGCTGGGGACAGAGACGTGGCCCGGGGGACAGAGGGAGGGCAGAGAGCTCTGCAGAGGGGTACCCCCGTGGGGAACGCGTTTCCTGGGGAAGTGCTGGGTGTGGAGGTGTCGGGGAGAGCCGTGTGCGATGTCCGGGCTCCTTTCCCTTTGTTCTTCTGTGCCCTCTGGTGGCACTGGGAGCGATGGGATCGGGACGTGTCTCTTAGTTTGTTCGTACCTCGCCTCTGAAAGGCAGCGGGTGTCGGGAATACTCGAGCGAGGACTTTCTGCTCGGATTCACATCCCTCCCAGTTAGCAGGGGATATCATAATAGTCTCCCGTGGGCAACAGAAGAATACGTGCTTCCAGCTCCGGGAGCTCCGGGGGGATTAACTGGGATGCAAGTCAAAGCCTCAGTCTTTAGGTACAATTAACCCGCTAGCGAGGCTGGCAGATTTCCTGAGGCTCTGCCAAAAATCCTGCTTTACAAACCAAGGATTTTTTTTTCCTCGTAAGAGGCATGAAGATTAGGCAGGACCGGCGGGCCGGTCCCTCGGCACTGGAGGTTGGTTTCTGGTTGTCAACACTATATTGTACCTTCAGCACAGATCTCAATTCAGCCACAGAGGGTTAAAATAATTCCCCAAGGTAGCTTTATCCTCTTAATGATAATCATTCTTACAGAAAGGACATTTCCTCTCTCCTCTGCCGTGGGGGAGTTGCACCTTTTCCTGCTGGTGCTGTGCTGGGGAAGAGACCACAGCCTAGAAAACTCTGGTGTCATTTTGCAGCTCTGATTCACACCTCCTGTGCATTTCTCATACTCTGCTGTGTGGTTCATGTTTGCCTTGCTTCCACTGCTCCAAATATCCAAGCTAAATCCACGTCACAGGAAAGGATAGGCCGTGCTGAAAGGCTGGAGTCTGGCAGCTTGGATAACCTGAAGCTCAGTGCAGGGGAAGGCAGTGTTGCACTTGTTAGAAAGAAGAAATGGCAGCTGTTGGACAACAGAGGGAATTATTATAGTCCCAGCATTTCCCATTCCCTGCTCCCTCTCTGGAAAATTGTTACTGTATTCTATATGTGAAGGGGAAGTGTGGGTGCAAACTCTGCAGGGGAGATCAACAGGAGCTTTGCTGAATGACTTCAGAGCTGGAGCCCTTCATTCCCCAAGTGTCTGGGGTGGGCTTGGTGAGCTGTGATTTGGGATATCATTTCCTGGTGCAGGCAAGGTGCCTCTGTAGCCTGCATTTCTGGAGGGCAGTTCTCTCTCTGAGAAGGGGACAAGGTTTGCTTCACTGTTGCTCTTGTTTTACCCAGGAGCCCAGAACAGAAAAGACCAACCCTGTACCAAACCAACCTGTCCAGGGTGGGCAGTGGGAGGCAGAGACCCTGCACAAGTTGTTTTTCCTACAGGTGTTCATTTCTATGTGAAAAAATATATTACAATATATAGAAATGTTGTACAACTGAATCTATTAGAATCCTTACAGTATATTGGTGATTAGGCCTCTAAATAAAGGGAACTGATATTATATATGCTATGTTATATTATATATGCTGATATATGCTATATATGCTAATATATTATATATATTGTCCCCTTAATTTTAATGGGGATTTTACTAATATATGGGCTGGAGTAATTTGGTATGTTTTTAAGGTTTTAAGTTCTTCTGTAGCTCATCCTGATGGATTTTTTTTTCACCTAGCAATTGATTCTTCTGTCTCCTTCTTGCTGTTGTCTGTTCCCCTTGTCAGAGATGGCACTAGCTTGTTTCTTAGTTACTGTCTTTGTGATCCTTTGGGGATTCACTTCTGCTCCACGAGCAAGCAGCAGGAGAAGATGTTTCTTTAGGCTGTAAAACCCCCCAGCATCACCACCCTGCCTCTGAGTCACATCTGCTGCCAGAGATGAAGCAGTGCCTCTTAATCCCACATTGCCCAGTCCAGAGTTCTATTGGAAAAACATCCAGGGAAATCAAGGGTGAAGTGGTGCACAGTGCACTGAAGCTTCCCTGTCAGCAGTGAGAGGCTTTGTCAGGGTTCCAGGTGTCTGTTAATCCATGTCCAGTGGGTGATGAGCTGAAGTGAGGGACAGGTGGGAAGGAGGGCAAGAGGCTGCCAGGGTCACTGGGATCCTGCCAGGGTCACTGGGATCCTGCTGGGAGCTGCTGGGCTGCCCCGGGCTGAATGGGGTCCTTTCTTTGAGAACATGGTGAGAATGTGGTAAGGGGATGCCTAGGAACTGGTTAACAGAAATAGATCATGGTAAAATGTGTGTGAAGCTGCTCAGAAATCCAGCCTGACCTGAGATCTCTCAGCCTGCCATCCCTTTTTTGGGCCTCTGTGTGCTTCTTTCTTTCCCTTGCTCTTTACTCTCCTAGATGATATTTTTTCACCTTGTACTAGGAACAGGAGATAAAAGAAAGAGCTGAATCTTTTCAGGACAGAAGAGATAAAGCTGGCAGTGAGCCAGAGCTGCTGTGCAGTGGGCAGTGAACACCAGGATTTGAACCTGTAATTATACATCTCAAATTCTGTGAGCAGTACTCCAAGAATCATTATGTATGGGCTTGTTTGACAGTACTGTGGCTTAAGAGAAAAACATCCCCTCAAATTACTCTTTAATTTGGAAGTCAAGAGATTATCAATTCAAATCTTAAACTCTTCTGCCTGTAATTGATAATTGTGTTCATTTAACAAACCTGCTATTGAACTGCTCCTCATACTCTTAATTCATCAGGTAACTGCTGATTTTTCTTTTGGAAAGGATAATTGAGAGGCTCTACAAGGTTGCTTCCAGCAAAGATGAGATCAAACCTAGACTAAAATATGGCAGATCCCAGGCTCAGCCATGCAGCCCTTCAAATACAATTTTTCAGCATCTGTGTCCTTAACCCTTCTGGGCTGTAGCCATTGCTTTGATCCCAGGTTCTGGAAGCAGAGATCAGGATGCCTTTCAATGGGGGCCTGTTTAACAGGACTCCACCCCAGCTGCTAACCCGTGGAATTGAAAAAAGACCATTCCTCTAGATAGTAAAACTTACAGTTACAAAAAACACACCAAACCCCTCCAACCCATAACTAGGTTTTATGTATGTTGTTTCAGACATGCAGATGCCAAATTTAAGGATTCTTGTGCTTTTTCACACATGACTAAACTCTCCCCATCCTGCCTCAAGGTGGCAACACTCCAGACAGTCCAAAACCCAGCCCAAAGCTGGGCTCCTGTTCCCTGGCCTTGGAATGAGGAGTTTGACTGACAGGCTGGTGGGACTATTCCAGATTTACACTATATAAATTTTCCTTTTTGATTTTAAAGCTTTATGGTCTTGAGTTCCTTTGCAGAATCATTATCACATCTGTCACTGTCATTGCTATCAGGGCCTAAGGATGTTTGTAATGGAGAGCAGCAATCCAAGCTATCACTCTTGCTGAAATACTGCTCCCAAGCACACGATGGGCCAGGTGCTGTAATTATTAATAATTCCCTCTGATGGTGCATATCAGCCCTACATTTTGTATTAATGCAATTTATTTTGAGTTATTTCTTCGGCGGTGAAAATTGTTTAGGAGAGATTTTTTGGAAGCATTGAGAGTTTGTTTGTTGGAATCCTCTCCTGGAAATGAGGCATGTCTCTCATGGGCTCCTGTTCGCTCACACACAAATGAACTGCTAATTAGGATGATGAAATTGCTGGGAGAGGTGAAACCTTCCAGTTGGCCAAAGAGAAGACTGTGGATTAATCTGTGTAAAGCTGAAGGCTCGACTGAAACTGCTGCTCAACATTCTGGTGCTAATGAGACTTGTATGTCTGCCACTCGAGGAGCTGAAAGTATGGCCTCCAGTTTTCCTTGAGAGATCCAAAGTGGGAGCTCCCTCCTCTCCTCTGTGGCATTTAATGCTTTCATCCCCACTGGTGATGACTGGAATTGGAAATGTTCAGCAGTTTACAGTATCCAGTAATGCAAGGCAGTTTTTTGCTCTCTGTGGATAGTTTTTGTATATGAGTAAAAGCATCTTGAGAGACATATGGATGTTTAGAAAATTGCAGTATGATTTGGAGAGCAATTTGTCTTGCCTGCCCCCTGCTACCATACTGTATCACTTCTTCGTAGTTTTTAATGTACTTCTGCTTAAATCAATTCACATAAAGGAGAGAACTGCTCTCTCCATCTCTGTGACACACCAGGTGACCTGTTCAGTGTCATATTGGGCAAAAAGTCCAGTTTCAAGTTAGTTGCTTGCTCTCTGTTTGAGCTTCTTAGGACTCATGGAGAGGCTGCTACTGTTCTCTTATCCTCTTTTCCTGCAGTTTCCCTGCAGTCACGGAGAACTAATCTACACAGACATACAGATATATAAAATAATACACATATGTGTATATATACACACACATAAATGAAGGCAAGGCAGATGCTTTGAGAGTGCTGCTGTGTTTGCAGGAAGCCGCCGGATCGTGGACGTGATGGATGTGAACACACAGAGAGGAGTGGAGATGAGCATGTCTCAGTTTGTGAGGTACTACGAGACCCCAGAGGCCCAGAGGGAGAAGCTCTACAACGTCATCAGCCTGGAGTTCAGCCACACCAAGCTGGAGAACATTGTCAAGCGCCCCAACGTGGTAAGGGAGCCGCCGGTGATGGGCTTTATTTCCACTTCTTCCCAGAAATAAATCAGGGAGTTTAAACAAGGTGATGGGGAGTGCCCAAAACTCCCGCTCGTTTAGTGTCAGGATCTCATTTTTAGCCAAGTAGAAAGCTGGTCTCCTTGACAGTGGAACTTAATTTACAGGAATTAGGTACCTGATGAGCTGTTAATCATGCCATTTGCACTGATACACAGTTCTTCTCAAGGTATTTAGGGGAAACTTCATCCAAAATTAAATTCCTATCTAGTATTTTTCTTCCTCTAAGGAAGCTTAAACTATCAGGAAGCTTAGATTCATTATATATGAACACTCCTTTTACCTACAATATGTTCAGGGAGTTCCAAAGGAAAAAAGTTGGAAACACAATTGTTAAAAGTAGAAATGTTTACATAATTAAATCAGCATAATCACTGCTATGTCAGAATTGGCAGTAGTGGAAGGGGGTAGATTTGCACATACTTCTTAAAGGTAGAAGGCTTTTGTGATTTAATTCCCGATGGAGTCACTGGCATGAAACTGTGACCTTATTAGTAAAGATAATTTCATTTATTTCTGAAATGTAGCCATGTGTGCTGTGCTAGCATGTAGCTGGGTGTCAAACTCCAGCTCTATGATGTTTTGTTTTCAGACACTTTCTCAGTCCACTTCCAGTTACAGCAGCAGGTTTTTTTCCGATAGGGACATCTCTCACCCAAGAAGACAATAAAAACACCACACTTCTGCCTGAACAGGTCACAAATACATGGCAGCTCTAGTTGCTGATTTGTAGATTTTGTAATTCTTAACTAGACTGCTTTGTTCCTTTAGAAACAGACCAGAAATTGAATATTAAACACATATTTAGAAGTTCATTCATATTTTTGCTGTCATTCAGACACTTAGCGGGCAATTTGAAGGTGCTCTGGGGAGTTTCTTGTGTTCAGTTGATCCCGATTTTCCCAAACACATTGTGCTCATCGAGCTTTTAAAACATCTGTGCAGATTTTCTGGGTGCTTAGAAATTAAATACTTGTTACCACGTGTAAACGATTGTTTCATAGCTGTTGAAAATGGCCTGAGCTCACAGTTGTTTGTAAAACCAGGAATATTTAGATCTCACTGAAAGAGATGTGCATTCCCGTGGGAGTGGAAGAGAGGGTGTTGTGGAAGTCCAGTATTTAACTCAGCTCCCATATATTTGTATAAGACGTTCTCTTGAATTCTGCAGAGTTTTGAGCCCGTGTGAGGCAGAAATACCTGATTTAGGTTCCCTGCTCTGTAAACTCTGGGTTGCAATATCAGAATGTGGGAATTATTTCCGAATCAGGGCAGTAAGCAAGTTTTTTCACATACAGTTGTGATATTGATGGAATTAGTCCTATTTCCTCCTTGAAATGGAAGATCATAGCATCATATAATCCCTTCTATGTTTGCATTTTAATGTTCATAAATGCGATTTCTAGTCTGTTGGCTACAGAAATGCCACAGAAAGTGCAAGAGAAGCTGCTCACAGTTGCCCATGGGAACAGAATTTGCACTCAGGTAAACTGACTGTAAAACTCTCCTTCCCCTGTGTTTAAGGGGATGAGTTGTGATAAAATGCTGCACCTTAACAAGCTGGGTGCACAGGACTTTTGCTGAACAGCAAGGTTCTCCCTGTCTGTGAGCATCTGCTCCTGACACTGGAGGAGTTTTAGCCCACAAGAATATGTCCTACCATGTGTTCAGGAGCTAACAGTTGATTTTGGTGGTGTTTCAGGTGGACTTAGTCGACTGGGTGGACAATATGTGGCCACAGCACTTGAAGGAGAGACAGACAGATGCTACCAATGCTATTTCAGAGATGAAATACCCCAAAGTGAAAAAGTAAGTCTTTAAAAAACTCTGCTCTTGACTGCCTTAAATAATTTTATCTTTGCTGAATTCAGTCCTTAATCAAGTCTCTTTGAAAAGTGTGGTTTTATTTTTCAGTTTTGAGCAACTGTTTTGAAAGTGGCAGACTGACCTTAAGTAGTAAATTCTCTGAAAGTGCTTCCCAAAGAAATCACATCACACAGATATGTCACATAGTACAGTCAGAGTCCTGCTGTAGGCTGGGCTCACATCCTGCCCAGGTTCTAAACTGCTAATGACAGACGTTATTAGCTGAGAAATGCTTTGTGAAATTAAGTCCATTTTCAATAGGTGTGTGTGACTTCCTAGAAACTGTCACGGCCCTTCCTGCCAGTTTGCTTTTCCATGCACTTTTTCAAGAGCAAGGTCAAAGACTGGACTGACTGTCCAGACTCAGGATCCACTCAGGGCAGGTTTGAGACTGAGCACAAGAGCAGTTTGTCCTGGTTCTGTCTCTCTTTGCTCTAGGTTTTGGGCAAACATAGGCTCACCTTGCTTCTTCTTCTGCTTTAACGTCTTCCTTGAAACTTTTTATGTGGTGATTGGTAAAAAGAACTATTTTGAGGCCTCAAAATGTGCACTGCAAGTTTCATGGGAACGAGTACAGCTGAGATAGGGGCTCCTTTAATGCTGTAATGACCTGTACAGGTGATGAACACCAGGTAATCCTGGAGGCCCTTCTCTGCTCTTTCTGTTCTATTGGACAGAACAAATGCTGGCAGAATCCCAGGCTCTGCTGTTGAACCGACCTCTGGTGTTCTGCAAATCACTCAGAACTCCTTCCAAACTGTAAAAAAGATTGGTACTAACAGATACAAAGGAGTGTGCAGTCAGGAAGTGATATGTAGCATTTACTCTTGTTCTGTAAAAAGAAACGTTTTGGAAAAGAAAGGTCTCCACAAAAGAAGAGACTCTGTGACAGGCATCGGGGATTATGCTCAGCACCACTGATTTCAGTGGAAGTTGAAGATACTGCTACATTTTGAAAGGATCAAACTGCTTATTAAGGTAACTAGATGTGGATTGGAGTGCCCCATGCATTTGGAAATGTCCTAAGTGACTTGCCTGAGGTCACACAATAAAGCAGCAGCAGAGCAGCACTTGCTTCCCAAGTGGTTAGTCAGCTAAATAACATTATTTATAATATGCCAGAGCTAAGAAACTGAATCATGATTCAGGGCCTAAGGATTCATGGATGGTACAAGGTAAGAAGTAAAGGAAACGATTCCTTTCCTAGAGCAGGCACCCTCCAGATGCTGAAAAATATGTAGCAAGTAAACAGAGCAAGGCAGAGATGGTTTGAAAGATAAGGTAACAACATGACTAACAGAATTTAGCAGAAAAAGCAGAGTATATGCTTGCAGTTCACTCCTTGCATCACGAAATGCCAGATGGTAGGTTTCAAAGGGATTTTAGAGACATACCAATTCAACAGATTTTGACATGGAGTTTTTCCCATTTGTGGAGGGTGGCCTGGTAAGAAAGGCAGGAGATGCCTGATGAAGAAGCAGACACGGAGCCGTGGAGGTTGCTGTCACTGGCAAAGGGAAGGTGGAGGGTGACAGCTTGATAAACTAGTAGATGTGATAGGTACAGGGAAGCTAAACACTGAAAGACTGTGAACGCTTGAAATGTGACAATAGAGTTTGATGTTGGGAAAAGGAGTTACCAGGCGTGAGTGTTAAAAGGCGAGGGTGATGCAGCTGGAGTGATGAGGATGTTGCTACTGAGTGTCATCTCACAGAAAGACTAGAGAAGGATGATTTACAGCACTGTTGGCACAAACTCCTCATCAGTCTGAAGAAGCCACAAAGATAAAACCAGTAACAAACAGTGACAGTCTGTGAGCACAAGAGAAGCTGTACCAGATCAGGATGAAGATCTGTGGCTCTCAGTAATCTGTCTACTGTTGGATGCTGGCACTGGTGCCCTGGCAGGACTGTAAGAATGGTGTGAATGTAAAATGATGCCACTCTTAAAAAATATCTTCTGAATTCGACTGTCTGCAGTCCAGGCAGGGGCTGTCCTGAGGTAGAAGTGGTTTCTGTGTGCTCAGTGACTCTCAAAGAAATTGCTCTCCCATGAACTTGTCTGGTTTAAAGATGAACTCCTCAAGAGACTGGCTTTCTCCATCTTTGGGAATTCAACTCGACCCTTTCCTGTCGAGATCCTGGTCCCAGCTATTGCTGTGAGCATCCAGAGGGTTGGAGCCCTTATTAAGGAGACCATGTTGAGTTGTGGAAGCACACCTCAGTGCTGTCACTTACCTCACACTGCCCATTCTTTTATGTGAATCATCCATATTCACGTGCTTTATTAATGACTGTTGTCGCTCAGAAATGGGATCGATTCACTCCATTCTTGTTCTGCACATTCCCATAATTCTGAGAGTTTGCAGTATGCCATCCCCACCATTAACGTGTTCCCTACAAACAAAAAGCACTCCAGCGAGAGCGCTGCAGTTTCGCAGACACAGATGGCATTACCAGACACAAATGTCTGTCTTGGCTCCTGCACGTCGAGTTCCGTGCTGGGAGTGAAGTTAGAGAACGCTCCATCTGCTGCTTCGGTTACCAGGAGCGCTGGAGACCACCCTGCCTCGCACTTGGACTTGCACCATTAACTTCTTAAAAAAATTCCGGGTAATGAAGTCATTTCTCTGTCTGTAGGTAAGGGGCTGCTCACCTCACAGGAGCATTACAGGACCGAGTTAAGTTAAGTGGGACAATAGTTTATGTCCCCTCTTTCACATCCCTGAGAAAAGTCCTGCAGACATGAGATTCTGGATGAGAGTGGGAAGATGCTGTGTAACCAACAGCCAGCAGAAAAAGGCAGTGATATTTTAACATCAGCTTTTAGGTGCAGGAGCTTGTTATATCACTATAACCATTTTCAGGTAGCTCAAAACAAGCTCAGATCTGTTTTTCTGTTAAATTCATCCAGAACTGAAGCAATATGGATAGAGCTGAGTAAAAAAAAAAAAAAAAAAAAAAAAAGAAAGAAATAAGTAGTAATTTGATTTTTCATTTATCAAAAGAGATAGCCCTGCTGAAATTATTATCCTCTTTATTAGGTTTTGTGTTTGTAGCCTTGCAAGATTATTTGCAATGCAGTGGCAGTGAACAGATACTGTTCAGGACATGAAACAGTAACAGGAATTTCTAACAACTTGGTAAGGTTTGTGCTGTGGAACAAATGAAAATGAAAGCTTTAAGCGCTGCAACATCCTTTTTACCTTCAAAATTCTTCCTATTACTGAAATATCTAGGCACTGCTGTAACAGGTCTCTATAATGATGCTGGCCTTCAGTTAAGGATGGGGTATGTTGTGTGAAACATCTACCTGCTCACACAAGAATGCTGCTCTGTTAGCATGTCCTCAGCCCTATTCTCCCTCTCCCAGGCTGTTGTTCAGCCATCCATTCCTTTCTATTCATTCCTTTGCTAAGTAGGGATGGATTTAAACAGATGCTAAAATGCTCTGCTGAGCTGTGGTCTAATTAGAAGCTGAGGGTGCCTCTGGAGACAGGGAATCGAGGGAGTTTGCAGGTCCCATAAGGCAACCTGGCACTGGTTTATGCATGTGAGAGACTTGTCTGCACTTTGTATGCCATTCGAGGATTGCTTTTGATACAAAACCTCTATAAGTACAATTCAGTAAAAAAAATTCGACCAATGAGTGCGAGCTCTCGTTAAGACTTTCCAAGATAGCAAAGTAAATAAAATTTGATGTCTTCAGATCAGTGCATGAGTCTCAAACACTCCTTTGGGTAGAACCTGGAGGACTTGCAGCATCACACATGTAACTCAAACAACCACCAGTGTTTACAACAGTTTGTGGTGACCCTGGAGCTGAACAGGATCCTTGTCATAGGATAAAGAAACGAGTTGTGCTCCCACAGACACCAAACTGCTGTTCCAGGGGCAGACAGGCCTGGCTTGTAGTGAGCTGGCAGCTTGGTTCACTTCATTGTGGTGGTGGGTATCTCTTCAGGAATTTAAGTTTCCAATCAAAATTAATTAATAATAATAATAAAAAAAAGTAGAAAGCAGGCCTCTTCATTCTTAAAGTTCAGAGGTTCCTATGCTCGTGCGCTGTTGGGTGCCCAAATCTGGAAGGTCAGCCGGGGGTCCCCGTGCGGTCCCCGCTGGTGGCAGCGGCACACTCGGCTGTGAGCCCACCCTTTGGTGTTCACCGGGCCGGGCAAGGGTGCGACGAGGGAAGTGTTGTCGCTTACTTTGGTGCCAGTGTGGGCTGAGAATGCGATTTGCAGGCACTTCACAAACTCTCCGGTGCTTGGCAGAAAACTGGCTTCTCTTATCTCGGGTGTTGTTTCTGTGTGTGACTGAGTCGGACCGTAACCCCCTCGGGGCAGGAGCCGGCCCTTTCTTTCATGTGCGTTTGAAGTGCGCGGGGTGTGGTGACCACGGTGTGTGACGATTTGGTTTGTTCCCTCGGGCTGGGAGCGCTCGGTACCGCTCCCCAGGAGGGCGACGGGGCAAAGGTTGGTGCCGGTAGGACACGGGCACAGGGCCCGCTCCGGCCGGTTCTGAGCAGCCTTCCACGGGGCTGGGGGCCCTGCCGAGCATCCCTAACGGGGCTCATCCCCGCAGGAGCAGCCAGGGCTCACCCCTAGGGAAGCCGGAGCCCTCCGTGAGGAGATGCCGGGGCTGATCCCCGCGGGGCAGCCGGGCCCTCCCCGCAGCGGCAGGGCCGATCGCTGCCCGGTGAGGCGAGGGCGGGGGCGGCCGGGCCGGTGCCTCCCGGGTGACAATGGTTTCTTTTGTCTTGCGGCGCAATTCGCGGCTTCCAGCTGCAAGGGCCCCGGTGTGGGAGCGCTGCCGGAGCGGGCCGAGGCGGCCTTTGTTCCCGCTGGCGGGCCCGGCACAAGGGCCCCGCGGTGCCGGGATGCCGCCGGGGGCCGCTCGCCCCCGACACCCGGAGCGCCGCTCCCGCCCGGGGATGGCGAGCCAGGCCCGCGCCTCTCCCCGCGCCGGCACTTGCAGTTGGCTCATGGCTCTGTGGTATTCGGTTTCAGGCTCAGGGATTTCAACCAGCCGGCGCTGCTCCTGGGAGGAAGGAAGAGCGAGCTATACTTTTCTCATTGGCCCGAACAAAAAACAGAAGCCTCTGCTGGGGTTTGGGAGTGGTTTATGGGCTGAGCTCAGTGGCAGGGGAGCCCTCGCAATGCCAGAGGGAATAGAGCCGTATGGTGCGCGGTGCCTATTGCGGGAGAGAAGGAGCTGAGCTCAGGGTAATGCTGCCGCCGCCTGTGCGTCCGCTCGCGTCTCCCCGGGCCCATGTGCATGAAGGCTGCCGCTGCCTGCCCTGCCCGGCGCTGCCTCCTCATCCCGGCGCCGCTCTCGCTGCCTTTGTTTCTCTGTTTGCTTGCGGGTTTGTAGCGATGCGTGGCGAGTGCATTGTGGGTTTGCCTGGGAGTGTGGGCTCTGCGCTGGTTTATGGAGCGGTGTCTGTGTTGTTCCTGTGTTCCCAGCTCGCTGTGTTTGCTTAGTGGTTTAGCTTCATTTGTATCATCTCCCTCTCTCCCTTTTTTTTTTTTTTTTTTTTTTTTTTTTAAATCTCTGTGTTTGTTCTTCCTCGTGAGTTTGCAGGTTACTCCATATTTCTTCGCATCATTTCTCTAACAGATTTCCCCAGATGTTTGGTGTTTTGTTTTTCTAATTTATTTTTTTTTTTTGGCGGGGGAGTGGGTGGGAGGGGGAAGTTCCCCTTTTCTCCACATCACAAATCCTTCCTCCAAAATAACAATACATTAACTGGACAAATTTCAGGCTTGTGGAGAACACAAACCAAACTCTTCAATCAGGAAGGGAAGCTCCCCCCAACAGATTACAAGCAGCTGCGTGTTTTAAAACCCTGACTGAGGCTGTGCAGGGAGATAAAGTGGAGTGTGCAGGGGTTGGATTTGATAACAGTTGTGAAAATGTTCAACTTGGGGCATCTTTTCTGTCGCTTGTATTTTCAGGGTGTAACTCTGGTCAGGTCTTCTCCCCACGCCTGAGGTGGGATTGTGTTCCTGTAACCACTGTACCTGCCCCGGCCCGGGGCGCTGTGGCCACAGCACACAGTGGGATGTAGTTCCTAGATTTCTTTCAACATGGATGCTGTGTTATGGCTTTTTTTTTTTTTTTTCCTCTCTTTTCCTTTTTTTTTTCCTTTTTTTTTTTTTTTTTCCTTTTCCCCACTGTTGTTATGGGAAACCCCGAAAAGTAGTTGAGTGTTTCCCCAAATTAGCAGCTGTTGGTGATGAGAAGCCGCTGGGGCTGGAGCCGAGCGGTGCCTGAGATGAGCTGTGGCATGGAGTGTGCTGGGACCATGTGACTGCGGTGTACATTGGAAGAGGAAGCTGTAGAGGTCAATGCAAAGGCATTGTGCCAGACTCTGGCAACCAGGGAGAGAGGCTGGATGGCGGAAGATCCTCCCGCAGGCTCCCGAGCCGGCCGGGAGCTGTTGGGCTTGGACAAAAGCAGGCCTGGGAGATTAACAGCATAAATGAACGCGTGGCTTGTTTGTGGATGGAAAGAAAAACAGTTTGTTTTCCAAATGCTTTGCAGGTTTTTATTAATCGCCATGTGACTCTTTGACTAAAACCACCTTTACTGGAGTGGAAATTGTGTTTAGAGAAGTTTCAAGGAAACAGAGGGGGAAATGGGGAAAAACAAGGAAAAGAAAGAGTTGCGTGTTCACAGTTATACCTGCTTTGGTGTTTCCTCACAAAACTAAATTGTAAGTGCTTTGATTTGACAGGATTAGAGCCCGTTATTTCCTCTCTGAACGTAAACAGTCTGACTGCTTCAGGTTTAGATTATTGACTGCTGAGGAATAGCTAAAACCAGCTAATGCCCAGGCCGTGTTTACTCTTCCAGAATATCTTAATTCCGTGGGTGATAGTTGGTAGGTAGCACCGTCTAGAAAATTTTTGTTGTTAGTGTGATGTATTTTATATCTGGCCTTTTGGAAACCGAAAATAATTGACTCCATAAGGATTTGAATATTTTACTTTAAAACAACGTGAACCTCTAATACTCAGCACTGCTTACAAGCTGAGAATTTCCACGCTGATTTTTTTTTTTTTCCTAATGAGCAATAATTATTCAATCTGTGACTTTTTGCAGTTTGGCTGGAAGAAAGGCAACTTCCTTTCTGGGCTTCTTTTATTGTTTTTAAATTCTATCTGACTTGTAATCAACAACATCTTGGTAGAGAAAACATAAAAGGAGAAATTAAAAAAAAAAAAAGTGTTTGGGAGGGAAGGACTCATATTTTGAAATGGAGCATATTGAGAGTGTAGACAGCTTCTTGGCTAGCTGTGATTTTTGAAGCATCTGAAATACCCCAGGGGCAGCAAAAGCTTCTTCCTGCTTCTGAAGGATTTTAAAAAAAAAAAAAAATTAAAAAAAATTCCAGAGTGGGCAAGAGGAGAGACGTATAATTGCACAAGGAGAGGTTTTAATTGTGAGATGAAGGCGCAGGACCTTTTTTGAAGCCCACAAATTGACTGTCTTCATGACAGCATTGCGTATCATTCTGTCAACTCCGGCTCGGGATGTGGTTGCTAGGCAGCGGCTCTTATGGACCCAGAGTGGCTGTGATTTGCCAGCCTTCTGCAGACACATGGTAAGGTCCTTCCCAGCCTATCATCTACAGGGACTTCTGCACGCCGGCTGCATACTGCTGAGCTTCTCCTACCTGAATGTGAGCAGAAAAAGACACACTTAAATCAAACCTTTTTTTTTTTTTTTTTTTTTCCTTCCCCTTCCCTTCCCTTTTTTTTTTTTTTTTTTTTTAAATAATAAATCCCCTTCCGGTAGCGTTTCCATAACTCCCCTTAAAAACCAAAGCAAACACCCCTCTCCCTTAAAAAAAAAAAAAAAGGGCAAAAAAATAATAATAAAAAAAAAAGCCATGAAACGGAGACCGGAACAAGGAAAAGAGGTTAGTGGGTTAAGTGGTGTGTGTTTCCTGCGTTTGCAAAGGTGCCTACAGTGAGGAGGGCGGCTGTGATTCGGCCATTAGTTACAGATGGTGGCTGCAGGCTGGAGATTCCTGCAGCCAGACCACAGCTCTTGTGTCTTTTCCAGCAATGCAGACTTTAAACTGCTCAAATCCTGTATCAAGACGGCGTAAAAAAAAATAGTGGCTTTGATACTTAGCGTGGTTGCCAGCTGGGTCCTTTATGTATTTTGATGCAGAATGCCTAGAAATGGGAACAAAAAAAGGAGTTAGTTTGCCAAATGAGGTTTCTGTCCCCTAATCCTTGCAAAAATGGCATGAGTGGCAAGTAGGTAAAGAACATTCAGGAGGATTTATAAGCAAATTAGATTTTTCAAAACTTTGAAGCAATTTGTGTACAACTTTTGGTGAAGGTTTGTGTCTCTGAAATGATGAAGGAGAGCATTAAACAAATCACCCCAGGGACTGGCAGTGGCATAAGAAATATTTCTGAACAGCCTAACTTTTAATGTTTTTCTATTCCATAACTCTGAAAGCTTTAATTCCTCTCGTATGAACAGCACCATCAGACATGGAGATACACATTTTTCAGCAGAAACCTCGTTACCTTCATGAGACAAATTCCTGTACTGTAAATGCAGAAACTTAATTGGTGGAAGCAGCATTGCACAGGCAGTTAACCTCTGCAAATTAAGATGTGAAAAATACTGTTCCAGACTGATTCATTTTTGTCCTTCACTCTGCTTGCAGGTACTGTTTGATGAGTGTGAAAGGATGCTTCACTGATTTTCATATTGATTTTGGTGGCACTTCAGTGTGGTATCACGTTTTCCGTGGGGGGAAGGTAGGTGAACCATTTTCGATATTTGGTTTTGTTTCTCTGTGCCTCTTACAGAGGGGAGGGCTTCTTTTTTTTTCTTTTCCTTTTTTTTTTTTTCCCTTTCTTTCTTGCTCTTTTTTTTTTTCTTCCTTAAGGGGATCAGCCAGTGATCAGACTGTTTCAGCAGCTTTGTTGATATACACAGAGTTTACTGAACTGGGAGGACAGCACTCACCGTTATGAAACAAACAAGTGATTTATTTGAAATACCGAATGTGTTATTTGCTGGTGGTGGTGCTTTTAGGCTCGCTGTTGCTGTGTGGTCCAGAAGTGTCTTGCAGAGAGATGTGGCTGTGTGTACCCTTGTTGGGTCAGAGTGCCCTCACAAGTCTCCTGTAGCTAAAGCTTCTGTTCCTTTTAGAGATTCCACATTGCTTTGGTGTGTACAGCACAACAAGCCAGAACTGACACATTAAAGGATACAGAAGCCTTAAAATGCACAGCATGTGCAGCTATATTGACATCTCTCCTGGTTTAGGATGCTTTTCCCAGCTGTAGTGTGGACAGTGTATGGGGGGAACTGAAGTCAGTCAGTGGTAAAGATCCTGTAGCTCAGCGCAGCTCTACCAATACACTGTTCTGAGCTGCAGGTAAACCACAGGCAGCTTCTGAGTAAGATATTTCTGGAAGAGAGATGACAAGTGACAGTTACCCAGCCACTTGCAGCACGTGGGCTAATTGCTGCTGCTGTCTGTGTGTGCCTCTGTGTACAACACCTGGAAAACAAGTGTTCCATGCAGGAAGCTGCTCATTTTCCTAACACAAGGTAACCTTGGTGGAGTCTCTCAGCTGTTTCTTTTTGTTGACTCTTGGTAATAGTTAAATCTTCATTTTTTTTTTAGATCTTCTGGCTGATTCCACCTACTCTGCAGAATCTAGAACTCTATGAAGAATGGGTTCTCTCAGGAAAGCAAAGTGATATCTTTCTGGGAGACAGGGTGGAACGGTGCCAAAGAATTGAGCTGAAACAAGGCTACACGTTCTTCATTCCTTCAGGTATCCCTGTTAACTAACCTTCTGGAATGACTGAGATTGTGTTTTACTAACAGTAAAACAAGTCTTCACATCTTAACCCCATACTGAGCTCTTCATTTGCTGTGGTAGAAGAAAGGCCAGGGACTAAATGTGCTTCATTTTCCAGAAATTAAGACTGATAGAAAATGTACTGTGAGGAAGTGTGTGCAGTGGTCACGTGTGTGTACTGGGAGAAAGGAGAGAGGAGTTGGGCCACTGGAGCTGTCAGTTCACCTGTTCTCATCAGAGCTGTACTGACTGCTGCTGTTAGCTTTCTGGGCAAGACAGTTTTCTCTTTCTGTGATCTCTTCTGGCAGGTTTCACCTACAGTTCAGTAATTTGCTTCTTTGCCTCTATCTGAAGCCGGAGGTGGGTCTTGATTTCCTGGTGGAGCTCAGGAGAGATTCCAGTCCGTGGGAGAGTGGCTGCTGTGCTCCCTCAGGTTGCTTCTTGGGGAAACAGCTTCATTGTTATAACTCTTCAGGATTTCTGATGATGGAGATGGTGCTGAATCTGGACATCTTCCAGCAGCCCAGCCACACTCAATTTTACACCGCTGCCCACCTCAGTAACTGTGTTGCGTGATCCAGGCTCATCTTGCAAAGCCACCAAATAGTTGTTGCTTTGAAGGCTGATGCTTCAGCCCTTTCTGCTCCTGCCTGAATTGGATTAAGGATGGTGGAATGTGTAACAGCCCTCATTTAAGATGATATCAGACTTTGCTTTCCGTGACTATTATGGGACTGGAAGTTTGTTTATAGTAGTTTAACACATTGCCTCTGTCTATTGGATCTTACCAGGGAAATAGACTTTCTGCAAGAGAGAAGGGCAGGCTGGTAGTATTTCAGCTCTGAAATTAATTATTCTGTGGAGATAGGATTATTATTTTTTAACCCTAGAGACAGAGAGAAGGCAGGTCATGCAGAGACGGGGACAATGTTCTTCTCATCTGGGGAGTGTTGTTAGGATCAATTGAAGGCCACAAATGTGCACATTTCTAAGTATTTGGTAAGGATCAACCTGGGAGATGACAGGCAAAATGACTTTGAGGGTGGAGGAGTTAATCTGTTAAAGGAATTAGGTCTCGCCTTGAAGCCGGTCAGAATGTGCCGTTACTGTTTGAACTGGGTGTTTGAGTGTGGCTGTGCTGTTTGCTTAGATCCCATTACTGCATCTTCTATTTATCTCCATCCTCCTGTGAAAAGCCTCCTACAAGTAAGACTTTCTGTATGTCAGTTTAGTCATGTTCAGCAGCTGGAACACTGCAGGTTGTGGGAGCTTGGAGAGGACACAGCTGTAACATGGTGGCTGCCACAAAGTGATTCCAAATGGGTTTTTGACTGTGGTTTCTGTTTTCTTAGGAAAGCCCCAAGTACAGAAATGCCAATACCTCAGACATTTTAGGCTCCATGCCAGATTTGAAAGGCATTTATGAATAATTTCTCTGTAAGCACCTCATACATTCAAGGGTTTTTGCTCTGCTGTATTTTGTTTGGAAAACTTATTTGCAAATCTCTTATTTGTGTGAAAGGGCATTATTTCTGCCTTTGTTTTAAGAGTATGGAAATGCCTAATTAAAGGCTGTTCCAGGTCACTGAATTGAGCACAGCTGTGTAAAACAGGTCAATTCCTGTGACCTCTTTGCTCTGGTTTGTGCACATATCATGTTAGTTAATGTTTGAAAGTGGTTTTTATGTGCTTTAGAAGTGTTCTTAGTGTTTAGATTCTGTTTATGGGTGTCTGTAAAACCAGCGTGTCCTGTATTTTCAATTGAGCCTGATAAACCCTTGACCAGCCTCAACTCATCCGTGAGGAAATACCTTCTAATTACAGGTTTGGTCACAGAAAGTGTAGAGGAATTAGTGCTCAGCTGGGCTGTGAATGGGGAACATTTCAGCAAGGGACTTTCCCATAAAATATCCTGCTCTGCTCCTGCTTTCAAGTAATTTTTGGGAGTAGTCCTAGAAATGCTGTTATACCATAGCACTGTGAGGGTGAAGTAGATAGAGAAGACTGTAAGAAGACAAGTGGGGGAGTGAAATCACAGACTGCTGGGAAATGGAAGGTTTGCCTGAGAATCTGGGATCAGCAGCAGATCCAGTAAATCCCTGAAAGTACAAACCACTTGGACAAGAATGGGGATCATTCTTAAGGAAGCCATAATTATAGTGTTCGCCAGGGCCTCAGGGTATTTCCCTCTCCATCACTGCCATCATCCTTTCAGGATTAAGTTTAAACCAGTAGATTTTTACTGGTGTTTGTAACCCTGCAGAGCACCGAGAGTGTGATCCCAGCTGTGGCATCGGGGAGGAACTGAGCCCAGTATTGTCAGTACAGTGAGCTGTTATGGGCCAAGGTGCATTTTTCAGCATTTTAGGAGTTCCTCCTAAATCTGGGGAGGGGGAGAATAAGCTGGAATTCTGAGGGATGCTCTTGTAGGGGCCCAGCTGTACCCTGGGGGCCCATAGGGCTGCTCCACACCAGCGATGCAAGTTCTCATCTCTCACTTTACTGATTTCCACTGGTGAGTCAAGGATGATAACCTGCATGATAAAGTCTCTGGTAAAGTGATAAAATCAAGTAGGAACCTGGCCTGTTCCATTAATGTAACTGGTGTCAGTGTAATTGTTGATTGAGGAATACACACATTGTGCCATTCTGAGGTTTATGGCCAGATTAAATTCATGATGTTAGACCAGCTGAAGGTTCAAGGGGAGAGGAGGCAATAATTGATACCAGTGTCAGGGAATGATTTTTAATTTTTTTTTCTGTAGATCTCAAACTGTTGTTTTGCCAGGATGGGAGCAAACTTTTTCCTTATACAGGGAATGTGCTGCGGCCCCAGGATATTTACACTGTGTATGTTACCATGGGCAGAGTTTAATTTGTAAAGTTTTCATATGGAAAACATTCACCACAGATGAAATCTGTTCCAGGTAACACATCTCACTCTGGGATAGTGGACAGGGGATGCTGCCTATCTGACTCACATGCCAAATAAAAGGGAAATTCTTTATTAAGTGTTTCAGGTGAAAACTGTGATGATCCATAAGAGAAAAAGCATCATTTCAGTGCTCAATTATTGTCTCAATAGGGAAACAACAACATTTTACCACTCACAGTCAAATCTAGAGCTTGTCCAGTACTATTTTTGCTGTAGTTTTCTTCTGCACCATGTGATGGCTTTTCAGGGGGGATGTGTGAAGTGTCTGGAGTCTGTTGTGGTGGTGTTAGGCAGTAGTAATTAAGGCATCTCTCACCACTGTGCTGGGACACAGAGAATCAGTGTTTGGGCAGAATCCCTCAGATTTCTACAGCTCAGGATTTCTGTGGACAAGTGTTTTTGGCTTTACAGGCCAATTTCTCTGTTACATCGTGACTGTTCCTCCGCAGCCTTTTTGAAATACCACTCACTAAGTTAATGCCAGTTAACCAGGTTTTTTATCTGCAGCCCTTCTCCCTTTATAAGTGTTTTCTCCTTTTACATCACTGCATGACTTTACTGGAACCTTTCTCTCTCCTTCTCTTGCCCTTCACCCTCCACTCCAGTCTTTATTCTCTGTAAACTGTCTTACACTTCTCTCCTTGCACTTGTTTTCTCAAGTGGTGCATTCATTGATTTCCCTCTCTCTCGGTCTCTGGACACCACATTAGTTTCTCTCGTGTTCTCCTAAACATCACTGTTACCTAAACCCAAGCTCAAATTTAAGCATACACAAAAATTTATCTTTTTTTCAATCCACTTACTCTTTTAAATCTTTGTCTTGCTGAATATGTAATTCTGATCGTGTGTGTTGGACCTCTGACATGGATGTTGTCTTTCTCCTCCTGCTTGTTGTACTTTACAAGCAAGATTTTTGCCCTCATTTGAAATATTTTAAACTTGTTTGCTTTTCTCTCAGTTTCTTGGCAGGCCTCTCTTTCAAGAAATGACCTTTTCTTTCATGCATGTGTATGTGTGTCTGCTGCAGACACTTGTACTTCAAATTCAGGAGAGTTTGCACATGTAAAATTGGTACATACAAAAGCAGCCAGCTTGTAGTATCTTGTAGAAAATGTGTCTTGCAGTGGTTTTGCCTATTAATGCCATGAAGTCAGAGAGCAGTCAGCATCCTGGAGAGGTGAACTGCAGCCAGTTCTGGATTGGCACTGATGTTGTCTGCCAGAACACAAATAAACTTGGATTTTATTCTTTTCTCATGAAGACCAGTTTTGCTGACCTCCGAGGTAGTTGCCACACTCGTGGTGGATACAAGTTGATTCCAGGGTTTGCACTGTGATTGGTCTCAGAAAATTTGCAAACATCCTGGTTTTGATTCCTTTGGGAGATGGCTGATGCTGTCAAGGGTTGCTCTGTCATCCTCTTTCTTACAGCCTTTTCCTGAGCCTCTGTCACTGCTCAGAGCAGCTGTGGGCTTGGGTCTTCTGATCCTTTTCAAATCTGTAGCTTTAATGTGAGTCCTGGAAGAGGTGGGAAGTTGAGATGTTGAGGTATCTGATTAGGCATCACAGAAGACTTCTGCAGTGCTGATTTATTCAGCATTCCTTCAATCAAAATCCAGACAGGGTAACCTGCTGTCAACTGGATGATGTTCCTTTCTGGTTCTTCTTCAAACTTCTCGTGTTGCTGCATGCAATTTTATAACAGTTGTGTTTCACCTGGGAGCTGGCAGTGATCCACTGAGGAGTAGGCTGTTTGTTTTACTTTATTTTTCTTACCTTCTCTGTACTGCACTTCAGGGCCTTTGGCATGGAAACATGCTGTTAAAGTCTCTCTTAATTATTGTGGTAACCTGAGAGTCCTCCAGAGTTCCTGTCTCCAGTCAGATGCAGAAATAATGACCTTTCTCAGATGAATGTTCTTGGGAAGGAGAGTGGACAGACAGAGATGTTCTGTGTGGACTGCAGGCAGCTATTTGCAGGGATTTCAGATGCTGTCACAGTGGTTATCAGTGGGATTTTGCCTATTAGGAGTGTGTGGTCCTAGGTCACCTCTGCTGTGCCAGTGAGAGTTTGATGGATTATTGTGTGATGGGGCCAGAAGGTGGCACAGAGCCCTTACAGCAGGGAGAATGACAGGCTATTAAAATCTGGCCAGTACATTTTTTGCAGGGTGTTGTGGTGGGGCTGCAGAGCTGCTGGGCTATTTTTGGGTTGCTGTTTAGTTTTTCCCATTCTGTGTGCTTCCACTGACATTACTGGAATCTCTGTGCTTGGAACCTCAGGGACCACATGAAGAAGATTGGTGGAGAGGATCAAAGAGGAGAGAGGCTTTTTGCCTTGAGTGGCTGCTTTCAGATGGAAGGTGACAGCTTGATGTTGGATGCTTGGTTCTGTACCTAATGCAGAGCTCTGCCTCATTCTTAAAGACAATTTAAGACTGAGAGTTGCTGTATTGCCTGTAATACCAGGGCAGAATTAGTAAATTTTTTACTTTAAAAATGTAAACATGATCCTTTCTTGATCAATTTGGTTGTGGGCACTGTTAAGATGCAGTCATTCTTCTTTTGAGACTTGCTGGCAGTTCCCACTCTCAGGTTATCTTTTCAGTCACTTTTTATTTTTGAGACATATATATTTCATCTTTTCTACCCCAGGTTGTTGTAGAATTGCAGGGAAATGTGTGGCGACTTCTATATCACAAGGCAAAATACCAGTTCAGTTACTAATGGAAACAGATGCAGCATAGTTTTGGCTTGGAGCTTGTAGGCTGTTTGCCCCATAGCTTTATAAGTTAATATTATTTTTCATTATTGTCAGATGGAAGATTGCATCCTTGAGTAGGAATTTGCAGCCCACTGAAATCTTCTAACAAGTTTGCAATGTTTAATAATACTTGTTTTATAAAATTCAGAAGATAATGAGATCATATCTTTCTTTTAACTGTTCAGAAAAAACGTTTGTTACTGTTAATTTTACCTTCTTGATTTCCTAGAGATGATAACATCTAAATATTCAAGTGTATCTTAGGAGTGGTGGAATACTTCATAACTGTAAATCAGCTGAGAGCATTTCTGAGTCTCCTGAATAGAATTCCTGCTCAGTGTTGACTTGGCTTCCTACACTAGGATTGTTTTGGGAAGGAAAAAACACTTACTGATCGCCAGGAGCTGAAATAAAAACCATCAACTTCAGAAAAACCAGAAGTGGATGGTCTTCTTACTGAGGCTTGCCATGAGGACTGTGAGCAGTGAGTGTGCAGTGCCTGCATTCCCAAATCCATTTATCCCACAGGACTGGGCAGTGGCTGTGCCAGAGCCGGGCTGGTTCCACCTTCACTGTGGTGTCACCACTGTTGGCACAGGCTGCCTGGGAAATGGTCACCCATGGGGAGGAACTTTCCTGGTGGTCATCAAAGCCACACAGTCAATGCCCTCCTCTCATCTGCAGGATTTAATTGTAGCTTTAGGTAATACTCAGCAGGTGCTTTTTGTTTGTGGCTTTCAGACAAAAATTAACAATTTCTTGTTCCATTGACCTTTGACTTTTTCAGTCCTTATTCCAGCTGTTCTGATATTATTCCGGTGCTTTTCTTAGCATTAAGGATAGAATTAAATTTTTGGCGTTTTTCTCTGTTTTTGAGACAATGACCAAGAGGTGAGATACTATCTCCCATCTCCCACGAAACCATGGAACACAGAGGGCTGTGCAGTGCAGCAGGAGCAGGGTTTGTGTGAGCAGCACAGAGCAGCCGCTGAGAACTGATGAACTCACTCCAGAGCTGTTGATATTGGAGGCTGTGTGGCAAGTTTGTGCTGTGAGAGCTGTAAGTCAGACACACAGGAACAGACATGACAGGCTGTTCAGCACAGGGACATGATCTAAAATGTCAACAGACCTTCAGTTCACCCAGCAAAATGTAATGGCCCAGGTGAAGGTGAGGCAGGGCTGTGGTGGGTGACATTAAAGCAAATCCCTTGGCTGTCCTTTTGTCACAACCATCCGTGCAGCACCTCCTGTTCTGGAGGTTTGTCTTCCCCTTTAAAAACCGTGGTAACTGGGGGAGCTGACAAGATGGGTGTTTTTGTTTGCAAATGGTCACAATGAACATTCATCCTCCTCAGTTTATTTCTGAGTCGTGCTGTAGCTAAGCTGTGGGAATGGATTGAATGTGCCATCCAAGCTTCTCTTTTCTCAGAGCTCATTTCCACAATACATTTCCCTGATGGAAACTGTTTCCTGTTTTCTGCTCATCTCTCTTTCCTCCTACTTCTACTTTTCTGCTGCTGACCCTCCAGTTTTTCTCCTGGTTAATATTAGAACAAGAGATTTTCATGTTGGGTTTTTTTCCTCTCTGACATCTGTGCCAATATTGCTGGGATTTTGTACCTTGTCAGTTTTCCCATCTCTTTTGTGTAACCTTGCCCATTCTGTCCTGTGTCCCTGGAATCCACCTCTTGGTGCTCATGTCTCTGCAGTTTCAATTATGCACGTACGTTCCTCAGGCAAGTGGAAGCTATTTTGGGATGTAGTGTGACTGAAATGCTGCACAGCTGAGTGGCCAAAATCTATTTTATACTCAGGTGACTCCCCTGACAGGGCTGTGTCCTGCAGAGGGGCTGAGCTGGATGCTGCCTGTGGGAGCACACGAACTGCAGGAAATCTGGGATTCCCCAGGACTGAGCTCAGCACTTCAGCGGTGAGGGGATGGTACCCACAGGCATCATCTGTACCTATCCCTGAGCTGTGCCTGGAAATCATCCCTGCCTTGGCCAGGGGTAGGAACTTGACTTCCCAGGGTGTTACAGCAGATGACTTTGTTGCTTGCTCTCTCATTTATTTTATTTTCCCAATCCTGATGGATTTTAGTGATGGGTTTTGCTACTGACAACTGTGTCATTAACAGCAATATTTTTCAGTCTTGTTATTAGAAATACTTGCATCTTGAAGGACCTAGTGTTCAGTTAATTCAGCAGCTGGGAGCTGAAGGTACTAATTGCTTGTAAGTTGTTTAGTCCTGGATTATAAATGCGAGTAGGGAATTAAAGACCTTCTCCACGGAACCAGAGGTTGTTTCAGATACTTTACAGAATATTTTATATTTGCTCTGTAGCAGCTCTGCAAGCAGAGATGTTTGAAACTGTATTTGTGTTCATTATTCTTCCTGTTGAGGGTTTGTCAGGCCTGGAACACCGTTTGTTGGAGCATTGGCTCAAGCCAGTGATACATCCTTCCACATTTCTCCCAAAAATATTGAGACTACTACCAAGAAAGTCTAGCAGTTATTAACACAAAACCCCTTGGCATCTCGTGGGGGTAGAGTTGAGAAGTCAGGGAAGGTGTGATGAGAAACCCAAAGAGCAGGAAACAATGAAACCAGCTGCAATCCAGTGTGAAATGTTCACTGAGGAAATATAACTTGTAGGAGAAGGCTACTGTGGAGTTTCAGTGGAAGCATCCACTCAGAGAATAACTGCATTGATGGAATTTAATTTCATTGATTATTAAATGAAGAGATATCTCCTTTTAACCTTTCAAATAGGACAACAATCAGCTCAGTTACTCCTTTTAATTAAGTTGTAAATATTTGATAACAAACTGTATTTCAAATGATGTTGATTATTTCACTAAAATAACAGCTCCACTAAGGTTGGACACCTGTGCTGAGAGAACTCTGTGGGAAGTGGTGCTGAGGACTCCTCAGTGTTCTGCTGATAACTGCCTGGTTCTGAGCTGTCTTCTGCCACCACTCAGGTGTGGGCCCATGAAAGTCATTTCACTTTTTCAAGTTTCAGTTTCTTCATCTCTAGACCTGGCAGTTAAGGTGTATTGGTCACGCAAACCAGCTCTGTGTTTCAGCAGCCAGCCAATAAGTTGTCTGTGGGGACTCAGATTTGCCTCAGTGCGTGGTTTCCATTCTTTCCCCCAGCCACAGAAATCTTTGTTTGCCCAGTGGGAGCAGTGGCCCAAATTTCTTTGACCTTAGATTTGTTTTCCTTCCCAAAGACTCGGATGAAGATCATTTCTTTTTCTAGTAGTTTGATCTTAGTACAAATTGATGTATTTTGTGTGAGGTGCTGAACTACTTCAGCTGTGAAGTATTTATAGTGTTTATGTGTGTAGCTGCCACCCTACCCTTACATGAAAAAAAAATTCATCTCTAGTTGATTGTTCTTGATTTGGAGGTAATAAACAAGCTGGATCACTGTAACTGACATTATACTGACCAGAGAAGGAAAGATGGAATAATTCTGAGAGCTGCCAGAGCCATGAGCCACCCACTGGTTTTATGTGCATCACATTTAGTGTGTGGAGTCAGACCTGTAAATGGAGTGAAACCTGGAACAGGTTCCCCAGAGGGGCTATGGAGTCTTCATCCCAGGAGATGCTGAGGAGCCATCTGGACACAGTTCTGTGCAGCTGCCTCTGGGTGGTTCACGAGGGTTGGACCTCCAGAGGCCCCTTCCAGCCTCTACCTCAGAAATTCAGAAAAATGTATCCAGAGGGATGGGCTTGTGCTTCCAGGAAGAAAACTCTAGTGCTGATTTCTTTTCTTTCCTATCACTGTCCTCCCAACATGTCCTTAAAGCCCCAGTCCTGCAATCTGCTGTGGCTCAAGGACTTCCCAGACAGAGCTTTGCAGGCCTTTATGGTTGAAAAATTGTTGTGGAGGAGCACTTTTGTGGCTGCTGGCTGGAAAACCCTCTGGGCTGAATGGCTCCTGCTCCCTCACTGATCTGGAAGTGAGGGAAAGCTGCCACAGCTTTAATGGAAAGTACTGCACAGTCAGGAGAAAATTGACTGCCCCCCATGTTGCTTTGCTGTCTGCTGGTTTATAAATTGTAATGCTTTTCATTAAAAAAGAAGAGGAAAAAAAGTGTCAGGTCTCTGTGGGTCCCAGATCATTAGCAGGATCAATTCCTTTTTCACTGCAGAGATCAGAGGCTACAGTCTTGCATAGCCAGAGCTTCAGCTCCTGACAGACCAAGCAAACAATGCAGAGGCAGAAGAGCTGGTGTGTGGCTGCCTGAATTGCTGTGCCTGGATTTTCGTTGTGACAGAAGATTCTTTGGAGCCTGTGAAATTAATTCAGTCCCTTGCAGGAGTGGGTCAGAACAGTCTCATCAGCCTCAGTACCGGAAATGTTAAATCCCTTAACTCGAGGCTTACAGTGAAAAAGATTTCTCAGTTACTTGAGGAAGCTGATCTTAGGTGATGAAACTTCCACCTCTGAAGGAGGGCTGGTAATATTTTGAAATCTTTTACGTCTGAAGGTGTGTTCTGGTGCTGGTGTGAAGGAAGTTTGGTGTGCCTCAGTCCAGTTCCACAGCTTTAGCCCACCACCACTGCTGACATGGTTTGCAGCCATGCTGGAGGTGCCAGTCTGAGAGCCAAATGTATGGAACAGACTGAATTTACTTCTTAGTCATGGATGTGGTTGAGTCATAAACTTGCGTGTGCTCAGTAAACACTGTAAGTGTTGGGTGAATAAATAGAAGAAGTGATTTACAGAGGGTTGTAAGACTGCACGTCACAAGGTGCCCTTCTGCTATGACTAGTCCTGAAATGTGGCTGTGAGCATCCCGTTTAACCTTTCACTGCTTTAACCTCTCATCCCCAGCACAGTGGGATGCAGGGGGTTGTTAAAATTTGCTTATAAATTGCTCTGTAATGCTACATAGCACGAGGCATTCTCAGTTCTTTGCTTTCCCTCTCTAGGGTGGATACACGCGGTTTATACTCCGGTAGATTCTCTGGTGTTTGGTGGAAATATCCTGCATAGCTTTAATGTTCCCATGCAGCTTCGCATCTATGAAATTGAGGACAGAACAAGGGTAAGGATACTCGATTCTCTTTTTTAACTGAGCAGTTCTTTGTGACTGTGATCTGTCATAGTCTCTCCCTTGTATTCCCTTCTGACAAACAACAACTGACGGGATCTCCGTGTCAGAGTCGTTGAAAAAAGAGGTAAACATGAAGTAATGAGACTTTCAAATGTTGGTTATTTTTAGTGGGATTTACTCATGTGCTTCCCACAGATGTGTCCCTTCTGTGTCTTTTGTCTGCCTGTTAAACTTTCATAAAACACCTTTCCTATGCACAAAAACATATTGCACTTTACAGACCTTTGTACCAGTATTTCTGGCAACCCTCTGCTTCTCACCTCTCTGTGCCTGCCTGGGGCAGATGTGCCTGTACCTGATCCTGGAGAATTCAGCTGCCCACAGCTGAATTGACAGAGCTGTGCAGAAATTGTGTATGAAATGACACCTTCTGTAACTGGCAGTCACTACAGTGACTTGATAGCATGCAAGAATTTCTTGGAATGGAGAGTCTGGGCTGGGACATTGATCTGAACATTGTGATGTTCATGTGGCTGTAGTAGCTGCCTGAGGCTCGGGGAGGTTACTGTGCCACCTCTTTGTTGGGAGTGACAGTTTTATCCTTGGTTAATAAACAGGGCACCTACTCATCATATCCTTTGAGTTTCAAAAAGCAGCAGGATCTGAATGAAGTGACTGTTCCAGTTGGTTGTTAAATAACCTGTGCAAGGCCCTCGTGGCATTCTGATATAAAAATGGACCAGAGGGATGTGCAATCCAGATGGGGACTATTTTGGAGGCCTCACTCTGAGACAATGCTGACAAACCACTGACTCAGGTGCCAGCTCTGGTGTTAATGGAGATTTGGGCTGGGAAAATGGCAGGAAATTGCCATTTTTGAGTCTTAAAGTGGTGTGTTGTGGACACTGTTGTTCACCCCTACAAGAGGGCACAAATCTTTCTGGAAGTTGGCTTTTACCCCAAATTGCTTTCTTTGCAGTGAGAGTGCATAGGCCTGAAGCAAATACAAATTGTTTTGAAGTATGTCTCTAACTCAGTGGGAGTGAGGTGTCCTCCCCCCAGCCTCCCTGGCCTCCCAGCAGGTACAAGGCCTGGTAATCCTCACATTGCCAAACAGTGGTGGGAGCACTCGGTTTCCTGGAGTGACTTTAATGAGGAGAAGCAGAAAAATGAATTTTTAGCGAAAGGGAGATGGGGACAAAAGCTGAAATTTAGGAAGAATTAGAACAGAGGGGTGTGGCAGAGAGCTGAAGCAGAGGTAGAGACCAGAGTGGATTCAGCCTGGCTTTGAATAGGTGAGAGTGTCAAGTGTCTTGAGAAAGTGCAGAGGGACTTGGACAGGAGAATTGGGGTGACAGAAGCAGGAGGAGGCTCACCGTGGGCTGGCAGAGGTGCTGGGCACAGGAAGGTTTCCAGAGGGACTGTAAATAAGAACCAGCAATACCTGCTGGGAGACACTTCAGGTGTGCAGGGGAGAGAGGCTGTGTTGTTGCTGGGAAGGATGTTTGCACAGGCAGCTCACATGGGGGAACAGAGAAGGGGACTGGGAGGGAGGATCAATGCCAGAAATGAGTTAATTCCATTGAACTCTTTGGGGAAGATGGGCAGGAAATCGTCTTTTTTTCCCTTAAGTTGTATAAAAACTGACATTTTGTTCACAGAGGACTTGAGCTGCCCAAGATCACACACATTGGGTTGTAACTGCTCAGTTGTGCTTCACATCAGGCCCTTCTCCTTGGGAAGTTGGGTGCAGCTTGAATTTTCTAAGCTTTTTATGCCAGCAGGCAAAACTCCTTATAACAGTCAAATATTTTGGTAACTTCCAGGAATTAACCAGCCAGTTACACTGAAATTTACTGGCACCTTCATCCTGTGAGGAGGTTCTGGGAGTTGGGTATCTGCAACTTCAAAAATGTCCTGTCACCATTAATTGGGAAAGGGATGCTGCAACATTGGGAAATCCCAAATCAGACCTTTGTTCTTGTCATTTTTTGTTTAAATTTTCTTCGAAGTCTGTGCAGTTCTTAATAATTTTCCTTGCAAAAATACTGGCATGCTTTAAAAAAGACCAAATAAAAGCCAACAGCCCAGAATATCCATGACTTGCCAGAAGCACTTGGATGTTGCTGTGTGCTGGCGACACGTTACACACAGGCTGTACCTGTGCTCACAAACTTGTGCTCATGGGCAGATGTATAACATCAGAACTGTGTGAATGGTTGAAGAATATCAGGAACTTCAGGACAGAAACAAAATAGAAGCCATGCAGCTAAGGCATACAAAAGTTTGATAAAGGGTGGGAATATCAATACTGTGATTTAGAAATAATAATTGTCCCCCCCCAACACCTCCCCATCAAACTAAAAATATCATGTAGGAATCTTGAAGGGGAAATTGTTTCAAAACAGGATTCTGGTGTGTAGTACATTATTTGCTTTGTCAATCAAATTTTGTCATTTCTTTGTTGAAGTAATTCCATTCATACACTGGCTGGTGTGGCAGGCTCAGTACAGTGTAGTTCACCCAAATTTGCCCGTGTGAGCATACTGCAAATGAGTTTCTCATCAGTATTGATCTTTCCATTGTGTATGGCACAGAAGTAAATTACATGATGTGATTGACAAAGTAATTTGCCACACTCAAATCAAAGTGTAATACAGGTGTGCTTCCCCTCTTCATTTTGCACAGAGCAATTTTATGGAGGTTTCACTGTGTTTAAACCTGCTATGTAATGTTTAATCATCTTTGATTGCTGATATTCAAAGTCATTTTTATGCTAGGTGTAGTTGTTATTGTCTTAGCTCAGACAAGAATAAATACAGGGTTGAAATGGTAATGCTGATTTACAGCCTGATAAAATTGCCTAGTTTATATACTTGTCATGCTTATTCTAGCTTAATTCCTCATACCCCTGGGAGACTTTTTAAGAGGGTTGTAGCCATTTAAAAATAGTTTTAAGGAGTAATAAAAAACATGTCTATTGTTGGAAACAGCTCCTAATGTGCAATTGAGGTAAACAAATATTCTCCAGCCTTACAGTTCGTGGAGACTCTCATTTTGCAGCCTGGCTTTCCTGCAGGCCAATTAACAGCCAGTCAAACAGGCCAAGCTGTTTAGCTCTCTGCAAGCCCAGCTTGAGGAACTGCAGAGCAGGATGCCTTGCAGGGATTCATCATTTGGCACAGGGGTGACACAGCTCTCTATTGAAGAGGAAGAATGTGTCAAACTTACCCCTCAATTCATCTAAATTTAACTGCCTCAAAATACTGGGACGTGGTGGGAACAAGGCACTCTGAATATATACGTAAGGTGGTCACTCACAGATGATGGTGTTTGCTGTTCACTTGGTTTTCTGCAATGTAAAATAACATATTAAGTGGCTAGATTAATTTTTTTTTTGTAAATAATCATAAGTTGCTTTTCAATATTGTGATTAGATTGATTAAACACAAGTGGAGCTTGATGATTTTAAAAGGGCATTGTAGAAGAGATTATTACTTTTTTCAGGAAAACGTGTGTCTTACTTGCTTAGGGTTTTTGGTTTGTTTTTGGAGGGGTATATAAATCTCTAAAATAATTTCACTTTGAACTGAAGAAATGGATCATATTCCAGAGAGGATTTTTTCTTGCTCTACAGGAATAATTAATTTTTTTCTGTGGATTGTAAATTATTAATCACAGAAGTTAGAGCTGGAAATGCCTATTAGATGATCCAGTGTATTTCCCTGCTGGTGGGGAATTTAGTCCTCTGGCAGTGTCTGTATCAGATATTACACTTCGAACTCATCACAGAACATTTTTAATTTTTTTCCTTCTTTCTCTTATTCCCCCTCCCCTGCCCATAAGAGTTCCTTTGCCTGTGAGTGTACAATGGAAAGAGTATGGACATGCACATAATGCAGTTCACATCCATTATAATTAATAAATGTTCAGAGATATCCTAAAGAGCATATTCCTCTATACTTTTCCATAAAGCAAACTTTAAAAGTTTTTAAAGCTCTGTTGGAGTCTCTTTACTGGCAGAAGGCCCTGTAGATCTCTGCACAGTCTCTCTGTCTACAGATGGTAGAGAGAGCTCTTCCTTCTGAAGGTTTGTAAAAGCAAAGCCTTCTTGGGCAAACAGTGGATTACAGAGGCATGGAGGGATTTGCTGTGGGTTGGAACATTGATAGCGAGGCAATTAGGAACTCAAATTGAATATTAAAGATTGATATACATAATGGGAGCACTGCATGCATTACTGCCTTGTCTTTCACATTGAATTAACATTGGTAACAACTAAATTTGGTGAAGCTCAGAATCTGTCAACAAATGTTGAGCATTGATGTCTTTAATATTCCCAGGCATGTGGCTGAAAACCTTTTGAAGGCTGAGGGGTGGAAGGCGGCTTCCTGTTTGTAAGTCAATTCTTTGCAAATTTTGTTTCCTGCAGTGCTCTCTTGGAAAAATTTGAGTTCCTTTATTAGCATATATTTTAGCATGGATAATTTCCCCTGTGTTCCCTAATAGTCATAAGTGACTTGATCTCTTCTCTATGACAAATAACTAAACTAAAGGAGAAATTCTCTTCAATGCAAAAAGGCCCTGGGGTTAAATGTTCTCACATTTAGGGGGTTGTTGTTTGGCTGGTTGTTTTGGTTTTTTTTTTTTTCCCCTTTTCTTTTTTTCTCTTCTTTTTTGGTAAGTGTGCTTTGTAACAAACCACACAGGGAAACATTTGGAAAGGTGCAGCAGTTCTGGATGCATGGCCTGTATCAACAAGCAGTTCAGATTTGCAAGCTGTATTTGTACTGAATTGAAGGGATTTTAACTTCTGGGAATTGCCACGTAGTATTCAGTCCTTCACTGTGATACATCTAGTGTGACAACAGGGTATATTTTCCCTTCGTTACATTTTGTTTTACTGTTAAGAGTGTTTGCATTTCCTGTGCCCTGGGAACAGAGGCAAGTTCTTAGGCTGTCCACCTTGGGGACAAATGTGGGCATTCCAGTAAGTCACTGATGTGCTCAAGTGGGTGCTTTGATCAGCATGCAGGTGTTTGGACAGTGCCTGCTTTGCAGGGCTGAGTCTGAGTGTGCAGGTGCTGGTTTCGTGGCTCTGGTTAGACTTTGGGCTCTTGGCTGATCTGTGGTGGGTGGTGTTTGGGTTTTTCTTTCTGAGAGAATGCTCCTTTCTGGTGCAGTCCAGCTGGTCACTAAAGGTGGGTGTCCACCTCTGGGCTTAGGGAATATGCAGAGAATGTTTGAAAAAGCAGCTCCTGTAATCCCAGTGCAGTGTATGCATGTGAGCTTGTAAAATGCAGATTCCTGTGCCACCAGGGGAAAGAGGTGTACAGTGTAAGTACAAGTGCATGCAAGATGCATGGCATCCATTTTTAACAAATCACAACAAATGCACATATCTTCCTGCATTTTAGAAGCTTCCCAGGTCCTTCTGTGGTACAGTGACCTTCTACAGATAGAAAACTATGTTGGAAAGGAAGGAAACCCTCTTTGTTTTCTTTTGTATCTGAAACAGTCTCACAAACAACTAGTGTTGGAGAATTCAGCTTTTTGTGTGAGCACAACAGGTCTGAGATGTAAGAAAAAGTACACAGCTTGACAGGATCTTTTGTCAAAATCCTGCTCTTCTATCCTTACTGTGTTTGTGGCAAAAGCTAACCTGCTTCTAAAAGGTAAACCACATAAGGGATTTTTACTTTAGTGTGTAGTTGTCAAGAATTTGTGTGTTCATTTCTTTAATCAAATTGTTGAGGCAACCACAAATGAAAAAGATGAATTCCTTGCTTGACTCATTTTAGGTAATGTTGCCATTTTGATAAAAATCCTGTGATAGCGTTTAGGAGATGAAAACCCATGCCTTTATTTTAAGTTTTAGTGACTAACATCTGTATGTGACCACCCTATGTTTATACAGCAGGTAAATAATTCTGTAGGGGCCATCCATCAGTTTCATGATTTCACAATCACACAAACCCTCTCCTCTCCCAGCACCCCAAGAGGATACAAATTAGTGAACCAAGAAATGACGCCGTGGTGGCAGGCAGGCTGGCTCCTCATTCCGTATGCTGGAGGCATTCAGCTCCCTGCTCCCACCCTCTCCCCTCCCCCTCCTCACACTGTTTGTGCTCTTGATAACACGATGGGAATGATGACTGCCCCTTGTGCTGCAAACTTCTCTCCCTTCCCCGTGCACTGATGGTGTTGATTTTCCTTCCAGGTGCACGCCAAATTCCGGTATCCTTTCTACTATGAGATGTGCTGGTATGTTCTGGAGAGATACGTGTCCTGTGTGACCCAGCGCTGCCACCTCAGCAAAGAGTACCAGAAAGAATCAATGTTAATTGGTGAGTGAATCCTTTGAGTGCACATTCAGAACTGATGCTGGCACCTCGGGCTAGCTGCTGCTTTGGTTTCTGCAAAGATTGTAAATTGAACTGGAGAAATTCTAATGGAATGTTTCTTTATTTTGGGGTGGGGAAGATTTTTTGACTCTTAAGTGTTTCCATGAAGTAGCAACCTACTTTGAATTATATTTATTGGACGTTATGTTATCAAGTGGATCCCAGAAAAATAATTTTTGGATGTGTTTGTTCCATGGTTTCGGTAATGTTTGTGTTGGGATGATCTGCCAAACAGTTGAGGATTTATTGCCATGTTCAGCACAGTGTCTCAGTAGCCAGAAATGTGGGTATTGCAGATGTGCTCTGGTGGGTGGATATTTTGTCCTGTTCTAGACAACCTCCTCCACAGAACACACTGTTGTCACTAAACCTTTCTTCTTTCTCTTCTCTTTTCCTTAAATTCTCCTGTAATTCTCTGGTGACTGAGTTCTAGTTCTGCAGAAAAACAAACCTAAGGAAAGAGGTACACAAATCTCCATGATCTGTAACCCAGGTACAGGGAGGTCAAAGAAACCTTTACAACAAGAGCTGAAAATGGACAGGGGAGAGACAGACAGATGTGCCTGAGGCGGTTCCTTGGCACTGGTGTGAGCTTTGCATCAATGTGTGACAGTTCAATTGTTGCTGTGCTGGACTGCCCTCTTTTTCCTCCTTGTGATGGAACAAGGTGGTGGACCATGTTCCCTCTGCTTTTAAGCACAAAATAGCTGAAAATAGCACAAGCACCAACTAAATCTTAGCTGATATGTGTTAAGTGTGGAGGAGGACTAAAGTATTTCTGTGCCTTCTGCTCCCTGAGGCCACTTGGAGTGAACCTGGCATGGCTGGCACTGCCCCAGGCTCTGGACAGAGAAGGGAAATGTTCACCTACAAAAAACACAGTTCTTATTAGAAGGGATTGAGGAAGTTATAAGCAGGTGACACTCTCCAGTGAGTTTTACTGACCAAGAATAATTTAAGGAAGCTAATAGTCTGTGTAGATAGGCCAGAGGGAATTCCAGGGGTCACTGGGAATTTGGGTTCTTCACATTTTAGCTCTGAGAGCCTGGTCAGAAAGGTTATTTAAGCAGAAATTCTGTGTCCAGAGGAATTTTTCTCATAAGATCATCCTAGAGGAGGAAAGGATGAATTAGCCTTTTGGATCAGCTCTTCAGAAAGTGAATGATAACTGCATTCTTTGGAGAATAAGGAACAGTCTAAACCATGGGCATGGAAGGAGGCTGGTCCTGCAGGCAGGGTGGAGGTGCCAGATCAGTGATGTGTAATTTCAGAACAAATCAGATATGGAGAGTGGATGGTTCAGGATATTGAGATGGGACCTTTTCCAGCTAAATCACCAGTGTGGATTCCAGCCCAATTCCATGATTACTGGTAATGGTTTGGTGATCCCCACAAAATGTGCCTCAGTCCAGTTAGCTGGGAGATATTGCAGTCATATAAAAGCTCACTGGGAGCTATGGATGACCACTGTCTAGAGGGAACAGGACTGTTTTGCATGACCAAAGACTGCCGGCTGCAAAGGCTTCAGGAAAAGAAGCCTGGCTAGTTATAAAGGGTTTGGTGGTGACTTGGTCATTGTCTTGTGACCTGTGGTGGCTTCAGTTGGTGGCAGAGAGAGATGTATACTTTAGTTTTGTCAGAAACTCGGGGTTTTGTTTTTTTATTTCTTGGCAGAAACTAAACCTTAAACTAATGATTTTAGTGGTGGTTGTGGTTCAAAAGACCAGGTCTGCTATACTGCTGGATCTTTTCTCTTTGGCTTTTGCCAAATTCGAAGGAGTAAAGGTGCATTATTTACCTTTACAAAGCTGCACTGCTTTGTTCTGTGTAATGCTGTTTTAAATACTTGGCTTTGCTTTGCTTTTAACTGGTCTGTGTGCAGCCTCTTGACTTGAATCTCTATGAACTGTAATCTTTGAGTTAAACTGGTTTGTTCTGTGGAGTCTGTACGTTGATACTGTTCACTTGCTGAGGGATGGGATATCCTAAAAACAGTGTTCCAAACCCTACCTCTTTGTTTTTAAGCCTTTTTTCAGAGCTGCAAAGGTCCTTAAATTGTCTCTTCCTTAGGGACTTCTCTATCTGCAAGCAATCTCTTGATTTCCCATGGGGGAGTATCCCTTGACAAAGAACTTCCCATTATTCTCCTTAAAGAGTAATGAAGCAAAGTATTTAACTTCTCCTCAAACCCCTCAGTAGATTTAATTGCCTTCTGTCCTTCTTGGTTTAAGAAAAAAAATTCTTCACATCCTTGTATTCATCGTCAGAAATTTCTCTTGAATAATCTAAATGTTTCCCCTAATTTAAAAAAAAATAATTTCCTTGACATAATTTGTTCTAAATATCTACTTTCTGCCTTTCCTTTTGGGTGCTAGAACTGTCTGTTTTTCACTCTCGAGTGGTGCTCCTTTCTCTCCTTTCTGCTGCAGTGGTTGTAGTGGATCTCTGAAGTTAAAAAGTGATTATCTCTTTCTTAATAAATAGTAGAGGAGGACATTGATCAGAGAGAATGCAGGGCACTGCCCACACTCTGGGGTTCACAAGGGAGTAGTTTTCATAAACTTTGTGAAGATTCTGTTCTCCTGCATAAAGGAAAAAAACCCAAAACAACTGCTATGTTGATAAAGAACATCACTGGAGAACACAGAAACCAGAGTTCATCAGCAGTTGGATTTTAATGATATCTTTAGGCTTTTCATACTGTGTTTTTATAATGTAGTATTTATTTGCTTTGACAAGAAGGCTGTTAAATTCAGAGTGACTTTCAAGACATAGTCTGTTCATGAAAGTGTATTTGTGTGATTGTGTTGTGATACCTCTGTCCTGATACTTGTATGCTGCTGCAGCAATTTAAATTGTTCTTTGTATTTCTGTTTTCTAAATGTCTCCACTCACAAAACTTCAGACAGAAAAAAAAAAAAAAAAAACACCTCTGTGGAGGCAGGGCTGAAACCTGGAGTCTTCCCACTCCCTAAATAAAAACGTGTAGCTCAAAATGAGGTGGAAGATGATGGCCGTGGCTTCCTCCCCCACTCCCCAGCCCAGGATGGATTCCCAGGCCGTGTCCTCCCGGGCAGTGTGTGAGGCTGTTCTTTCTCAGATCTCTCCCAGGAGGGCAAACACTCAGGGGAATGACGACACGGCAGCAATCACAGGCTGCTGTAAAAGCACACAATCTTTTTTTTTTTCTTTTTTTTTTTTCTCTTTTCTTTTGCTTGTCTCTCTCAACTGGGACATTTGTCCTGCCAGCTGAAATCAGAAGGGAGCCTGTTTGGGTTTCCCACTAGATCTGAACGTGGGCTGTTTTTCAGGGTGGATATGTCTTCATTATTTCTACTCTTATCATGAATGAGTCTGTACTGGATGTTTTCAACCACAGTTGACCTTCAGTGAGATATGGATGTTAAGAGTGAGCTGACAAAGAGTAATTGGGAGAAGATCCTGGGCTATCAGAGACGTGCTTTCTCTGTAGCCTGCAGCTTTGAAGATTCCCATTGCTAAAATTTTAACAGGATGGCTCTAACTACATGTTAAGCCTGATGGATGTGGAAAATATGCCCTCTGGCACAGTGAAGGAGCCATGTCTCTGTTTTCTCCCCTTCTTCTCAGGGGATAGAATAGATTTGCTTATGATAGACAGGTACCTGAGTATATTGAGTGGCTCCTGTGTGGGGTGCTCCATGCAGTGATACATTTCCAGAATGCTCAGGGTTTTTTCTGCTAACGAAAATGTCATTGCTGCCTTTAGCAGACTGATACCAACTGCTGCTCCCAAGTCACAGTGGCAGAGTTTGGAGCTGGGAATGGCAAGGTAGACATTACACACTGGACTGTTCTAAAGAGTGCAGAAAGGTTTTATAATTATGCCTGACCCCCCTCCCTTTCTTTTAAGTTCTGTAATACAGCAAGTTGCATTTCAGCAAGGAAAGAAACTGTGTATAATTATTCTTGTACAAGTGGATAGCTGTGAGGAAAGTTCAGTGGTCTGCCCAGAACCACAGGGAAGTGAACTGCTGTAGGAAAGATCTCTAATGCTCTGTCCTGTGGTCAAGTCTGTGCTGCTCCTCCTCTTCACTGAGCTAGATCACACACTGGTCTGTATGAGCTGCTTTTATCTGCTTTGAGATGAGGGGGGTGAAGTTTTGCACTAAGTTGTGTGAGGGCCCAGACGGGATAACCCCTCTGAAACTGGGGTTTGTGGCTGCTGTTAGGTGCACAAAAGGATGAAGCAGGCAGCAGGAGGTCAAGCAGGAAAGCTCTACTTTATTTTTCTGACTCCATAAATATACAATTTTACAAACAGGCCAAGATTGACTACACAGGTGGCCACCTGTTCGACCTCGTTGGTGACCATCACCATCAATCATCTTTCTCCTCCCTGAGGAGAAGAATGTAAACCAAAATATAGTTTCTAAAAAATACGTAGTTTACTTGAAGCTGCGTTTGAACAAAATGCAAACAGTGAAAAGCAGGCAAACTTGAGGCAATAGGAGTTCAGACCTGGCATTTATCGGTGCATTGACTCCGAAGAAGAAACAGTTGAGCTGAGGCAGGTGCTGTTTCCCAAAGAGACTTTATAAACCAGAAACCTCCAAGTCGGTGGAGCTCTGGTAATACAGTGCTTAAAATGTACTTCTCAACAAAGTAAATGCAGATTATGCTTATGTAGAGCCTCAGCTCACAGCGCAGTCACTCTGTCAGACAGTGTTTTCATCGAAATGAATAAATAAAAATCATGGCATATTGCATTGCAACAAAACACTTGAAAAACACAAAATTGAATCTCTCTCACCTTGAAGTTATCCTTCCATTATTGATTCCCTCGATGCCTTTTTTTTTTTTTTTTTTAAGATTAGCAGCAGTAGCAGACAGTTGTTGTGTTTTGAGAGCAGCCTGCTCTTAATCCGGCGGTGCACCAGCACAGTAATCCCCTGGTGCTCCAGAATTGCCGGGTCCACTCCAGGATAGCAGCCAGCCCTGTGCCCACGGGGCAGAGTTAGGCAAGGCATGAAATGCCAGGCATGCAGGGAACAGGGAGGGCATGGCTTTGGGGCTGGTTTGGGTCGGGTTAGATGTGAGTTGGTTTTGCCTGGTGTGCCCAGGTGTGGCTGGCACAGCCGGTGGCAGCTGGCACAATCTCCTGGGAATAGCCCCCCACTCTGCCCTGGTGCTCCGCTCCTCTCCTGCCTTTTGTTTCCACACATTAGAGCAAGAGACAAAAAGTGGAGATCTCTCTCTATATCGGAAGCTTTTTCTCCTCGCACCGGAGCATTACTTGGAGTAAATTATTCACACCTCCACAATGCGATCTCCCTTGTTTTCTTTAGGCCTTATTTACGCTTGTGCTTCGCCCCAGTTACAGCCATTAGTTCCTGTTCAGCAGAGCTACAGCACGGGAGGGCAGAAACACGATTTTCTTTGTGCAGATTTATACCACTTTCTGTTAATGACAGCGTCCTGCCTGCGTAGGGATGTGTATCTGCTTTCAGTCTCTCCTGTTTGAGGCCAGATCACTGGCGTTTTCTGCCATCGAGGCTGGGCTTTGTGCTTGAGTCAGTTGTAAACCAGCTCACTGAGGCTGTGTGGCTCAGAGGAGGGGGCTCCAGCCCTGGATCCGAGAGCCTGGATTCTGATTCCTGGTTTTTCCCTAGATTTGATGTGTGACAATGAGCAAATCGTGCTTTCTCCCAAGCATCTGTTTCCTCAGTTGTAAAATGGGAGAATGACATAAGCTGATTATGTAGCCTTTGAGGTGGGTACATGTGCTTGCTACTGTGGACAAAGGAAAAAACAGTGTGAAATAAAAGTTGGATAACTGAGTGGGTTTTAAATGTTCTGGTTAAGATATTTTCTAATCCTGTTTATTTTTCTAAGAGAAGCATGGGGGTGTATTAGCACAGAGCAGAGAGGAGGAGCTGCTTTGGAGTGCTGATGCCACCACCTCAGCGCACAAAATAATCTCTGAGGCTTTTTTTGGAGAGTTGCAGGGAGGAAGTTACCCTGCCCTGTGGATGGAGCTGGATTTGACTGCACCCTGCCTTGCTGATAGCTGGTATTTGGCTGCCATCTTTTCACAGGCATTTCAGCTTAAATTTGCCTTTCAGAAGTCGTTTCTATGGCCATTTTGGTTTTGAGGAAAAATGCAAGCCTTTTTGAAGGAGTAGACTGGACAGAGATGCTGGATTTTTTACAGACCCTGTAGCAGCAGCACACTTTCTCTGAGAAGTGTGAGGTGACCAACTCGTATCCCTGGGGCAGTAACACGTGGAGCTGAGCTGGCCTTGCAGGGTTTTACTGAGCTGAGCAGCCAGGCAGGCTGAGCAAGCTGCCCTCAGCCACTGCCACTGCCTGTGGCATCTCTGCCCAGTGTGTGTGTGACAAGATGGTACAGACTGTGCACAGACACAGAGTGTCTCTGTCACCAGGAGGAATTCTGCAGCTCGGAACTGGGCTCCAGCATTTGTTTTGAACCTCACTGTTGAACAACCAGATGCTGAGCTTTCTCATTAATGTCCATTTAATCCTTCCTTAAGCATGGTTCACATTGTCCTAATCCAAAGCTACTGCACTGCAAAGCATGGAAGCTGTGAAAGGAACTTTTCATTAATTGTTCTCTCACTTTTTCTGTGTGACTTCTGTTTCCTTTGCAGCGTGTTTTTGTTTGCAGCTTGATCTCATACCCATTTCAGCCAGTAATAAAAATTCACATTGACTTAACTGGGTGTTGCCAGTGTTCACTGTGTTTTCCACAGAAATTCCTGCTGTTGCTAGCCTGCATTCAATGTTGTTCACTTAGTAAGGGAAATTGTGTCTAATAAATAAGAAAAGATGTGTGCTTGAGGGAACCATGGCCACTGCTTTCCTACATTGCTTTCATTGCTTGATTGCAAGGAGTTGGGTAACAATTGGGGCTCTTAGGAGGAAATTAAGATTAATAGTTCTTTAGACTCAGAAACTTGCCTTTAAATTTTCCTGAGAAGTGCCTAAAATGTATTGGCAATGGCATTAAGAAAACCAGTAGCATGTAGCTGTGACAGTCCCTGTGTTTCTCAGTGTGTTTTGTCTTGTTGTCATAAAATAAGCACAGTTGAAACCCTCTGTCTCAGAAGAGCAATGAGTATTCATGCACTAACAACTGGGGGTTCTTGTTTTATCAACAGTTAGTTGCTTGCAGAGAGGAAAAGTAGTGAGGAGTTGATTTTGTGCTGTGCAGGGTTCCTGGAAGAATGATGATGTAGAGCATTTTAACGTGCTTTCTCCCATCATCTCCCCCTCCTCCTTCTGTGCTAAACTCTCCTCTTAAAGCTGTAAAGCTGCCGAATCTGGTCTTTTTCGGATTTGTGGGAAAATTAATTGTGTGTGACTTAAGAGCTCTGCCTACTCCTAATTGAAGGCATAGAGGGCTGAAGCTTTGAAGAAAGCATAATTTTTCCCTAAATGTTTCCCAGTCATTTGAACTGAGTAGATGTTAATGAAAACCAGCATTAAAACAGACAAACAAGCGCCCCCCTCAAAGAAAAAAAAATTAAAAATCAGCTGAATAAATCCCATTCCTGTCACATACTCACTAAACCATTCTCCAGTGCCCTTTGAAATAGGCAGCACCTGGCCCCAGTGGTACAGAAGTGCTTCAGCTGTGAGGTTACAGAGCCTAAAAGATTCAGCATTCTTTTTCTAACTTTCAGATGCAAAAAGAAAACGCAGCACAGACAGCTACTCATCAGATTCGTGGTTAGACATGGATGAAGAATCTTGTGATGCCCATCTCCAGGAGGAGAAGGATGACAGCTTGGATAAGAACTCCAAATCCTTGGTGGATGGCTCCTCCTCACCCAACAGCACACACTCAGAAGGGAAAGAGGCTGCAGGGAGGAAACAAAAAGCCACAGTAATGAGGTACCTAAAAAGAACTTTGTCTAATGAGTCAGATGACAGCGTCAAATCAACGACCCCAACGGACTATCCCAAAACACCCACGGGGTCTCCAGCTACAGAAGTTTCAACCAAATGGACTCACCTCACAGAATTTGAACTGAAGGGTTTAAAAGCCCTGGTGGAAAAGCTTGAATCTCTCCCAGAGAACAAGAAGTGTGTTCCAGAAGGCATTGAAGACCCGCAGGCTCTCCTGGAGGACATGAAGGTGGGTGTGATAACTTGCTGATCCACACAAACTCTGCTCTCTGGGCACAGCAGGAGAGCAGAAGGCAAAGTTCTGCTGCAGAGGGGTGGCAGCTTGTGTGTGGTGACCAGCTCCTGTCAGGCTGCTCTGCCACAGACAGGGAAATGATTCCTTGAACCAAAGCTGCCTCTGGCTCCTGTTTGCTGCCAGATTTAAGTGACACAGTCCATTCTGACTGTCACAGTTGTGACCAAAAGTTTATATCCTCTCGTAATTCAGCACTTGTTATGTTCCACATGTAAATATTACACCTCAAAAAGTCTGTTTGTATTTATAGTCTTAATCAACCCTTTTTGGTCTCGTGCCTCCCTGGTGTACACCTCATTAGCTGACACATACAAAATGTAAATACTTGATTGCAGCTCAGAAGATAGATTGTCTAACACTTCCAGTTGCTTTTTTTTCCCTTTCACCTTTTTCATTTTCCTTTCCTCCATTGCCCTCTATTGGTTGATAATTATTCTCTACTGGTACATTATATTGGTTTTGGAGTTGGTGTGAGGAGCGAGTGCTCAGTAGTGACACAACTTCTCTGTAGATTTTCAGTCTGGGAACAGTATGAGTCTTCACTTACATATTTTCTATACACAAGAGCTCTGTAAGGCACGATCTGGGGGAAAAATTATATGTTTGTGTGGTAAATGGGGAGGGAGCCTGTACTTTCTTAGAGTAAGTGGTGTAACAGCTGGTTAGAAATCTTCAAAGCCAGTTAGAGAAGGCTGAACATGTGCAGAGTGCAGTGGAACCACATTCCCTGGTCTTGGAGCGTGGAAGTGTGACATACTGCTCTCGTTCTGGTAAACCACAAGAGCTCAGAAATTCCCTTCTTGCAAAATCAGCCATTTTGTACATGAAAGTGAACACACCTGCTCAAAGCTGCAGATGTAGATTGACAAGCTTGTTCTGGGATCAGTCATCTTTTAATTAGAAATCAAAATGAAGGCCAGAAGTTGGATTTTTGGTGAAGCAGAAGGATTGGTCATGTTACTTCTCCAAGCTTGATGCACAGGATAATTTTCACTTAAAAATCCAGAAAGGGGTGCAACATCATATAATGGCTGGTGCAGATGTTCCAAGTGGGATCCTGCTCCCTCTTTGGATGACAGACTCCAGAGTGCTGTGAGACATCTCCCCAGAACACAGCAAGGTACCATATGTGAATCTGGCTTAAAGCTCCATGTGGGAGTATCTGTTTTCCCATTCCTCTCCAGAGCAGTGGAATCACTGACTACAGAGATGGAGAACTACAAATGGACATTTTTAAAAAGGCCAGTATCACCTTTTTGTGCTGTAACTGGTATTAAGTGAGCACCTGCCAGGTTGTGTACAGCTCCATGTTCCATCTCCTTTGATAACTGCCTGCTTCTAAACTTTCTGTCCTTGCCAGCACACACTGTAAGCATCAGGATGTAGCCCAGCATCTGGATACTGATGGTTCCCTGCTGGTTAAAGTGCCCATGACCACATCTAAACATCAGACACGCTGCAGGATTGTTTCCTCTGGAATCACCTCTGGATGTTTGGCTGGTCTGTGACTGATTAGTCCGGGAGACTTTTTTAAAACCTTGTTAACTCAAACATCTTCTTGAACAGTGTCTAAAGAATTGCTAAAGAACTTTCTCACCCATCATTTTTATAAGTATTGACCCACATATAAGGCAGCCCTCAGTTTTCAGAGAGTGGGAGTCAGTATGGCAGAGTAAATTACTTAAAGCCCATAAAGTCAGCTTCCTCCATAACTCCCTGTGGTTGCACAATCCACTTCCCAGGTGCTCGGAAGGAATGGGGTCACTTAGGGGCAGCTGAATAGATTTCCTCCCAGGTCAGGAGGGGAGTCCAGGATTCCCAGCACAGACCTTCTCTTTGCTCATCAGCAAAACAGATTGTCACAGGCAGCCTGTGACAAGGTGTGACCCATTCCCATCTCCTTCTGGGACCCTGGATGCAACAGCCCATCACTCCTTTCTGCCATTGTGGAGCCAAAGCATCTGATCTCCTCAGAGCATGAGGTTTGGTTTGTTTTATTCAGTTTATTCACTTTAAAAAAAAAATTAAACCCAAGTGTGTGAGTGTATTTAAAGCTTTTACCTTCAAAGGATGGAGTGTGCTGAGGGAGGAGTTGCCAAGTGACAGATTTTAGTCCTCTGAACATGAATCCAGCATAATGGTCCTTGCAGGGTCCCTGTGTCCCTTGGTGTGAGGATGCAGCTGTTCCATCCCTGCTGGGCCATCAGGTGCTGATGTTCAGCCCCTCAGCTGAACAGGGTGAATGAATGCTCCCCTGGGGTTCCCAGGGATCCTCACCCTCTGCTGCACACATAATGGATGAGTTGTTGTATCACAGGGAACTGGGGTGCAAAGAGATTAAGATAAAAGTAATTTTGGGTACTGGCTTTACGTGCCAGAGAAGAATTAAGTGTATTTAACACTGATATGTGCAGAAAATTATTTTAGCTATATTGAAACTGCAGTGGCTTATCATTTTCATAGAGCAGAAGTTCTGATCTTTAGCATCTGGGTCCCAAGCCAGGTGTGAGGAAGAGCAGGAGCACACAATTCATGGCTGCCTGTGGAAACTGGACTTAAAAAATTTGCCCTGTACCAAATAGAGACATAATGGCAAAGGAAGAAACACGGTCCATTTTCCAGAATGGTATTTATCTCCTTGACCACTGAATCATGTTCTCTCTTACTTTGCTACTAATTTTCCAACCTGTACAGATAATAACTGATGTTTGCTGATGGCATCAGCAGTGGAGTGAGCAGAGGCCTGGCCCCTTTACCTCACCCTGATGAATACCCAGAGCACCAGTCAGCTGTGTGACTGAATGAAGGCAGAAATCCTGCAGGAGCTGTGCAAATTACCCGTGCTCTGACTGTATTTGGCTGTATTAACAAGGTTTATTTCATTGGCAACCCAACTTTCAGGCATGTGATGTATTAATAATGCTTCCTATTAGAAGTACCCTTTTAGTGCACCCATTTGAGAGTTATTTTTAACAAATGCATAGCAAGAACATGCTCTGACAAAGTCTGAAAGCTTTTGCTCTTCTTGGAAAGACTTAAACAAGTTTCTTCCTGAAGCAAATAAATCAGTGTTTATTGTAGCACTTTTATTTCTTAATGAAATACACTCAGGAACTTTTTTTTTGTATGACATTCAAGTCTGTCTTTGTGCTTCAGGAAGATAATTAATGTTTTCAGAAAACAGGATATGGATAGTTAAACTGGAGAAAGGAAACCATTTTATTCAGTGATGTGAAGTTTCACAGAACTAATCGGGGTAGCTCACAAAGAATCCATGCTTTCCCAGCTGAGCAAGAGCACGGGAAAGGATGGGTGACTGGATTACTGCTCTTAGTGGTAAACACAGCCACAGCTGTATACAGCTATTTAATGTCAACTAGGTGAGACTTTCTGAAGTAAAGTAATTTATTTTCCTTATGAGAAGGGAGACTGAAAACTAAACTAAGCCTGTGTAAATTCCTTACACATCATCTGAGCTCCAAACTAAGTGTGCCTGTCTGGTGGGGACAGAGCAATCCAGAAGTGCCAAGTGCTGCCTCTGCAGATTGAGCACCCATTTATCACTGTGATCGATGGAGTGCAGCAGCACAAGGGAGGCTTATTTGCAGAGTGGAACAGGCCTCACTTGGAGACCAGATCAGTTCTTCCCTCAGCCCAAGGAGGGAATTAAATCCCTGCTGGCTGCAGCAGTGCTGGGGTGGGCTTATGCATGAAGAAGAGGTCACCATCATACTCCTTGGTGTAGCTTGCTCTCCACGTCACAGGTAAAGCTGAGCAGACCTTTGATTGTGGCAGTGCAGCCCACACACATCAAACCCACTGCCAGGGATGCTCACCTGTGTGCAGCCTCTGATTTCTGCACATAACCGTTCTGTGTGGTTGCAGCAGGATGGTAATTCCACTGCTGCTGTTGGAGAACAGGATTGTGAGATCTGCCTCTCAGTAATGCCACAGACCTTGCCCACTTCAAAGCAAAAACACTGCCCTTCTTCAGAAGGGCCTATGGAAGTCCATTAGAGCAGAAGAAACTCGGTTTGAAGAACAGAGGTCGTCAAATATCTGCAACTCCTTGGCAGCAGGAGAAGATTCTTGTGCAAGACAGATGATATCTACTGAAATATGTTCTTACTTATTCTTGCCAAGAAATCTTACCCCCTTCTCATTCTGATGACAGAAAAAAACCCTCCCTCTACTGAATGCATTTCAGGGGAGTCGTTCCTTGCTGTGCTTTTGAAATTAATGGCTAAGCTGAATTCTCATACAGTTCATCAGCTTCTTCCCATCATACCTGCCGTTGTCACCACAGCCCTCAAGTGTGAGGAATCGGGCCGTCTTGTGCTGGGAGAGCATCACCTTGTTCCTCTAACTGGAGCCCCATGGCTTTTCTCCCTCTTCTTTTTTCCTTGTTTTGAAGCAGGTGAACAAAACCCTGCCTCCCCCAGCCTGTTGTGAGCTGACACTTGACGCTGCAGCCAGCGCGAGCGTGGCGGAGCTGTGGCTCTGTGTGCAGACAGCCCTTGTTTGCAGCTGCCTCAGATGATAAGCTGCCATCCTTTTACATTTCTCCTTGGATAATATTTTCACGTGATGCCTATGATAACAAGGAACCTTCGTTACCTTGCCAAGTTCTTGGAATATACTGTGCTTTCCATTGAACTCCGAGTCTGACAGTCGTTAGTGGAAATGTTAAGGTTTTCTGTCTTACAGGCTTTCAAACCTAAGAGCAGCAGAGTAAAAAGGGATTAATTTGTCCTTTGTTTATGGCTCTCAAGCTGCCTCCTTGTTCTGGAGAATTTTGGCTTTGCAATGAGAATACAAAAGAGCTCTCAGTTTTAGGATTGAACTTTCAGAATGTGGTCACAGCTCAGTTAATGCAGTGATCTCTCTCCAAATAAAAAGGACATGAGAAAAGAAGCACTCACTTCACCTCAGCTTGGCCAAGAGTTAATTTGCCAATGATGAGTCCCTGTGTAAAAGTTGCTGGGTGTTGCACTGGAAGAGCAGGTACAATACAGGCTCTGCATCACAGCCAGGTTGGGGCAAGCTGGGTTTTACTCCTCACCTTTGCAAACCCCTGAGTGCAGCCACAGCACGGGGCTGGTGAAACTGGGCTTGTACTGGTATCGCTTATTTTGGTCACTGGTGCTGCTTTTGGCCTAACCAGTATCACCAGCAGTGATACTGGTGTCTGCAGGAGCAGCTCTGTGCCGGGGCTGTGCTGTCTGGTGCTAACACAGCTCTCACTGAGCACAGGCTGGGGAATTGGGCTGAGTGTGACAGGTTGTCTGAGCTCCAGGGAGAACGTCAGCCCCAGGGACACTCATCCAAACTCAGGCTCCTGGGGACTGGAACATGCCATCACACTCCCGGCTTTAGTTGGATGATTACAGATGAATTCCAAGTGCACTCCCTATTAAAACAATTACTGTATTTTAAGCTCTTTTTGTATAGCGTGTGAAATTACTAATTACTAGAGTGCTGCACTGGGGACTGACAGAGCCTGCTGCCTGTTGTTGGCTAATTAAGCTTTTTTTATATACTTGGGAACAGCACTGCTGAACTTCATTTTCTGGGGTCATCTCCTAAATATTCTATTGAGGTAATTTCCAACCTGCAGTTCTCATTTGTTCTATTGGAGCTTTTTGGTCTTTAACCTGTTAGTGCTGATCTGGCCTTCAGTTTTCAGCAGCACAGCAGAATCCTCCTTCTGACTCCTTTTTATATTTTGTTTTCATTTCTTCCTTTTCAGCCACCTGAACTCCAAAATAAAGAGCTTTGTAGCTAAATTCGTGAGCATGTAGGGAGTCACAGGAGGCGAGCGTGGACTATTCCCAGCTGCACCACTGAGTGTTTTACCACCTCTGTGTTGAGTTACTGGTCATGGGAGTGATTCACAGTGGTGGAAGCTGTGTCAGCCTGTGCAACCCACTCACGAAATTTCTAGAACAGTGCAACAAAGAAAAGGGTTTGCTGGGGGTGGAAGGGAGGGGAGACCAATCTTTTTCCCTTCATGCTGTCCATAGTCAGATCCTTTCCTAGTGAGCACTCAGGAAGCTGAATGCCTCAGCAATTCCATGTAAAGGGAACTGGATCCCAGCAGCTCTGTCCTGCCCATCATGGGGGAAGGAAGGGCAGTGGGAATCACTGGACTGCCTCGTGCAAAAAGATGAAAGATTCCAGAGTACATTTTTCTTCTTGGCTTACGTGAATGACCAGGCATCTGAGGATTGCCCCAGACTACACACCTGATGCCATGTGATGGCTGAATTAACGGGGCAGAGTCTCTCTGCTTCCCAGGCTGCTGCAGCCTTGATTAGGAGAGGAGGGGTCAGTTGGGATTTAATGACCTGGACTTTGAGGGAGAGAGGTGATAGTGGTAAGACACCAGTCTTAGACACACCAGTATTAAAGAATTCTGTAGCATTTGAGGTGATTGATGGCTGATTTTGCTGCCTGTTTTACAAGAAGTTTCACGTCTTAAATATTAATGACAGGTGCAAGAGTTTCAATGGGAATTGGAAGTTTGGAAGCAAAAGTAACTTGTAGAGATCTGGTCACTCTGCCACGAGAGCAGAGTATCCTCTTCTGTGGGTCTCCGCACTCTTGAGTTGGAGAAATGTTTGGTTAATAAAGGCCTTTTCATTTGCAACAGAACATCCTGAAGGAACATGCTGATGATGACCAAAATCTTGCCATTTCGGGTGTCCCTGTGGTCAGCTGGCCCAAGAAGACCACAAAGGTAATGAGACACAATAATTAATCATTACTAATCGTTGTTGTGCCTGGTCTGGTGTTTATTTATCTATAATCTGACAAAGTGCTGGGTATTATCTGTTGGCAGCTGCTAGCATTTTTAATACAAATTGTACTTTTAATGGTTTTATGATTAAGACTTGAAGCAAAACAAGAAAGTGCCTCAGCAGGGACAAATCAGAGTTTCCATTTAAAAAGAATTTGTTTGGGCCTTACCTACCAGTATAAAACTTTGGTATGTCTTGATCGTTTACTAATTATGGTTAAATCTAAAAATTTAGATGCATTTTGTGTAAAATTAAATGATGTGTAAATGTGTAAATCAGTCACTTAGGGAGCACTCTTGTCTGAAGGAGAGGATGGTTTTTCTCTTACACCACGAGACTTCCTGAGTGCTCTGTACAATGTGCCACTGTAACTTTGAAGCATTGTTTTCTGTCCTTATGCCCTAATTTTTCCTCCTCTACATGGGAGTAATTCTCTTCACTTTGCAGGAGAACCGTGAGGTTTGCTTCGTTAAGGCTGATAAAGAGTTTGAAATAATTAACGAAGGAACAATGTCAAAAGGCTGGTTGTTATTTATAACAGTGGTATGTTTACCACACTCCAGTTATTCAGCACGCTGTAAAAGCAGCTTTGCTTATTTAGAAGATGTCTCATCGCTTCTATTTTTACTTTCATTTTTCACCGAATTAGTTTTATAATCCATTATTTCTTCAGAACCGCTGAAGGGGTCGGGCAGCTTAAATCAGGCTTTGATCTGAGAAAATCTGTCGTTGTTATCATTGTAGATACCTTTCAAATAATTACCAGGGAAGATAATTCAGTCAGGTCTCACTTTTTGTGCTGCTGAACTTGGTATGGCACGTGTAGCCACGAGGATTTGCTGTTTGCAGATGGGAAGTAGGAGACCATAAACCTGGAATTGCCAGAAGAGAGTGGGGCAGGATGAGCACGTCACGTTCCTTCTTGGTCTCTTTTTGGGTTTTAGCTCAGCACATTTCAGAGGAATTATGTCTTGTTAAATACATGTTTCCCTTTTAGCTTGTAATAAATCCATGAGAATATGCTCTGTGTTTAAAACTCTGGTTTAGAAACAACAGTGGAAAAAACCTTGAGAAACAGGTGTGAGATTCTCCTCTCCTCTGGTTTTATGGCTGCTGCTCTTTCCACGGTCAGGTTTATTTTAGGCATTGAATAAAGCAAAATCTCGGTGACCAGAGAAAAGGTGGTGTGGGAAACATAAGATAAAACTAAGGAACAACTGACTCCCTTTGAGCTTGTGAGAGAAGGGAGGATCTGAGTGCTCTGAGGCTTTTATAAGCTTTGGCATTTGTTAATGTTCTTGTTCACTTTATTTTGGAACCTTGATAAATGCTTCATTTCTTCTATTTTATTTCTGTGTATTGGCAATGCAACTGCAACTGTAAAATGTTTGTAATTTTTGTGACTTAAATCTTAGCCTTTTTTGCAAAATCCATCTTGCTGGCTGCAAGGGGGTTTTTATGGTTTTTTTTTTCAGGTGTTTCTTTTCCTTCTGCCTTTCTGAAAGCAAAGCTTTCAGGAGGCATCATTCCCACTGGTATGACAATATGAAACACACCAGGTAATAACAAATACAAGGAAAACTTGTACAGAAAAGTCAGACTTTAGGTTGAAGTTTGGAAATAAACAAAAAATTGATAGCAGAAAAACCCTTCCACCGTTCTCTTCATAGTTGCTTTGTTTAATCTGTGATCAGTTTCTGTTATGTCTTATGTTTTAGTTCAAAGGTACACTTGCAGATAGGGCTGCACATTTCCCAGGAGAAATTTGTTGTGCTTCTAACTGGCAAATGTCCTTGTCATTTTCCACGTTCCAGCTATTTCCCTTCCTGGGAACAGAGGCCAAGTGAACAGCCTGGGAAGAGGCATCTTAGAGCTGAGCCTTTGAGTCTCAAATTAAAATCTGTGGGAAAGACAATATAGGGGAGATTTGTCTAAAAGCAGTTTTAGTAGTTAAGCTTGGTTATTTCTCCTTTGTTCCTTGTAAGCCCCGATAATGAAATAGAAGATTTTACAGAGAAGAAAAAGCCTTAGGGAGGAGGAACCTCCCTTGGAAAATGGATTGTAGCTGGTGGAGCAAGTCTCCATGGCCAGAAGATCCCACAAATGTTGAGCACGAGGCAGGGGAGTAAAATCTACAGTAATTTTGCTTTCTGCAGTCTTCCTCTTGTAGTATTTATAGGAGAAATAGCAAATATTCCGCAGTGCTTTCCTGAGATCCTTGTGTTCAGAGGGAGCAGGAGATCCAGAACAGCACAGTACCCACTACTGTGGGGCTGCAAGGAGACATTTTAGTTGGTATCAGCTTCCAGGGACAGGATTGTCTGATTCCAAGCCATGAAGGAAAAGAAGGGAACTGAAATCCAGAAAGATGAAGCAGTACATGGAACAGAGTACATCTCTCTTGCCTTCTCCCGAGAGAAGGCTCCAGAAGAGATTTAGAAAGACAAGAGCAGCAGATGGAGAAGGAAGAATAAAGCCAGCATTAAATGCCAAAACATTTCAAAGAAAATGGAAATTACTGTAAAGAAAGGAGGGGAAGAGACTAGAAATGGCGAGAGAGCAGGAATAGGAGAGAAGCAAGTACTGAAAAGGGATGGAGTGAGAAAAGCAAAGAGCAGAGGGAGAGAACCCTGACTGAAGTCAGAGATCCCTGGAACAGGGGCAGGGAGTGTCTGTGTGAGTAACCCAAGTTGGGGAAGGTCGAGCTTGGTTACACTGACTTGCTTTTGAAAGAATATGCCTTTTGATAACCTGAATGATTTTCAAAGCAGCAAATAATATTTCCTGTTAAAATGGAGTCAGTTTCTTCCACGTGTTGTGGGTGTGGCGTGAGCAGCCTGCACAGAGCTGCAGAATGGCTGCTTGAAGCCTGTGACATGCTGTTCCTTCACCTCAACTCCCACTTCAGAGAGGATGAGGTGCAATGGACATTTAACCGAGTACAGGGAAGACCCATCCATGTGTCCTGGCCCTACAGTGGTGCCTCTCTCTATCCACCTTTTCCAAAGGCATTTGGGGCTGCCACTGCAGCTCCCTGACAAAGAGAACGATTCTCTGGGAAAAGGAACAGAAGTAATACATCAGCGGTGGTTTAGATGAGTAGATGGAAAAACTGGGTGACATTTGATGATCTTGTGGTTAGTGCACAACATGGGAGGCCGGGGTCTGCGCCTGGTCCCAGCTCTGCTGCAGCACCTTGGGTTGTGTAAGGTCAATGGCACATTCCTGCTCCTTGAGCTTTTCAGATGGAGATGGGGCTTCCCATCTGGGGGGCTGGGAGGTGAAATTAATGTTTATAAGGATCTCTGGCATCTTCAGTGGAAAGTTCTGTAGTAAAATGTATGAACCTTTATTATTTTGTGGTAATAAGAGAGCTGGAGTGTGATTCATAGACACCTCTTCAGATCATATTTACTCATCTTTATGGAGCTATTTTGAGTTGCTTGTACTTCTTATAATTTACTGATAATTATTTAGCACAATAATTACTCTGCTTTAGGCACCTTTTCTTTCCCCCTTTGGAAACACTATTTCCGAAGGAGCAAGAACCTGTCTTTTTCTTTTAGCTGTACAGTAAGAAAAAAACAGTCCAGTGCCTTATTCCAGAGGTCTTAGGATATGTACAACAATCCTACTTCAGGCCTGTTGAAGGCATCAGGAATGTGGGACTGAGTGGATATTTGAAACCTGCTTGTGCTGGTGTCTGACTGACAGTTTCTGTACCTCCAGGCAGGACATTTCCCGCTGCTGCCGGCGCGGATGCAGCTGTGGATGTGCAGCCCCCATCCTGTTCCTGTGCCGGGGGCTGTGCAGCAGTGGCTTGTCCTCACTCAGTGCAGGGCTCAGTGTTACCTGGGGGGGTTGCAATCGTGGATCATTAAGGTTGTTAAAACCTCCAGGATCATCAAGTCCATCCTTTGACCAAATCCTGCTGTGTGATGCTGTCCAAAGGGAGGAGCTCCATAGAGCACGCTGCCTCCAAGTGCTGGGTTCTTCAGTAACTAAGGAGGAGCAAGAAATCATCCCAAATTCTACCCCATCCCTTGGATATGAACTTTAGGGGGGGTGAACGGAGCCTAAACCTGATTTTCCACTGTGGAGCTCACAGCTGGTCACTGGTGCTGGAAGCTGGTGACTGCCAAGCCCAGTCTCAAAACCCATTCCCATGAGTTGCTCAGCCCTACAGTACCAGAGTTCCCATTTATCTGCACAGGAATTAGGGATAGTATTTTATTTAAGGAACTCAGAATACAGCTCAAGCAGAAACCACATTTTTCAAACCATTTCCTATTTCTGGAAGAAAACAGTCAACTCCAGCAGCATGTAATTACACTCTGTGGCAGTGCCTTCTGTTTTTATCGTGATAAAGATCTTTAGTTGTCTACGAAGAGCAGCTATAAAGAACTAAAATATGTTTGGACTCTCCTGTTCTGTGAAGAGTTAGAAACGCACACTGGGAGCTGGATTCTCATCTCTCTTACCTGGCACAAAACTAAAGCCACTGCATTTGCAATGAGAGTGAGTGTCCAAATATATTTAGGTCTGGCTGTGAGCAGGAGATGGAGCTGTAATTTTCAGTAGCTGGTTAACAGTGCTGCAGTATGTGGCTGTTTCTCTGATGCCTGTTTGTACTCTTTCTCCATGTAATTTTTACCTGTTGATTTTAAAAGAAGACAGCTGAGAAGTATAATAAAGAAACAGTAATATTCCTATTTAATGGAATGCTGTTAATTAGTAAAGGACACAAACTGAAGCTTTGATTGGATTATTGGGTTTTTTAAACACCAGTTTCCCTGCAATTGGCAATGCAAATAATGCAAATAATAGCTCTGTATCACGGCATGAGAACCAGGAAGAAAAAGTGATCATTGGAAAAAAAAGAAGGCATTCCTCAGGCTGGATTTTTTGTGGATTAGGGTGGTCATGAGTGGGCATCAAATTGAAAGGGGCCTTCTGGGAATGGCAGCATCTGATTTCTGTCATGAGTGAGTTCTGTCCTACAGCAGTTCAGTTTGTACCCCATTACTTTTACTAGAAATCTTTTTGCAGAATTCTACAGATAACATCCATGGATGTGAAAAAAGAAGGATTAACTCCTGTGAACTAATCTGTGAGAGGCAGAGCAAAAGGCTGATTCCTGTGGCTGAGGAAAGTCATGTTCCACCAGCCCAGAGTCCTTGTAGCACTGTCCTGTTCCTGGTGGTGCTGTCACCACTAAAGGAGTCGTAGGAACAAAGTAGAAACACAGAGATTCCCTTTGCTTATCTTCCCGTTAAGATGGAAGATTTTATCTTCATCTTTTCTGTTTAGTGACCCCTGGTAGAATTTTTTTCTCTCAGTGAATTTACCTAATAATTTGTGGAACCTGTTGATCTTTTTGATGTCCTCAGCATCCTGTGGCAGTGTCCCCTGCGGTTTAATAAAGCTCTGTGTAGATAAGTACTTCCTTATGTTGCTTCAGATCTGTCCTTTCATATCATAAATACACTTCATGCCCTCTGTATCATGCATTCTGAGAAATTTGAATGAGGTGTCTGTTCATCTCTGTGCTGCCAAGGATTTTTTAATGTCCCCATTACTGTGTTTCAGCATTTTTCCCCCCTATTCTCAAGCTGAAAATGACAAGTGAGTTCAGTCATTTCTGGTACAAAACCCATACATTTGAGGTTTTTTTGGTGTGGGTGTTTTTTGTTGTTTTGTTTTTTTTTTTTCTTACTCCATTCTAGTTCCATTATAGGTAGTTTTGAGGTGAGGAGGGTGAATGTGAGACTCCACAAGCACAGATACTCAAGGTGTGATGTTGGGGAGCAGGGACTGGCAGGACATGCCTGCTTCAGCACGGCCCAGCCGAGCTAAAGGGGGAGATGATTGTTGTGTAAGTACTTCAGGGAGTATAATCATCGGGGCAGGAAAAGAGTTATTGAAGCTAATGGACAATGTTGGCATGGGAAGAAGTGAATATAAACATACCTTAAATAGATTTAGGCTGGAAATAAGATTGCAGATCATTGTTCACAGTCTGAACCCAAGAGCACATGAGAAGAACAGTAGACAGCTATGGTGAAAAGGGGGATAGATTTTCAGAATGAACCTGTATTTTAAATAATAAAAGTCAGCAGGGTTAGCCACCATCTCCAGACCTGGACCCCAGAGATGTTCCTATGTACTTTCATATGTCTGCTGTCATTTCCAGCTAGGAAACTTTTTACCTCTTTTTGGTGTTTCACCTTAAAAGTGCTGGGAAGAGAAAAAAAATCTACCAGTTTTTAATAACAGAGCTGCTTTATTTATGGATTCAATTTTATGTGACATTATGCATTGGATCAAATCTAAGAGATAGTAAGTAAATGGACTAAGAATCAGTGGACACAATAAATTTTATTGTATGCAAAAATTAGGGGGTAAAGCGTAAAATGGAGTGTTTTGATTAACTTGAAACAAATGTGATTTTTCAGAAGTGTTGAGCATTGTTTTCTATCAGGTTTTCTTTCAGTTCAGGGGGAGAGGTGTGAGGTGGACAAAGAACATTCCTGAAAACCTTTGAATAAGTGCTTCCAGTTTTTACTTGCTTGCTTACTAAGAATTCCTGCCATAGCTATCGCTGGGCCGGCTCCACCCAGAGAGGCAGGAGCAGTGAGGGACTCGTTATGGCAATTAGTGTTTTAACCAGAGTGGTGTCTGAAACAGATCTGAGCACGTAGAAATGGCAGAACATCAAACCAGCATCAGCTTCAGGAGCCTGCCCGGGGCTACCACCAGGAAAGCAACATTCCATGTAGCAGCAGTGGGAAAACTCTTCCAGATTCCCTAAGACAGGCCAGTTCCTTGGAGATCTACTCAGGGAACTTCCTGGGGGAATACAAATGTATTAGAAAGCACATACTGACAATTAAATTAAGTGTTAAAGTAAAAATTGAGTCTATCTGGTGTTAGAGAAAACTTGGAAAGGATAAAAATGATAAAGGTAGATAAGGCAGCAAAACAGTCCTGTGTAAATTGTTGTGTGATGTATTTTCTGGTTGAGATTTTGGGTAAGTTGTTGTGTGGTGTATTTTTCTGGTTGGGATTCAAATAAGTTTTCCATCAGTCATTCCAAGTGGCGCAGGGGCGAAAAGGAGATTTAAACTGTCACATTTCATTCTTGCCAGGCACCAGCTTAAAGGTGTTTGAAGTGATCCCACACAGCAGAGCCTGAACTCTGTTTGGTGTCAACAACAATTTTCAATGCCAGTAGTCTGCAAGGAGATTTGCATATACAAATATGTGTGTATTGTGAATCCTTTTTGTTGATAAAAAGTCCTGATTATAAAGTTCATAATCTACTGCAAATCAGGCATTTCTTCATAGTTATCAGATGCTAATAATTACTTTTCTCCCAGAAAATAACACAAGTACAAAAGAAAATGAGGATTTAAATCAATTTAAATTTGTTTTTCTCTTTACTGATTTAAATTGTGATTGGAATCAGTGATTTAAATATTTTTGAATAATTCGTGTTCTTTTACACTGTAGGATAGTAGATGCCATGTGATAGGAGAGAGCTGAAATGTATTTAAGAAAAATACCCCAGTTTTGGCTCCTGACAAATCTATTAACACACAAAACCACACAGTTGAGATTTGGGGGATATTTTGGGGGGGGTACTTCCCACAGTAGCTATACACATCCAAAACAAAGGCCTTCCCCTGCTAAGTACACTTGGAGGCAGGAATAAAACCTGATGCTCCAGAACCAGAGGTTTCTGGGGGTACTGTGCAAAGGGGTGAAAGCTGTTGAAGCTGCCGTTGAAGTTCCTGTCAAGGCTCTGCTTTCCTGGGGCAGCGCTGAGGAAAGCAGCTCCTTGCCTGACCTGTTTATTCTCCTGAGCACTGTTTCAGTCTCTTACACACATTAGTCCTCCAGACAAATTGATTAGTGCAGTAACTCAGTGCAGAGGAGTTCCAGGGTTTGGTGGATGTGTGTCATATGTAACATGCCATGGGGAGCTGAAACTGGATGGTCTTGAAGGTTCCTTCCAACCCAACCCACTCCATGACTTTACAAAAGAGCTTCACTGCCTATTGCCTCAGTATTTTTCTAAAATCTTTGCCTGGTGACTTGACAGATTATTTCTCACCTCAAGAGGCTGTACTTGAAATATTGTGTCCCTTCAGGGAGTAATTATAAATAGCAAGGACTTGAATGAGCACCTTCTTAATCTTCCATCTCTGACTTAATATTTTCACTTCTTATCAACTCTCAGCCACTTGCTTTGAAATCTGACCAATGCCTTTATGTGATTAATACATCAAACAGGTAAATTAGAGCCATTTTGACTCTGACTAGAAATCTAAATGGATTAGAAAAAAAATGAACAGACATCTCTGTTTTCCAACTGTTGTGCTCCAGGTATCACACAAGAAGATTTATGTATTCCTCCCCACTGTCATTCTTCTACCACAGACACGACTATTCAGTAATATGAATTTTTCCCAACTATGCCTTGACTACCATTTTTCAAGACAGAAGCTTTCTCTTTATTTCATGACAGTAAAAGTGCTGATGAAAACTACTGTAGTCTTAAGACCTTTTCCTTAGACAGTCTGTGTGAAATGAGTTGACACATCTTAGATTTTATCACCAGGAGCCTGGCCTGCATTTACTGCTGAACTGGCCAACAAAGGCTAAGGTTTGAACCTGGTTTAAGACTTCAACATCCTTTTGCTGTCCACCACCCCGGCATCAAAACAATCCAAGCTTTGAGTTACAGACCTGAAAGTTAATAGTTTTGTTTCTGGATCGAAGCACATTGGCAGAGCAGTGGGAAAGGCGTTTGTCATTCCACAGCACAGGCCGTGCAATTATGGACATTAATCCTGCATGCACTTTTCAGAACAAAATTGAATTGTATGTTCTGTCCCCAAGAAGATGGCTTCCTCTTAGTTCCACAGCACATTGAAATTAAAGTCTGCTGAGAATATAAATGAGGGCTTGTTTCGACTTCAGGACTTCCCTGCAGCACCAGTGGACCAGACAGACGAGGGACAGCAGTGCTCTCCTTCTTGAAAATGACAAATATAGCAAAATATATGGATAAAATCCAACAAAAGCAAAGCAGCTGCGAGTCTTAGCCTGATGTGGTTTAGTTGTTAGTCCTGGATGTTTCCCCACAAATCCAAGTCAACTTTGTAGGTGATGACAATGAGCAATGAGCCCTCATAATCAAACTGCACTTGAGCTTCTCCTTTGCCTACCATGTGTTTGGGTTTGGTCTCTGGATTTTCAGGCTGCTGCCCACACGTTGGACACAGCTGACTGTCTCCCAGCGTTCCGTGCTGTGTGTCAGAGCACACTGAGCCTCTTGCAGGAAAGCAGGTTTCCTATTCCGGTTAATCCACTCTTTCAGCCACATCCATTTGCATCTTCCTCCACAGCATGGCACTCACTGCTTATCTTCTTAGGAACCTCCTTCACTAGTTTTTGCATTTACTGACAGAACAAGGCTCTTGGAGACACGGACTGTGCTGTGGAAACACTTTGTGCCATAAGGCTCTGTGGAAGAAGGAAGCATGGCAGGATTTCCCTAATTTCCCAGTGGATATTCCCAGTCATGTCATGGCTCTTCCTGCAGAGTCAGTCTTGTGTGGGAGATGAAGTCCATGCTTCACCATTCCGCAGTCTCATTTATTACTTTATTAAGATGACAGGGTGCTGGGGTTTGGGGAGGGTTGTTTGGGTTTTAAGGCTTACGAGTGAGCGAGTTCCTGTCAGCACGTTCTGTCTGGGCTCTTGTTTGTTTGGGTGCTGCTCCTCTGCTGCAGCAGCCCATGGCTGTGTCCTCCAGGATGTGTTTGTACAGCCCTTGCTGCCTTTGGTTCTCCTGGAACACTGCTTAGGGGAGCATGGAGCAGATTGCATGGAGAGAGCAGTCAATATTATTTCATCTTGCCTTACTTTATTTGATCTAAGGTTGATCAGTCAGACTTTATTGGAAAGATTGTGACAGTTACTCAGTGCATCTGATGAAAACTCTTATGTCATAGTTCAGATAAAGTAGATGGGAAGTAGTAAGATTGTGGATATTTAGGCTGTCAGACTGTCACTGCTAGCGTTGAGAATACAACTGAAATATTGGTTAAAACTCTTGAGAAAAGTGTCATGAAATTTGCCCAGGCCCAACAGCTGAGATCGTATTTCATGTGAATGGACACTTACACCAAAACAATGAACCTTAGAAAGCTACTAGGTAACTCTCTTATTGTGATACAAGTCAATAATTGTGATTCATAAACATCTCAGTGAGTTTCCTTTTTGAAAACATACGTGCTGGCCTGCAGAAAGCAGCAGCAGCTCAAATCACATCTTTTTTCAAGGACTTGCATATCAACCAGCTTGAGGCTGTTTTTCTCATTGTTTCTGTGTAAATATTATTTTTTCTAATACCAGCTAAATACAATACTCTGTAAAGGTGCATAAAAAATTTCAAGGGAAGGTTAAATCAAAAGTGTGTTTGTGCCACATAAAAAAACTTTATTTCACTTCATTATTGAGCATCATAAAGTCTGGTGTGTAATAGGCAAACACGGATCCTGTTCAGCACTGGCAGCAGCAGCTGCAATCTGTTGGTACAGGAGATGCTCAGGAGTGAGTGAGTACAGCACAGGGGTTGTAGTCGTCCTCCCCCAGCTTGGTTTTACTACTTAAGGATATTTGCATGAGAATAAAATCTGGTTCTTTGGCACTCATCTGCTCCTGCTGTTTATTCTTCGCTTGAGGTTATTGTCTCAGTTTGTGACAACATAATTGGTTTCTGTGGAGAAGATTATGATATTGATGAGACTTATATATGACTTCAGGTGAGGTGCAATCAAAGCAACAGTTCAAAATAGAAGGTGCTGTCTGTTTTCATGCAGTTTTCACTATGGCTCATTCAGCAGCATAATTAAGGATGTTATTTATTACTGAACTACATCACACTAAGGTGAAGTATGGACACAGTTCTGCTACTGCAGGCAGGACTGGGGTCACTGCTGCTTATTTTGTGTTCTAAACTGTTGTAAACTCCACCAGGCTGGGCAACTAGATGCTGTTCACACAAGGGTTACTCACTATTTGTTGTAATTTAGTGTTCTCTGGTGCAGACAAGCTGAAAGAATCGAGCTGGAAAATGCTCTCTTAATAGTTCCGTCTGTGTATTAAATATTCCTTTGAATGGTTAGCTGCTCTTGTATAGGATGAGGGTTTTTGAGAGCAATTATAATCAGAAAAAAATATTTTACTGTGCTGTTTCCTCCCTTGCTGATTCCCAGTTTGCTGTTTGATATCATACCCTGTCCCGTTTTTTTTAAACACCATCTCAACAAAGTTTACCAAGCATTTGGAAATCATTCCAAGATCTTGGCATGTTGAGAGCCTTCCCTCCTCACTCAGGCTCTGTAATTAGAGCTCACTTGTCACTTGTGGTGCTGCTGCAAGGGCAGTGTGGCCACGCTCTGGGCTGAGCGTGGTGTGGCTTACATCGGGAAGGAACCTGCTGCAGCCCAGAGAGGCCAACGCCAGCATCAGGAGTGCTGGAATGCACTGCAGATTGAGAGGAGTAGGATGATCTCTGTCATGATTTAATTTGCTGTGAATGACATTTCGCCGTGGTGTGACTGGTGGATTGTCCTTGAGGGATGTCACAAGTTATTTTTTTCTCCAGTCTGGATTACGGAGCCAAAAGGCCGGAGGGACAGACAAGTGTGAGCCAGGTTACAGGGAGCCTCGCAGGGAATGGGGCTAGTGGAGACTTGGTCTGCCCACGGGCAGGTGTGGGACCAGGCATTTACCTTCTGGATGTCATCTGTCCTGCTGCTGCTGCAGGCCAGGTGTATTATGGCACCACAAACACGGCTGTAGCCACAGCCTTGCTCCTGGTTTAAAACTCTCCCTTGTAGGCCTGTCATTAGATGCATCCCCCCACCCCCTTCCTCTCTCCTCCAGAAAACATTGAATTCTGATATTACCTTGTGATTCTGAAAGCCAAGGCCTTAGGCACATGCCTTTCATGCCTCAGCTTTCGTCTGCTCCTGCTCCCGGTTGTGTAGGAACACAATGGGGGAAGAGAGAAACCTGAGGAGCCAGGCTGAGCACATCCCATCGCCTTTTGGGAGCCCCATCGTGTGCTGTGTGGAAATGCTCCCATCACGGTGGATGAGCAGGATGGGGAGAACCATCACCTCCCCATCGTGTGAGTTTGAGTTGGCACAGGAGCACAGGAGTACAACACACAATGGATATTTAACGTACTGAAAATAAGGAAGGGGCATAATTACACGATTCACGTGGCTTTATCAGCAGTTGCCTGTAAATGTGTGCTTAAAGTTTGACTGTGTTTTGTTACTTAAACCTGAGGGACCAGGCTCGGTGTGGATCCTGGTGTCACAAGGGCTGTGTTGCTGCTTGCTCCCATGCCAGCTCTTGCCTGTTGCTGCCTCTTCTGAACTCTACCCAAAGTGGTTGTGCAGTGTGGTAATTCAGACCAGGTAACCGAGCTCAAACTAGTTTGGCAAAAATCCTCATGCAAGGACCATTAGATGTGCTTCTTTATGGCTTCTTGGTTGCTCAGCACATGCAAATATTTAATCTCATGTTTAATTCTGTGTTGTGGGCGTAGGAGCCGGAGGCAAAATCCTAACAACTTGAGTGGAATCGGGATTTCCCCTGAAAGCAGGCCCATAAATCCAATGGGAAATTTAAATCTCCGGCACTCAAATACAGGCCCGTGACCCTCAGGTTCTGTAGGGCAAAGGCAGTGTCCATGTGGAGGTGGCTGGCCCTGGGTCCTTAGGCTCCAGAACGGGTCCCCAGTGACCGATGTGTAACATGTCACACTACGGGCAGGGTATTTCACCGTGTAACGCCAGCAGCGGGGCAGGCTGATCAGAGCAGGGCTAGAAATGGTTCCTTGGGAGCGAGTCAAAGAAGGGGTGCCCGCACAAGGAGCAGCGTGAGGCCAGACGCGAGCAGCTCCACCAGCCGCGTCGCCTCGTCTTCTCCCAGCGCTGGTTCCGCCGCTTGCAATCGGGAAGTTTGCTGGGTGCCTCGCTCGTGCGGAGGGACGGAGGCTCCGCGCCGCGGGAGGGGACGGGCAGGTAGCGCGGAGCAGGGTGTGTGTGTGTGTGTGTGTGTGTGCGCGTCTCCTTTGTCTGAGCAGCCCGAGCAGCGCCGAGCGCCCCGCGGGCGGCCGCGCATCCTCCCCGCCCAGCGCCGCTCGGCACACCCGAGCCTCGGCCCGCCCCCGCCGGCCCCCGGCACGGGGCTCATCACCGGCGGGGGGCTAATTGCCGGCCGAGCCCCCCCCGGGCCCGGTGCCCGGTGCCCGGCCGCGCCGTGCGCGGGGGGCGGCCGCGGTGCCCCGGCCGCGCCGTGCCCGCTGTCCCCGCAGGCCGGCCGTGTGGAAGCGGCCCGCGATTGGCCGTGCCGGCAGGGCCAGCCCCTTCCTGGCTGCCTGGCATGAATATGCACGGCCCCCCTTCCTCCTCCTCCTCCTCCTGCATGTGTGTGTGTGTGTGCGGGGAGCGGGGCTCCGCCAGCAGCGCCGCTCCAGCCATGTCAGCTCGGCTCCGCCTGGGCCCACCATGAGCCATGGCCATGTCTGCGAGCGCCGACGAGGAGGACTACGAGTCGGAGCCGGAGCCCGAGCCGGGGCCGGGGCCCGAGCCGGGGCCGGAGCAGGTCCGGGGCGGGCGGCGAAGTTTGCAGCGGGAAGGGAGGGGAGGAGGCCGGGCCGGGCAGCGCCGGGCCGCGGGGACGGGAACAATGTGGGGTCGGGAGCGGCCCCGGGGCAGCGCCGCCCGCCGAGGGGCCGCGCCGGGCGGGGCCGCCCAGCCTCCGCCGGCCGGCCCGGAGCGCTCGGCCTCGCCCGCCGCCCGCGCCCCGGCCGCCGCCGCCGCCGCGCCGCCCGGGGCCCCCGGCGCGCCGCCCGCGGGTGGTGCGAGCCGCTCTCGGGGGCTGCCCTGTGAGCGGCAGAATTGTTATTTTTTTTCCTATTAAGATTCCTCAAATAGCTGAGAGGGCTGCGGGACTTGGGGGAGAGTCTGATGCTGAGCCTGGCTACCTTGTCTTGGTTTGATTTATAGCCGAAGCCTCCTTTCCGTTCCCAGGGACGAGGGATGTGGAAGAAAGAGAAGGATGTGTGCCGAAATGAAAAGAGAACTTTTATTAATACTTGCAGGGTTTATTCTCTGAAGGCTTTTTTTTTTTTTTTTTTTTTTTTCCCTGTGGGGGAAGGAGAATAAACTTTTTGAATTTATGAAGTAATCTGTGAAAAATAATCCAGAACATATGTTCTAGATTGCGTATTTTACTCTCTAAGAACTGCCTAAGCAATTAAAAATGCACCAGGAATAGTATTAAACATGTGTATGCAATTTAAACATAAACTGGATAGTTTTCTTCAAAACTCGAGGTGTTTCGCTCTTTAAAATAGCCCAATATTTTGGTTGTGGAGACAAGTTTCTACGTAGTCCAGGTGTTGAGACTATCTCTCAAAACGGATCTCGTACTGAACAACTTTACCTTGTTTTGGTTCAGAGTTGCACGTAGAAAACAGGGCCGAAATAGAGTTTGGGGTGGTGGAGTGCCTTGGGTGCTCCCCAGGGATGGCAGATCTGTGCAGAAACCTCCAGTGTGCTGTGCTGGCCTGGTGCAGTGTCAGTCCAGGAACCTCAGCTGAGGTTTGGATGAGGAACTTTATTAAGCCTTTACCTACTTCTGAGGATTGTGTGAATGTGCAGGCCCGTGCTGCTGCTGAGTTCACTGCTGGGCTCCCAGACATAGTAGTTAAAATGTCCCAATCCTTGTCTTTTCTTAAATTTTTTTCTCATGCCAGGCCTTTTCCATTTGTGTCTGTGTCTTGGTGCAATCACTGCACACTTTTTGAAAAGAGCTAATGGTTGGGAGAGCAGATTGGTCTCAGCTGTATTGTACCAGCTGTGAAATTGCTACTTGGAGGTACTGGTTCTTGCTGGATGAATCTGGAAAGTTGGTTGTGTTCTGGGATTCTTCAACTCTTCTAAAACCTGAGGCTTTCAAAGCATTTTTGTGCCTTAGAAGTTTAAAACAAAAATCAATGCAAGACGGGAAGTCTTTCTTTTGGAGTTTCTTAAGAGGCTTGGTCTGATCCTAAACTATAACGCAGTGACCTATGTACCAAAGACCTGTGGAATGTTTTCCTTTCTGTTCAGAACTGTTCCAGTGGTAAAACACCTCATGTAGCTCCAGCTGTATTTTCATACAGGCCTGCTTTAATGTCTGCTTACCCTATTTTTCTACACAGGATGTGTCAAATCAATATTTTGTTGCTTTTTCTACTGTGACAGCCCTTGTATGTAACAGGTGAAAGGCTTCACCTCTGAAGGTGCAGTTGAACAGCACGATTTCAATGCTTGGGTAGAAGCTGCAGGTTTTGGCACTTGATATGCTGACTTTGATTCCTCTTTCCCTGGTCTGTGTCTAAGAAGGCAGAAAGACTCTGTGGTTTTGCAGCACAGAGCACGCAGGATTTACTGCACTTGTGGAAGCTGCCTGCAGCACTGGGGGCTTGCAAGTGTGTGTGTGCTGGGGCTGTGTCCTGGGCTGTGGGGTGGGCAGCACCTGCCCCAGCCCACCAGGTTGCTGCGTTGCTCCTGGTGTGAAGAAATTCAATTTCTGGCTGTGGCACTTCACTGTGTGTAAACAGAGGGAGCTGCCCCAGGCTGGGGCAGGGGGATTTGTCCTGAAGCAGCAGTAAAAAAAAGCTGCATTGTGCCCCAAGTCTGTGGAACTTACTGGTGTCTTTGTTTTTAAGAGCTCCTACTTTTGATGCAGCTTATCTCCCAAAGCATACTTTTGCCAATATATCTTATTCCACCCTCCAGGCCTAACTTCTGCCTCCTCACCACCAGAGGAAAATAAACAGGGGCACTGGTGTTGGCACTGATGTGCCAGTTTATCACACCCTAAACAACATTGCTATGTTGGCAGAAAAGCTGCTGGAGTGTCATTAACACCCAGATGAACCTGCAAAGTATAAACATTTTTATTTTCTTTCTATTTTCTTCTGGGAAATGAGTCTGATTCAATAGTGAGCTCTGTGTGGTCACTTGAAAGGGTCACTAGGATCTACTTTGGTTTTGGTGGAAGAGACTTTTGTAGGTATGAACTGGAAGAGATGGTGGCAGTGAACATCTGGAGAGGATTAATGCTGATTTGGGATGGCTGGGATTGAAAAAGTTCAGTGCCATCCCTCTGATGCTGCTTGTTTAATGAGGGACCTTGGACTTGCAGGACACCTCCACCTCAGCAGGAGCGTATTCTGAAGGAGGGTGATGTAACTAAACACTCACTGTGAGAGGAAAACAGCTCTCCTGGAGTTTGCATGTGCAGATTTTTGGGCAGATAGACTTCAGTCAGACATGATCCGAGGTGCTGGCACGTGCTCTTCAGTTAATACAACTTATAAGGATGTTATTGGCATCCGTGGGATTTTTTGCTCTCTAGCTCTAGCTTCTTCCTTGGCCCCACTGCATTCCTGCAGTTACATCATCCTGTCCTTCCTTCTTCCTCTCACTTCTTCCTTTGAGAAGGGTTTCTGTTAATTGCTAAACAGACATAAGGGATTAATCCAGAGGAACTGTTGACTTGGTTGTGATTATTGCCAGGCTCCTCAGGGAAGTGGTGGAATCATGGTCTGTGGAAGTGTTAAAAATCCGTGTGGATGTGGCAGCTGGGGACGTGGTGTAGTGATGACCATGGCAGTGCTGTGTTAATGCTTGGGCTCCATGATCTTCGAGGTCTTTCCAACACTAACAGTTGTGTGATTGTGTAGTCCCTGGCAGTGTAACAGGCTGACCCTGCCACGCAGCCAACCCCAGTATTTTGGGGTGAATGTGGAGTTACCTGGTCTGCACCACTGCTGGGAATGGTCGGTTTGACTGGTTTCCAGCAGGAACCCCAGAACTCCCTGCATAAGGAGGCTGGGAGAGAGATGTGACACTGGAGCAGGAGGGGACAGTGCTGCTCACTGCCCTGGGCAGCATGCAGGGGTCTTGCACCCTGTTTGGATGTAAAAATGCACCTCTGGTGCAGTGGGAAAGGACAAAGATAACTGACCAGAAGCCTTTGCTGTGCCACCCCGTGGGTGACTCTAATGCCCAGGGTTGCCCGTGACCTGGCCCCTTTAGGGTGGTGTTTCAGGTGACAGCAGTCATGGATTATGGGTTAATGCATGTAGCTTCTGTAAAAAAGTATTTTCCCCTAGTGTTTATTTATCAGACCTTCTGCAGAAAAAAGTTGTAGTTGGATTTGGCTATCCTAATGCTGTTAAAGCAGTTGCATTGGGATGCAGTGCCACATAAAGCTCTAAGCTCAGGGCTGACACTTGGCAAGTCCTGGATTCTCATCTTCGGGTGCTGTTGTGGGTCTAACAGCAGTGAACGAGAATAATCAGAATTTGTCCGTGTGTTACAAAAGGAAACCGCTGCTGTCTTGCAAATGTAAGGGATATATATTTGTGTGGCACAGCACCTTGAAGCAGTGAACACTGCACACAAAAAAGGTCTTGTCTAGGGGAGAGATACACCGTGGATTCTACATGAGCTGTTCAGATTGTACTTGGTTGGAGTGAAGTGCTTCAGGGTCTCACTGACCTGCTCCCCAACAAGCCCTTCAGAACAGCCCCACACGTCTCTGAGGTTTTCTTGGGAGATGTTGAGTCTGAAATAATGGTTTGGTGCTGCTGGCAGCAGTTTAAGCAGGTCACTGAAGCTGAGTGGTGGAATAAGAGCTGTGCCCAGGTAAAGGGCACTTGCAGAAGAGCTTGTTTCTAGGCTACAGACTTAGTCAGCCTTGCTTTGAGAACCAGCACCTCCCTCCTTCTGGACTTGGCCACAGGGTCAGCTGATCTTCCTCTCTAGGGCAGAGGAGTTTGTGTGTGGAGTTGCCTGGTGACATCTCCAGCAGATCCCAGTTGGTGTTGGGACAGCAGCTGGAGGACATCAGCACCTATTTAATGATCCGTTTAATGGCTGATAGCTCTCACAGTGTTTTCTCCAAAGCTCGATGTTCATGGTATTTTTTGTTTGCCCGACGTCTTTTTGGTTGTTCTTTGTAATTGTGAAGGTTAGAAGTTTGCTGCTGCAAACATCAGGGTTATGTTTCTGTTGCAGTAAGAGTTGTGCTCAGGGCAGAGCCCTTCCTTAGTGCCTCTGGTCCTTCTGAGCCTGGTTGGTGGTTGTTTTGTGACAGCTGAACAGGGCTGGGACATGTGAAATCGTGCTGAGGTACCTGTAAGTAGGCAGTGGAGATTGCCCAGCAGCTAAATGATTGTCTTTTACCAGGATAAACTCATGTTCCGAGCAGAGGCTTCCAGATAGTTCATTTCCTAGGGCTGAATTAGAACTGTGAGTGTTGTACTTGAGCTTATTTCCAGATCTGCACAGCCCTGTTGAGACCACCCCACCTAATCCCCTCATTGCTGTCCAACAGGACCGTGTTGAATTTGATGGGGTCTGTAGGAGACCAGCACTTCAGAAAATCACTGCAGTCCATTTCCTGTTGGAGGAATGGGCATGTTTAAGCACTGCGGTGTGGGGAGGGTGAGCCCAACTTCATGACTTGTAGATGGTTTTGTAGTGCGCAGGATGGGACATGTGAGGGCCCACATTTACCCCCAGTGCCCAGCTGCTGTGTCTGCTTTGGGAACAGGAGCAGGTTACCTTTGTGTGTCACAGCAGTAACAAGGAGAGTACCAAAAAACCGAGCAGGGTGTCCTGTTCACATGTCTAGAAAGCAGTGCAAGTCCACCAGCTTCCTCAGTTTCAGTGTAATAGAGATATGGATTTGAGATATTAATCCTAATACATTTCAGCAGCTGCTTACTCTGCCTTTGTTGAGAGCTTGGCAGAGCGGCTGTCACCACTTCAGCATCCCCTGCCTCTCTGTTGAAGACTTGCTGTGGCCATAGAAGTTAGGAGCACAGTTTTTGTGGAGATGCTGGAGAACATAGTGGGTGGCTGGGGATGGTATTCCAGGCAGGCTCTGCCTCAGCTCCCTGGCTTCTGTTGTAAGGTTTAAAGGGGAAAAAAAATCTTCAGCTTTGGTAAAATCTTTGTTTCTGTGACTGTTCTCAGACCTGGCTGTGGGGCCCTACGGAGTCAGCAGACCCAGGCTGTGCTTGAGGGTTGCATCTCCTTGGGAAAGGGGATGGTGGGGTCCCCTCCCCAGGAGTGAGATTGTGTCAGCCCAGAACCTGGAGCTTGGTGTGACACCCAGTCCTGGGCCTCGGGCCGTGGAGCTGAGTGTGCTGGCCACTGTGGTAAAGTGCTGCCATCCCCTACCATGTGCTCGTATTTGCAAGACAAACCCATGGAGTTGTGCTGGGAGGGTGGCAAGTGGCAGTGCAGAGATGGGGACTGGAGCTGTGAAGGAGATTTTACCCAATCTCATTACCAGGGCTGCTATGTTTTAAAACTGCAGTTTGAGCTGGAAATCCTGCAGCATCTCCTCACTAACATCGACCTGGAATTTATCTGGCTGTCTGCCATGTGCTAAATAAACCCCAAGCCATGTTGGAGGCTCCTTCTACCCCCTTGAATCCCAGCCCCTTTCTGGGAGGAACCCACAGGCCAGATTTTCTTCTGTGGAGGTTTTTAAGCGACCACTTTTGGAGCCCCTTGAAACTAGATACGAATGGGAATTCCTGCAAGCCCTCTCTAGCTTTGCTGGCTGCGACATCCTGGAGTGAAAACGTGGCTTGGATTGAGGATTGGTTGGTTGGTAAATTAGTACAAACCCAGCTAGTAGAATTTGCGAATGAGCAGTGAAGAGGTTTGGGTAGGCAAGAGATCTCGCTGTTCCTTACGGTGAGATGGGGGTCTGCACCTCTGCTGTGTTCTGGTGGTGTCTGGAAGAAAATCTGAGTGGTGTGGTGTGGTCTGACTTCAGGCTTGTTCTTGTATTTTCACCTTCCTGCTTTTGTGGGTGTTTTAGGATTCTCAGATTCTGTGTTCAAGCGATGCCTTTTTATCACTCGCGTCTGCAGTGTCCTGGCACTTAAACTGTTGTCCTCAAAATTAGGACTTGGCTCGTATTACTGTGGCAGAAGCAGGAGTTGTCTTTCAGCTGGAAAAGTACAGAGTTTGATTTTTCCTTGAAAGCGTTTAAAAACGGCATTCTCACGGTGTCTTAGCTTGTTGTTTGCCTCAAACTTAATCATGTTGCTTCCCAGTAGGAAGGAGTCAGGTGCTCTCACAGACTCTTCCATGTGCTGTTGTCCAAGGGGAGCTGCCAAGGTTGTTGTGCATGTTTTGGTTTAACATGTTCCTGCTGATATCCAGCCTTTGGTTCGTGTCTCGCCTCCCTTCCTAGCTGAAGGAGACTCTAATAGAATGGAGGAGTGATTCATGCTGAGGAAGAAAATTATCTCTTATCTAGGTTGCCTCTAAGCCAGTCCTGCCAGAGCCGACTTTATCCTTGAGAGGCTGGAGAGTTGGTCTAGAAGGTAAATATTTATCCTTTGGAGTGTCTGACATTGATCTGAGATGCAGGCGGCTGTGGAAGGGAAGGAAGCTGCGCTCGTCCGCGCTCACACAGCGCCGTGAGATCCAACCTGCACACAGAACCAAATCTGTTCTGGAGGAGTGCAGTTAAACGCTTTCCAGAAATCTCTGCAACCTCATGGACTAAGTAGTGTTTTCTCCCACCTCAGTAATAATGATCACTCTGTAGGAGAGGGAGCTTAAGGGGTCTAGCTCCTTCTTCACTCTCCCAGCACTGAGATTCCTGGGATGGAGGCTGCTAAAATATCAGCACTTCTCTGCAGCTTAGAGAAAGTCACTGGAGCTTTGGTAAGTCAGCTGGGGGAAGATCAAATACACTGCAGTGTGGCATCTCTTCAGGGTTGTAGAGCAGGGCACTTGGGGAAGCTCTTGTACAGCCAAGTGCAATGTTTCTACATCTTTTATTTTAAAAAGTCTAGTGGAATTTCTCCATGGCTCCTTACAGCCAACCTGCCCATGCCTTGGTGATTGCCCAGAATTCAACAGGAACAGAAAGTGAAACTGGGTGGTCTGTTGGTCATATGCTGAGATGTGCAGAAAATGGACGAGTTGTAAACCAGATGGACTTTGCGGTCGTGTTGTTATCATCTTTATGGAGGAAGCTGTCATGGGTCAGTATGAGCCAAGCCAATTCTTGCATAATTAGCCCCAGACAATTACATGGTATTTAGTGATGTTTGGCTTGAGCTGTAAGTTCTTGTGTGTAACAAGGGAGTTTCTGATGAGAACATGAAATTTGCATGTCCAGAGTGAATATGTTGAAGTTAACCTAATCGTTGCAAATCTTTTCATGCTTCTTTAGTTTCTGTCTTAAAGGTCATTGAAATCTAGACCTGGGATGCCCTTTTTAGCCTTTGCACATCATCAGTTGGTGTTCTATTTTTGAGCACTTGCTAGTGTTGGATAGGAGGGGAGCTACCTTGAAAGGGTTTTGTAGCGTTTGTGTTTTATTTCCTACTTTATCGCTTGGCAGTAGTTCACACCTTCCTGATTTTTTAGGGATATGACTGGGGGCTTGAGCCGTTGGCTGAGTGTTTCTCTGCTGTACCTAACCACCGAATCACTTTTGCTCCTTCTTGGATTCAGCAGAGGAAGTCCTTCTGGCTTAACCTGAGCACAAATCTAAGATATCTCTAGCCCAGAGCTCAGATTGTCTACTGACCTAAGCCAAGCACCATACTTGGGACTTGGTCTTGTGTTGAAAGTGTCTTCTCCCTGCGTTGCTGTTGAAATGGGCTTGCTCTGGCTTTGGGATCTCTCATTTGTGTCATTTTACAACACATCCTTTCTCGGAAAAGCGACGGAACTCCTTTATGTCCGAGAGCGATGGCATGTACCCTCTGAGCGTTACCTGTGCGTGCCTAATCCCAATAACACCGCTCAGTTTTCCCCGCAGAGCCCAGCAGGGAGCGTGCAGCTGACCCGTGTGTGTGTTTTCTGTTGCAGAACAGGGCAGTGGGGCGGCCCAAGGGGAAGCTGGGCGCTGCCTCTGCGGTGAAGCTCGCGGCCAACCGGAGCACGGCGGGCGCGCGGCGGCGGAGGACGCGATGCCGCAAGTGCGAGGCGTGTCTGCGGACAGAGTGCGGCGAGTGCCACTTCTGCAAGGACATGAAGAAGTTCGGGGGGCCCGGCAGGATGAAGCAGTCCTGCATCATGAGGCAGTGCATAGCTGTAAGTGTGCCTGGGCCTCTGCAGCTCGTCTGCGGGGTCCTTTCCTCCTGGCGCATCTCCCGGGTGTGGGGTTGGGAGCTCTGCTATGAGCAAGTCTCTAAAGTGCATCAGACAAAAGTGTGTGAGTCCTGCCCTCCCAGCTCAGATCCCTTCTTTCCCAGTGCTTCTCGCCCTCCCCAAATCTTAAATCAGAATGCCATTAAAACTGAACAGGACAGCTTTCCTTTTAACAGTATAGAAGTGGAGATTGTCAGTACATCAACAATCAGCGCTCAAATCACTCTCATACTCTGGGATTTGGGTGAAAAGGGGGAGAGTGGGAAGTTCTGATTCAAAGGATGAAAAGGTGTGTTTGGTTTGGATGTTGGAATTTCCTGAGGAAAGCTGCCCTGTAATCATCTTTGCCATGTTGCCCACATAAATTAGGATGTGAGGAATCCTTGACTGGCCACCTCCAAGATTTTGGTGTTGATGACCCCAGCCCTAGGCTCCCCAAAATCTGAATTTCGATTTGTTTGCTGTTAGTTAGGCATAGAGCAGGGGGTCTGATCTGGATGAGGCAGAGAGCCATCAATCCAGGGTCTTGTCTTCCTCAGGGACTGGAAATGGCTGTCAGGGAAAGAGCATCAGAACAGGGCGAGCAGGCAGCCGGCTTCCTGGGCTCCTGTGATACATTGTTCAGGAGCTTCTTGAGTCACAAGTGATAGCTTTCTATTTAACAAATATTGACAGATTAATCTTCCATTAAGTTGTTCAAGCAGCTTTTGAATCTGTAGCTGCCATGCTGACTTGTGGAGCTTTTTCTCATGTCTGCAGCAACTCTGTTCAAGGCTAAAATCAGCTTTAGTTTTTATTTTAATTCTTTAGGAGATCTTGTTTGTGCTGTTGTTACGGGTTTGGGTTTTTTGTTGTTGTTTTTTTTTTAAGGAAAGGAATGTTGTTTGTTCATAACTGAAATATCACCCCATCTCTACTGATTTCTCTCATTACAGTTCCCTTCACTTAGTATTTGGGGGTTTTTCTTTTAATTCTTAGGAGATGACCAAAGTGGAGGGATTAAATGACTTCACCTGACACTGATAAAAAACTGATAAGCACTTCAGGTTTCCAGTAGTTGCTCCTGGTAGCTCACTCCATGTCCTGTGCCAAGCTTTGCACTGTTCCTGACACAGAGGATTGGGTTCAGCACTGCTGGATCTTTCAGTAAAGTACACGGAATATCCACCTTTCTGCAGAGTGCTTTTGCAGCTCAAGTGTCTTTTCTTTGAACACTTGATTTCCTGGAGTGTGGCATGAATTGAACAGCATGGATGAAGAATTTATTATTCTCCAGGGGCAAGAAATAGTGAAATCATGCTGCCTTTTTAGTGGAAGGATTAAATTAGGGCTGCAGTGTGCTTTCTCATCCTCACTGATGAAGGAAACTTTCATACTAAGCTGTTTCACAGTCTGTAACACAGGCTGAGCCTTTTGGAGATGATCTAGGTTCTCTTCTAGCTGAGTGTAGTCATCCTCTGTCTTCCAGTGAAGATTTATTTATCTCCTTGGTGCCTAGAGTTTGACTTTCAGTTAGGACAGAGGTAACCAGGGGTCTCTGATTATTTGTCCCACCCTCACGTGCACTGACAGTGACTTTCTGCACTTTCTAGGTTGGTGCAAATATCAGGCAGTTTGTAATAAACTCCTAAAGCAGCAAAGGCCCAGAAAAGTGAAGAGTTGAAGTGTTGTAACTTTAAAGGTGTTTTACATTTCTCTAAGCAAGGCTTTGCTCTTGTTCTCTAACAATTCAGCAGTAATATATTTTGGTACCTATCCAGCAGCTTCCAGCCAAAAAAACCCTGCAAGATGCTGAAGCTGTGTGGAAGTAATGATCCCTACAGTTCTGGGACTGTGCTTGCCCTGGTTAATAACATTGACAATATTAACTAGACAGGCTTTCATTAAGCTCAGAAGCCTTCAGAGAGCCCATGGTGCTGCTGTTCAGAGAGCAGGAACCTCCTCTGCATCACCAGTTCCATCAGGAAGGGAAGCAGCAGAGCCTGGGACACCTGAGAGAGGTCTCTGTCTGTCTGAGAGGACACCTTGGGACAGCACAGCTGCTGTTCCAGCCCTCAGTGGGACAGGCAGTGATGGCAGGGAGGAGAATGCCTGGACACCCTTTGCTCCCAGCAAGAAAAACTGAACGGCTGTTTGCAGAATGCTCTGTGCTCTAATGGTCCACTACAGCTGGGCTTTCCCTGCCTGAAACTTGCTGAAGGATGTGCTGCTGATGCCAGAATTTGGGTTGGTGTGCAGGTATTCTCTGAGGGATTTATTCACTCCATCCACAAGAGATCCTCGCTGGGAAAAACCCCATCTCTGCCCCTGGCTGTGTAATAGTTAAGGACTGACAGCCTGATCAATAGCACTTCCCTTTGTGGGCAGCTTAGGATCTTCCTTTTCTTTTTTGTAGTGAGGTTTACACCTTATTGCTGCAAACCAGGATTTTGTTAATCATTAGCAAAAAGATGGCTTTTTAATGAGAGTGGCATTCAGTGCTTTGACATGGGTGATGGGTATGTGAGATGCTGCAGGTCCCTTTCTGTCTGTGAAAGAAAAAAATCTGTGTGTTCTCACTTGTGACACTTGCAGGAGAGAATCCTCTTTCTAAGTAAGCAGAGCTCTTTGCAGTGCTCAGGTTGGGAGCAGGGCCCTGAATAATGGACTGCCAGTCAGGAAGAGGTCTGTTCTTGGTTCTGTTGTGGGCTTGCTGTGAGACCTGGATCAGGTCCCATAACATCTGTCTGCCCTGCCTGTAGAAGAGGGGAGCTGCCAAATTGCTACTCAGATTGTGAAGCCTAATGGATGTGAATAGTGATGTTCTAGGTTGCTTCTTTCCCCTCCCATTGTACACTGGTGAAGTGACTCGCATGCCAATGTCTGTGTCAGCTCACAGATTGAAGGAACCCACCAAAAATGCCTTTTCATCCGTCCCAGTAATACTCCCTGAACCTGTAATGCTACAGGAAGGGCACTTTGGTGAAATGTGTCCTGTGGAGCTTGGTCTGGTACCCAGCCCTCATTTGTTATCAGGCTTTTTTGCCTCATGTCAGTTTGCACAATTAATCCCCATTCGTCTCCTCTTTGAAATGAGGATACTGTAAATGCACCCTGAGCTCTTGTGTTCCATGTCTGCCATGTCCTGACCAGTTCTTTCTGATCCATAAACAGCCGGTGCTGCCTCATACTGCTGTGTGTCTGGTGTGTGGAGAAGCTGGGAAAGAGGACACTGTGGAAGAGGAGGAGAGCAAGTTTAATCTCATGCTAATGGAATGCTCCATTTGTAATGAAATCATACACCCAGGATGCCTTAAGGTGAGTACAAGGATGGGATGCGTGTTGGAAACAAAAGCTGAATTAGTTATCACCTTGATGTAAAAGTGGTGCACAGAAATTGAGAAGCTTTTAAGTTTTAGTCTTTGGACAGATGAGTAAGTGATGAGCAGAGGTCTGGTGTGAGGAGCAGGGTGAGATCTGTGGCACACACAGCCCTGACCAGCAGGCAGGGTTTTTGATGCACCAGCATTCCCTGGGAGCAGGGACCTTGGCTTTGGGCATCCCTGAGCGTGTGTGCATGCAAAGATCTTGTGGGTTTGTTTCGTTCTTTTTGCCCCTTGTTTAAGGTGGCTGAGTTGGATGGGGAAGGCAGAGCAATCTGCCTGTACTTCAGGGTGACACATTCCCAAGTCCATGTCAGTAGCTTCTTCCCGAGTGCCACGAAGTACAGATGAGCAGTTGGCTGCTCATGTAGGTCCAGGCACAGATGTTCCTTATGGTGGCAGCTGGCTCTGAAGATGTTAGGAGCAAATGTTGGAGCAGAAGTGCAGCTCTGGAGAAGAGCCTGAGCGAGTGTCAGGCTGGAGGAGTGCTCACCCTTGGCTGACTCGAGTTCTGTGAGCAGCTGTATTCTTTGCTGGTAACAAAAGTGTCATTTTGGGCATATCTTCCTGCATTAGCATTTAGAAGCTGCCTTTTTTCCAGAGCTGGTTTCTTTCAGCCGATCAGCCATTTCCTGTTGCTGTTTTGTTTATGGTTAAAGTGATTTGGCAAAGCAAATGTGTTGTGACACACCGTGCCCCAGAAAGCAGCGTTTGGGCCCTTCTGGGATGTCTGGGAGGAGAGGTGTGTGTTCCTCATGCAGGCCTGGGGTGAAGCTCTCCTGGCCTTTCATTTCTCTGAGCTGTGCGTGGTCCTGCACCAGGCTCTGCACTGTCATTTATTAGAGCAGAACGTGGGGAGCTGGCAAACCAGAGCTCTGCCTTCTCCCTGATTCATGGAGCTGGTGCTCAGTTCCTGCCACAGATGGGCTCTGGAAAGGAGCTTTGCTTGTTTGGCTCGGCTTAAAACAAAACTTTGGGGGCTGATGAAGCAGAGGAAGGAGCTGCTCATTTTCAGAGGTACCTTAATTTTGGCTGCTTTGCTGTTCAGTCCTTGCTGGAAGTGCCCTGTGCACCCGTCTCTGCCTTTGCAGTGTCAGTGGCACCTCAGGGCTGAGTTCAGAGGACAGTTGTTGTCTAGTGGCAGCTCAGGTATGATTTCCTCTCCCCATACTACATTTGGGACTAGCACAGGATGTGGGTCAGATCTGTGAAGTCAGGCAAGTGCTGTTTGTTCTCTTACACATGCGTGGTGTTCTGAGTGTTCTTTTGGTAACTAGGAACAGCGTTGCTTTGGGTGTTCCTGACAATTAAGCACTGGGAGATTTACTGTGTGCCTTGTGTGTCTTGTGTTTTGCTTTCTCAGTGCTTCTGCTGAGCTGAAATGGTGGGTAAATGGTCATGGTGCTCTTTATTTCCTGAGGCAAAAGAGCACTGGTAGAATTTCAGAATCATCTTGGACGGTGAGATGAGGCTGCTCAGGAGAACAGCAAAAGGACAATGGAGCCTCTTCCTTGGATCCTTCCTTGCCTTTTACTCCCAGGTTCCATGATTTCCTGCAAGACAGAAGCCTCTTGCCATGTTTACATGTTGCTCAAGCCCTTGAGCCCTGAGGATGGAGCCCATAAATAGCCTTTGATGCAGCCCCAGCCCCAGGGCAGCTGCTTCCGCTGCCCACGAGGGAAAGTCCCTTCCTGTCCCACTTGGGAAATAGCACCATGTGAACTGCTGGTCATCTCCAGCCAAATGTACTCTTCAGGGAGACTGGAATAAACTGGATCAGGGAAGGGCAGATGTCTTTTCTTGGCTTATTTCCATGTGGAGTAAATTCCCTCCAAGATGCACCTCCCAGAGCTTGTGGAATAGTTTGGTGCTTGCAGGGGGTGATTTATTCTCCAGGGCAGGTTGGTTGTAGTTTGAAGTCCATCCTCTTCCAGTTCCCTGATTAGGCTGTGCATGTTCTGGGGGCTTTTCTTCATGGAACAGCAGTGCCAGAGGGACCTCTGAGGAGTTAAATTAAGGGTGGCTCAGGTGTATCTGTGCCCTGGCACTGAGCCTTGAGGGGCTTCTGTGGGGGCCCTGGGTACCAGGGCACCTGTGCTGGGGGACAGCCAGGACATTCCATGTGCTCAGAATGTCACAGGAGCTTCCTGACATCTTCTTTCCTTGAAAATATCACACCAACACAAATGCTTGTTTGCTGAACGGGTTTCTTAGGAAAATGATCTTGGTGAGAGTTTCGCAAGCACCGTGCTGCTTCCAGAGGGAGCTCCAGAGATTCTGGGGTGAGCACTGCCTTTCAATGTTACACAGTGTTTGAGATGAACCAAGAGTGGTGAATTTTCCTTCCTTCATCTCAGATTGCTGGTATTGCTGGCTGGCCTGTCTGAGTGCAGCATCTGATGCTGTTTCCTTAGCAAGAAGGGAACTTTCTCCACTAGAAGCCTGTTCTTCTCCATCTCAGCTGAATGTAGTGCTAACAGTGGAAGTGAATATTTAGGTGCCTTGTCAAAGCAGCAGGGATACAAAGGCCTTTCCCAGCACAGCCTCAGCCCAGGTGTGTCTCACTGCCTGTCTCAGTCTGGGCACTGCCAGAATTCCTGGCTCTCCCTCAGGGATGCCACATCAGCATCCTGGGGTCTCCACATCCCTCCCAAGTGCAGTCCCCAGCAGAGGTTCAGGTGTGAGCTGCTGACCTCGTGCTGCAGGTAGGTTTCTGTGACGCCTCACGCTGTGCCTCAGACACCCACCTGCTGTTTGCAGCAAACACTCAGAACTGGCTCCCACCCAGCCTGAAAGGCTTGGGACAGATTCAGTGGCAGGTTTGTGTGTGTCTAATTAGTTTGCTTACAGTTCCTCACATCTGTTCAGTTCCTTAAACTTCACAGAAGGGACAGAGCTGTAATGCTTTCCCTTCAGCAGCACTTGTTCTATATTCAGTGCGGGAAATAACTTGTTCCCAACTTGGGCTTGGGCCAGGAATTGTTCCCCTGAGGCAGAGATGTATACAACAACTCCTGGAGTATCTTACACCTACCATGGGAAAGAAGGTTCAAAGGCACACAGTTGTGATAAAACCAGTATTTAAATTCTGCCCACTTCATTTACTTATTTATTAACTCCAGGAGTCTTGCTGAGAGACTGACATGTCATCACTCTCACTGGATGGTGAAACTAGAATGGCTGCTGTCTGGCTCAGGGACTTGAGGAAGCAGTTCCTAAATCCAAGGGCTTGCTCCTGCACAGCCAGTGCCTTTTCCCTGCGCTGGGAGGAGAGGAGGAAATGTTTCAGAAACATGAAAAATCTGCAGATCCCTGCCTGTGCTTGTTCCTGTCTCCTGCAGCCACACTGCTGCTGCCAGTGCCCAGCTGTTAGTCTGGACAGCGGCATGTTTTTGTTGTCTACGGTAGCAATAAATCAATATTTTTCTTTTTCCTTTTTTTTTTTTTATCCAAGTTTTTTTTTATTTTTGAATATGTAATGAAACCCTTTAGTGAGACTGTGCCATCAGCGAGTGTGTTTGTGTGGAGAGTGTATCTTAGCTCTGCTTTTCATTCATAGAAATGTCTTTTCTGAAATGCCTATTCCCTGTTTGGAAAGCACTCCAGGCTCCTCTGTGAAAATCCAGAAGTGAGGAGCATTCCAGCTGTGTAGGGCAGGATTGTGCTTTGCTGGAGCATAACACTGAGCATAAGTTTCTTTCAGAAAGCAGAATGTCAGTGTTGGAGGCAGTGAAGTCATCAGCCTTTCCCTCCCTTCCCTGCCTGAGGCTCTGGGGGTGTGAGGAACCCTGGAAGTGGCTCCATGTGTCCAGTCCTGTGGACAAACGTGCCTGTGCTGAGCTGCCTTGGCAGCCTCCATCCCACTGGCACACGGGCTGAAGGGCTGCAGCCTGGGACTGCTAGTTCTGATCCTGAAAGAAGAGTATTTTAAGGAACACTTGATTACAGTGCAGGGTGCTGTGCTGCTAAAAATGCCCGTGGGGTTAATGTATGTGAGAGCCCAGCCTGTGCAGGGATCAGGCTCCTCTGGGGGGACACAGGACTGGGCTTTGCAAACTGAGCTGTGGGAGGGCGTTTGGACATGGTGCAATGGCAGCCCTGGGTCTGGGGGCTGTTTTCTGTTGTTCTGAGCGCAGTGTGTGTGAATTGGGATTGTCACTGACCTCGTGGGAAGCCCAGAGCTTAGCCCTGTGTCGGATGTGTTTGGCCAGCATCCCTTCCTCCCCGAGGGGTGCCTGTGGGAGGGCTGCAGTCCATCCCAGAACACCAGGAGCTTACAGTGCCTGGGGATGATCCCCCTCCTGCAGGGCACAGTTTGAGTGGCTGTGTCTCCCCACAGGTGAAGGAATCGGATGGTGTGGTGAACGATGAGCTGCCGAACTGCTGGGAGTGTCCAAAGTGCAACCACGCAGGGAAGACTGGAAAAGTGAGTTTAATGGGAATAAGTGGTGCTGTGATGAGATACAAAATATTAAGCTTTCCCTCTGGCTTGTAAATAGATTTTTATCCCAATACCACCTTTTGATTTTGTGCTCAGTTCAGGTTTTGCTCTTAATTACCCATGGTGGGGGTTGGAATGAGGTGATCTTTAGGGTCCCTACCAACCCAAACCAGGGTTGTATGGTTCATCCCATGATGATTCTGTGAGCTGAAGGAGACAAGCTCACAGCTTTCTATTCTTCAATAATTTTTGTATACTTGTACCAACACTTCCCCCAGCACCTGGGGAATATTTAGGTTAGTTCTGTGCTCTGCTGCACGTTAATTTTGACAATGAAAATCCCTGAAATTAAAAATTCACAAGCAATTATGCAAAACCTGGAGAGTCTCTTGGAATTAGCGAAACATTATTTCTTTGCAGACGGAGACAGACACTTACCAGTGTGTAGTTAGAGAAACAACCCTCAGGAAAATTAAAACTTTTAACTCCTTTGGTTACTAAGTTAGTATCTAAATTAGTTTGATCAACTAATCATTTTGTGAGTTAAAAAGTGACCAACTCACCAGCGCTGGAGTGCTGGTGGCAGCCTAAAGATGCATAAGGTATAAAGTTGGTTTGTGTTTTGTGTCTCTCTGGCGTACAAGCAAAAGCGCGGACCAGGATTTAAATACGCGTCAAATCTCCCGGGCTCGTTGCTGAAGGAGCAGAAAATTAACAGAGACAACAAGGAAGTGCCAGATGCTGCCAAAAGGAAAGGGGACTGCGAGGAGACTCCCAGGCGGAAATCGGAGGAACATTCCAAAAAGGCTCCAGTTGACTCAATCCTGAGGAGAAAGTCTGACGAGGTGCATCTGTGGAGGAAACGGAAATTCGAGAAATCCCAGGAACCCACGATGAGAAAACGGGTAAGGCACAACCCCCTGGCTGAGCTGCTGCCTCTGCTCTCCTGCCTTAGAGCTCAGCCCCAAATCCCAGATTGTTCCCAGAGGAGCTGTGATGTTTTACCATTCTGGTAAAAGCTGCTGGTCTGACAGGACAGGGACACTCAGGTTGATGTTCAGAGGCCGAAAGCACTGGGCTGTGGCTGTTGTTTTATTCAAGATACTGAAAAACCCACTTGAACAGAAAACTCTTTACAAGGTGCTCAGAGTAGGAACAAGGTAAAATCAATTTTTCATGGAAGCCTTTTCATGTGTCTCCACGTGGTGGCGCCTGGCAGCTGTGTGGGGCTGATCTGGGGCTGTGCCACCCCGGGAAGCCTCTGGAAAGGACACCTTGGGGTGCCTGCAGAGAGCTGGAGCTGCTCCCAGCAGCTGTGTAGGCAGCTTGGCCAGAACATGACAGTCAGTGCTCTCAGGCCAAGCAGGGACACTCTGAGTTTTCATTTAGATTCCGGAATGTGGTACTTGGGATCTGCAGAAATGCTGGTTTGCAGAGGCAGAAATCGGGGCTCCAATTTACTGTGTCTCGTGACTAAAGTGGCTGATGGCTGTAAACTCAGAATCAGTGGCTGGACTGGTGTTGTCTGTGAAGCTCCCAGGGGTGGAAGTCAGTCAGTCCTGCAAGGCTGGTCAGTGGGAATGCTGCAGGATGGCAAATGTAGGGATTTGGGCTGCTTTGGTGGAGAGAGAGCAAAATTCCCAGTAGCAGTTGATGTATAGCTGCTTGCTGGCCACGCTTCCCTTTTCCCATCCCTTTGGACCTCCCCAGTGAGGAAGGCACTGTGGGTCACCACACAACACAACAAATGTGTTCGGGCTTTTTCTTTCTTCCAACAGCTAAAACTTGGAGAAGAAAACAAACTTTATCCCATTTACGTCTTGAAATTACAGAATCTCTCTCTAATGAAAACCTCTAACTGCAGGATAGTTCAGCTGCACCATCTGGGTTTATATTTTCTTTTCTGGTGTCCTGTATTAAAATGCAGCAGCCAGTTGTGTTTTGATGACCCAGAGAATAAAAATCTGTTCCAATACTGATGTTTGGCCCTCCCTGCGTGGTTAAACATTGCCCCTGTCACACAGCACATCCTGCAGTCCCCGCTGCCCCCAGGGAGGCAGGGATGTCCTGGCACACTGCTGCCCTCTCCCAGCCTGGCATGATGACAGAATTCCAGTGCAGCCATCAGTGCCCTGTGTGAGCAGTGCTGGGAGCTGCACTGGGCTGGTGCAGTAATGTTTTTATTCTAACCTGTCATTAACTTATTGTGACTTCTCCCTTTATAATATGTTAATTTAAAGGCAGGGTGATCAGCTTTCTCCACTGTGTGCCGCGGGCTGAAACTTGGGAACACAACCACTGCCTTGATCCAATTAGTTTATTGGGAAAGCAAAAGCACGGGCCCTCTGACACAACAAGTGTGCTCACAGCAGTTCCCTCTCCTTGCCAGTCCAGATCTCCTTGTTAGAGCTATTTAATTTTAACAGCTGGTGACCTCTTTCTTGTGGTGGTGATCAGATTAGGCATGAAGCCTTCCTGGGCCTTGGTTTGTGTGTCTCACAGCTGGGTGAATTGGAGGCTGTGGGTGAGTGGGAGCAGTGCAGAGCAGTTTGTTGGGAGCAGAGACTGGGGCAGGAGGAGGGTGCAGTCCTGGGCTGTCACATTCCCTGTTCTGCAGGCATTGGGGGGGATGGCCAGGGTTTGGCTGGGTGTAAAAGAGCATCTAAAGGAAGCTCTGGGGTCCTGCAGCTGTGGTTCCAGAGGTTTTGGGAATGACACTTCTGGCCGCTGTGTGAGGGCACTTGGGCAGTGTTTGATGTGGGTGCCCAGTGGATGTGGCTGAGCCTGGGTTCTTTACTGGGGACAAAAAGCTGCCCATGGTGTGCTGCTGATCCTCTGTGTGTAAATGATCCACTCGGAGATGGGGCAAGGCCCTGGAATGTGCAGGAATGTGCCCGGTGAATCAGTCATTTATCACTCCTGGATCCAGTGAGCCAATGACTCCTCATCCTTGCTGGCTCTTGAACTCGGTACCTTTGGCCGGTGGCTGTGCCCGGGGCTGGGATGGGGCTGGGATGGGGCTGGATGGGTGGGGCTGGTGCTGGCAGGGGCCCAGCCCCGGGCAGGGCTCCTGTGCCAAGCATCCACATGGGAAGCGCTGCTGGAAGCTCTGCTGAGCTCGGCCTGGCTCCCACAGTCAGCCCTTGTCTCTCCCTTGCAGCGGCGGTCGTGGAAGGCCCCGGATGACCGAACTGCCATGATCAAACCCCTGCGGCGCCTCAAGCAGGAGCCCGAGGATGAGCTGCCAGAGGCACCCCCCAGGTCCAAGGATAGTGACCAGTCTCGGTCCAGCTCGCCCACAGCAGGGCCCAGCACGGAGGGCGCCGAGCCCAGGGACAAGAAGAAGTTCAAGATGAGGAGGAAAAGGCGGCTTCCCAATAAAGAACTGAGCAAGGAGCTCAGCAAAGAGCTTAACCAGGAGATCCAAAAAACCGAGAACAGCCTTGCCAATGAGAACCACCAACCCATCAAATCTGAGCCGGAGAGCGAGAACGAGGAGCCCAAGCGCGCGTTGAACAACAGCGAGAGACTCCACAGGTTCAGCAAAGGGTTGAACGGGACTCCCCGGGAGCTGAGGCACCACCAGCTCATGCCCAGCCTGCGCAGCACCCCCCGGGGCATCGCCCGGCCCCCGCCCTCGCTGTCGCCCCCCAAGTGCATCCAGATGGAGCGGCACGTCATCCGGCCACCTCCCATCAGCCCCCCTCCGGACTCGCTCCCCCTGGATGACGGGGCAGCCCACGTGATGCAGAGGGAAGTCTGGATGGCTGTCTTTAGCTACCTCAGTCATAGAGACTTGTGCATCTGTATGAGAGTTTGCAAGACCTGGAACAGATGGTAAGGAGGGCGGGACACGAGGGGTGGTGGGATGGGCATGGAGGGTGATGGAGGCACCGGTGTCTCCTGGGAGAGGGGTGTGTGTGGGCCCAGGCAGAAGGGGCAGGTGTCACGTTGGTTTCTCAGAAGCAGCAGTTGCCAGCATTTCCGATGGAGCTGTGTGTCAGGCTCGGCGGCAGCCTGCCGGGCTCCGCAGCAGCCTGTGCTGGAGTCAGACACCGTGATGTTCCTGCTGCTGGAACAGCCAGCCTGCCTCAGGCTTGGTGTCATTCTGCCCCAGGACTTCCTGACTGCCAGCATTTGTGCAGTTCAGCTATTAAATACCCACGGAGATAGTGAGAATCCCACCGTGTGCTCCTCACAAGGGCTGTGCTGATTGTCTCCCTGTGGAGGGTACGTGGAGAGGCAGCCTGTTCCCTGTGCCAGCAGAGCACGTTCCGGAGGAATCTTTTGTTGATGGTGTTTGCTCACAGCGTGTCCCTTGTGCTCGGGCACTGTGTGGCCCTGACACAGCTGGGGCTGCACGGCTGCAGCAGCTTTAGTGCACATTGACAGGTTTCAGTGACCCCTCAGAGAAGCCTTGTGGCTCTGGTGACTCCTGTCCCGGGTTCCTGCTGTGCACGAGGACAGACAGACACACAGACAGACTGAACAGGCTCCTTCCCAACACCCTGCTAACACAACATGCACAGAGTAGAGGCTGATAATTCAGTGTGAGGTGATGTGTGTGGAGTGTCTCCTCCGTGGGCTGCTTGGTGTCACTGAGACCTGCTAAATGTATTTTCTACTTCAGTACAGTATTTGCTAATAAAAAACATGAAGAAAATGCAGACTCCTGCATCAGGACTTGGTGGTGTTGCCCTTAGAGAACCATAAAGAGCAAAATGACACATAATCCACATGGAGAGGGATAACACAAACACACAAGAAGAGAGGGAGGATCTGTTTTCCCAAATCCCCTGGTTTTAAGTAAGGAAAACACAGAGGAAATGGGGATATTACTTAAATCAGACTTCATAGTCAAAATATAAGGAGTGGTGACTTGTCTTCAGGCTATGAAACAGATTTTAGTAAGTGCTGGGATGACTTAAAATGGAATCCAAAGTTACTGACACTTGTAATTCTGTGGAAATAATTCCATGCTTTTATGGCAGGGATATATTTGATGGAGAAACTTGAAAGTTACGTAACATTGTGTGGGGTTGTGTTTATCTTTGCAATACTTGGCCTTATTTTTGCAATTTTCAGTTAAAGTTATTTTCAGTCGTAGTTTTTCCTACTGTTTCATGACACCTTTTAAAGCCTTACCAAAATCCAAATAAGTGCTGAATTAAGTGCTGTTGGCTTTTTTTTTCTTTTTGGGTAGGTGCTGTGACAAAAGATTATGGACCAAAATAGATTTAAACCATTGTAAATCCATCACTCCACTTATGCTTAGCGGCATTATTAGGAGACAGCCTGTAACCCTTGACCTTAGCTGGACAAATATATCTAAAAAGCAGCTGAGTTGGCTTATCAACAGACTGCCAGGTAAGTGATGTGTTTTCATCACCCAGTCACACACCAGTCTGTATAACAAACCAGTCTGTATCCAAACTGCAGCCTCTGGGGAAAGTCTCCAGGGACTGGAGTGGCCGGAAGAGGAGTAGACTCCCCTAGGAGGGCTGGAGATGTGTGAAAATGAAGCCAAAAATAATTTTCGTTACTACTTGACATGTTCGGTTAAAATAATTTGAGGCAGGTCTTGCCCAGCAAGTAATGAAATGTAAATGAAATTCCTCAGCTGTGCAAAGGGCTGAGGGGCTGGGGGAGGAGGGAAGTTCCCAGCGGTGGGACAGATGGAGAGCTGGGCAGGAGGAGGGGGCCGTGGTCAGAGCACTGGGGGTGGCAGCGGAGGTCAGTGGGCTGTGTCTGGGGAGGTCACAGTGCTCCAACCCGTTCTGTGTCCGCAGGTCTGCGGGACCTGCTGTTATCAGGGTGCTCATGGATTGCAGTGTCGGCACTTTGTAGCTCCAGTTGTCCCTTGCTGCGAACTCTGGACGTGCAGTGGGCGGAAGGGCTGAAAGACGCACAAATGAGAGACCTCCTGTCCCCGCCCACGGACAACCGGCCAGGTAACTGCGGGAGGAGCCTGTCCCACCCCCGGGGCCTCTTCTGTGCTTGGTCCCCCTCGGAGCGAACAGGCAGGAGCCCCCACAGCCACACCTGGCGGGGCTGGGGCCGTGCTGCCCCTCGGGGAGTTCACGGTAGTGACTTGCAGCACTCCCGGCTGGAGCCCTGGGGTGACAGGGATGTTCTCTGGCTGCTGAACCGTCATCTGAGCCACTGTGCCGGTTTTCTGTCTGACTTTCTTCTCTTCAGGCTGCAACGGGTGTACTTTAGAGAGTATGGAAACACTTTCTTCCAGTTCAGGGAAGGAGCAGTTCTGTGGGTCATGCCACATTCGCCCGGATTTCAGCTCAGGTGAAATTTTGAGCAAATCAGATCTGCTTTCTGGCATGCACTGCACAGCCTACTGCTTATTCCCGACTTGTAATTCCGCTGGGCCCCTGCAGTTACTTTCATCCCTGTTGTTTTGAAATCAGGAGGTGGCTTTGTCCACATGCCTGTTCCAAAAATAGACAAGTGTTCCTGCTGATGTTCCCTCCAAAGCTCCAGACAGGCAAAAGCGTCTGAAGTTGACCCAGGGCAGCAGTGTTGTGTGTCACGGTGCATTTCATAGAGGCCTGCAGATGTTGGCAGTCGGGGTGGGGCTGGTGGGAGTGACCTGCTGCCCCTGCCTTGCAGGTCAGATCGACAACCGGAGCAAGCTACGGAACATCGTGGAGCTGCGCCTGGCCGGGCTGGACATCACGGATGCTTCGCTGCGGCTCATCATCAGGCACATGCCCCTGCTCTCCAAACTCAATCTCAGTTACTGTAACCACGTGACAGATCAGTCTATTAACCTGCTGACCGCCGTCGGAACCACCACGCGGGATTCGTTAACGGAAATTAATTTATCAGGTAAGGGATGTGGGGGATCAGAGCTGGGGGCTTTGACTCGGCGCCTGCTCCTGGTGTAACTCCCTGGCAGCAGCTGGTGGAAATGTCCCCGCAGCTGCCAGGAGCTGTTGTATCCACACTCATCCTCCCGGGGGATTTTCCAGCGCACATCTGGGCTGCCTGGATTGATCCCATGGGTTACACAACAGCTGGGGAATGGGGGATGGAGCTGGTGGGGATTCCTCGTGCTGGAGAAAATAAATCGGTGTTCAATTCCTCCCCTCTGCTCTCCCCAGACTGCAATAAGGTCACTGACCAGTGCCTGTCTTACTTCAAACGTTGTGGGAACATCTGCCAGATCGACCTGAGGTACTGCAAGCAAGTGACGAAGGAGGGCTGTGAGCAGTTCATAGCGGAGATGTCCGTAAGTGTCCAGTTCGGGCAGGTGGAAGAAAAACTTCTGCAAAAACTGAGTTAGTTAAAGGACTTGTGTAAATACTGGGGCGAGGGGGGGAAGGGACTAAGAACACGTAGGGATTTTATTTTCAATTGGGAACTTGGAATATCAGAAAATACCGCGATTGGATTTTACAACTCTTGTTGAGGAGAGAACAACGTGAAACTACCCATGTTAAGAATTTCAACTTGTGCCACTAATTCAGTCCACCTGGGATGTCCTGCACTGGCTCTTATGCAAATTCATAAGGCGACTGTTACTGATGATAATTGTTCACACCCTGGAAGAGGACTGAGCTCCAAGAAATACTGTTATTTAAAGTACCACAGCATGTGCTTGGTAGTGTAAATTTGATTTCTGCTTTTCATTTCTTAAAACAAGAAAAAAAAAAAAGTTGGTGTCATTTAAGTGGACCACGCACTGCATTTCTGCCTTCTTAACACGTTTTGTTTTGTTACATCTTACATTATGCAGAACTATTTTTGTACAAAAATTGTTTAAAAATTATTTATGCAATGTTTGAATGCATTACCAGTGTTTCGGTTTTGATTGCCAATTTTTATCTTTACTTATGGTAGGCGAGAACTTAACCTATACTTCGTAGGCAGTATCTATCTACAAACGTGCCCAGGTCAGGAAAAGTAGGTTCATACTTTCAACTTAAAGCATGTTTTAATGGAAGTTTATATCCTGCTTTGTATACTTCAGAAGTGACATAAGCATGTTGTGGAAATAAGGTGTAAATTATAGTTGAAGTAAAACACTTTTATCTGTATAGAAATCACCTTTTTCTCAAAATTTTAAAAAAATTCCAATTTCAGCTTTTGCACATAGGAGGGTTTCACTCTGTAGCATGAGCTCTTGTACTCAATATAAAATTAATTTATACAGTGAGTCCAGCAGTAGAATAAATGGTCAAACGTAGTCTCTCTTTCTTTGAAGTGTGAGTTGAGTTCTCATTTAAGGTTTATAACATGGTTATTTCCTGATTGTAAAATTCTGCATTCATAAGTGCCATTGTTGTATGGTGTTGTTTTCGTAGACCTTCCTGATGCAGTTTTACCTTTGTTGAATTTGTATAAACAATTGTACAAAAACAGGCGCTGGCTCTGCACGTTTCTCTTGGGACAGGGTGGGAGTGGCTGCAGGGCCTCCGGCCGTGGGCTCTGAGCATTTTCCAGGGCATTGTTACATCCACGGCTCCGTTCCTCCAGCAGGGATCTGCCCAGGTCAGGCTCCAGGAGCACTGACAGCTTGGGAACACTACACCCCCAGCACTGCCAGGGCTGGGTAAGAAAAGAGACAGAGGCTGAGAGAGCCCATCATCCATCTTTATTAAGCTCGAGTGGCTAATGAGCAGCATGGAAATAACACCGAGGGCATGTCTGTCTTCATTAGCCTCCCCTCTGGACAGACTCCAGGAATTAAGTACCATTAAAAAGTTACTTCTAAAAAATAAAGCCATTGAGAGGTTTGCTCCCTTCTGAAAAATACCCAGTAGAGCTTGGAGCTGTGTTTTGTGTGAGGAGGAGCTGCTTTCTCTCAGTTTAACAGTTCACAGAAACAAGAGCAGGCCCAGTGCAGTACAAGTCCAGTTCTCAGGTCCTACACCCTCAGCCAAGCACAGCCTTGGCTTTGGAACTTTGCTGCCACATGGCACATCAAAGGAGAAACTGAACCTTTTGTAATCAACTCTGCTTAAAGAATAACTGGACACACATGGTCCTTCCACACCTCTTTTTTACAGTCAGCCTCACCCATCGCAGTCGTGGCCATGCTTGGTCACAGGGACGCTGTTCTCACCCCCAGCACGAGCTCCTCCTGCTGCTCCCTTCTCCAGGTCATTGCTCACAGACATCCTACAAGGAGACCCTTACAGTTCCTGCTCCAAGAGGTGCCAAGGGCTGGCAGCAGTACGGGGCCCCCAGCAGCCCCCTGGGAAGCTGGTTTGGGTGACCTGGCTTTGGGCGATTCTGTGAACAGGAGATTTTAAACAAAAACTGTCCCTGCTCCTGCCTCCCCAGTAAAGTTATTAACGCTGTACATTCCACGTTAGCAGCAAGGAGGAGCCCTGATCAGGATTCACAGTAACATCAGGCTGTCGGCACATGGAGTACAATCAGCACAGATTAATAGTTACAACAGGCATGAGCGGATTAAGGACCACGCTAACATGGTTTACTACAGTACCCCTTCTTAAAAAAATAGTTTATTCCTAACCTAAAAACCACTTAGTAACTGGTTTCTGGAGCCCACCAGGCAGAGCCCAGTGCGGCCCCTGAGCCCTGCAAAGTGATGGAGTGTTTTGTACACTGACAGAGAACAGCCAAGACAGCACACGTGTCATGACAGACATTCAGAGGGAGCAATCAGCATAAAGCAAGATTGCTTAAGGGCTTCTGTGCAGGAACAGTTCATGGCAGTGCTTCCTAAGCTGTGTCCGACGCCAGCAGGGCAGCCGGGCTGTCGGAACAGATACATTCCATCGGTAGGGAAAAGCTGAATAATCAACTGATATATTCATTGCTTCTAATGCACTAGAGAACACCACAGGCTAACAGGCTCAAGCAGAGGTGTTTCTGACCACTTGCCGAGTGCTGAATGCGTAAAGACAGGTGAGATTCTTCAGAAGAGAGCAAGAACTGCTGTAAACAGTTTGACTCCAACAATCTGTGGGGCTGTAAGGTCAGCGGGGCAGCACCTGGGCCTGCCCAGCCCTGCGCCGCAGGAGCTGCTTGGAGAAAAAACCTTTCACCAACTTCTACATCTTGCTGCTGAAAAGGCCAAGTTTAATGAAAAGGCCCGGGCTGCCGTGCGCCCCAGGGGCCCAGCACTCCTGCCCACAGGAATCCTGCCCACAGGAAGCCTGCCCGGGGCACTGGGGCGGGGTTAGGATTTGAAGACGTGCACGGCGCGCACCACGTACTGTCGGCAGATGGGGCACTCGCTCATCCTCTTGCCGCACTTGGTGCAGGTGACCATGTGGCCGCACTCCAGCAGCACGCAGTCGATCACCGCGTCCATGCAGATCCGGCACAGGTTGTCGTCGTCCTCGTTCAGCTGCATCCTCTCCCCCTCTGCAAAGCAACACACAGCGTGGTCACGGCTCTGCGCCCTGGGGCACTTCCAGCCCTGCCCTGCTCCGTCCCCTCGTGAGCTTTTTAACCCCTGGTTATGAATTAATCTATATTCCTCAAGAGGTAAGAGCTAGAAAGCCCCTCAAGTGAACGTCCAGTGTTTGGCTTCATTCTTTAAACTCGGGAAACTATTTTCAATTCAGAATGTAATGACTGCAAAATAACGTGCTGGATTAAAATTCAGAGCAGGTTGGTTTTCCATCTCAGAGCTCACTTTGGCAGAACACTTTTCCTCAGAAGATTAAACACAATAATAATAAAGCAGACTAAGAAGTGGAAACCTTAAGTAGGTCATAAAGGTGGTAGAAGTGAACAAAACCTGTCAAGGTTTCATTGCAAATGGTCACCATCCCCATCAATAACTGAATATTCCATCAGATCATGGGGGGAAAAAAAAAACCTTTTTTCCTCCAAGTTTTGTGTGAGCAGGAATTGATCTGAGGACAAATTACACAGTGAAAGACTCCAACTGCTGCGTGGAGCAGAGGGCAGAACAGCAGCCACTGAGCTGCAGCCACAGAAACACCCTGTGAAAATGTGGAGTGAGACCAAAGCAACATGGATGGACTTCTGTCACTGTAGATTTTAATTCTGCACTGACAGCCCTGAAGTGCCCTGATCTGCACAGCTACAGAGCAGCTCTGGCTAATGCCCTGTGAAACCCAGCAAAGCTCATGGAGGTGCCAAGTTTCAGTTCTCTAAGGAATCAGTTCTTGGTTGTGCAATTTTACCTTCACTGTGAAAGCTGAGCTCTCCAAGCTTTGGGAGAAAATCTCAAAAAACCAGCACAATCCTGGAAAGCTTTGTTTAATCCCTACAGCCACCTTCAGCTACTCTAGGGGCACCCTGCACTGTTAAAACACATTTTCCAGGTGTTTTCCAGCAGGGCAGACCAAGTTCAGATACCGAGTTCTTCCACTGGCAGAACCAAACCAGAAACTGGAAACCAGAAACTCGGTATCTTAAGAAAGAGGAAATGAAGCATAAACCTACGTGTCTTGTGGTTCTCCTCGTTCTCTTTGTACAGTCTGCTCACTTTTTCCACAAGTTCCCATTTTTCACAGCATCCCGAGTAGTTGACAAAATTGCAGGCGAGGATTTCCTTCAGCTGCCGAACACTCAACCCTTCAATGTCTTCCAGACTGGAAATATCAGACAGGGACGCCCTCGCCCTCTTCCTGGCCAGCCCCGGGGTCTGAAACACAGCAGTCGTGTGGTTTGAACTGCCCTGCTTAGCTCAGAGTGCTGGAGCACGTGAAGCTGCAGCAGCTGGGCTAAAGTTTAATTCTTTTTGAAGCCTTTCTTTTGTATGCAGACATTGACTGCTAGACACGCCAAACTCTGGAAGAACCAGAGCATGAGGCCAAATGTTGGCAGAGATGTAAAACACTTTGTGGTGTCAGTCACATGCCAAAAAATCTATTCTTTGGATAGCTCATATCTCACCTGCTCTTCTGCACTTTCTTCTTCTTCATTACTTACAGATGCTTCCGTTTGTCCCTGTGTACAAAATGAAACTCATCAGGATAAAAACCCACGTTATTCCCTTATAAAACACTTTCCTTCCTACCAAGGAGATCACAGGTGACAATGAAATGACTTTTTTAATTCCAATTGCTACTAATCATTCCAGGCTGAAGTCACTTTTGACATGAACTAGGAATCTTTGCTAATTATCTCCACCTTTCAGGTGCAGGGTACAAAAGGTCTTTTTGCTGCCCCTCCAAACTGTATCAATTGGTGTTTTATTTTAAATTGATACATAACTATTAAGAAAAAAAAAAGCCATGCAAAATGCAATTGCATAAAGCATGTTAATCACTCTACCCGTGAAGGTGTTCCACTTCCTGTGCTTCCCCTTCTGTTGGCAAGTTCTCCTGGGCTGGACGTGGCTGCAGAGGTGGAGAAGGGGTGGCTAAAGAAGGCTGAGCTCTGTGAGCGTGAGGAGCGGAGGCTGCCGGCGTCCGTGTCCTGCCCCGAGCCCAGGCCGTGGTGGCACAGCACCAGCTCCACCAGGTCCTCCTTCTCCCTGCACGTGTCCGTGGGGATGTTCCTGAGGATCAGGTACTGTCGCAGGTCCTTCACCTTCAGCCTCATGAGCTGAGGGCGCTGGAAGGCCGTTTCTTGCAGCAAGTGACAAGTGGAACATCTTCTGAGGTTCTCTTGTAAGACTGAACAAACTGAGCAGAAATCCTTTTTGCAGTCACAACACACGTGCTGAGGGGAAAGGAGGGAACAGCTGAGCTGTGGGTGGGTCACAGGATCCAGGCCCTGCTCTCTCCTTCTCCTGGCTGCAGAATTTACTATTAGCGCTTCCACTGTCAGTTGTGACAGACATAATTTTCAAGATTTAAATACAGAAAACTGCCCTGTCAGTTTTGCAGGTGTTCCAAGAGAGTCTCTCGTTCTTTTGGCACTACTGAAGCTGATTTGAGGTTTCAGTGAAAAATACTATGAAGAAATGAACGAAGTACTTAAGTTGTAGTTTAGACAACAAACAAAACTAAACCCAACTTTATGGTCTGTTAAAATACTTCTGGATGTACTGTCACTGCCCCTTTCACATGTGCAAAACAAGAGTATATCTCCAAACTTTAGAGAACCTGCTGCTTCCTCAACCGATTCCAAGAACTCAAAGGAGGCCCCACATGTGATGAATCACATGGGAGGGAAATACTCCCAAAAGCCCAGATGTCACTTCTGAGGAGAGCTTTGTTCAAAGGGCTCACAATACACAAAAGCTGCAATGGACAGGACTGTCAGCATTCCAGCTGCTGTGAACAAACCCAAACTCCTCAAGGTTTCCAGGATTATAGTAAATTTAGATTGGCTTCAGAAATGTCCCTACACAATACACAAGCTGAGAGAAGCGGCTTCATGATTATCTGAAAGAGCTGCAGAGGATTAGATCACTGAGGGGACAAAACAACAGTCCTGGACAGTTGTGATACACAGAAATAATAAAATATGAACAATCTCAGCTTTATTTATCTGCACTAACCCACAAACCTGCCTCCCAAAGAAGGAAGAGGCTGTGGGAGCACAACAGCACTGAGCAGACCTAAAGCTGGTCAGGAAACAACCAGAAGTGCATGAGAACTTCCAGAAACAAGCTCTAATGCTGTTTTGTGAGTTTGTAACTTTTCCACCACCCAGTCTGCTCACTCCAGTACTCAACCACTGTTTGGTGCCATGATCCAGATTTGCTTTACTGTTTAAGATTGTGAAGCTAACACATGTATCTTACAACTCAGAGTCCATTAATGTTCAGGCCAGCCCAGATCCAATGTGTCACAGACTAATGAACAACCGACTAATGAACCTCAGACTAACTTCTAATCCTGGTTGACAGTAATTTCCTGTGACCTCAGAGTAAGGCACTTCCTCTCTCCCTGCCTGTATCCACCTCATGTTTCTGAGAAACACACACTCATCTCCCAGGATGCCAGGATGAGTTCAGAGGGGTAAAAATACAGCGCAATAGGAAATGTACTCACCTTTTTCCTGAACACTGAGAAGGAAAGTCCACAGGCTTTGCAGACGATGTTGGTGCTGGCTGCAGCAGGAGCTGGGTATGCTGAGAAGCCTGAGCTCGGTGTAAACCTGAAGGGGCCAGCCCCTCCCCCAAAGGCAGCCTGCTGGCCTCGCACCGCTCCCGTCCCCATCACTTCATTCAGCAACCCGCAGCAGGAAGCCCACATGGACGTAGCTCCCGCCTGCGAACACCACAGAGCCAAAGGCAGAGAATCAGTGTCTGCAAACCCCCATCAGATGGGACCTGCTGCTGAGGAGCTCCTTCCCTCCATCTGTCCTCACCCCAGGAGCACGTGGTGCCAGCTCCCGGAGCTCCGGGATCCCAGCTCCCGGCTGTGACACACCAGCTCCACTCCCAGCTGGAACACAAACCGGGAAAGATTTGCCTCCCAGAGGCCAAGGCAGGCACAGGGAGCTCACAACCACAGCTCCTCTCCTAGAGAATTCCCCACAGAGAGAGTCGGGAATTTGAGGAGTGATGCAACAGCGGAGCAAGGCAGGAGTGGCTGACAGCCCATTGTAGGTGAGGGGCAAACCCCACATCGCTGACAGGCAGAAACAGCAACTTGTCATGATTAATGCTCAACTGTCCCTGCAGGATCTGCTCCAGAACTCATCCAGCATGACTCACAGCAAAACTCTCTCTAAAATAACATTCCTGGTTTTCAAACTTAAAAACCAACCTTCGTTAGAAGATAATTACAGTCTGGTTTCACCGAAAAGGAAACATTTTTCAAGAGCTCCCTGAACCTCCTTGTTTTGTTACCTTAGAAAAATGTCTAACAAAAGTTAAAATAAATCTAAATACATTTACTTTCTATTGACTGTATTTCAGTTTTGAGTTCTGAGAACATAAACAAAGTGCTGCTTTTTTATCCCTGGAAGCCTTTAGCACTGGATTCTCTATCAAAAGCTCATATTCTACTTAAAGGTGGAATTTGGACTCCAAGTTGGGCAGGTCACAAGTTTAATCACTGTCAGGTGGCTCCCTGAGACCTGCTAGAAAAAACACCAGAGACAAACAGAATCACATCAGCTTCTCCCTGAAAGGAAGCTGAGGGGCACAACTTCCTTTAAACACAATTATTTTTAATAATATGTTTTTCTTTAAGAGCCGTTCTTTTTTTTTTTTTTTTTTCATTCCAGAGCAACATCTTTTTTTTTTTTTTCCTTTTTTTTTTCTCCCAAAGCACCAAGACAGGAAATAACTGCTTTTGAGACTTTTAATTCTTGCTGTAAAACCTCAACCAACCAGAACACACTTCAGCTCTGTAACGTGGTGCTGTAATTCCTGTAGTAACTACACTAATTTCTAGATGAAGTTGCACATTTGCCCTGAGCTGAACACAATCCTCTTACATTTGTGGGAACTTAATGCCAGAATAACTGGGGATAGGCCAGAACATCTCCTTTCAAACCACAGAGCACAAAAGGTAAAGAACAAAAGCTTCAGTTACAACATCAAATATACATTCTAATTAAATCCTCTCATCTGTTAAATCCACTCATCGTTGTGGGCATTTCAACAGCAGAATTCATCCCGGTGAAACAAGAACCCTCCGTGCCCTGGGCACCTCAGGCACAGGAGATCTTCCTCCAGGGGGATGAAGGGCAGCAGGGAGCTCACACACAGCTCACTCCAGCCTGTCCCAGCCTCAAACTAACGCTTGTTTTATACTTCTCCACTATAAGCACTAAGGAAATGCATTAATATTAATTTTCCCTGGACAAAACGTAATTATCCCAGTTTATTAGGCAGGAGGAATTAACTTTCTAGAAATACACCCTGAAAACCAGTGACAGTCCAGCGGAGCTCTGAGTTTAGAAACTTGGAACTTCTGAAAAATATTTCCTCTCATCTTGAGGAAAAGCTGTAACACAACCATTCCTCTCACTCATCACCTAGTCTTCGAAACTGAGGAGCTAATTATGTATCTAAAATATTTCAAAGCAACCACATATAAATAACAGAAAAATAAAATAATGAACCAAAAGGATCTGTCAAAACTGAACTTCCTTTTTCACACAAGCGTGGCCTGTTCAGGGGGTCACAGCAGCAGCAGCACACAATGACTAAAAGAACATGAGACATCTGATATCACAGCCCTGGCCGGAGAATTTAACACCTGCCTCTTAGACTTATTTTATTCCAGAGCCTGTAACAACTGTTCAGACACCACTGTCAACACCAAACATGTATATATATATTTAGGGACTTTTTGTTACCCGTTTTGGACACAGGGAAGTTGTTGGTATCAAACAAAATCTCTTTATCTTGCTGCCAACCACTCGCTCAAGGTGAAAGGTAGGGCTACGTGGGCATTAATTTTCTCCTTAACCTACGTCACCTGTGGGTTCCTTCTATGCCCTCAGGTCATTAACTGTTAATTGAATTACGGTGTCTAGACTCTCCGTATTGCTCTGTAGAGGAAACGGCACCGTGCTGAAAAGCACCAACACAACGCACAAATTAAACACGCCAAAACAAAAAATTCCCTCCCTTGACAGTTAATCACAACATTCCCAATCGCTGCACCAAAACTCTCAGTCTCCACTTCCACGGACAATCTCCCATCGGTATTTTCCCTCTCCATACCTTATGTGCATCTCATACGAGCAAAACCCTGCGTCCCGACTCCTCTGCTGTTGTTTTTAGCTTTAAGGGCGTTTAGTTACCTGACGAGGATTTCACCTGCTGCTCCTGACACACCTGTGCAAGCTGGGCGTGCTACCAAAGCCGCAGAACGACAGGATAGCGGCGGGAGGGATTTATTTTTAATCATTTTAACAGAAACTTCCTCTTTACACGCACCAAGCCCAAGCAGCGCTTTTCCGGGACGGCGCAACAGCCCCGACGCGGCCCCTCAGGGGAACCACCGGGGCTGCGGCCCCCCGGAGCCCCTCAGGCCCGGCCCGGGCCCTGCCGGCTGCTGACCCAGCGCGGGGCCCCTCAGACCGGGCTCCCCTCACAGCGCGGCGGGACGGCGGCCGCGGCCTGAGGCGAGCCGGGAGGGGCGGCCCGGACATCCCGCCGAGCTCCCGGCCCCGCCACCCTCCCCGCTTCGCCCTCTCCTCCTCCCTTCCTTCCTCGCAGAGGGAGAAGCGTTTTCCCGGCTGGCTGAACGCCTCGGTTTCACGAATCCCCCTCCCTCACCTTCATGGCCGCTCCCGCCGCTCCAGCGCCGCGCCGCCCCCGCCCCGCGCCGACCCCGCCGGGCCGCCGCTCGGAGGGCGGGCCCTGCCGCCGCGCCGCGCGCCATTGGCTGCCGCGCCGCCGCGCCGCGCGCCCATTGGCTGCCGCGCCACGACGGCGAGAGGGTGCGGCCAATGGGAGCAGAGGACACGGCGGGGCCGAGGGGGCGCGGAAATGCCCCGAGCGGGGCCGGGACACGCGGGGGGCACTGATGGGACAGTGATGGGACAGTGATGGGAAACTGATGGGACACTGATGGGACAGTGATGGTGGCACTGATGGTGGCACTGATGGTGGCACTGATGGTGGCACTGATGGGACACTGATGGTGGCACTGGTGGTGGCACTGATGGTGGCACTGATGGGACACTGATGGTGGCACTGATGGGACACTGATGGGGCACTGATGGGGCACTGATGGGGCACTGATGGTGGCAGTCATGGGACACTGATGGTGGCACTGGTGGGGCACTGATGGGATACTGATGGTGGCACTGATGGGACACTGATGATGGCACTGATGGCGGCACTGGTGGGGCACTGATGGTGGCACTGGTGGGGGGGGCACTGATGGGACACTGATGGTGGCATTGATGGGACACTGATGGTGGCGCTGATGGGACACTGATGGTGGCATTGATGGGGCACTAATGGGACACTGATGGGACACTGATGGTGTCACCCCCGCAGTCACTGACAGTGGCACCGATGGTGGCCCCGAGGTGATGTTGCCCTGGCACACTCGGAGCTCTGTGCTCCTCAGGACAGGAGGGAAGGAGCTGCTGGAGAGGGTCCAGGGGAAGGCACGGACCCCATGAAGACTCTTAGGAGGAGGGACTGTGGGAGCTGTCATAGAGGAGGAGACTGAGAGGGATCTCATCAGTCCAGACAAACATCTCCAAAGGGTGCCAGGAGGATGGTGCCAAACTCTTTTTGGTGGTGCGCAGTGACAGGATGAAAAGCAATGGGTGTAAACTAAAACATGAGAAGTTTCACCTCAACATGAGGATGAGCTTTCTATGGAGGGTGGCAGAGCACTGGAACTGCCCAGGGAAATCGTGGGTTCTCCCTCTGTGGAGCCCATCCAGTGCCACCCCTGCCACGGGCAGGGACACCTCCCACTGTCCCACTACTCACACCTTTCACTACTCCCAGCCCCATCCAACCCAGCCTTGGACACTTCCAGGGATCCAGGGGCAGCCACAGCTGCTCTGGGCACCCTGTGCCAGGGCCTCCCCACCTTCTGAGTAAAGAATTTACCCCTAACCCAAATCCACCCTCTCTCAGCTTTATTCTACCAAGCTCTTTAGCAAGAATCATTAAACCTGAGAAAAGATTTATTATTTAAAAATCCACTTCCAGCGAGCTCCTAGATGCCCTTATTATTTTCTCTAGGCTGTGAGTGGGATATATATATATATAAATAAAATAATTATCATCGATTGCAAGAACTGAAAGCTTTTAACCAGAAGATTACATTAAAGAAAACCCAGCAGCACAAACCTGACCAAGGCTTCAGGAAAGCTTTATGTAAGAGCACAGAGGGCCAAGGACCAGGCAGGCCTTTGCCAAAAAGAGGAACAGACAAAAGTGGCTGAAAATAAACATGGAGCAAAAATCAAATTTACCTCTACAAAGGGTTGGATGCAATCTGCTAATTTCTGCAGGAAGGATCTATTTTTGGAGCAAATGAGATACAAGAATTGGGTAAAAAAGAAAAAAAAGGTGTGTAATTGCCACGTGAACGGCACAGTCCTGGCAGCCTCAGGAGAAAGAGCAGATACTGCACACAGCCCAACTTCTGGATTTGCATTGGCACCATATTTTAATTCAAAATCAGGTCACTTTTTTCCAGAAATGCTTATTCTCCTTGACAAGCTTTAGCTATGCTCTGTACTTGTACACATGACTTAATAGAAAACGTCATTTTCCCCCCAATAATAGCTTGCCATTTTAGTCAAAGCGGCAGAAAAAATAGAAAAGCCTTGTGAATACAACGTTGGAGCTTGCAGTGGCACATTCCTCACATTTCTCATGCAAGGGATTGTTTTAAGACACCTTAAAAATATCAGTACAGTTTGGTTTTTAAGAAGTTCTCCGTCATCTAAACTCTGTCAATTCGGTCACCCTTGAAGTACCAAGTTGTACACACCTTTTTGTTAATAATATTACATTAAAACATGAGAATTGCCCTTGCAGTCACTGTAATGGGGTAAAAGCTGTCCCAAACCAAGCAAAACCCAGCATTTTCCCTTTTTCTCTGTTAAGGATTTGCTAACAAGAAATCCTCCCAAACACAGATGTTTTAGGGAGTAACGTGGGCCTGACAGAGCTGAGATCTGGTGACAGTGCTGGCAGCTGCACTTGCCACTCCTGCCTTAATTTGGGCAGATCTGGATGAATCATGTCTTTAACATGTGATTTGAGCTGACTTTTACTGCATTAGCGTGCCCAGACTGTAACCACGCCGAGGGTTCTAAAGGAGGATCTTTAACTGTGCCAGCTACTCCGTGGGTGAAAAGGAGCATTTCAAGAGGTTCTATTAATAAAAGACTTGCCCTCGCTGAGCCTCCTGGACTGTGCCAAAGCAGCATTAGAAGATTTAAATCTATTACTGAGAGATGTCCCATTTCCTTCTGCCACCAAATAACAAGTGACAACGACTCGCTGCAGCTCCATAATCCCCAAGGTTTTACACAGCGCCAGAGACAGAAGGGAGGGAAGTGATCCTTCCCAGGAATATTAATTTGGTTTTAATTTATCAATCTGTAAGATTGACTAGTAGAGTTGAAAAAGACAAATTTAATCACTGAGCTTTATCTGGGAATTTCAGGTTGGCCATTAATGGCTATGGGAAGAGTCAGAGAATCACAGAATCAGGATGGTTTGGGTTGGAATGGACCCTAAAGATCAGTAATTTCCAATCCCTGCCAGGCCCTGTCCAGCCTGGCCTTGGACACTTCCAGGGATCCAGGGGCAGCCACAGCTCCTCTGGGCACCCTGTGCCAGGGCCTGCCCACTCTCACAGGGAGGAATTTCTTTCCAAAATCCCATCTAAGCCTGCCCTCTGCCAATGGGAAGCCATTTCCTGTGTCCTGTCATTTCAGGCCCTTGTAAACAGTCTCTATCTTTCTTGTCAGCCTCTTCAGGCACTAGAAGGCCATAATTAGGTGACCCCAAACCTTCTGTTTTTCAGGCTGAACAACCCCAGTTCTCTCAGCCTTTCCTCACAGGAGAAGTGCTCCATCTCTCATCTCATCCTGGGGCTCCCTCTGCCCTCGCTGCTGGGCACAGCCTATTCTAGGTAAGACAAAAGATAACTTTTTCAACTGTGTTACCTAATCTTGGGCTTAATACAATCAAAGTCATCTCTCCCTGCTGGTTTTCAGACGTGAGAGCTGATTTAAATATACTTTTAAAGCCTATTCTGATTGTTCTCTGTGCACCACGCACTGACGGATTGTCAGCAGGGTTCACACTTTGGCTCCAGAGCGTTGCACAGAAACATCAGAATCAGATGTTTGCCATTTCCTTTTCCCTCCCAGTCCTTGCAGAGGCCTTTATCTTATCCCCCTCCCTGCCCTGCCACGCCACCAGTTCCGTGTTTCCTCCCAGGCCATCGGGCTTTATTTTCAGGAAATGTCATCAAATTGACCTTTATAACATAATAGCTGCTGTTACTTCCTGCCTTCTGTATTCAGACACAGCTCAATGAGTTCTTTGAGGGCGAGGAAACGATCATTAATTACAGCAGCAGCAGCATGCTACAATGTTCAGTTTCTTAAATGTAAATGTATCCTTGAAAATTACTCCCCGCTTGATTTGCCTCCTCCTCCTCCTCTCACCGCCCCCAGGCATGAATCAGGAGCAGCGCAATGGAAATCCCCGGGGACATGCAGATGTATAATAATATTGAGTTTTGTTTTGCTCTCACTTAGAAAAATGAGAACTATTATAATAATTGGAGTATTTTCTTTGGGAATATGATGCCTTAATGAAGTACTTTAACAAGTTATTGAGAAAATAAAAACTTACATGTGGAAACATCTTTATGGTATCACAATTAACTTGCAGGAAATCCAGAGGGGAGTGAATTCACTCTGTGGTGTTCTCTGTAACATGGAAATGCTCATGTCAGAGTACAGAAAATGTAATAGATAGGTGGGTTCATCTAAATTTCACTGTATAAAAGATGTAACTTTTTACCTCTTGGGGTGCTTGACTTACAGAAATCTCCACCTTTCAGCCTGCACAGAATAAACGTCCCCTTTTTAAACCAAACTCTGTGTCTGTTTAGAGAGCTCCCAAAATCCCTAACCCCACCAAGCCTCTGCCCATCATTACCTCACCTGGCCCGTTAATCACAGGATCATTAAAGCTGGAAAAGGCTCCCAAGATCATCAAGTCCAACCTGTGACCAGTCACCAAACCCTGTTGCAGTGCCACACTGCAAAGTGTCCAAGAAATAAGGTCTACTTATTTCTTGGACATGATGACCCCAGCACCTCCCTGGTGAGGCCCCTTCCAATGCTTCACCACCGTTTCAGTGAAGAAATTGGTCCTGATTTCCCCCCTGAGCCTCCCTTTCTCCAGGCTGAGCCCCTTTCAGCTCCCTCAGCCCCTCCTGGGGCTCCAGCCCCTTCCCCAGCTCCGTCCCCTGCCCTGGACACGCTCCAGGCCTCGCCGGACGTGAGGGGCCCAGAACTGACCCCAGGATTTGCGGCGGCTCAGCAGTGCAAGCACAGAGGGAAAATGTCTGTTCCGTTATCTAGCAGATAACTCCTCAGGGTTGCAGCTGCCCAAGCGCAGCCCACGCCCTGGCTGTCCCCAGCCGCGGCCTGGCTGCAATGACGGGCAATTCCCTGGAGCAGCTCCGCCACAGCTCGGACCTTTCTCTCCCCGGAACGTCTCTGTCGCGCCCGGCACGTCGTGACGGCCCGGCCGTGGCGGCGCACAGCCCTTCCTCTGATTGGCTGCGGCGCGGCGCGCGCGCCGGCGGCGGGGGCGGTGATTGGCTGACGGAGCGGGCGCGCGCGGTTTCCCGGGCGACGGGCGGCCCGGAGCCGCCATGGCGAGCGTGCACGAGAGCCTTTACTTCAACCCGATGCTGACGAATGGCGTGGTGCACGCCAACGTGTTCGGCGTCCGCGACTGGGTCACCCCGCACAAGATGGCCCTGCTCGTGCTGCTCAGCGAGCTGGGCCGCGCCGGCTCGCAGCTCGGCCTGCTGGAGCGGCGGCGGCTCAACCGGCTGCTGCTGCCGCTGCTGCAGGTCGGGGCCTGGGCTGGGGCGGCGGGAAGGGTGGTCGCGTTGTGTCGCGGTCTGTCGCGACATGTCGCTGTCCTCCGCAGGGTCCGGATATGGCGCTGTCGCGGCTGCGCAAGGCCATCGAGGAGTGCTGCCCGCACCTGGCCGGCTCCGTCCACATCAGGTGCGGTCGGGGCGGGGGAAGAGGCACCGCGGATCGTCCGCGCTGTTTGTGTCCGCTCTGAGCGCTGGAAGATGCTCTGAAGCGTGTAAATGTCAGGTTTTAAAAGCGTGCATTTGGGCCAAAACTCTTACTTCGGTGGATTTTTTTACTTGTCGTAACTAAGTTCTGAAAGGCACCAACATCAAGTTTTCAGATTTAAGGTTTCTGTGGGACAGAAGATCTGTTGTCATATCGGATAACTCACTAAACAACAGTTCCAAAAATGTAATCAGTCAAAAAAATTTAAATTTCAAAAATAAAAATTAAAAAGAGTTCCTGTTTAAGAATAACTATCTCATCTAATTATTCTCTTTTAATAAAGACCTCTTAAAAAAACTAAAACAAAAACCAAAACCAAACAAACAATAAACCCAAGAAACCAACAAAACCACCCCAAACCTGATAATTATTTGGCTTACCAATATTTAACACAATATCATTTATCTCAGTATGAAAACCTCCTGGGTCCAAGAAATTAGTTATCACTTATTTGTGTTAACTCATTTATGCAGGAAGCAGGAGAATGTATTATTTGATGTCTATATTAATACCCTAAAAAAATGTCATTTTCTTCCCCTGTTCAGGTTAAAACTTATGGCAGAAGGAGAACTGAAAGACATGGAACAATTTTTTGATGACCTTTCAGATTCATTCTCTGGGACAGAGCCAGAAGTTCATAAAACAAGTGTAGTAGGTAAATAATTGTTATCCATAAGCTATTTTTGATGTGATATCTATCACTGATGTGATTCCCTCAGGACACAGCTTTGTTCCTCTGGGGAGGTGTACAGTTGCAGAATTGCATTTTTCTCTTGCTTGGATTTTGCATATTAACCAATAGTTCTGCACATTGTGAGGTTGTTTCTGATTATAACAATTTATCACCTATCTTTAGTGAGATTTGCTGCTAAATTTAGACCAGATTTACACCCTGCAACACTGACTTGTATCACTGAGATGAGATTCACTAATTTCTGTTCCATTTCTCATTAATTGCTGTTTAATGAGGAAGTAAATGATGCTCAAGCCACGGGCCATGGTTTTGGTCTCCTGTCTGCAGCAGCAGCTGACAGCCCGTGCTCACAGCAGGCATTTCCCTCTCCAGGTCTGTTCCTGCGCCACATGATCCTGGCATACAACAAACTCTCCTTCAGCCAGGTCTACAAACTTTACACAGCACTGCAGCAGTACTTCCAGAAGGATGAGAAAAAGGATGGAGCCGACGAGAACGAGATGGAGCTGACAGATCCAGAGGAGCTGGATGGGAAAATGGAGAAAGAAGAACTTGATGGGCCTTTAAGGTGATAAATTCGTGTTAAAGCCTTTTCTACCTCTTAAGAAAATTAATTTTTTTTAAAGCAGCCAGGCTGAGCTTTGAGCTTGTTTCCTTGGTGCCACCGTGTGGTGACATTTGTCAGTGGCTCGGGAATGTGGCACTGCCCCATCCTCATCCTCACTCAGGGAACCACAGCCCAAAGGCAGTTGCTGCCCACAATTTCCCACTCCTGTGGGACTTCTCCCACAGTACTAAAACTGTTGCAGAAGTCAGTTCTGCTTCCAGCAAGGAAAGATTGCTCAATAAGGACAAGCTGAATGTGGTTTTGTTTTGCTTTTCACCATTCTCCATATAAAAGAGCTCGTGTCTTTTTATCTCAAAAAGGAGAAGCAAATACTGAGAGTTTTCACCTGCTGAAGAGGTGCTCCATTTTAAGAATAATCCTGAAAGTATTTTATCTGTCGATACATTTAAAACATACTGCAAAGTGTATTTGTATAAACCTGTGCAGGAGTTGCTGCTTAGTGATCAGACAGCAGCTTTTGGGGTCTGGCTGTGTGCTGGACTTGCTGGCTTTCCACAGAGCAAATGTCTTTTAGAACAGCTGCTTCCAGCAGTGATGGATGTGGCCAAAATAACAGTTCATCTCCTTGAGACTGTCTTCAGAAGACAGAAAAACCAGAGCAGAGCCATTTGAATATGTCAGCCCCAAATCTCTGCTGTTTTTCTTTAGGGTTTTTTTAGGGTGTATTTAGGGTAACGTGGCTCTCAGCTACAGTCTCTGCAGGTTGAAGCTAAACTGTGAAATCATTTCGATTGCTGACTTTGATGGAGTAAATTTTATTAAGTTTTCTCAGTGTTCTTTCCATGCTTTGAGCTGTAATATCTCAGAAAACTTTATAAAGCAGAAGTGTGGGGTGTCTGATGAAATGTGTTTCTGTGTTGTCTTTCCTTGCCCCTGTTTCTAACCAGAGTGTTTCTTACCAGGGAAGAAGAGATAGCCTGCAGTGGGCCTCTTTCCCAGAAACAAGCAGAGTATTTTCTTTCTCAGCAGGTATGTTAATTCTCATTAAAGTGGAGGAAATGTTCCATAACATGAATTTCACCTTGAATTTGATCCACAGTGTCACCGTGATGTTTTCTCTGGTCTGGTAGGGGCTTGTTGATAATCTTGCATGTTGTTGCTCAGTATGAGCACTTGGGGCTATGAGTGTTTTATCCAGACATGTCACCATATGCTGATATTTGGTTGTCAGAAGGTCCTTCTGCTCTGCTTGCCTCACATTTCTGTGAAATGTGCAGTTTTGTTGGTTATTCCAGCTGGTAAATAAAAAAGGGAACAGAAATACACATGGACACAAATGTCAGTAATTCAGTAGTCAGTAATGCTAATTTAGTTACTACATTTTTGTAATTTTTTTATTAATTGAACTGCTTGCCAAAGCAAACTGGATTTATCGATCTGTTTTCCTGAGGATTTTTTTGTGTGTGTGAGCAATGTGTGGTATTAGTTCCTCAAAAACTTAACCAGGATTCTTTAAGTGCGTTGAGTAAGGTTTTATTTGACTTGGTCTCTCTGATCTTTCAAAGTGAACACTATAACATAATATAGAATCAAACTGTCATAGTACAGCTGCCACAAAATCTTCTTTAATGTCCTCTCCAAGCAGATAACAACCTGACAATCCTGTACCACAACATTTTTTTATAACCCTCCTTATGGAGTTACATTTCTTACTTGTACTGTTCAAATTGTATTCTAGGCTTCTTTACTAAAGAATGATGAGACAAAGGCTCTTGCTCCAGCATCTTTACAAAAGGAATTGAACAACTTGTTAAAATTTAATCCAGACTTTGCTGAAGCAGTAAGTATTTTTTCTTCATCCAGAATGGTTGTAAAAGGATTTCTTATCTCTAGGATGGGATTATTTGGAAGTAATTTATTCTCTATTGAAATAGAAGTAGATGATAAAAGAGTGAGCAAGTTGCATGTAAGTGTTTAGTAATTCAGACTAAAATTCCTGAAGGTACAGAAACCTTAATTAAGCAAAGTACTTCCCCTTTGTGCACAGATATAAGCCTCTTAATTTCAGACTGAGTGCATTCTTGTTCAACTAAATCTAAAACTTACTTCTTTTACCCACATTTCCCTAAGGAATTTCAGGCCTCATACTGCTGTAGTTTAAAAATCAGTATCAACTGCAATATCTCTTAATTTTGGTTGTTGTTCACTTTGTTTCTAGTCCTTAACGGCAATTTTTACTGAAAGCTATAGACAGCTCATGCTGAGGGGCATTTCCAGACCTGCTTTTTCTTGAGCAAATTCCATAAATTCAACTCTTTTCCTGCCTTGCTCTCTGCCTCTTCCTCCCAAAAGCCCTGGGCGGAGCAGACAGGATTTTCCTTGCCTTGTTTGGAAGGGTATCCTTGAAAAGGGCTGCCATCATCCCTGGCTGGACTTCACACCATAAAGATTATCCTGCCCAGGTCTCCATGCCCAAATGAAAATACATGATTTTAGGATCTCCTTTTTATCTGAACAGCATTTGGAAGCAGTGCTGATGTTTCTCAGTATCTTCCTGAGTGCAGACACTTGGAGTCCTGCCTCTGTTCCCACTGTGACCTCACACATCAATAAGGGAGGATATCTGTGGAGATATCAGACTCTCTGGGACCATTCTGACAGCCAGATCTTGTAATCTTCACCATTTGGCGGGTCCTGTTAGAGCAGACAGGTAATATCGTCCAAGAAATTATCCAATTTTATCTAGAAATTCTGCCCAGGTAGTAACACTATGGCAACTTCTGATCAGTATTTCACAGTTACACGTTTTGGACAAAAAACCCCACCCACCAATTATAAACAAAACCTCCGCTTTAACATCTGTACTAATTAAAGCTGATTTTTATTTCCCTTCCCAGCATTATTTAAGCTACTTAAACAGCCTGAGGGTGCAAGATGTGTTCAGCTCCACTCACAGCCTGCTGCATTACTTCGACCGGCTGATCCTCACGGGGGCGGAGAGCAAAAGCAACGGGGACGAGGGTTACGGGCGGAGCCTGCGCTACGCCGCGCTCAACCTGGCGGCCCTGCACTGCCGCTTCGGCCACTAGTAAGGAACTCCCCCCGGGGCATCTCCAGCTGCTGGCAGAGTGCTCTCCCCTCTCCTGCTGAAAATCCCTCCAGGGGCTCGCTCTCTCTCTCACACTTGGCGGCAGTTGTGGTTTCGATCTTGGTTGGTTTTTGTTGTGATGTTTGTTTGGTTTCCATAATAACTGAGCCATCTAAGAGTTGACGTTTGTCTGTGTGCTGGGTGTTTTAAGTGTTCAATTGCATTTCCATGACCTCAGAAGAGTCAGTGGGCATGAATGCCTATTTTCATCCCTATTTTCAAGGAACTGTGGTTGGTTTTCTGCAAGTTGACACGGAGCTGATGATCTGGCAAAAGAATAATTAAACATAAAAAGCCATCTGAGCTTTTAAAATTTTAAATGCCACACGGGTTGAGATTTATTTTGTTGATAAAGCTGGCCTACCCATCTTCATTTATGGTTTGCATTTATTGATTGCTGCCTGGAGGCATGATGTGAAAGGACTGGAGAGAGGAAGGACACTGCAAAGTTGAGAGCAACAATTTCTACATAGGAAGATTCTAAATGTTGCCCCTGATTAAACAATAAATTTGCACCATGGCCTGTGCAGAGTTTGAAAGCCCATGTAGGGGTTACAGCTGCATTTTGGCTTGCAGATGCTGTCAGAGTTACTGTCCTGAAAACCAGAATGCAGTGCAAAGTGCTGGGAGGAAAACACAGGCTGTTAAATCAGAGATCTGAGTGCATTATGCGTAATTCAGATCAATATTCCTCTGGATCAGGATGCTGTATCTTAAGCACTGTAGGAATACTGATTGTTCTCCCTCTGTTTGCTCCTAGCCAGCAGGCTGAACTGGCACTTCAGGAAGCCATCAGGATTGCCCAGGAGTCCAATGACCATGTCTGCCTGCAGCACTGCCTGGTGAGGGCTCTGTTGAAATGGGGCTCGAGTGGTTTTGCTCAGTGAACTGTTGCAGAACTTCTCTCACAGCAGCATCTCCTCCAGAGCATTTGACGGCCCAGCAGTGGGGTGGTGTCACTTCTGGCACCCAGGGCAACGAGCTGCAGCATCGTGGGATCTTTTGTTGCAGCTCAGGGTTAATTTCTTAAGCAGGAATTGTTAGCCCCGAGATCTCAGTCATAAGCTGAAAGTTGAGTCTTAGATGTTGTAAAAAGAAGTATTTCAGAAGCTTCCTCCTTCCTGTCTGTTGAATTCTCAGTGACCAGCCACCTTTAGAGCAAGCAAAGTGGGAGGGAAGGGCTTGGATTTCTCTCTATTTTTCTTTCCTGTAATTAACATTACAATGAATTTACATCAGTGGTATCAAACTCCTGAGGAGCTGCATTCCACAGTTCCCTGTATTTTTGTGCATCATTTACCCTCCAGTGTTGGCTGGTGCCACACCAGCATCCCAGCATAGCTGCACTCCTGATGTGTTTTGCTGTGCAGCGTTTAGTAGAAGTTTCCTTAGAATCAATCCTCAAGTGGTTTGTATTTCCAGTGAGGTTTTGTGCGTTCTGTAACAGCAAGCCAAGTTAAAAGTGCTGCAGCCATCAGTTGTTTGCAATGAATGAGATTTTGATCTTTTTCCTTGCTAGAGCTGGTTGTACATCCTGGAGCAGAAGATATTTGATAGCTGTGTTCTGCTGGAGCACTCTGTGAACAAATCCTTACATTTTGGATTGCCAGTGAGTCCATTTCATCAAATCCTTAACTTTATTCTGGGACAAACCCATGTGGGGATGGGTGTGTGTGTGATCAGAGTTTGGGGTTTTGCAGCTTGTCTGTTCAAAATATGTGACTGGGTTTAAACAAATGTGCTTTAACACTCAAAAATCTAGCTGTTTCTGTGACTTTTATTCTTCACATTAAAAAGCCAGAGTTCAGTTGCTTTAATGCCAGAGCATTATTGCAAGGCTCACTAGTTTTCCTTCTAACTTGTTTGATTTTTAGGCAGAAAAACTCTCTGTGGCTGCTGGCCCAGGCACCATTTTGGTACAATCTGGTGCTCAGGGGAGGTTCTTAGGCCTCCACCTTCCCTGAAGCTCAGTGCTGATGCCTCTGGCAGGGCTCTGAACATGTTTACTTGGACAGCTCTCTGAAATCTTGCAGGGCAGCCCTCCCTTTTGGTAATTCATGCCCTGATAGATCTGTTGTCTGTTAATGTTTAGTTCTGTCTTCCCCAAATCTGCAATTCCTTTGTTAAGAGAATTGTTCTAAAATGGACTAAACTGCTGTTGGGAGACAGGAGCAGACATGGCCTCTGTGGGGAAGGAAGGCAGGCAAAGGCTCTGTTTTCACAGCAGTTCTGGAGAAATCCAGGTACTGGTCCTGTCCTCCTCCGTAAGATTTCTGTGGGGGAGTGGAAATTACCTTTCACATCCAGCAAAATGACATTCACATATGTGTGGGTGTGCATAAGTGATTATTTAAAGAAATGCCTGGAGCAGTGTTCCTTTGTCTGTGCTGTCTTTTTGGGATTCATTTTTAGTAGTTTCGAACTCTGCTCCAGTGTAATTTGCAAGCCTGGGGTACTCTGTTGTCTTCCAACACTGTAGGTATGGTTTTTTTCCTTCTTCCCAGTATCTTGCTTCCTTGGGAATACAGTCCTTGGTTCAGCAAAGAGCTTTTGCAGGAAAGGCTGCCAACAAACTAATGGATGCCTTAAAAGATTCTGATCTGTTGCATTGGAAGCACAGCCTGTCAGAGCTCATTGACATCAGCATAGCACAGAAAACAGCCATTTGGAGATTATATGGCCGCAGGTATTTGCTTTGTTTGGAACTCTGGGATTAGCTGCTGCACTTGTTAGCACGTAATGCATTTATATAGGTGTAACAAGTGACTGTGTCTCTCCAGTGCACTAAAATAAAGCAATCAGACTGATTCAGTATAGGCTGAGTGCAATTATTTCCATTCTCTAGTGTTCCTTTAAAACTCATACTGAAGAAGAGATAGAGTTTCCATTAAGTAGTGGCAAATAGATCATAAATTGTTCCTGTGCCCCCACTTTCAGCATCTCTGTGCTTTGGCTGTGTGCAGCTTTCAGTCTGTGGCACTTGCTGTGCCTGCACAGTCCAGAGTCCTCGGACAGCAGTTATTTTACAAGTTTTCCTTCTCCCCAAGGCCCTTGGCTCAACCAGACAATGTAGACTATTGTCATAACGAGACCACAGATTAAAAATGGTGGTTGTTTTGCTGCTTGAAAACTAAAAGATATTTCTCTTGCACAAGCACCATGGCACTTCAACAAGCCCAGACCTTGCTGAGCATGAACAGTCTGGAGGCTGTGAACGTGGGCGTCCAGCAGAACAACACCGAGTCCTTCGCCGTGGTGTTGTGTCACCTGGCAGAGCTGCACGCAGAGCAGGTGAGCTGCAGGGCTTTAGGGCTACTTGCACAAAGTGCCATTTGGTGAGAGGACGTGTGGGTGTTACTGACAGAGGGTGCAAGACTTGACTTGTGGGTTTTTTCTGCCTTTCACGCCTGCTCTGGGGGCAGAGGCAATGCTGGGTGTTTGCTTGGCAAATCCCTGCCCTGAGGGCTGGGCTGAAAGGGAGGGGAGCAGGGCCCGCCCTGGTGCATTAATCAGTGTCCTCCTTCATTCCAGGGGTACTTTGCAGCTGCTTCTGAAATACTGAAACACCTAAAGGAGAGATTCCCTCCCAACAGTCAGCATGCACAGGTAGAATACTTAACATTCAGCCTGTAAGTTATGTAACTGTTATACAGTAGGATCTGAATCCCACTGCTCCTGAATTTTCCTCTGGATGCCTTGGGCTGTACTTTTTCTCATTTCCCTTGGCTCGTCCTCATGGGAAGTTGTGTAGCATCAGCTTTCTTACAAAAGCATGGAAAAGCTGCCTGTGTTGTTTTTCAGACTGGTAAGACATTTCTCTCACCACAGCCTCCTAAGATGAAGCTGTTCAAGTAGAAATTTCATTAACAGAGGAATATACATCTGCTTCATGAGCACATAGAGTAATTAAATGCTCTGCATTGATTTGGAGCTTCAAAGCTCTGTTTAATTAGTGCTGCTTATTTTGATATATTACAATCCAGAAATAACTGAGATAATAGGCTAACAACTCGATTTTTTGTGACTCTGGGAAACATTGCCACAGGAGTCTATAAGATAGTATTTACATTGAAGTGTTCGAGGTCCCAGTAAATATAGTGTGAGCCTTCTCTTTTCACTACAGAACAAGTCTACTCATCTACAAGTCTCAAATCATTAGTAATGATTTAAAAGAGCCTTTTTACTCAAAATGCAGTCAAGTAAGTGAACTTTGATATTGAAACATTAATCCAGACCTGAGCATTTCTGTTGAGGACACTAATTCAAATAATTGGACAGTGGAGTTAGTGTGTCTAGACATAAATACCCCTAGGGGAAAATAAAAAGTAAATTCTAACCTGGGATTAGAAAATGAGCAGGCACATCTTCTAAAACTCGTTTCTGGATGTTCTTTGTTTAGCTTTGGATGCTGTTTGATCAGAAAATACAGTTTGAGCGAGCCATGAACGATGGCAGATACCATGTAGCAGATTCTCTTGTAGCAGGAATTACAGCACTTAATAGCATTGAAGGTGTATACAGGTAAGAAATCTTGGGTCTTCATACCCTTATAAGTGTGTTCCATGAAGATAATGAAAAAATTTAGCAAAATGGTCACTGGCAGTCACATGTGCTTACATATTTTTCCCTTTCCAGAACTAGTTAAGGTTACGTTGTCTAACCTATAGGCCTATTCCCTATGTCCTGCAATAGTAATTTGTAGTTGTTTCTCTGGACATTTTAAGAGCTGGCATAGCTGAAGTTGGTGTTACTCTGGAGCTGTGAATCTATTGTGGTAACATCTTCAAAATCTGCTCCACTCAAACCTGAGCACAAAGCAGATTTTTATGTCAAATAGCTGGGGAGGGAGCTCAAGCCTTGAGCCAATTCCTCAGTGGCCTGGTTTCTACATCTCCAAAATGGAACAATGTGATTTTTTTCCACTCACCTTAATGGGGTCTTGTTTCTAAATGAGAATGTTATAAATAGTTACAGTTAAAACTTGGTATTTCATTAGTATGAAAACCAACGTAGTGTTCAAAGAATTTTCTGTCGATTTTCAATGAGGCAAAACACCTCAAAGCAGCCGGTGCCAGTCAGCTGGAAGAGCAGTATTCAAGCTGTGGGACCTGATGCTTGTCCTTCTGGAATTGGACTGATCATAAATTCCCTGATCTTTAAATATTCTGCTCAGTGTCTGGTTCAGGGCGTTTGTACCCATCCCCTGCTGCTGTGCCTTTGCTCCTGACTTCCCTCTTCTCCATTTTCCTGTTGCTCCATATCCTTGTTAGCTCAGGCCAATTTTAGCTGCTTTACCTCATACCTGTTTTTCTCACAGATAATTACTTATGCTTTCTAGCTTGCATGTCCTCCCACTTCTGCTGCCTGTTTGGCCTTTGGTTTTGGCAATCCCTGGTTTCTATCTAAAGCTGTTTTATGAGTTTGATCCTTTCTGCCTGGGAGTTGTCCAGTTGGCACCAGGGAGATCTGTTTTTCCTCCTGTCTGTGTGTGCAGCATGTGTACACTTTGTCAGGGTGCCAGTCTGCAGTTACAAGAAACACAGGTCACAGAATAGAGACCTGTTTTACTGTGTTCTGAGGAGCAGAATTCTATACAAAAATACAATGATGTTTTCTTTCTACCACAACAGAAAAGCCATTGTATTAAAAGCTCAAAATCAAATGTCAGAGGCACACAAACTTCTGCAGAAATTGCTGATCCACTGTCAGAAAATCAAGAACACTGAGATGGTGATTAGGTAAGAATGTTTCATTTTCAGAGTATTAAAGCCACTTTGCAGTGGTTAGAATCAGCCATTTCAATTTGTCTATGTTCAGACCTCACTAGTCTTCAGATTACCTGCTGTGATTCTGAGATTACAGTCATTTCAATTATTAATCACAGAATGGACGAATTCTCAAAATATTGTGTCATTTAAACCTAGTTATTTTTAATATGTAAACTAAAAGGTGGTAAACTTAAAGAGTTCCATGAAGGTTCATAGAAGAAGGAGAACCCCACATCTAAAATAAATAGGAAATGGAAATGTGTGTGTGTGTAGTTTTACCTTGGTGTAACTTTTGGGAGAGCTATGGCATTACTCAATCTTTTATATATCCATGGCATCTCCTCTTAAGGGTGTAATTTAAATTTATTGTATATGCAGCAGCGTGATTCATAATAAACCCCATACCATTGTGGACGGAAAAATTCCCTGGTAAACAAGTGGACATTTTTCATCCAGAGGGAAGGTCTGTAACTGCTTACCCCTGTTTGTTCAGGGTGCTGCTGTCCATAGCAGAGCTGTACTGGAGATCCTCGTGTCACACCATTGCGCTGCCCGTGCTGCTGCAGGCTCTGGCCCTCGCCCGGGAATACAGCCTGCAGTACTTGGCTTCTGAAACTGTGCTCAACTTGGCTTTCTCCCAGGTAGGGCTGATTCCTGTTTTCACAGGGCTGCAGGGCAACATTTATTCTGGGGAACTGGATGCTGGTTTTATTCCTGTGAGATTTAAGAACACGACTTTGTTGGAATTAAATTATTGATTCCGAAGAAGCAAACTCTGAATGTAAAAAGCTTTTGAGGAAGTTAATGTGTATCACTAAAATGTATAGTTATTGAATATAATTAAGCTGCATAAATTTCCCCTGTCTTAATGTCTTCAGTTTGAGTTTGTTTTTGGGTTTTTTTGTGCTGGTATTTTGGCTTTCTAGTAGCACAGGTTGGCTTATATATTAAAAATAATGCTGGTAATGAGTTCAGTTATATTGTTTATTCTGAGAGGCGTGGCTGTCAGCACTGATTGAGTGGAGAAGCCTTTCCCAGTCATTTCAGAGAGCAGCTCATTTCTACTCACAAGTTTGGTTTTAAAATAAGACTGTGAGGATAAAGTTGAAAATAAAATTGTGTTACATCACACACAATTGTGATGTGTGTGTTATTAGAAACAGACATGGCTTGTGTGGTGTTCCCTGAAGAAGCTGCTCATATCAGTGGATTCCAGTGATACCAGCAAGTATTTCTCTTTCAGCTGATCCTTGGCATTCCTGAACAAGCCCTGAATATCCTGCACATGGCAATAGAACCTGTTTTGGCCCATGGAGCTGTCCTGGACAAAGGCTGTGCCATGTTCTTGGTGGCCAAATGTCAGGTGGCTTCTGCAGCTTCCTATGATCCACAAAAGAAGATTGAAGGTAGTGTGAAGAGTAATTCTCTCTGAAACTGCTCAGAAGTTCAAACTAGTGTCTGTACTGGAGTCCTGCTACACCAGAGTGTGTTACCTAGTTATTGGATACAAAATTAATTTGGAATTAGTTGTCCACAGATGTTTATAATGGAACATTGTTTATCTGCATACTTTCACACACATATTTTGCAGCAAAGGCTGAATAATAGAAACTAGCTGAGAGGCCATGTTGCTAAGACACAAATGGTTTTGAAAAGCCGAGGAATTTATAATTGGCCTCCTTAGACTTGAGCTGCCTTGCTTGGAGTCATTACTGTGATATTTTCTTAAATATGACTGTCCCCCTTTTCCCCACAGCTTTGGAATCTGCTATCTTGAATCTAAATGAAGCCAAGACTTACTTTGCCAAAGTGGACTGCAAAGAGCAGCTCAGAGACGTTCTCTACTTCCAAGCCCGGCTGTTCCACACCCTCGGCAAGACCCAGGAAAGGAACAAATGTGCCATGTTGTTCCGTCAGTTGCACCAGGAGCTGCCAGCACATGGTGTCCCTTTAATCAACGCCTTCAAGTGATGCATTTAGAGATGAGATTTGTTTGTTTTCCTGTCTTGGTTTTGTTTGTTTTTTTTACAAACGTCTTTGTATTGTATTAAGTCGTCCCTGTTTCAGAATAACTGCCAATAAATCATGGTCTGATCTCGAACAAACTTGTGTTTTGTAACACAAACATCGTTTTCCACTCATTTCACTTGTATTCTGTACTTGAGATTAAGAAATCAGCGGGAAAAAGATAAAAGACCCTCTTGACTGTGTTAAAAACACACTGAGGGGAGTGGTGCAGTCAGGAAGAAGTAGTGTTCTTAGTAGTGACATTTGATGAATCAGTGCAGGCTTTATGAACACAGGGGTACAAAAAACAGTGGGAAATATAGGCAGAGCTCCTTTGTGCTCTTTTTAAGTGGTATGGAAGAGGGAATCTCATTTAAAACACGTCCTTGCTTATAACCTGTCTGCAGTTGCTGTTTATGCTGCAGAAGCAGATGGTGCTGGCAGAAGGGGAAAAGACAGGTTCAGTCAGAGAGATGTAAGTGCAAAGTTCTGCACTGTTGTTTCATGTGTCCTTGCACAGAGAGGGGATGAGAAGAGTGAGAAACAACAGCCTCAGCTCAGCTGAAATGTTTTTATTGTATGTGCTCTCCCCTCAGCACTGTGTCATTCATTTGCTCTGCTTTTATGGGTGAATAGATGGGAGATCACAACTGAAGTATCTGGAGGGGCTTCCAAGAAATCTGGAGAGGGACTTTGGACAAGGGCTGCAGTGACAGGACAAGGGGGAATGGCTTCCCACTGGCAGAGGGCAGGGTTAGATGGGACACTGGGGAGAAATTCTCCCTTCTGAGGGTGGGGAGGGAGGCCCTGGCACAGAGTGCCCAGAGAGGCTGGGGCTGTCTCATCTCTGGAAGTGTCCAAGGCCAGGCTGGATGGCTTGGAGCAGCCTGGGATAGTGGAAGGTGTCCCTGCCCATGAGATGGTTGTTGAGGTTCCTTCTAATCCAAACCATTCTATAACTGAGTATGTGATGTGCTGGCATTGACTGGTAGCAATGAGATCCTCATTTTGGCTGTAGTGTGGAATTTGAGGGCAGATGGGATCACACTCCTGTGAGTGTAAACCTTTTGTGGGTGCCAGTCACCTGGTGAATATGTAAAAGCTGAACATCATTAAACCCCAGGAGATACCCTGCTTGGAAGCAGTAAATTTAACTGTGGCATTGTCAGCAACAAGAAAGCAAGAACCTAAGAAAGAACCTAAACCTGGTTCTGCTGGAGCCTGGCCAGGTAAGGAGGAAGAGAGAAGCACTAAGGTGTGGTTGAGACAAGGATAGTCCGGTGTTAGTTTACACATTCCATTAATTAGTGCTGCATCGGGGCTGTTGGCAGATCATCAGGGCCTTGATTTTAAAACGATGTTTCCAACAGCAAAGAGGAAGCCAGCTTTGTGGAACTCGTGATAGCTCATTCCCTCTCTGCTGCGTTTTAACCAACGTCGAGGAGTTTAATCCTTAAAATGTTTGGAGCACCTACTGCGTTAAGGTAAGTGCATAAACATGATTTTTAGAGTGGCATTCAGGATTCTGATCAGAAATACAGTATTTATAGACAAAGCAGGCAAGGAGGCCGGGATCTGCTCTGAGGAGCTCTAAAGTGGTGCCCACAAACGAGCCTTGAAGCAAAATGAGGAAGAGGGTTTGGCCAGCTGTGGTATTTGCATCTGCTCAAGGCTGAAACTGTTGCTTCATGAAGAGAAAACCGGGGGTGAGCTTGGTGCAGAAATGGTGCTGGATGGAAATAAAAACAAACCCCAAATACTGGACCAAGCAAGGGATATGTTTACCGAGGCTGATGTCAGCCGGGGTGTTAAAGGTCGTGCCCCTGAGCTCTGTCACAGCGCTACAGAGCTGCAATTTGTGTGGGAACTGTTTGGTGGCGGCCTTTGTGACATTTCCAAACAACTGTTTTCCAAACGTCCCCTTCAGGTGATGATTTGGGCAATGGCTCAGTGCGGGGGAACTGGCGCAGGTGACCCTGTTTGCCCCCAGCCGACCTGAGGCTGGAAGCTCAGGGTTTGCACGGGGCCAGGGGGAGGAAGCGGCGGACACCGGGGGACACCAGGGGACACCGGGGGACGCCGGGGTTCGTGTCCCTCCGAGGCGGACGCGGGGAACCCGCAGCGGGGTCGGCGGTCGCGGGACCGGCCGGGGCTCCCGCGGGGAGATGGCGAGGAGCCGCGCGGCCCGGAGGGGAATAAAACACAGAGGGAAAAAAAATTTATAAATAAACAAAAGAACAAAACACATCCCAAGATCGGCTTCCAGGGGGCGGGCGGGCAGGATGCGGCTGCCCGAGGGGAAACCTGCCCTTCCCCGGGGCGGAGCGGGGCCTCCCTCTCTCCGTCCCTCCTTCCATCGCTCCCCCCTCCTTCCCTCCCTCCTTCCCTCGCTGCCGCCGCCGGAGCGGAACCGAAAGCGAAGGCGGCGCCGGGCAGCGGCGCTCCGGCCCAGCGCTGCGGGGGCTGCGGGGGGCTGCGGGGTCCCGGGCTCGCTCCCCGCCAGGTCGGTGCTGCGGGAACGGGCGGGGAGGCCGGGCGGGCCCGGGCGGGGGACGCGCCCGCGGCGGCGGAGACAAAGCCGCGCCCGAAGGCACCGGGCGGGCGGGGGCGGCCGAGGCGGGGATGGAGCCGGGGCTGGGGCTGCCGTGCGGGCGGCGAACCGCATCGCCTCCGGACGGGGCTCTCCCGCGGGCGGCCTGCGCGGACAGCCCCGCGGTGCGGGCTCGCTGCTGTCATTTCCCCATCCCCAGCCCTGGCCGCCCGGGCCCCGCGGACATCCCGCTGCCGCCCGCCCCGACACGTGCCGCGGCACCGGCGGCATCCCGGCAGCGGCGCTGGGACCCGGCGGACACACCGCGCGTCCCGCACAACCCCCGGCGCTCCTGTCGGGGGGCTGAGGGCCGGGGTCAGGGGTGCCGGGGAAAGATAGGCCGTGGGGCTGCGGAAAGGGGGGCGGTTTAAAGTCGAGGGGTAAGTGAGGGGGGGATGGAGGTGATGGAGGCTGTTTACGGGGGCCGGGGCTCATTAAAAGCCACAGGTTGGGTTGCTGCGAGTGACAGAGCGTGGTTAGGAGGTGGGATGCAGCCCTGCAGCCACGTGCACGGCACAGAGCATCAGGAGCATGAAGGGAACAGTCAGGACCAGGAGCAGAAGTGAGATGCCCACGGGAAGCTGGCGTGGTGGAGCTGTGGGCTGACTGCAGTGCTGAAGGGGACAGGACTGCAATGCCCCTGGGGACAGGACAGGTTGTCCTCAGGGCCAGGGGGACCACACTGGGGAGAGGATGTGTGGGCACCAGAGCTGCCTCCATGGCGCACAGACACAGCCCCTCTCCTTGGAGGAGCCCCGTCCTTCTCCTGGCTCTCCATGAGCACTTTCTCTTGGGAAAAACAGCCAACAAATCCCCAGAGACCATACCTGAGTGTGCTGTGAGGGGTGTCTGATGGACCAGTGCTGTTCCAGGGAGGAAATTTGGAGGAGCCTTTGCTTTCAACTCTGCCCTAATGTCTTTTAAGTGGTGTTCACAAAGTGGAGAGCTGCTCTCGTTTCTCTCTTGTGGGTATCATGGGCTGGAGCTGCTCTTTCCAGGAAAGCTGGGAGTTGCTTGGCAGTGCTGGACAAGGTGATGGAGGTGCCCTGAGCTTATCCTGGCCTGTGCTCAACACCATCTCTGGAACTTATGCTCTTTTGAGATGCTCATTATATATTGCTTCAGCAGTATTAGGCAGTATCCTCAAAATTATGAAAAAAACCTTGGTAAAGACATTTTTGTGACTTCTGTTGAAACCTGCTGCTGAGTGTCATGACATTACAGTGCTACCACCTTGGCTTTGCATTTTTTTCCCCAATTCTTTCCAGCCTGTGTTGGCTGGGCCAGGCAGTGCAGGAGGCTCTTCCATTCACTCTGGGGATGATGAAAATCTTGGGCACAGGGACCTGTCCTAGATGGGGCATAGATGCCTGTTTCCAGCATCTCATAAATTTGGATGTCTTCTGACTTCTAGAGAAGCTGCTGAGAGATTTTTTTTTTTTCCCATTAGAAGTCAGGTGAGGCATGCATATGGTCTTTGTATACTACAGTGACTAATATATTTCTGGCATGGTCTGTGCTCACCCGTAGGAAGGGAAACTGTGATCGATGCCCCCGTTGCTGCAGATGACACCACTCTTGGCACGGGCACTTCCACTGCTGACCGTGACCGGGGAAAGCAAAATAGCCACTGGACTGTGCCCAGGGAGACCAATAACTTCCCCAGGCTGGCCCTGCTTGGCTTTTAACCAATCTTCAGTAGTAGCAGGGGAGGATCTCTGTGAATAAAATCAACCCTGGTTTGGGTGTTTTGAGTTCAGTTTTGTTAAAAAAAAAGCTGAAGTTGTAGTTTGTGAGCTGACCCTCATGGAAGGATGGATGGAGGGGTCACTGCCCAGCTGCCACCAAGCCTTACTCCCTTGGGAGGGTCTGATCCTGACACTGTGTCTGGCCCTGCCACAGTGACACAGGTGTGGGGAAGGCGAGAGTGTGGCCCCTGCATCTAGGCAGAGAAACAGCTCCGGGGAGGGAAGGGCAGGCAGATACATCCATATGCTCTGATTTAAACGATTTTAAAGTCTCACCCTCTGCACTTGCCCATCAGGTCAACGTGTTCCCCTCCAGAGGTGACCACATCCAGCAGGGCCCAGGCAAGGCCCGTGTGTTCTCAGCAGAGCTGGGGTGGCCCGAGGGGGCTGTGAAAATCCCTCACCCTTGCGGGGGCTGATTTCACTCCCATTCGCTTCCGCTCAAGCCACGTGGACGCTGAGTGAGAGGGAGAGCTGCTGCCAGGGTTTCACAGACCTCTTTTCATTTTAATATCCCTCTCCTTGCTGAATTAGATGCGAGACTGATTGCTTCGATAATCCTGCTGCAGCCGCTATGGGTTATATATGGATTGCAGCCAAAAGCTGTGCCGATAAATCATTCCTATACACCAGGCTGTTATATTTCCTGAGGATTTTGTGGGCATGTGCTGCTCCCTTTTACATAAGGATCTGCTGGAGTTCATACCAGAATGTGCTGCTTTTCCCCAGGCAAGGGCCCGGATGGGTGGGTGAAGCCAAAGCCCCCAGGTTGTATTTTCTCTCTTTGGAATCACTGCCCTCATTTCAGCTATTTTACTTTTCTCTCTGGCTGGCAATACAGCTGTTCTCCATCTCTTCCTCCTCCTCATGTGCTTATTTAGGATAACAGGGCTGTGTTCAACAGTGTAACTCCACTTTTTGGGTTTCTCTCAGGGGAGGTGTCATCTCAGAGGGCAATTTTCTTAAAACCCACATCCTCTGACCCTTTGCACACATGCAGAGGGAAAACCTCTCTGATTTCCCACTTCAGCCGATGTTACAGTGGGGCTTGGATGACTTTTAGTTTACAGAGCCTGGGGAAGCCTGCTTGAATTAATCAGACTTGATATGTTTATCCTGGTCAAGCCAATTAACTCCCGCCGGCCAGGACACTCTCAGCTCTCAAGTGTGACTGATACTTCATAACTCAATTCTGCTCAAGCTCAGCAAAGTTTATCAGAAACCCTTGGAAATCTGGATGCAGGCGATGCTCTGGAGGCAGGATGGAATGCCCAGCCATGCTGTGGCACTGCTGGGGACTGGTGTTGCTACCAGCAATGTTCCTGGGGTGGTTTCATCCCAAGGCTGCCCCGATGAGCTGCCTTTTTTGGTGTGGCCGCAGAGCACGGTGAGGGTAGAGGGCACAGCATTCCGGATCAGCTCCGGCTTCGGGGCAGCTATTTATATGTGCCCACTGGAGGGGTGCCCAAAGCAGGCCAGGCTAATGGCCTCGAGATGCATCCCTGTGAATTCAGGATGAATGGGGGGGGGCTGCTTGTTTGTTTTAATCCATTTGGGAGTGCATTAAAACACGCTGCCGTGGGCTGCCAGCAGCACCGCGGGGGGAATTTGACTTGGCTGGTGGCTCCTGGCCCTCTCATCCAGCCAAGCCCTACCCAGGAGCGGATTCAGCCCCACGAAACTCAGTGTTTCTGGAATAGTTTGTCCTTGTTGCTGTTCGTTGGCTTATTTATAGCCTCCCCATCCCTGTGCTTCTCTGTGCCTCGGAGCAGCGAGCGGTGCCGTGTTGGCTTCAGCTCCAGGCCGATCCCACTTGGGCACAAAAGCTCTGGTTTATAGATCAGTGTTGAAAACAGCAATTAGGCCATTGTGAAGCCTTGAGGACGGGGGAGACGATTTGATTTCTGTACTTGACCCATAATTTCTGCTGGGCTGATTCAGAGTGGTTGTGCTGCGGGTGCAGCACGGAAACTTCAATGGAGATGAGTGGAGCTAATTTTAACCGGCCGCCTCGTCGAGGTGTGGGAACCAGGCAGAAAAACGCCTCAAACCCTGTTCCTGCTTCTGGGCTGGTTGTTTCAGGATATTTTTTTTTTTTTTTTTGCTTCCTTCTGTGGCAACTTGTTAACCTAGAAATTAAAAACAGCACCAGTGTTGGGGCAGGGAAGCGCGATGGTTTACAGCCAACCAACCACTGAACAGCCTCAGGTGCTGTGGGGTTCCTGGCATGTGTGAATTAACATAATTTTCTCCTCTTTTTGAAGTATGACTTAATTATTTAATTTTTTTAAAAAAAAATCTTTTGCTGCTAACAGTTTTCTCATTTATCTCAAGGTTTGGGGACCTGAGTTTCGCACAGAAGGCCACAGGGCAAGGAACAGAAATCAGTGGCAATGATGGGCTGTGGGAGGAAGCAGTGAGCCAGGGGGCTGGTCCTGCACCCCACGCTTGGTAAGTGGGTCCCTGTGCCCCTGAACTGCTTTGTTTGGGGGGGCTTGGCAGAGTTGTGCCCACTTTGAGCAGTAAAGTAGGAAGGGAACTCCATGGTATTTATGCTGCTATAGTGCAATTTTTTATCCTGCCCTTTTAAAACACCCCCTTTGGAGTATTTCCATAGTGGAGACGATGGAGTTGTTATTCCCTGGAGGTGTTTAGATGAAAAGCGTGGAAGGAGCAGTGATGGCAACCCTGGAGTTGAGGCTGGCTCTGGCCTGGGGTCTGTCCTATGGCAGGGTGATTGTGCATCCTGGTGCCATCCTTCACCACTGCCCTTGGCTTCACCATTCCCTATGGAATAAATCAATCAATCTGTACCGCAACGACCAGCAGGAAATCCCGCTTCCCAGAGATCCTGGCTGACCCACCTTGTTGTTCCTAGGCACATCTCCCCACCACAGCATGGCCAGGATGAGGCCATCGGTCCCTCCACGTCACCACGTGTCCCCAGCAGCAGCTCTCCCGCCCCACAGCCCCTCTGCTGTGCCGGAGGCCGCCGAGCCCCCGCGGCGCTGCGGGAGCCCCTGGCGCTGAGCCTTGGTGACACCAGCATGGCCTCGCTCATCGTGGTCACCGACGCCACGGGCAGCACCAGCGAGGAGGAGATGGACGTGCCCGGCAGTGAGGGCTTTGGGGATGGCAGGAAGCTGCACCTGTCCGGCCGCAAGCTGTCCCTGCAGGAGCGGCCGCAGCCCGCCCGCTCGCCCGGGAACGGCAGCAGCGCCAACGAACGCTTCATCTACCCCTCCCTGCCTTACTCCCCGGTGACGTCCCCGCACTCCTCCCCACGGCTGCCGCGGCGGCCCACGGTGGAGTCCAACCGTGTGTCCATCACGGGATTGCAGGTGAGGGGATGGATGTTACAGGTGAGGGGATGGATGTTACAGGTGCAGGGGGATGAACATTACAGGTGAGGGGATGGATGTTACAGGTGAGGGGATGGATGTTACAGGTGAGAGGATGAATGTTACAGGTGAGGGGATGGATGTTATAGGTGCAGGGGGATGAACATTACAGGTGAGGGGATGGATGTTACAGGTGAGGGGATGAATGTTACAGGTGAGGGGATGAATGTTACAGGTGAGGGGGATGGATGTTACAGGTGAGGGGATGAATGTTACAGGTGAGGGGATGAATGTTACAGGTGAGGGGGATGGATGTTACAGGTGAGGGGATGGATGTTACAGGTGAGGGGATGGATGTTATAGGTGCAGGGGGATGAACATTACAGGTGAGGGGATGGATGTTACAGGTGAGGGAATGAATGTTACAGGTGAGGGGGATGGATGCTACAGGTGAGGGGATGGATGTTATAGGTGCAGGGGGATGAACATTACAGGTGAGGGGATGGATGTTACAGGTGAGGAGATGAATGTTATAGGTGCAGGGGATGAATGTTACAGGTGAGGGGATGAACGCTGCTCCTGTGGTTCTCCTGCCCCCATCTGCCTGGATTTGCCCACTGTGGCATCTCCTCTAGCTTGTTTTTTTTGGGATAAACCCCCACAGCATGTCTGCAGGTGTGTGGTAGGAGGCACTGGGACATCCTGAGCCATGGGGACAGCCCTCAGGGAGGTGAGACCTCAACTCACCTGTTTCTGTGCCTTTTGCTGATGCCAGCGGCTCTCATGGCTTTGTTCGATGGAAGCCAGGAGTGTAGCACAAATTTCTTTCTTTACGCCTTAAAAATAAAAAAAGAGAAGTTCACTGAGATCTAATGAGAAAACAGACCTGCCTGCCCCCAGCCTGACAGAAAACAGGCAGCAAGTGGCTGCTTTGCCCAGAAGAAATAAAATTACTTGGCGCCAGGTCGCCAGCATTAAGCCCCTCAGGGCTCTCGTTCCACATGGGTGGACAGGACAGGATCGCCTGCCCAGCCGTTAATGTCTGCAATTAGCCATCTATAAACACACCAATGTGTGGCTTGGTGGGTGGCTTTTGTGGCTCATGAATCAAAGCTGCCCAGTGCCACACGGGTGTTGGGCAGAGCAGGACAGGGTGTGAGTTTGCAGAGGAAGTTTTGCTGGAGAATTAAAAGGAGAAGAGCAAACACGAGCAGTTTTGTGGCTCATGCCAGACTTCCCTGCTCTCTCCCCGCAGGACTGTGTGCAGCTCAACCAGTACAAGCTGAAGGATGAGATCGGGAAGGTGAATATTTGGTTTAGGATTGGATTAGGGTTTTGGGTTGGGAGGGTGTCAGGCTTGCTTTCACTTTCCAGTTATGGGAATGCTCCAGAATGGGAGCAAGTCCAGCCACTTGCCACAGCAGCTCTTTGTTGCTTGCTGTTCTGTTCTGAATGGTGCCAATTGAATTGTATATTTTTAAAATTATTAGTAATTTTCCCCACTCCCCCTCCCTCCCACTCAATGGGGCATTTGAAGCTTTTCTTTTCTGTCAGTGTGATGTCAGACCGCACACCCCCTGCTCATGTGGCATCACCCACCAGCTCTGTGATCCCTTTGGGGTGGGTTTGCGGAGGAGCCCAGAGCCCTGTTTGGTGATGTGGGTTTTCTAGACTGTCCCTAACTTGTGCCCCATGGCTGTGCCTCTTTCCAGGGCTCCTATGGGGTGGTGAAGCTGGCCTACAACGAGGATGATAACACCTACTATGTGAGTAGCACACAGCCCTGGAGCCTGCAGCAGGGCAGGTGGGAGGGGGATGGATCCCCTCTGCTGGCTCCCTGCCCCATCCCACCAGCCACATTTTATCCTTGACTTGCCCCAAATTCCACATTTGTTCCCCTCTTGCAGGCAATGAAGGTTCTCTCAAAAAAGAAGCTGATGAGACAGGCGGGCTTCCCACGTAAGTGGCAGAAAGCCTTTTGGGTGGGGGGTATTTGGGGATCCTGGGGGATTGTTCCCAACCGGACGCATCTTCACCTTTCCCACAGGCCGCCCGCCGCCCCGTGGGGCCAAAGCTGCTTCCGAGGGCTGCCTGCAGCCCAGGGGGCCCATTGAGCAGGTCTACCAGGAGATTGCCATCCTGAAGAAGCTGGACCACCCCAACGTGGTGAAGCTGGTGGAGGTAAGTGACCTCTTTCCAAAAACTCATCCTTGAGCGTGACCTGCTGCAGGGGTGGGCTGGGTGAAGGGCAGGTCATGCCTTTGGGAGAATTGTGTTTTCCTTGGTTTAGAAGGTTTTTTTATTCTCACCTCCCAAAAGGTTTTTTTCTTCTCTGCTCAGAAAGGGAATTACAGAAAAATGTTTCTTCTGTGGAGGAAACAAGTGCTGAGACAGGTTTTAGGGAAGAGCTGGTGTTTCTGTGAGTTCAACAGTGCAGCTGCCTTGCCCTCCACCCACTGCCTATATGAAACAGTCCAAAAATCAAGAACTAAGGATGTGCAGGCTGGAGTTTATTTGGCTCATGAGTCAGATGATGCTTCCTGTGTGTTTTAAATATTTGCTTTCTTGAAGTACAGCTACATCTCTGTCCTCTTTTCTCCCTATTCCTGTGGGTAGAAGCTCAGAGATGAGCAGACCGTGCTGATGGTGCAGATGGTGTAGAACTGAGATGGCTGCTAAATAAAATATCACAATGCTTAATTTGCAAGGTTTTCTTGGCACTGTTTAATTGCCTTTTTGCTTCTTTTGGCAGGTCCTGGATGACCCCAGTGAGGATCACCTGTACATGGGTAACTGTCCACTGCTCTGGGGTGTCAGAGGGATGGGGCAAAAGGTTCCCACTGTGTTTTGGAGCAGCTCTGTGTGAAGAGCTGGGTCTCTCACTGTGGGTATAGCCTGGATGCACTGGAGGAGCAAATGAGATGCAGTCTGGGTTGTGAACAGAGACAAGGGTGCTTTATAGCAGTTTACTGACTTTGACACCAGGGCATGCTTTGCCATGAGAGGCACCAGTGTTTGGTGTTCTCAGCTTTGAAACCAGGCTGATAGAAAGTAGTTTTATTTCTCTGACTTTGGGAAAAAAGCATGGGCTGAATTTCCAATGTACAAAGGAGCCACATCCCAACCTGCCTGGCAGACTGCAGTTGTTTGCTTGATGTAAATACAAAACTCTTGGAGAAGGCATTTTTTTCCCATCATTTATGTTCAGCCTGTACTAGTGAAGGAACATGCGATGCCTTCATGGCCAAGCACTGAGGTTTGCCCAGGGTGTGGGCTCATCCTTTTTGGTGGCTAACTGAGGGGTTTTGTGTGCCATGGAGGGAACTGCACGATGCTGAAGCTGCAGCACTGAGAAGATAGTTGGCAGCATCCCCATAATTGAAAACGGGAGCAACCCAAATGCCACGTGCCTTGCATAAGACGGCATCTCCTTTCTAAAAAGAACATATTATTTTTAGAATTTTTGTCATTAAAATAATTGCTTTTGTGCTGAGGCTATGCTTGCAGGAGCCATACCCTGTAAGTGATCTGTAATCACCTTTTCTTTTGTGTTGCAGTGTTTGAACTGGTGAAGCAGGGGTGAGTACTGAATTCCAGATTTAATCCTCCTAAAGACTTGAACATTAGATGGGTTTGTGGGTGGCAGAGCTTGGCCATGCAAGGTGGGAATGGCGTGCAGAGGTGATGGGGGGAGGTTCATGGTGGGACTTGAGGTTTGAAAAGTATCTCCCCGGCCTGGTTACAGCTGAGTACACCCTGTAGGTGCCTGTGTTTGAGGTTGTGACAAAGCCTTCAGGCCCGGTTTCAGTACATCCAGGTGGGGAATGAACTCTGTTCTCTGTTTTCTTCGCAGCCCTGTGATGGAAATCCCAACCTTGAAACCTCTCAGTGAGGACCAGGCTCGGTTCTACTTCCAGGATCTGATCAAGGGCATTGAATACTGTAAGTGTCTCTGCAAAAATGACGGGATTTCTTATTTTTGGGTTTTTTTTCTGAACACCTGGGGCTGCTCATGGTGTTAGCAGAAAGAGCCACAGGGAGCCCTCATGGCTCCTTTGCTGCAAACGAGTGTTTCTGCTGAACCACTCATTGTCCCTCTGGCTGCAGTGCACTATCAGAAGATAATCCATCGGGACATTAAACCTTCCAACCTCCTTGTGGGGGAAGATGGGCACGTCAAGATCGCCGACTTCGGAGTGAGCAATGAGTTCAAGGGAGCTGATGCTCTCTTAACCAACACAGTGGGCACTCCTGCCTTCATGGCCCCAGAGACCCTCTCAGAAACCAGGAAAATCTTCTCTGGAAAGGTATTTAACAGCAATTTGAATGGTCTTGGACTAACCTGGCATATAGAAATCTTGTTGTAGATTTAACTATGCTTTTCACTCTGCAGGCTTTGGATGTCTGGGCCATGGGGATCACACTGTACTGCTTCGTGTTTGGGCAGGTAATGAGATGGATTTTTCAGTGCTGTTGGTGTTTGAGGGTTGGTTTGTGCCTCTCATGTTCCATGTAAACAGCGGGACTGGCACCTTGTGTCTCTGCTGGAATTGAGTGGAGATTAGGATGTGTGGATGGAAATAAAAAACCTTTGCCTCTCCCTGGGATGGGTGCTGCCAAAAGGGTTGTGTTTCTTTTCTTTCCCAGTGGAAAAAATTCTGTGCCTGGGCAGATTTTTTAGGAAAGGAGCTCTTGTAGTAATTGGTAATTTTTGGTTAAACGTTTTCTTTTCATTGCATTTAAAAATAAACATTGATATAATTGGAAATCTTCTGGAATTTCCCTGTAACTAGATCTTCCCTTTCCTTCATACCCTATGAGATCCTGATGCTCCTCCAGCTGCCCCACTGCTGCCTCTTTAGCAGAGGTCGTTGCTTTCCTCATTGCTCTTTTTCTTTGTGGTAGTGCCCTTTTATGGATGAAAGGATCTTGAGTTTACACAATAAAATCAAGACCCAAACGTTGGAGTTCCCAGACCAGTAAGTACTCAAAAACAAAAACAACTCACCCAATCGTTATTTTACAGCTCATTTGAGTTGTTTCTCAGTCACTCCATGGGTAGGGCTGGCCCTGCTCTTCTGTGGTTTTGCAAAACTCCAGCTTTGAGTTGGTCTCTCCCTGCCCTCTACATGTGGGATCACACTTCACATTGCCTCAAAAGGGAATATTTTGCTTTTTCTGGGGGTTTGGAGAGGAGGAGGTGTACAAGAAGCCAGAGCTGCTTCCCTGTTGGGGCTGGATCCAGCCCCTCTGCCCAGAAGGCCCATAGTAGCTGGCACTGAGGTGAAGAGCAGAGGCAGCATCCATCCCTTTCGCCATCTCATCTCTCCCTTCTTCCTTCCACAGGCCAGAAGTTACAGACTTCTTGAAGGATTTGATTACACGGATGTTGGATAAAAATCCTGAATCTAGGATTTCGGTCCCAGAAATCAAGGTACTGACCCAGCTTCCTGGTGCTGGCTGTGGCTTCACTTCTGTTGGGTTCTCCTTGCTCGACTTTTTTTGGGAGTCAGTTTGATCGCGCCAGGCTAGGTCCTCCCCCCGTGCCCAGGGCCCCTGGGCAGGTAAGTCCCAGCTCCTTCCCCTGCTCCGGGACCTGCTCAGCTTTGGGACCTTTGGTGCCTATAGAAGTCGCAGGCAAAAGGAAATCCCCTGAGTACAGTATTTCCTCTGCTACCAGGAAAGTACTGTGCAACAGCCTTTCGCAGGAGATTTCTGGTCCTTCGCCCCTGCGGGAGCCTGGAAGGGGCGAGAAGCTGAGAGAATGGAGACCAAGGTAGGGGGAAAGGATTGCGGGGGAATTGCGGAACCGTTTTGTGCTCCTCCTGCAGCCGACCAAGTCACCAGGTGTGTGGGCAAGGAGAAACAGGGGTTCTGCCTTCAGTCATAAACCAGGTCCAGGACGAGGGCTTGGCGGGTCTCCCTGTCACTGCTGTTCATATGTGTGGACTGGAATAAACATCTCCTGCCTCCTGGTGCTGTCTCATCCATAAGATGAGAGTAAAGACAGGTCTCCTTCCCTAAAGCCCAGAGATGCCCAGTGCTGTAGGTCACCAAGGTTATGGCTTGGTTGTGTAGCTGGGGCCAGTGCTGGCTCTGGATGAGCCACTTCACAGCACGTTCTGCTGGGGGCTGTGCAGTTCCTGGCAGTGCTGGGGTGAGCTGGCTCACCAGTGACATGGCACATCCCTGCCCTGCTCCTTGGCGTTTCGGGAGCACATAGGGGCCATAGCTTGGACCAGGAGATGCGTTTGCCAGGCTTGTGTAGTTTGAGTTATGAAAAAGAGGAAATAATTCCTGACAGGCTGTGTTATTCATTGAAGTTGCACCCTTGGGTCACCAAGAACGGAGCGGAGCTGCTGCCCACAGAGGATGAGAACTGCACCCTCGTCGAGGTGACGGAGGAGGAAGTGGAGAATTCAGTCAAGCACATCCCCAGCCTGGCCACCGTGGTGAGTACAAAGGAGTTGATGGTCTGTGGATGCACAGTGGTGTCCACACTGTCTGCTGGGGTTGGCCCTGAGCAGCTGGTGTTCTGCTGAAGGGCAAAAGCATTGGGCAGGATTAGAGACCTTCTCTCTGTGGAAACAAGTGCTGCAAGACACTTGTGTGTCTCAGGGTCTCAGCAGCTCACTGGATATTGCTGTACTCCACAGTGCAGAGGAATATTTTAGAGCAGTTCCAAAGGTAACTGTCAGTGAGTTGCTGGTCTTCACACTTGAGCTGGCTGCCTAAGTATGTTTTTGCTCAGGGCAAAAAAGTGTCTGGTCCAGAACCTGCCCATGGCCAGGAGCAGGTGTTTTGGCCAGGCACAAGGAGCTCCTGCCCTGTTCTGCCTGTCCAGCTGTAGGGGCTGTGGGAGCTTCCCAGGATGGAGATTTTATCTGGGCCACGACGTGCATCAGCCCCCGCCTGGAGCTATTCTTGGTGACTTCATCTCGTCTCTTTTCAAGCTCATATTTTTATTCTCTGCAACCCACTGTGGTGGTGAGAACCACACTGTAACCCTGTCCTGTGTGGAAAGTGAAATCCTTTGTGGTTTTGAATCTAATGATTTCTTTGGGTGCCGCCAGCCCTTGTGTTAGAAGAAACAGCAAGTGACCATTCACAGTTCCCTGGCGTGGTGTTATCTGCCTGTAGGCACCCAGGCTGTGATATTTTTGAAGAACAGGTTTACCTTTGAAGCCCTTTTTCCATCTCATAGCTGTGCCTACTTCTGGCCTCATTTCTGGAGCTCTCTCCATTTTGGGTACCTTGCAGAGATCTCACTGACCGAAGACATGTGAATATGCAAATGCATCTTGTGCTGCCCAGGCTGAAAAGTAAGATTTTGCTCTGAAGAGATCACCATTGATGAGGGGTTTACCCCCTTTTTCCTGTTCAGAGGGGACTTGATCAGTGGCCTCAATGCTCCCAGCCCTGTTGAAATCCAGATGTGTTCAGCACAGCTCAAGGCAAATCATATTTTACTGCACCTCTTTGGTTCTTAAATAACACACTGCCTTCAGGCAGATGTGGTATTTTCATATTTGCATTTGATCTTCAAAATTACCCTCTGGTGCCTGATCTTTGTGCAGCCAAGTGCAAGCGTTGACGCTCCAGTATGAGATTCACTCACGAGGCTTTGACTCTTTGAACACCCTCACCTTCAGAACAGCTCACTGTGTGCCCTGGTGAGCAGATACATGAGCCACAGAGGGATGAGAAACATCAAATGAAGCCAGGGGCTCTCACAGGTGCACCTGCTGAGGCAGGGTCCAGTGCTGCTCACCTTGTTGTCTGCTCCCACCAGCAAAGCAAGCTGGGGGATGCCAGGGAAGAATCCTGACACATCTCTGTTTTCACCAGTCTTTGACTGGTAACTTTGTGTTTTGCCAACAAAGCTGGAAAAATGCCCAGCTTTTCAGTTTGGTTTCGGGTGAACATTAAGGTAAAATTGTGCCAGTTCTTTCCTCTCTCCCTTTCCAGTGAATTATTTTGCCAGGTAATCATGGAGGACTGGGAATTTGCAGGTACTGGATGCAGTAATTAGTAAAATCTACTTCTGGGGAGGAAAAAAACCTCCCAGACTTGTTTTTGCTCTCCTTTCCAGCCTCTTACACTTAGTGTGGCTCTCACTTGCAAGGGTTTCAGATGAGGATACAGCCTCTGTATTAAGCAGCTGGCCACTTGCAAAGATGCTTCCTTCTGATTTCTATTAAGAGAGAACTTTGGCTTGTTTTCACTAGTTTTTTTAATTACTTGGGCATGTGGGTTGGATGCTCCTGTTGCTCTTGAATATAGGAAAAGCACCTCTGATGAACTGCATTCTGGATTTGCAGATCTTGGTTAAAACGATGATCCGGAAGCGATCCTTTGGGAACCCGTTTGAGGGGAGCAAGAGGGAGGAGCGGTCATTGTCTTCCTCTGGGAACCTACTGCCGTAAGTGCCATCACCTCACTTCAGCCCCAGAAGACATTTGCAGGTTTTTCTGATGCTCTTGAGGAGAAATTAAATAGTTGGGCTTTGAAAGTTTCAGGGGGGCCATCACTGCAACATTCACACCCTCTGTCTGATCTGTAACCGCTTTATGGGATTTTTGTGACATGAAATATTCTGCTGTTCTGATGGGATGAAAAACATCTTTTTATGGCACTTCCAGCCAGTTAACGTGGGTAGGGATGACACGTGCTCAGCGTCCCAAAGATCCCATGGCAGGGAAGGGGCAGAAACTGGTGGCTCATGGCCTGCTTTGCCTTTTCTGAGTTGCTCAGCGGCTGTTTTATTTCCTCTGGAAACAGGAAACAAGGCAGTGAAGATAACCTGAAATGCAACGACTTGCCCAACGTGGGAGAGGAGGAGCTTCTTTCTTGAACATAGACTTTGCGGTTCTGTTGAGCAGCTCAATCCAGGGCACGTCACCACGTGTGCACTGGGGACGAGGTGACCAGAGCCCAGAGCAAACACAGCATGACATGGCGCTATCTCAGTACAATGCTGGATGTAGAGCTCACATAGCAGCATGTTATCACACGTTACCAGACATCTGATTATTTGCCATAAACGTGGAACATCTCTGATCACTTGGACTGCTGACTTCTGGTGGGAGAGGCGCTGGCGGACAGCAGAGAGGTGAGCGGGGCTTTGCAAAAACAAACCCCACAGCAGCCAAAGGAAAATGCGTTTGGAACTGCTTTTAGCTGGTTTTCATGCCAAATAACTTGCAGGGACTGACGCCAGCGTCCCAGGGGCACGATGCCCATCGCGTGGCCGTGGGCACGTGCAGAAGGGTGAAGCTTTTGCCAAGTGGGATACACAGCAGTAAAACCAACCACACGTGTGCACTTTGAGAGTTCACGACCTACCAGGAATGTTGTTGCATCTATTCCTTGTCGTTCTGGTTTGTTTTTAATTGACACCTTTTTAACTGCATGGGAACAAAGCAAAAACCCACCTTTTCAGCTTTTTAAAGAATGCCTACATTTGTGAGCCAAGTTGTATGAAACAGCATCTTCAGGATGTTCAGAAAGTGAGGTTAATTACCTCCTCAGGTAATTAATGCCCTTTCCAGAGGCCTTGGTGTGACCAGGACTTGGTAAGTTAGGTATTCAGTGTATGAAAGGAAAAGGTATTTAAGGGCTTAAGTTCAGTTTGAACTATTTTTGCTGCAGACATATGAGTGAAAGGTGGTGTTTAGAATGTTTTAAATAACAGAAGAAGCACTAACAGTTTGTTTCTAAATCTTTTACTTGATCTAGGTAGATATACTATAAAATATAAAATTCAGGGTAAAATCCTTCACTTCCATGTACATTACATGGTTTACTACAATTAAAAATAATACAACTTATGCTGTTTTTAAAGTATAGACTTAGGGCTTGCTTAGAATTTAAGATCTTAATGATTAGCTAGTGATTTTCAAAGAAAAGTTTGTTTTCCAAACTCTTAATCTGGATTCTGGGGCCAATGCTATGTATTTTTTGCAAGTTTGTTACCAGTAATTTGTGAATGCCTGTGGATCAGAGGCTTGTTAGTAAATTAAGTGTATATCTAGTTAATGAATTATTTCTTATGAAGAGCTCTTTCACCTTCAGTCAGATTACTCTGATTATTTGTGGTGCTTGTACAAAATAATAATCTGTCATGTGGTGGGAGAGAGTCTGGCGGCCAGACTCACTTTCCCAAGTTCTCTGTGCTCAGACAAAGCTGGAGAATGAGGAGCCAGGGTTTGCCTGAGGAAAGGGGTCACGGTAAGTACAGTTGTTTTGTGGCTGGAGCATGGGACGAGGGGGGAAAAGGTCTGATTTTTTTCCTTTCTCAGTCTGATGTGGTTGTGTGACCTTGAATGAGGCATTTGATGTACCTGACAGAGAAGGAGGATTTGAGTCTCCCAAGCTTGTGAGGGACTGATAAGGTCTAATTATTTGCCCTCAGGAAGAAGGCACTAGGAGACTGCCAAGTGTCTTGATTAATGGCAAGATCTCTGCCTGTTAACCCTGGCCATGGATGCCCTGCCTTTAGAAAGTGACTGTTCCCTTGTCTTCCTTTATTTTATCCTGGGCAGCACAAGCAGCAGTGTCCTTGGCCCCGCTGCAGTCAGACCTGGCCTGGTAATTCCTGGTTAAGACTGGTTTTTGTTAAAGCCAGGACAGGATTAGCAAGGGTGCAGATGCCTACCCAAACTGTCCCTTACACCTTTTGATCACTTGAAGCGATGTTCCCCCTAAATTGCAACTTATTATGGAAGCATTGTGCTGCTGGCCTCTTTCCAAAGCCAGTGAGGACAGTTGGTGGTTTAGGAGCAATACTATGGAGTTTGGAGCCATAAGACATGCACTGTTTTCCTCCCATTTTAGTCCGAGGCTATGCCAAAGCCCTGCAGCTTCAGCTATGGAAAACCAAACAGGTAACTTGGGGGCAGCACTACTACAGCTGCCTGCTCCCCCTACACAGGACTTTTCATTGTGGAAATGTGTGTGAGTGGGCAGCCTGGTTCTGTAACCCTGCAAATGGACTTGATCTGCCAAAAAAATATGTAAAAAGCTAGGGGATCCGATTCTTTGTAGGTAGTGACTAGCAATGTGTGTGGTGTGTTTGCTAGAGGTGTTGTAGAGATCTCTGTGCTGCCCATTCCTGGGTGTGATTTGTCAGGTGAGACAGTTTACATTGACCAAACAGGTCTGCCAGGTGTAATGCAGCTTCTCAACAGCTGTATCAGCTCCCCCATGCCCAGCCAGTCTCTGGGCCTCAGATACTCCCACTCATCAGTGTCTGACTGCCTGCACGGGCTTGGTTCTAAAGGATGCTAAACTCAGCACTTCCCCAAGGTGCTCTCCAAACCGAGTGTCCCTCAGTGCAGGCTCTGGTGGGGCTGCAGCCAAATGCACATTTCGGAAAGATTTGGAATGTGGATTTTTCTGGTTGATCAGCTCTGTTGAAGGCACAAAGCGTGGCTGTGTGAGGGAGATCTCTCTAAATGCATGACCTGTTAGAGAAGCTGTACTGTGTATATAAACCTGCTCAGTTCCCCAGCTGCTGTTCCTTAGTAGTAATGCTGGCTTTCTCCTTATAGTGAAGTGAACATTTTGCTTGTGCCTTGGAACTGGGCGATAGCTTGATTTCCCCAACCCCCTTCCTTCCAAGCAAGCCCGGTGCTGACTGTGGGCTTATTGCTGGGTACTAAGCCTTTTTGGCTCTGAAAGCACATAGGAAAGTGCTAAGGGGAAACCAGGCCTCTTATCTGAGCAGTTTTCCATGGTGGTCCCCTCCTACCTATCAGGCAATTGATCTGTTTCTTTTCTAAGGTCCTGAACTATTCCCGATTTTTATACTGTTTGTTTAATGACCAAGGCTTGTGTTTCACTCCTACCCCTTTATTATGCATTTAACTTTATCAGGTGTATCAAGTTTAAATACTGTGTATTTACCACTTTTAAATTATATTACCTAAGAAGAAAGAATAAACCAACTACTAAGTGTTTTTCCACACAGGTGTTCAAAGCTTCACTGTACAAGTTGAAATAAATGACATGCAACCAAACCCAGAGTTAGTTGATCAAGTGGAACAATTATTCTGTTTGTGTGGTCTTTATGAAGCTGTGGGAGTTTGGTTTTTGGAAGAGGAATCTGAAAGCATTCTCCTATGTTAGTGAAGTCTGGTGCTCTACCATTCCTGGGGATCTTGGGCTAGGATGAGACCACAGCAGCTCAAGCCACTGTACAATGACTGAGCATCCACATGCACAGACTGGAGAGCTGACTCCTGTAAAGGCACTCTTTGAGCTGGGACACAGCTTAGTGCTCCACAGCAGCAGGCACATAAAGAATAAAACAAAATGATAATGCTGTGGTTTACCCACTGTGCTGCTGGAGAAAGGCAGCCAGGATGCTGGAGGTACGGAACAGATCCCAGGGCTTGGTAACACCAGAAAAGGTTCAGAGAAAGGGAAGCCCTGGACTTTGTGAGTCAGTGTGATCACTAGAGGTGCTCAAGGCTAGGAATATAAAAGCCAACAAATCCACTTCAATCAAATTGTGTAAACCCATTAAATGCAGCAGCCCAGACACAGGGTTGGTGTGGTTGTGAAAAGCACGGGACATGTGCCAAGGAATAACAGATCTGTTCTTCCAAGTAGCTGGTACCAGCACTCAGATGAAGACCCTAAGATCTCTGACTTACAAGTCTTTTTCCTTGGAGAGGGTTTAAGGCAATAGATGTGGACAAGGTGTCAGGAGAGCCAAGGCAGAGCAGCGGCTGTTGCAGCAGCACTTCTACTGAGACAATGAAGAGGCAAAGCCCACAGAGCTCTGGCTTTGATAGCCCTCCACTAACACTTGGTATGTGAGGAGAAATGAGCAGTCAAAACCCAGCTTGTGGAACTTCAAGAGAGCTGAGGGAAGGTAGTATTTTATTAAAGTAAATTTTAAAGTAATAGCATAAAAATTAAACAAAACAGAAAAAAAGTTCTGTGACCAGTAAGCCATTTATCATAGAAAACTGGAGCCAGACTCTGCTTTATCTTGGTCTGTGGCCACTGGAGCTTGGAGACTCAATTAAATAGTAGGTACTGGCTCAGCTAATCTTCACAATCCTTCAGGGAAAGAAAAATGACAGCAGCAAGGATCTGCTGTCCCAAGGTCAGGCACCTCCTGGCAGTGGCCATGTTCACTCTAAGGAAGAATCTGTGCCTATTATCCTGTGCCCTCTGCTACCAGTGAGCTCGGGGAAAGGAGGACTGGCAAAATGATGATGCCAGAACTCTCCCTGTCCCAGGCTCAGCCAGTGCAGATGTCTGGCATAAAGCACAATTTCCCCTCTGTGCTTAGTGCAAATTAATCTGGAAAGACAGCAGACAAGGAGCAGACCCAGTTTTCCCTGGGACTGGCTCCCAAGTAGTGAAGAGTAGTGACTATGGTCCCTTTCTCAGTTTGGTTCCCCACTTCCTTCCAGCAAAGAGAGAGTGGTCTCATGGCAGGGTCAAGAAATGTTCCCAGCAGTGGTTTAGAGCAGCAGTGGGTCCTGCAGCACCAGGAGCTCAGGAGTTTGTTCCATATGTCTCACCAACTACCTGCAAGGATCAGAGATTACAGTTCTCTGCCAGAAACTCTTCTTTCTCCCTCTTCCAATCACATAAAATCCTTTGCACCAGCACGGTACTTCTTGTTACTCAGACTTTACTCTTCCAGTGGCACAAGGTGTTTTGATTGAGAAATCTGCCCTCTGCAGCCACACTTCCCACCAAGCACAGGGCTGTAGGGCTGAGCTCTGTCCTCAGCACCCATCAAGTAACCAACTACATCCTACTGACCAAACAGATTATTTGGACCCTGAAGGGAGCTGTAACTGCAGCTGTCAGCACCCTGGTCTCAGAAAATACCAATCCATTGAATGGGTTTTTTCACAAGTGCAGGAACTCCAAAAGCCAAGAAAGAAGGGTTTGATGGGAACGGGGCTGTTCCCTACAGCTCTTAGAAGGCAAATGCCAATGACTGCAACCCAAAAAGCGGGTGCAGTAGGAGCATGACAAGTTCTTGAACATATATTTTCCTCTCCAAGAGTGGTTGCCCAGGAAACATGACAATATTTGTTTCTAGTGCTCTTCCCTGCAACAGCTTTGAGGTAAAAATTAGCTTCTCTGACAAAGACAAAGTTTCCTTAGAACTGTGGTTCAAAATCCCCATTTGATGTGGACTTTCTACATCCTGTTTCAGAATGTCTGTGGAGCCAGAGGAGGAAGCGATTCTGCCTTTACCCTGCCTTCATTGATGCTTACCAGTTCATCATCCTCCACACATTTGTATTTCTTCTCCCGATAGTAATATCTCTTCTTCATGCAATTCAGAACAACAATGTCACACAGCACTGTTGCCTAGTGGAGATTGAGTGAGTTTAGGACAGTGATCCTCAGAACTGAGGCACTTAATCCAGAACTGAGTCCAAGTGTAGACAGCGTCACTTACCACACCAAACAGCGCTAAGCCAGAGCCGATGTTAATCATGGTAGGAATTACATCAAATTTTCCTGCCTAGAAGACAGTCACAAACCTGAGCATGCTTTTCAGCATCTGTGAAAGCTCTCACTACAAGACCTCCAGGAACTGTCACCCTACCTTTCCAAACACCATGATATCAAAGCGGATGCCATAAGCTTTGACAAGCGTCCGTGATTCAGTGCCATCACTATTCTTGTAGTATTTTGCAAACCTGCAGAAAAGATAGGTCAGAGCTTAGCTGGAAATTTTGAGGTTGCTTATGTGATCATGCAACATCCAGGTGTGTTCCCCATCCCAAGAGGATGGGCTGAACATTGGTACTCCCAGACACAAGCCCCGAGCGATGGAGATTTCATGCTGACAAGCTCATACAAGGAGAAAAGCCCAAAGCAGATGAATTCAGGACAACAGTGTGTACTGTAAAATGAGGAAAACTGCAAGGCATAGGAGGGGGAGAAAGCAGCTTTAGCAGGGGAGCAGGACTAGCAGGAAGAAATAAATTCAGCTACACGAGAGAGGCGGGCAGGCGCCTGCAGGGGACCAGGCAGCCGCGAGAGGGCAGGGCCGGGAGCACACAAAGGCTGCTCCGTGTCCCGCCCTGAGTGACACCATGCAAACGACAGGGAAAAGGGATGAGAACAAATAAGAGATCAGACTTACTCCGCCACGTGGTTGACTAAGCCAGGAGGAAGCAGAAAAGAGGGTGGAAGAGAAAAGGAAGGATTGGTAAGGGGCTGTACTAGAGTCTGAAATTAGCAAGAGCACTTCAGATCCAGCTGTGATAACCTCCAGATGGTCCTGGCACCCCGATACCTGATGGCCTGGCACCTCCCAAATACACATTTGTGCTCTGCACAGCTCCTCAGCAAATTCATCCAAGTTCCACCCAAAGATCCCCTGTGCTGAGTGAGATTTTGTGATTCTAGAAGTAACAGTTCTGAGTGGCATTTCTTCACAAGCAGGAATCCTGCAAGCACCTTGGCAAGGTGGCCAATCCATATTAGTACATTTGAGTCTGGATGCAACCATCTGCCAGCTCTGTGCTGGAGTTTTACTGAAGTGCTGGACTTGGCTGTACTGGGCAGAATGTTGTATGTGGTGGTGTGTGCCAGGATACTCCTGGTGCAGATATGGTTTCAACTGACAGAGCCACTTCTACAGGTTAGTTTTTCCCCCAAGCAGATTGAAGGACATGCTTCAGTCTCCCAACCCCATAGGAGTCCCCTCAAATTCTGCCCTACCTGCACACCCTGAGGCAGTTGTCCCATTGCCCCCCCATCGATCAGCCACCAAAAAGCTGATGGAAACATGACTCAGGCACTCTGATGCAATCAGTGGAGCTTCACTGCCCTCCCCTCTCTGCTGTGGTTTGCACACAGTGAGGATCCCACTTCCTCTGTCTTGAAGCATCAAAAAAGCTCTCCAGGTTCTCTTCTGTTGCTCTCCAAGCATCACTGGGAGCCCCAAACTACCACAACTGTGAGTGACACATGGAGCTGCAGGGACCCCAGGTGCCCTCCACTGCCACATTACCTGAAGTTGTAGCCAGGTGAGACAGTGTGGGCAGAGTCCTTGCTGTCCAGGCGCCGGAAGGAATATTTTGGCACACAGTGGGAAGCAGATCTGTCCAGGTTGCAGTCCCAGTTGATCTGCAGTGCCATGACTCCACCCTGCCAAGTGGAGGAGAGGAGGTGATGGGCAGTTCAGCCAGCCCAGCACTAGGCTCTCTGCTGACCAGAACCTGATTTACTAATCCCATTTACTAATTTTCTAATCCCAGGCTCAGTCCAACACTCTTTTCTGTTGCTACAGAACCTAGCACATAACCCCACCCAAACAAAGCAAGGCCAATTATTTGTTAAGTAGAATTGACTCCAGTCCCTCTGGCCAGAGCACTCTCCATCCTGCAGCTGATCTGTGTTCTGTGGCTCCTGCCATGAGGCAGAAGGGACAACCTCCTACCACTCCTCTTCTAAAAACAGCTGAAGTCCAAGAAAAGGGTATGCCAAATACCTCCACAGCCATTTCTTGGAAGTCCTGTCCTGCAGCTTCAACTATTTTCCCCAAGCGGAAGATGGGGCAGAAGGGATCTGTCTGGGCATCATAGATGCAGTTCTTGAGGTAGGTGGAACTGATAGTAGGGAGGATGTTTCGCCTACAGGAGAACAAAAAGAGAATGTTGCATCCCCTTTACTGCCCACGAGACCAGACAGTGTCATGACCCTCTCACTATTTACTTGCTGAAGTTGAACTTGCGGTACCAAATGTTGTTCTTCACCAGAAGGGTGAAGTTCTCAGCTTCTCGCAGGAACGCTGGCCTACAAAACAACAGAGAAACACAAACAGGACTCTGCAGAATCCTTGGTGCTCATCTCTTCAGCTATTCCCAACAGCATCGCAGTGGGAGAAGCATCAGCTGTGTACCATGAGCCTGCCCTCAGGAGGGGCACTGTGAAGTGGGAAGACAGAGCACTCACTTGGGTATATGATAGTCATCCTCCACAGGGCACCACGCAAAGACTTCACAGGTCTTAATGGTGCCGTTGTATGGAACACACTCCCCAGTCTGGATGCCTGCAAAGAATGCGCATGGAGGTACTACTGAGCAAAACCAGGCAGTATTTGACCTGTGGCATCCCCTCACTCCATACAGTGAAAGCAATTTTCCCAGAGGTGAAGTGCCTCTACCAAACCCACATTATCTTCCAGTGCATGTGTAATTTCAGAGAAAGAAGCATCAGGTGCTTTTCCTGAGTCAGATCCTCATCCATGTGAAATACTGCTTCAGGGACTAAAGGCCATGAAAAAGCTTCACGCTGTTTGCTAACTCACCAAAACCCCACATCTACCCAGCATCCACCCAACACAGTCTAAGTTCATCTGTTCTAAGTCCACCAGAATAAAAATCTGAGCTTCCTTGTCAGTCTTCTTACATGTGAGAGAAAGAGAAGAAGGAGACTGAAGTGAAATGCTGCTTCCTTCACAGCAGGGAGTGCACAGCACAGAGGCACCACAACCCAGACTGAAAGGAGCCTTTGCAGCAGGTTTCTTACCACTGCTGTGGGTGCTGACATATCCTGGAACACAGTCGCTCTTCTCCTTGCACTCTGTTCGATCATCTGGGAGCTGGAGAGGAACAATAGTCACATAAAACTCTGAGAACCCTCTTCCCTGCACTCCCACCCACACAAGGCAGGATTAAAGCAGATTCTGCACCTACCTCCGGGCAGTGGCCTTGCTTCTGGTTCAGTGTGAGTATCAGATTAGTCATGACAAACACGGCGTTCTCACCCTGAGCATGCAAAACAAGAAGGAAACTTCAGAGTGACAGTCTGCCAAGAGCATCCAAGGCACTGCACCAAACATCTTTGTTCACAGAGCCCAGGTGGCCCAGCAGAGGGGACTTGCTCTGGACACTGCTGGTGCAGTGCTAAAGGAGCAGATTCCTGCACGTGTCTCCTGGTGCTGTTGTGTTTAGCCAGAGGAAAGGACTGGCAGCTCTTTCTGTCCTCCCACTCGGCTCAAAGTTCCTCATTCATATTGTGAAAACAGAGCTCACACAGCTCCTCAAGGGAGTCGTAAGGCAGGAGCAGAAACAGAGCTCCAGCTGCAAGTCAGAGCACAACTCCCACACTTTCTTTTTGCAATATATCAGTTAAGAACTTGCCCGGTCCTGTTTCTTCAGGGAGCACTATTTTCTTTACTTTACTTTCACTACTTTCATATCTGTACAACTCCAGATCTGTCATCTGCTTCCGCTCCACTGATATGCAAATATGACCACTCAGACAAAATCTGACTAACTCTTGTCTTTTTTTCTGCACCACATGTCATGCAGACAGAGGGACCCATGACCAGCAGCTTGGCAGTGCCTGTCCAGCCCGAAGGCCACACATATGGCCCACACAGCACAGATTCCCACAGATGCAGTCAATCAGTAACTACACCGATGCTCCCTGTTCAGTTCTGCATCAGGTGATTTGAAGGCTGTTCCTGTGCCTTCTGCCAACAACCTGACTTGGGGTTGTTTGCTTCAGAAAGCAGTAAAAAGATGACAGGTGGTTAATGCTGCAGCTTCTTCTTGATGCCTGCAAAGCTCTTCCTCCTCTGCCAGGACTGGTGCTGTTGAAAGTCTTTGTGGGCACCATGGACAGTGGGATCAGTGCACCCTCAGAGAAGGAAAGGCTCCAAGGAGAACTTAGAGCCCATCTGAATACCCAAAGGGGGCTTATAAAAAGGAGGGAGGGGGACTTTTTACACAGGCAGATAGTGATAGGGTAAGAGGGAACAGTTTTAAACTCAAAAGAGGAGAGATTTAGAATAGATATTAGAATTCTTCACTCTGAGGGTGGAGAGGCCCTGGCACAGGCTGCCCAGAGAAGCTGTGGCTGCTCCATTCCTGGAAGTGTTTAGGACAAGGTTAGGCAGGGCTTGGAGTAACCTGGGATAGTGGCCCTGCCCAGGAGAAGAGTGGAATGAGATTATCTCAGTTGCTTCCAAACCCAAACTGTCCTATGATTCTACACAAGCACACACACAGACACACTTTTGTTGGAACAAGCTTCCCCAGGGCAGGTGCTCAGCATGATCTGTAACAAAGCAAAGCTGCTTCATTCTCTCATATCATGGCCACACTGGAGCCAAAGCTGCTCCAGTTCTCCATGGACTTAAGCAAAGCAGTAGCTGTTTAGAAAACCTTCTCTCTGCATGTGAAAGTGACTGATACCTGAGGAGGGATGACATAGTCAGCTACATCCCAGATCCTGGGTCCCAAGGCAGATGTGTTTGTCAATGTCACTCCCTTCACCTTCGTGGTTACAGAACTGACCACAGAGTCTGTCTCCTGGTAGCCCTTTTCCCACAGAAAAACCCACCTGAAAGAGAAGAGTTGCACAAAACAGTAGATAAACACAATAAACAGGTTGGAATTTCTCCTTTTCCCATGTCATCTGAAAGGGCCACTTCAGACAGTTTCACAGCATTTCCTTACAAAAGTGTCACCAGATTGGCAATCTCCTGTCTGATTTCTGTGGGCGATATTTTTTTTTTTTTTCAGACTGATTTCCAGGCTCTAATTTGCTTTTATGCCCAGCCCTGCTGAGGGAACCGACGATCACCTCCCGAGACGCTGCCACTCCTGAGGGGCCCTTGTGGCCATTCGCTTAAAAGTTGAAGCTGATCCTTGCGGGGCCCTTTCCAACCGGGAATATTCTGTGATCCTGTCCTCAAACCCACCTGAGCCCCGCGCTCCCCTCAGCCCCTGAGGCCCTCAGGGAACGGGCCGCTGAGGGAAGGGCGGCTCCCAGCCCTCAGAGCTCCCAGCCCTCAGAGCCGCGGCCCCGCCGCCCGCCCGCTCACCCGATCACATAGGCGAGGATGCCGAGCTGCACCGCGCGGTTGATGAGCCCCACTTTGCGGCTCCGTATCAGCACGATGCGCGGGGTGTCGTACTCGAAGAGGAAGCCGTGGATCGCCCCGCACAACGCCATGGCGGCGGAGGGAAGCGGCCGGGACGGAGCCGGGACGGGCCCGGCCGCGGCCCCACAGCGCCCCGAGCCGCCCGCCGCGCGCTGCCGCAGCCCCTCACGGCAAATCGCCCCGGGCCGCCGGAGCACAGCGAGAATTTCAGCCACAAACCGACTGTTGTGAATGAGAAGAAGCCAATTAAAAATAACAGAAAAATAACAGAAGTTATTTAGCAAATTTAAAAGACGATTTTGAAAAAAGCAATTAAAAAGCCACAATGAAACTGGACAACATCGATCGAATGTTGGGTGGGCAGAGTGACAGTAACAACAATACCGTCCAACCTCAACCACACACCCTATGTCCTGGTGTAAGGGTTTTTATACGGTTTATTTGTCCTGAGGCTAAGTCCATTGAAAGTCCAAATACTGATGTATCTCTTTATTTCCAAGTGAGGTCTAGACAGAGGTTCCCGTGAGTGTGAGAAGACGTTGTCAGTCTTCCCGGATCTTGTCTTTGGGGTGCAGATTTGATCATCCTCCGGATCCCCTCACCCAGATTAATATCAGATGTCAATCAGCTGTGAAGTGGAGGCCCATCATTGATGAATGGGCCGTCTCCAGTCTGGCCATGTCATTTCTGTTGCAAATTTTGTGGTTTCGAGGCTTGCACCACAGGTCTTGGAATCTCAGAGATGCCCTGGAGTAGCTTTTTAACAGACCAAATCTTTGATACACGAATCTATACATTACATTTACCACAGGACTTTCCACGGCTGTTTTCACAGAATCCATTAGGTTGGAAAACACCTCTGAGATCGTCGAGGCCAACCAGTGACCGAACACCAAGCACTTAAACACTTCCAGGCTCGGTGACTCCAACACCTTCCTGGGCAGCCCCCTGCAATATAGTCACTCTTTAATAAGAAATTCATCCTAATGGCCAACCTAAACCTACCCTGGCACAGCTTAAGTCAGTGCAAGGACCGAGTAACTGCCTGCAAAAGAGAGCAGAACATAGTGAAGACTGTCGCCTTCCCATCCACAATGATCGATTTCTTTGTTTTTCCTCTTGCGGGATTAATCTGTGCTTTAAATGTGGGGATCTACCACCCAGTTCATGTACTCTCCACCTCGTCCTAAGACACCCAACACAATTCTTTATTGTAGAAACATCACTATAACCCTCATAAGAGCAGGTAAATCACCAGGAAGAGATGAAGTGAACTGACAGAGTGGTGGTGGGAATTTCAGGCAATACAAAACTATTAAGACTCTTTAGTTCAGCAATGTATTAGTAAAATGCTTAATTTTTCACAAAACCAGCCAAAACAGGTAGGACTAAAAGAAGTGGGGAAAGGATAGGAATATGAGTGAATATTCAGTGTAACTTTCAAAAGGAGGATTGGTTCATGTGCTAGAACAGAAATGCATAAATGCCTATGATAGTATTTTCCCACTCTAGATAGATAAGATGCTCCAATATGAATATTAACACAATTAATGCGTTTTTCAACTGAAGATATAAATACAAGTGGCATAATCTGCCAGCAATATAACTTAAAATATATGTGGAGAATGGAAATGGCAAACTGCTGGGTTAGCTCAGAAAGAACAAAGCTTCGTTGAAAGGAGTGCAGAACACACCTGTTACAATCCTTCTCACCTTGTTTCTACAAAAATAGAATATGTCTAAATATAACAAAAATAGAGAACAGAAAAGGTGTTGGAGCACAGATTAATTTTACCCTGAATTTGCTGCTCCTTGGATGTACTCTGGCCTTACACATCATAGCACAAAGCTACTCACACAAGTTCAGGGAGAGGGAGTGGGAAAGGCAAGGCCTGCTTGAAGCAAAGACCAAACAGGAGGCTAAAGTCCCATGTTACAATTCTGATAAGTATGAATGAAATGCCCAAAAATATTGCACAAAAATGGCAAAAGTACTTTTCATTGTAATTCCTTGGTTTAAGCTAAAAAGAACAATACAAAGAAAACCCACTGGGCTTTTCAGAAAATGCTTTGTGTCACTGGAATCGCCTAAAATGAGTGTGTTTGATCTGGCTGGACCATGATGCCTTCAATGGTGACTTATGAAATTCATTCAGTGGCCTCTTTCTAGAGCCTCACAATCCAGGGCTGCAGAAAGCTGACAAGGCTGGGGCAGAAAGATGCTCAGCACCACATTTTTTAGGTGATACATCTTTTGGGCTTCCTTCCTCCAGGGTCATGCTTTGAGGTGACTTCTGGCTTTCTTCAGGGGGCAATCAGACAGCACCAGGTGCTGAAACCAATTCAGGTTGTGATGCACTGCCTTTTCTTCCTTCAGCAAGAGCTGCTCATGGTGCTTCTGAGTTGTCTGGCATTTGCCACAGCAGCACCACTTTTGGCAGTCTGGGGAAGAGGCTCCTTGTCTAAGGGTTAGCCCCAGCTCATATTCTTCATGATGATGGTTCTCATGGGACTCACCAGTACACATCAGCTCAGATTCTTCATTTTCATGGTTCTCATTGGACTGGCTGGTGCAGCAGCTTGCCAGCAGCACAAAATTTCACAGGGTGGCTCTGCAACAATTCCCAACATAAACCAAAGAAAACAGTATTTGCTGCTTCATCCAACCACTGAGAGAATTTTCAACAGGGATCCTCACCATTGGGTTTTGCACTTGACACAGCACAATGGGGATAATGATGATGGATCAGCAGATCTGGAGGAGGATTGTTTTTTTGTGTTGCCATCACCCACTGCAGTGGAACCGAATCAACACCTCACGAGTTGTTTCAACACCGACGCACTCCTGCGGGCACGCACCCACCACAGAGAAAGAGCAGTTTTTAAATACATCCTCTGGTCACAGAGTGCCCATGCTCTGATAGCTTTAAAATCATATTATTCTAGACCAACTCTGAGCTCCTGAGCACACTTCAGCATTCTGGACATCAGCATTTTCCATGCTCTGAGCAGTAGAGAGTGGTGAGAATCATGGGAGGCTTAGCCAACTTCCAGCTTCTTATTCTGTCAAAACCCTGACTTTCCTGGTGCACAGCTTACATCAATAAACAGTCACAGAGCACTCCACTGGGGAGCATCCAGAACCCAATCCAAAGATCTTCTGAAAAAGGTGTAAACACCAGTCCTTCAGCCAGCTAATCCAACAACAGTGCCCTGCCTCAGGCAGAAATGAACAATCCAAAATAAAAGAACCTTCTTGCCAACGTGCAATTGTTCAGCTCCTGCCATAACTAACAGGAAGGAAAAGGAGGTCTCCTGTGTAGTTCATGAGATTTACCTCTCAAAGGAATTTGGTCAATGAAGACAATCATGGGTGTAACTAAAGCCCAACATTGCTACCTCAGTATCTCAACCACATGGCAGAGCTTCCTGGGCTCTGACCTTGGTATTGTTCTGGTAGAAAATAAACACTCAGCTTTGCTTTTTAGTGATTCCTCCATTTTTTCTTCTTGCCAATGGAACTTGTGAAGGAACTTTATACACCAGAGGTTTGGGCCAAACCTCTCATCCATTATTTTTGGGGCCTGTAATGACCCACTCCTGGCATGTTAGAGGAAGGTTAGGGAACAAGGCAGAATGTGTCAACTGTGCAATGTAATTGAAAGCAAAACTCCCTCTTTTACATCCCAGCAGGAGCCTTCACAGAGTGACATTTCAAAATGACTGGCAGCCACTGAAACTTTATAACAAACCCTTAGGATTTCATTAACTCAGAAAGCTCATGCATATCTTTCCCGGATACTGTATGAACAATTACAGCCTTCCTGTTGTTGGACAAAGCCTTTTTCAGATCATAACTCTGTCCACATGAGAAGGGAATGGAATTTGCTCTCAAGTGCTGAAAAACTTCAGCAGAAGGAGCTGTAGGAGGCATTGTGGGCTCTGGAGGGGACCTGGCAGTGGAAAAACCACTCTGTTTCTGCAGAAAACCCCAAATTAGGGAGAAGATGAGATATAAATGTAGAAACTTATATGTATCTTATATTTTATACATATGGGCTTGTAAATGAGCTAATGAAAGTGCTAATTGACCTAGTTTCTTATGCATATATTTCAAAACTGGCTGAGAGGAACCAAAATTCATTACAACTCGCTTCCTTAGAGTATCAATTCCATAATTTCAGTTGAAATAAAATAGTTAATTTTTTTTTCAGTCTTTGGCTGCTACAGACTAGAAATAAAACATTTTTATCTTGGATATTGTACAGTCATGGGGTTACAACAAAAGATGGCTACGAGGCCCTTTCATTCTACTCTAGGTCGCAGCAGCATTGTTCCATGGAGTCTTTCTCCTCCAGCTTTCTTATTTAACTGTGAAATTGCCAGCATTGAGGTTTTCATGATCTGTGTTGGGAGGATGAAGAGATTGTTCTTTGGTTTGAGGAGGACCCCAGCCTGCAGCACAAAGTACAGACAACCAATCTACCCCATGGAGAGGTGGAAGCAACCTCACTGTGATACATCTTCTCTCTTTGCAGAAGAAAACCCCACATTAGGAAACTTTTCTTTCTTTATTTCAGTCCCTGATTAAAGCTCTCTTACGTTGATGCATTTTCCCTGACATTTGAATTAATGAGCCAAATGTCTCCAGCGAATTCAGGATGAGCCTGTGACACCTAAAGCTGTTTCTATGGCAGCTGCATGATGGTACAAACTGGAGGCTGTGACTTCACTGCAGGATCATACAGCAGGGCAGCTTGGTAGAAGTCAAATATTTGGGTATTATAATGAGTGTTAACAATGTGGCTGGGAAGGAAAGAGCTGGCTTACATACATGAGGTCTGTAAGTGCCTAGGCAGAGGGAGGACCTTAAAATTTCATGGCATTTCAATGTATTTTTCTTTCAACACAAAAAACCACGTAGCTGTGTCTTTCACTTACTTAGGGAGGTTTTCTACATATTCCACAGGGAATCCCTGACCTCACAGGTTTTTAACAGTTGAACTATAATTCACACATTGTCCTGTTTGAATTCTTGTAAAGAAACAAGCTCTTACTCAAGGGGGTTTTTTTGCCACTTAGAGACAATTTCAACCTGTCCTCCTCAAATGTAAGATAGGGAACTTGACATTTCAGATTGTTGCAGCTTTCTATAGGAGGAAGCTGCAGAAGGAACTACCCAAACCATGGTCCTGCCACACCTCATCAATCCTTATTTAGCACTTCGCTTGGGTCAACAGTGCTTGTCATTGTTTAGGCTAAGGGTGAAGTAATTTCCTTCACAATTTTATATGAAGTTTCATATCTGGATCTGGTGATAGATTGAGAAATCAAGTGTTTCAGCTGGAAGTTTAATTCAACAACATGAGGCAATTAAAGTAGGATGTAAAAGTAGGCAGAAAATCTGAATTCTGAACGTTGAACTGACATTAAGTGAAGACTTGCCTGCATTGGTATGGTGTATTCTGCTGTATCCCAGATCCTGTTGCTTTCGTGAGCCACTTTCTTCACACTGGTACTTACTGAGCTGTTAACATTGTCCTCTCCTGTCAGAGTCTGTGAGAAGTGGCTAGACAACTGTCTCGACAAAACAGAAAAGACAAATAAGCCCAGAAGAATAAAATGTGTCAGCTTCTTTGTATCATTCTTGAACAAAACGCACTCCAAGATAAAAGTTGGACATTTTCAAGTAGGTGAGAGAATTTTTGAATGGGACACATCAGCTGGATCAAACTCTGCCTTGGTTTCACTTTCACAACTTTTGGCTGTGAATTGATGTACACAAAAAGAGAATTCCTATTTTCCTGTCCTGGATGACAAAGACAACATGAGATGACATCCTGACCCTTCAGATGCCATTTGAGAAACAGGAATTATTTGCAATAGACCTTGATGTCATCCAAAAACATTCCCCAATGCTGTGTTGCTGTGGCCCTAGACTCTGACTTTTCCTGTCACAAATGGTAGTGTCCTGTCCATGTTGTTTTTTCTTTAAAAGAGCCTGAAAAACATAGGCTTTAATTTTTCAGAGTGACTATTTTTGTGCCTTATGCTGATTGCTTCAAAAATGTTGGCCAAACATTTTTACTTTCTCATGAATTGAATGTGTTAAGGAGGAAGGACACCTCTGTTCTAAAGTTGACAGAAATGTCACCCAGCTCATCTAACTCATAAAAGCACTGTCAAGTTTGAAAAACTATTGTATGTTCAGAAGATACTTTCTACATTACATAAAAGTGATATAAAAGGCTTGCTTTGAAAAACAAGCCACAAGCACTTGCACCAATTGAGGTTAACAACAGACTTTTCTGGATGGAGATAAAATAGAATCTGAAGAACAGAAATACAAAGCAACTGATCAACATTCCTTTATTTATATCCTTTATTTTGACAGCACTTCAGCCTTTTCCTCCTGGAGAACGGTGCTTTGGGATAACAATGTTGTTGGAAAGTGGCAGTGGGAACCCAGCTCTGAGCTGCAGAAGGTGGGCACAGAAGCTTAGTAAGGCCACTTGGATTTCCTGCAGACTCGATCCTTGGTGCGATTGGGATCAGTGTGCGCAATGTCCTGGCCTGCTGCCCTCCCAGGAGAGTGAAACCAACTCCACAAACCTCGGCAGACTTTGTTCAGCAAACTTATCACTGAGAACAGCCCTTGCTTGGCAGCACAGAGCAAAATTTGCCCTTTAGAGGCCATCAATTACGGCATATTCCTAAAACATCTTATTGTTGTTGGAATCTGCTGCAAGGGGTGACTGGCCATTTCATCTGACCTCAACCAGCAGGCTCTACAGAGCAGCCTCTAATCTCAGAAACACTGGTGTAAACCTGAGACTAATCTCTGGAGTTATTCTGGACTTTTTGGACAAGAAACAAAACCAGGCAGCATGGCATTAAACAAATCTGAATGTTTTCTGGAGGAAGCTTAGTTAACTGCCCAAACAACTCCTCTTTTTTAAATAACATCCTATGCCACACTCCCCCCTCAGAGTTCCCACAACCACATCCACCCTCCAAGGTGGTTTGACACCAGGTCAATGGTCTTGTTTGGTCTTGTTTGCTGCCATGGCATCATCTCTCCTCAGTACTACCAGACTCTGCCAGTCTGAAGTAACACTGGGACAACTGGGGCTAAATGGATGAAAACCAGCATCAGGCCAACCTCCTTCTGGGCCTGACTCTCCACCTCCAACACTCCACACCAGTGCAGAGAAGGTGTAATGCCCTTCTGGGCTGGGCAGGCACACACAGCACTCCACAGGGCTGGCAGTGCCAGGAAAGGTGCAGGACAGTGGTAAAGTGGGGTCATCAATGGGCACAGAGATCTCCAGTTTCTAATCTCATATTGCTTGGGACACCATTCTACCTGGTCTCAGTCTGGTTTTGCATCAGGTGCTGGGATGAAAAAGGAGTGATGAAGACCCTGCTCCTCCCAGCAGAGCCAGTCCATGGCACATACCTTGGCTGTGCCTCTCCTGCTGCACAGAGTCACACAAAGCTGCAGCTGCTCAGTGTGTTCTGAGCCAACCATGTGCGTCTGCTCCAGGGGGCAGGGAGAGGTGTGAGGGCACCACTGACACTGCACACACAGGAGGTGGGGCTGGAAAAGTGCAGAGCTCTCAAGGTCCGACCTGTAAATCCCAGGCTCAGAGTCTGAAAGACACAAGTTTGGATCAGAGTCCATTAGATCCAGATTTAAAGGAGTACGCTCCTCTCTCATGCAGCTGAAGACTCATAAAGGCACAAAATATACAAACCCTACAGATCTAATGTTTTTCTTCCAATCCTTTAGTGGTTTAAATGACTTACAACTGTAGACATGACAAAACATTCAGAACCAGACAGGCTTCTTGGCTGTTGGTATTGTCTTAAATGCCTCAGCTCACCAGAACCAGCCACATTCTGCACAAACAGGCTTAATTTTTTAAGACGTCTGTGATCACTCCTTAGGCTTTAGCTGACCACAGTACAGCTGCAAGTGGGAACCAGAAACAGGCTGGGGATGCATTTAGGTACTAGAATAGCCACAAAGAAATTAATTTTTAATATAACCCAGACCTATGTGTACATACACACAGCACAATATTCAGAATAACAAAAGCAAACAAACAGGAGGGGTCAGATTGCTTGAGCAAAGCAGAAGTATTGTCTCCTCTCCCTAAATGCTTTTGTTTTCACACTAACATCTTCCATCTGTTTGGGATCTGACCTCAGCAGCCCGGCCGGACGCGTTCATCCTCTTGTCTGTGCTGTTCCCATATAAGGTGATCTCTCTTCCACCGGGGAGCAGGATTCTCATTTGCTCAGGTTTCGACCCGCTCGGATTTGCTGCTCTCTGTGGTCGAGCTCTGTCACAACTTTGCTCGGCAGCATCTGCACAGCAGCGGCTGTAAAGGGAGGAGAAATTCAGGAGGGAGCAGTGAAGCTGTGCCTGCAGATCCAGAGAGCTCTGGATTGTTTATTTCCGTTCTCTTTCCTCCACAAGTTACCTCTGCAGGATGTCTTTGCAGTAAGAAGCTTCCACAAGCCTTTCCCAAGGTAAATAAAAGACAAATTCTATCCAGAGAACTGGATGGAACTGTTATAACAACTCTTATAACAACTCTCATGTCAAACCTTCTTTCCACATCTGTATCACTCTCCATGCAAACTAATTTGGGACTGTGGAAAATGCCCCCAGAATTATACAACAAATACACTGGAACACTGGGTCTCGAGTCTGTAAGACTTGACTCAGCACATCACCCAAACTAAGATAACTTAAGACAAGTTAAGCATAAACAAATCTCTGCTGCTTCCTGTAATATTTACCCAAGGCTGCACTGAGAGCTTATAGTCTCTTTCATGTCTGTGAAGATCCTTTTGTGATAAAGAGGTCAAGGCACTGAGATTTTTTTTTTCATTTGGGCAGTAATTTTGAACATTCAGACACCACTGCAGCCTGTAAATACCAAGCAGCAGAGGGGCAGCCAGGGGCCTGCATGTATGGAGAGCACAAAACTGGTGAAAGAAAGGATCATGATAACATAAAACTTTAAGGATGACATAGGATCTCTCTCACTTTCCCCAAGCTGGGATGTCCCACAAAACTGGACTCCCATGTGTGGTTTTGCTACTGCCTCCAATCACTTGAGCTTTCAAACACATCAACAAGTTCAGCCAGTCCACAATGTCTGATCATGGAGGTCTCCTTTCCCAGAGTCAGAATAATTAGATTTCATGGGTTTCCCTCTCATCATCTCTTCTGCTTCTTATCCTAAAGTTTTCATTCTTCCTCTTCTTTAACATGACAGAGACATGAGAAGAGGGGAGTGGTCCTTTCCTTCTGGGAAGGTGAGGACTGGAATAGTCTTAATATAGAGCAAAATCTCAGAGCAGCAACCTCCCAATGCACCCAGCCCAGATCCCTCTCCACCCTCACCACCATTGCCTTCCCCTCAGCACTGAGGGAGAAATTATGTGTGTCAGTGTTTACAGAAACAGTGTTTCTCCAGGATTAAATGATGGGGAACTCACAGGCACCTCCATCAGAAATACCATTCTCATCTGCTCTTTCTCTGTGTTCTACATGCTCAAAATACTCACCAGAGAAAACAGTAACTGATACCAGGAAAGCATGACAAAGGAAAGCAGATCTCTTCTGGGAACCTGTAGGTAAATACGATTCCTAAAGGTCAATATATGGACTGAAAGCACAAAGGAAACATGATCTGGTTTTAAAGTTCAAATCCGGGAGTCAGGAGACTTGGATTATATTCCTGGCTCTAACACGGCTCTCATGCCCAACCACAAGGCACCCATCCATCCCTTTTGTCACTTCATTTAACCAGTTAAGAGCTAGGACACCAATCAGTGTCACTTCTCAGCCTTCCCGTGAAGACCAATAAATTTTATGAAATTATTGTATGAAGGGTTTTCTGTTTCTCAGAAGGAAGAGGAGCTAATCTAAGATAGTCGCAGTGCTTAGAATTGCAAAGTATTACATTTATGGTTGCTACTTACTGAGTCAAATTCTGCAGTGATTTACAACCTGTGCATTTCAATTGGCACCAATTTAACATGACTCACTGCATATTTTAATCCATCATCTGGGGACTCACATGGGATTCTAAGACTATCCAAGAACCTAATTGAAATTGCAGAGAGGCTCCAAAATCTAACTATTTCAGGCCTAAGGATGGCTTTTGAAGGATCTGCAAGAACAAACTTGCAGACTGAGAGATTCCATGAGCAAGTTTGGCTTTAATTTACAGTCTGGTTCAGATTGTTTGGTGTTTTTGAAGCTGCTGTCCTTGTTTCAGATTTACGCACTACGTATTTATTGCTACTTTGAGGCAGGCTGACAACTGATGTTCAGACTCGAGGACATAAATTTGCCATTTGCCCCAGATGAAGCCTGGGCCCAGGACTGGCTGTTCCTGTTCCACACGGATCCTCTGTGCACCTTTCCATTTCAAAGGAATTAAGTAACCATTCACCTGACACGTACATCAGCCACACTTGACATCCCTTTGTGCTGTCAGAGGCTGCCAGAAATCTTAATTGGGTAACTGCAGCAATCTGTTTGTACATCTCCTACACATGCGACAACAACCTCCCTCACAAGGAGCCGCAGAGCCAAGTTTATCCTCCAGAGGCTGAATCTCGGACCTATTTCTGCCACTCCTCGCACTTGTTCTGTGAAGAAGCCCCACGAGAGACTTGCCCTGTGCTGTGTCCGCCCCAGCGGCCTCAGCCGCAATTCCCGGGTCATTCGCGGCGGGAAGGGGACGGGACGGGGCTGCTTTTTCCAGCTGCCCGCGGGGCGCAGCGGGAAGGGCTGACCGGGGCATGCCCTGGGGACACCGGGAAGGGCTCGCACTGCGGCGGGCTGCCGCAGTCGGCTGTGAGGACAGCGATTCACGATCCGCCAGAAGAGCCCGGTGCCGGCGCCGCGGTCCCGGTCCGGTCCCCTCACAGCTCGGCCCCGCCCCTCACACTCAGACCCCGCCTCCTCATTGATTAACCCCGCCTCTTCACCATAGACCACGCCTCCTCCAGCAAAGACCACGCCCCTCACCTCCCGAGCCCGGCCCGGTTGGCGCCGCTCGGCGGTAACGCCGGAAGTGACGTCACGCCCGTGTCCTGGCAACCGTCCCCGCGGTAACGGCGCGCGCGAGGCTCCGGTCGAGGCCTCGCCGCTCCCGGCCCGGCCCCGAGCCCGCGGCCCCCGCCAGGGCCCGGCCCGGCCCCGAGCCCGCGGCCCCCGCCAGGGCCCGGCCCGGCCCGGCCCCGAGCCCGCGGCCCCCGCCAGGGCCCGGCCCGGCCCCGAGCCCGCGGCCCCCGCCAGGGCCCGGCCCGGCCCCAGTCCCGGCGCTGAGGGGCGGCCGGACCCGCTCACCGCCCCCCCGGCATCTGCTGGGCCTTCTCTGGAGAAGTTTTCCCGGGACACAGTTATGGGTGACCAAATCCAGTTCATTGTTGAGAAGCTCAATCAGGAACCCTTCAAGAAGAACTACAATCTGATCTCGTTTGACTCCCTGGAGTCGCTGCAGCTGCTGCAGCTGCTCAGTGATGTTCTGGGGGAGATTGACCCGAAGGTAAGGAGGGCACTCAGAGGTGCTCAGATCTCCTGAGGTGGCTCGACACTGGAATTTGCTTTCATTTAGGTCTGGCTCAGTATAATCCTGCGGCGTGTTTGTTTCACCAAAGGAAGCTTGTATGAATCTTCCAGGAAATAAATGTGCCTGGCAAGAATCCTTCCTCCCTATACGTCTGAGCGCTCTTGGCAAAGCAGCAAATGTTTCTTGGGGCAGGGCGGCAGCATCCCTGTTCCCCAGAGGCTGATGACGATGTTTTTCCTGTGAAATTAAGGATACAGATCTTGGTTCATCCTGACAATCAAAGTGTTCAGTCAAAGTCAGGCTGTGTCTTGCACACACCCAGGGCAGCAGCTGATCAAGAACTGAACCTCACAAGTGTGCTGTTGCAATGGAAATCATATCCCTCTCCTCGGAGGCTGCCAAAAGTGTGTGTGAGATGAGAAGGGACCATTCATTCACCTGGGGTGTGGATACCTGTGCCTTGGAGTGCCAGGATATCCAGCTACCTGGGAGCATGTGGTCAGTGTGACTGCACAGATGAGATCCCACGAGCAGGGAGAAGGCAGCGCTGGAGTAAATTGACCTGAATACTCACGTTGCAGGAAAATCCATTAGAAGAGAATTGAAGTTTGGTGATTTAAGGGATGTTCTGTACAGAGCATCTTCACTATCATCTGGTAAATTAATAAATCAATTCTTTCAGTGTTGCCAAAGAATTAACATCACTTGGACAAACAAGTTTATAAAAGTAATTGATTATAGTAAATAATACAGTGTTATCCTAATAATTAGTAATTAATTCTTAAATAGATTGTTTTATAATGGTTACAATAATTTTTACTATATGAATAATAATAAAGAATAAATACTTATTTAATTTAAAAACCCGTTTAGCATGCTGTCGACATTAGAGAGGAGCTGCCGGAACAAACAGCTAAAAGGATGCTGAATCTCCTTGGAATCCTCAAATACAAACCTCCAGGGACCGTGTCAGACCTGTGAGTACCTTCTTGCCTACGAATCATGTTAAAACATCTTTTTTAGGTTATGTGGTACTGACCTTTAGCTCAGGTGAGCACTGCTCCAACGTCCCCATGGATGTTGGGATGGGATTCCAGGTGTGGCTGCAGGTGGGCACTGTTCTCATGTCCCCATGGATGTTTTGGGGTCCCATTAGGGCGCTGTTCCCGTGTCCCTGTGGATGTTTTGGGGTCCCATTAGGGCGCTGTTCCCGTGTCCCTGTGGATGTTCTGGGGTCCCAGGTGTGGCTCCAGGTGCCCGCACCTGCGCAGGTGCAGTGGCGGCTCCGGCCGGCAGAGGGCGCCGCACGCCCGGCCCGGCCCGGTCCCGTCTCACCTGTGCCAGGTGATCCCAAATCCCTTTCTCTATGCTCCTTCTGCTCTGCCGGCATCGCTCAAGGCTGTCACAGGAAACGAGGAGTTGTCGCTGCTGGATTTATCCTATTACAAGGTTTTTATCTGACTCGAGGTAGAAGAATTTGGAGCTTAAAGTGCAGACTTCCAGCTCAGAATGGGTTGGGTTGAAGGGGTCTGAAGATCATCCAACCTGCTGCCATGGGCAGGGACACCTTCCATTATCCCAGGTTGCTCAGAGCTCCATCCAACCTGGCCTTAGACACTTCCAGGGATCCAGGGGCAGCCACAGCTGCTCTGGGCAGCCTGTGCCAGGCTCTCACCACCCTCACAGGGAGGAATTGCCTCCTAATATCTAATCCAATCCTGCCCTCTGTCATTGTGAGGCCATTCCCATTGTCCTGGCATTCAAAGCCTTGGTAAAATGTTCCTCTCCATCTCTATTTTGTGCTTTCTTCATGTTCTGGAATGTGCAAATCCCTCAGCTTTCCCTTGTCCAGGCTAATCAAACCCAAACCTCATCAATGGCGTTTTTTCTTCTAACAGCACTACCAAAACCACTTAGGCAAGTGGAGAAGGGATGTCAAAACATTGCAGACTTTTTGTTCCAAGCCAGCATTCTTTTGTTTGAGATTTATTGGCATTTTCTCCTGGTTGGTTCCATGCAGGAGCGCTTTTCGCCAAGGGCTGGTTACTGGAAGCAAAGCTGTAATTCATCCTGTCTTACATTGGCTTCTTCAGAGGACCAATGAACTCAGGACAAGAGCTTACCTGGCACGTTTCTTAGTGAAACTGGAAGTGCCAGCAGAGTTCCTACAGGATGATACTGTGGCTGACTTCAACAAACAGGTACCATTTCTCACGAATGCCAACATTTCACCTTAATTAAAGTGCCAGTGGGAGGAGGGATAAATGAATCAGGGAGTTAATGCTGGCATACATGTTCAAGTGAGTTATGTTAAAAGCTTGTTGGAATCAAGGATAAGCAAAGATTCATAATAAAAGTTGATGTCTTGACCACTTTTCTTCCAATAACCCTGAAATTATGTATTAATAAGTAGCATTGAATTAAAAGGCTTTAAGCCCATTAAGCACTGGGTGCCAAATAATGTTCAGAGCCATGTTGGCTTAGACAGACTTTTAGTTCTTAATTTTTGAACAGCTCTGGGGGTTTTTTTCTATGAAATATGACCTGGATATTTTTAACTTTATAAAATTACCACTTCAAACAGAAAATATTATGACCAAAAGTCGATGTCTCCTAATTGTCCATTGATTGTATTTTTATCATGATAGTCCTTTGATAATATTTGATGCCTAATATTTGTATGAGCCTTACTCCACTTTTGCTTTAACCATTTATTTTTTGTGAATAAAGAAAAGATTTCTCTTTCCTTCTGCTGACATTCCTACTTATTATGTTCCCACGTCTTTTGTGAGCATTAGATGTTGATTTTAGATAGTCAGACTTGGTGGGTTTGAAATGTAAAACTTGAAGTGAACCAAAGTTTTGGGTTTATTATCTGAGGTACATATTTACCTAATTTTTTTCCAGTTTTCTGTGCCTTTTGTTCTGTAAAACCACTGTGGGTTTGAGTGTTTGTAAGAGGTAACTTGATCTGTTAACTCTGCACCAGCAAAGCTGAACAGTCTGACTGAGGCTTGACTAAGCCTTTTATTTTTTTGTTACCTCTAACAATATTTGATTTATACCTTGAAATAACTCAGCAGAAGTAGCAGAGAGAGAAAGGAATGCAGATTGTATGTTTTGTTCAGTATATCACAGTCTTAATGTGTATAAATATCCACCTCCATAATTTCCATTACGTAAGATGTATTCCTTTTTGGGATTACAGTAATAGAACCATCTTATTAAACTAATACCCTGCTGATTAATTCAAAACAGAAGCTGGGGTAACAGAATGCCTCACTGCAATATAACATGACAGTGCAAATATTTAGGTACCAATGAATTGAACAATTAGCCTGAATTATTTAGATACAGTCTTGCAATGATGTCTTTTAAGAGAAATTTAAAAAATGAGAGTTTGGACACCATTTAACATCTTATTATGAGTGTGTAGAATCAAGCAAAAATGAACTTTTGTGAATTACTTATAGAAGACAGCAAACCTGCCACCTTCCCAGCTGTGTTGTGATTTAGACATTGGATTGCCTGCAATCTCTAATTTAAGAAATAAGCAACTTCAGGCATTAATCTCGTTGTTCAGGTTTCAGTGTTTTGCTCCTCCCAGGAGATCTCTCTTTCCATATAAGAACCTGGGTCTTTTTTTGGTCATTTGGGTGTGTCCCGTATTTCAGGTGCACGTGGAGCACCCAAAGGGAAAACTGAGAAGCTTTTTTTGTTACAATCCATCAAACTCTGCTCTGCCTTGTTTGAATCCTGCCATTGGCCTTGAAATTTCATGTTCCAATGAGGAAAAATCTTATGGAGCTCCTCTTTTGACAGAGATAGAGACACACAAAGGAGAACTCTTGGACACCAGCAGTGGGAATGCAGTTGCTCAGAGACCACCTGCTCATTGTCATTTTTGTTAAAGGACTTCCAGAGTGCATGAGGGGTATCATGGAAGGCAGTTGGGTTTTACTCTTGCATTTTCTAACTTGTTCCTCCTCGTCCAGCCTGTGTACTCCTTGTCACACCTTTATTTGCCACTTAATCCAGCTCTTTTTGATTTTATCTTCTTCTCCTTAGTAATTTTATTGCTATTTTTTAAATTCCCTCCAGCTTGTCAATGTGTGCTTGATGCTGAAAGAACCAGAACTGAGCAGAGCACTCTGGATGCTGGGTTTTATAGAATGGAGTTGCTGCTTCACTGCTCAAGGCTTTGATGCCTTTGTTTGAACTGGCCTTTGCTGTTGCCATTTGGTATTCACCTTTCATATCAACTTTCCAGGAAGTAAAAAAATGACTTGGTACTCCCCTTTTAGATTTTCCCATCTCATTGAAGGGTTGTTTCTGTGGAGATTATCTTTCCTTATACCTCAGCTCATGTTTCTCCGAGTTGAATCTAAATTTGTTTCCTCTCCATATTTCTAAACTCTTGCTGTCCCCTGTTATTTCTCTACCCACACAGACTTTCACACTGCCTCTCAGTTTAAGATTCCTGGTGGGCAAAGTACTGGTGTGGAAGTAGCACACTGTCTCCTTGTCTCTGAGTGCTGAGCTGCATCTATCAATCTCTGGGATGTTCTGAGGGTTATGCAACGTGCCACAGCCATTTCTCACGTGTTCACTTAGTCCTGCTCTTGGGCCACTCTGGAAACTGAAGCTCCACTGCTTCCATCCAAAAGTGTTGTTAGAGCCAACTCTTCCTTTTGGGGCTGATACATTTCTCTATGTGGTGTACACAGATGTATAGTAAGGGGGAGAATAAGTTGTTAATTTGTCCTTCTTGGTTGACGTCCTCCTGTTCTGCAAATACACTGTGTATTACAAAAGGTGAAAATACTGGGGAAATTGTGAAGTTCTGATTGTCTCTTGAAATGGAAGATAATGCACTGTGATTTTTTTATTTATGCTTTATAAGTTGACAGGCTTTTGCAATGAGAAAATTCCATTTTATGTTGTTCTCACCATATTTCTATGTCTACATTTACTGTCTTAGTAGTAAACCACTGTGTTGATCTGAAAATCCGTAGACACAGAGCTCATCCTGCACAATTTCCATTTCATTTCACAGTATGAAGAACTCATGGAAGCATTTAAAAACCTACATAAGGAGCACGAGCAGCTCAAAATATCTGGTTTATCAACTGCAGAAATAAGAAGGGTAAACAAACTCCACAATTTTTTATTTAGTTGGGTTTTTTTTTGCACGGCAGTTCCATGTTGGTTCTCTTTGTGGACAATGTGAGGGCCACAGAGGCCAGAGCTGGTGGGCACTGCAGCTGCCTCTTGTCACTGCTCTCTGTTGGCAAACACAAAGTCCTCACTCGTGTTTAGAGCTGAGCTTTCTGGAGCAGATTGGGGAACGAGGCTGCCAAGACTCTGTGCAGCATGATTTCCAAATATTAGAACTCCATTTCCTCTGAGTGCAGACTGATACTGAGCCTTTTGCTTTCCTGATAGTGGGTAATAATTCCAGAGGGTGTTGAATGAATTAAGAGCTTAAGTCAACAGAAAGGATGACCCCACGTGGCTCAAGTGTTAAGTAGAAATATTTGCTCTGTTTCAGCAAAATAATTAGGCTTGTGTACAGCTTTCCAGTGGACACACAGACAAGGCAGGCAAATGTTGAGATAAGGTCTACATTTGGAGAATTCATTTTCTTTTCTCTCAGAACTATCAATCTGTGGAGTCCTGCTGTTGCAAAATAGGACTAAAGGAGAATAATAATAATCAGATACATGTTTCAGCACTAGAAAGTGTTTCTTTTAAGACAGTTCTAATACAAAAAGTGGCAGCAGACATCTCTCATAAGCGACTTCATGCAAATTGGTCTGCCAGGAAGTGGGTAATGCTGGTGACATTAAGAACATATGTCAGACTGCATCAGATGTTGAATTCATGCTGATTCGTTCCTTGGTGGTTTCTGTTTGTTTTTATTTTAGAGAAATCCACCTGCTTTTATTTTAAATGTTCACATTAATACTCAAGGATGCAGATGAAGAATGTTAGCATAAAGAGAGTGGGAACTGTGGGGGAAGTAAGAGAGAAGAGAGATTGGAATCCTGGATGTTTGATCATAGATCAATAAAATTATATCCGCCTCCGTGTATTCAGGGAAGAATTCTGATTTTCATATTAATTTGAAGAGACTTTTGTCCAATTCAATAGACATGGGAAATAAATTAACATTTCTTTATCTGTTTTTCTTGCTTTTTAGGACATCAGTGCAATGGAAGAAGAGAAAGATCAACTGGCCAAAAGAGTAGAGCGTCTCAAGAAGAGGGTAATAAGAGAAGTAACTCCTACATTTCAGTGTCATAATCCTTGGCCTGCAACTCCGATTTTGGAATGCAAACAAGGATTAAGATAAATACACTGTATGTCTAGGAAGGAATCAAGTAACTAATTGACCTACAGGGAATCTCCCCAGGCGTTGATCCAGAGCTTTTAAGAGTCTTGAGTCCAGTCCTTTGCTGTCATTTCTGAGTAGTAACATGTAGGGAAGGGAAGTGCTAAGTGGGCTTGTGAGACATATGATCTCTTTAATGTATTTCTCAGCTATCTGACAGCAACATGCACTATTTATCTGCTTGCTGTAGGTGGAGACAGTACAAAATCATCAACGGATGCTTGAAATAGCAAGACAGCTTCGCTTAGAGAAAGAGAGAGAAGAATCTCTGGCTCAACAGAAACAAGAACAAAAAAGTCAGGTACTGGCATAACAACATACCTGTTAAAATAAAGAGTTGTTGCTGTTTGTTTGGGAATTGTGCATTTTTAAAATACATCAGGAGCAACAGTAGCTGGGAGAGTTTCTCCCAACCCCAGAAAATTAAATCCCATTTAAAAGATCTATGTATATTTTAAGGGAAGAGGCTTGACCCTGCAAGTTTTGAACACCACACTGAAGGTACTTGGCTGCCTCAGCTGCCACTGACATCATCCTTTAGCATTCCCAGGAAATGTTCCATGACTTACTGCTGGAGCACCCAAAGGGAACTCTTCATATTTATGATAGTGAGCAAATGTTTCCTTGGTTTGATTTCTATCTTTGTGATCTGCACGAAGATTTCAGGGGCTGAGCAACACAGCAAGTACCTCATCTTTTTCCTGGGTGGAGGCAATATGTATTCAGGAGCAACCTTGGGATTTAGGCCCCTGAATTTGGGAAAAATGATGTCCTGAGAAGCCCTGGGAGCAGCAGTTGATATCCAAGTGTAAGGGTGGGTTTCATTCCTGTCCTGTGTTGTCAAAACAAAAAACTCCAATAGATTCCAGTGCCATTTTGTTACACTGTCTCACCAAATTCTGTAGCCTGAATTTTAACACTATTAAAATGAGAAAACCCCTCAGATTTCTTACACTGCAGCCTTTGGATGTGGGATCAATGGGAATCAGAGGCCTCTCAGGCTGTTGGGTCATTGCCTGAGCCAGAGTAAGATCATGATTAAAATGAATGTGATGTCCAGTTAATTCCAGTTCTTACTACACATCTAAGTCACAAAAATGCAAATCATCTGGGGCTTGTTTGGCAGGAAGCTTTGCAGACTGCTCTTGGGAAGGACAGTGCATTGCTGTGACAACTCAGCTGCATTGCAGGATAAGGAGAGTTATCTGCTGCAATCCTGATTCCTGCTGCCTTTTGTTGTTGTTGTTGTAATGCTCCAGCCACTCGTACTTTTGGTTGAAAATTGTTGGATGAATTTCTGCCATCAGAAAAAATTGGGAGAACAAGAACACTCTTCTCAATTAACAGGAGGGAATATCAAGTAAACCCAGGCCAAGTGTTGAAAATTTGGTCTGGCACATTCCCTCGTGAAACAGAAAATCACCAGACGTTAGAGCTGCCATGTTTTGTGTTTGGGGTTCTTCTGGGGCTCTGTTGGTTTAGTTGTTTGCACATGGATTTCCGAGGAATGACCCTGTGTGTGTCCAATTGTCTCTCCAAAGTTGTTCCATGCAGAGGAGAGGCTGCAGAGGGCCCAGGTCCAGCTGAAGGAGATGCAGCAGGTGGTGGCAGATTCCAAACCAGAAAGTGAGTAGGGTTTTTCCTGTTGCATTCTAGGTTAGTGTGGTGCAAAACTTGCCATAGAATGGTATGTTAATTAAATAAACTACTTCCAAAATTATAAAAGTTGACTACTTCTCAATTTAAATCTGGTAAACCAAGCCATTGTCCTACTCTTTCAAGAACATTTACTATTTCAGTTGCATCACACAACTGCTTTGACAGCTCTTCTGAGTTTAAAGGATTTTTCTCAGTCACCACCTCGTAGCATTGTTATTACTTTATGATTTTACTTTGATTTTTTAATGATTCTCATCTGCCACTGAACCACAAGTGGAACTAAAGGAGTATCTGAACCATCTCACAGGGACTTGCAGTGGATTTTATAACTGTTCCTTTTTTGCAGTAGCTATCAGAGAGTTTATACAGCAAAGCTGTGTCAACAATTCTATTTCAGTTCCTGGGTTTTTTTAAGGCCAATGGAAACTCGATGGGTTCAGTTCACAGAAGCAAAGGTAACATAATAAAAAGCCAGTAAATATGTCATTTAATCATTGAGATGAAAATAAAGTTAACATGTTTAGTTTCCTTATCTTGAATGCTGCTTGCAGGGGAAAAAAACAAAAAGTATTTAGATGTTCCCAATCAAAGCTTGGAGTCATTACTTAAGAAAACTTGTGTTGAAATTTTGCCCAAAGACCTCAGGACTCAGCTTTGTAATTGCTTTCCCCAGTTACAAAAGCACTGCCTGTAGCAGCAATTACAGAATGCCAACTGTGGGGTTTTTTTTTAATAATTGAAGTTAGGTGACCACAGTGCACTGAATAGGTTCCATTTATTTTAAAAGCTTTGTTGGTCTACACAGTAGCACAACTTATTTCATTTTGAAGATTCTCTTTGGCTGCAGTTTGGTACCTCAGCTGCCTCCTGGTTTCACTGTAGCCTTGTCTGCTGACAGTGCAACAGCTGGATTTTCACTGGGAGTCAGATCCTTCCCTTTAAAGGAAACTTCTTGCATTTTTAATTCTTCAGGTGTTTTTACTTCCTGAGCAAGATAAATGTTCAGAGTTGTTGCTAATGAGCAGAAGCTTTGTTGTTTGTCTTACGGATTTGATTACTTCACTTTATAATTAATTTTATATTTAAAGAAATGTAAAGGAACTGTGTAAGGAATGCAGCTAGCACATATTCATGAGGATCATCAGCTTGCAATTAGCATCAGCTGGCTTGAGCTGTGCCAGGAGAATACACCCTGTGGTTGGTAGGATTTTAACTCTGAGAAACATCATATTTAGAAGACTTTGTATTGTATCATTAATTGTTGTGAGCTGCTGCAAAACAGCTGGAAGTGATGCTGCTGGTTCACAGAACACTCCTTCCCTGTTTATTAACTTCACTCCTTTCTTGTTTATTAATTTCAGTCCTTCCCTGTTTATTAACTTCAATCTTCCCTTCTTTAACAACTTCAGTACTACTCAGGATATTGTTTACCCAGAGAGGGATTTGCTGCTGGTAGCTCTATGTAACATGAATTTTCATATTCTGCAGGGTTTTTTGGTGGTGTTTGTTGTATTGAATATGAACAGGATTTTTATTAACACTGGCCTCTGGTCTGAATAACCACAACCCAGCTCACAATTACTCTGCAAGATTGACATAATTTTCCTTTGAGTATCTCTGCTGCATGAAGAGAAATTGATAAAATGAAGAAACAAACCAAATCACTGAATTCTTGGTCTCTGTCCATTTTCCAGCACATTACTGGTTACTTTATTGGCAGAATTATGAAGAAGTGAATGAGTAGCTTGAAAATACTGATTAAAAGAATGTGTTGAAACGATTTGTTGATGAACAGCAAAATGTGTAATTTATAAACTTCATTAAGTTAATATGGAGGAATAGATTTAGAACACTGAGAACTTCAAAGATACTCGTCAAAGAGGAATTGCTTTGTACAGATGCCCATTTCATTTCATTCTTGATGAAAACCAGAAATTTAGGATCCTATTACTTAAATATTCCATTTACTATATAAAAAAATTTTTTTTCCCTTCCACACAATGATCTTTTCCTAAAATTCAAAGTTTAAATGATCTTGTCCACCACTGCAGACCACATTAAAATTAAAGTTATAGAAGTATTTAGTAAAGGAGACAGGCTTAAGTGGAACTTTATTTCATCTTCAAATGACTTGATTTATTAAAGTCACTGTCAATTGATGCAAGGTCATGGTAAAGCACTTTTAAGATAATTTGATATCTATGATGAGAATACAAATCTGGTTGGTGAGATTGATGGTGTTGCTGTAGTTGATTTTTTTAAGGTCATTAACTCTTCTACCCCATTTTGAACAAACAAGGCAGCAAAAATTCCATGTGGTCTCTGTTAAAAGGATTAAAAGGAGTTTAGTGGAAGGTTTAGAGAAAAGGAATGGGAGTTTGGCTTTTCTTTGGTTGGTATTTACACCAGATTCCTGAAGGAAAACAGCAGATGATCACTGGTGAAATTAAAATAGGGAAATGGCTGAATAACTAGGAGAATGTTGATTCCAAGTGACCGTAATCACTTGGGACACCAAGCCCGTGCCAGCAGTATTTATTTTAAGGAATAGCCAAATTCCAGGCTGTTCCTCCAGGAATAATGTATATGCAGTGTATTTATGGCATGTGGGGCTCTTTCCTAAGAAGTGTCTGAGAAGAATTTGTGGGTCAGGGGTGGGAATGGGAGAGCTGGAACTCCCACTGCCATAGATGAGGTGCCTTCCCTGCTTCTATTTCTGGGAGAAAATGCCAGAGGAGAGTTTCTTTGCCTCTGGCTTTGGCTCTGGCACATCCAGCCCCGGGCCAATTCAACATTCAAGAAGAGCACTGAAAGGTCAGAGAGGTTTCAAAGAGCTCTAATCATAATTATGAAGATGGAAAGCAGAACTTAGAATCACAGATTTAGGAAGCTTTTTGGTTTTTCAAGGATAGATGGAAGGGATGATTGATCTGCCAGGGCTTGCATGTCCCAGGCCTCTGTTTAAGAGAGGGAAAGTGGAAGTGGTGTTCTTGGAAGCTGTGGAGGAAATCATTCCAGCCCTCTCTTTGTGGCTGCAGAAAGGGAAGGATTTGATGCTGGAAGTCTGTTCTAGACCTGATCTTGGCCTTCTCGTGTGATATTAAACAAATTCTTGGCAGAGTCTATGAGATAAGTGTCCCTCTCTCTTTTTCCCCCCTTTTAAAAACTGAATTCCTGTTGCAAATGGTTCTGGTCCAGGATGCCCAGTTGGCAGCCTGTAGAGGGAAAAGCAGTCAGATTCTGAGCACAAGGTTAATCAAGTTTTAGCTCCATTAACAAAATTATGCAGAGAAAATTGCCTCTCTTCTACATGACTGAGCAAGCACGACTAAACTCTTTTCTCCCATCCCTCTCTTTATAATAATAATAAAAAAAATTTGAATGGAAAACATGAGGAGTTGCTCTGAATAGCTCTCCCCATGTAAATACGTGGTTGGCAGGAGCTTTGCTAAAATAACCTGAGGGCACAGAGCCAGATTTCTGTGCCGCTTACGTGTGTAGATTTTGTAACCATAAGTCAATGTTGAAACATTAAAAACAGAATTTATATGTGTAATGGAAAGATCTGAAGTATGCTGGCCTTTTTTCCTCTCTAGCCTGGGAATTTGCAAAAGAATGTTTTTCGCTGAGAAAAACCCCCAAACTAGGAGCTGTCCTGTGTTTTGGTTTTTTAAGGTTCTGTCAAGCAGCAAAAGTAGCTCTTAGGTAGTTACTTCTCCATGTGTTGAGTTGTATAGGAGGAAAAATATATCCAGTTTATTCAGGAAAGAAATTATATTACTCATGAGGGATGGTGACATCGTGTCTTTCCCCATCATGAAATCAAGTTTTAACTCGTTTTGTTGCTCCATTGGGACTCAGAACCACTCAGGGGGTAACAGGACTTGGTAGCAGCTCTGAGGTTATTTGAGAAATAAATCAGATTGTGATCAAGGTTATACTCCATGAAGTCAAAAGGTCTCTGCTCTTATCAAAGCTCTTGTGGTTCTTTGCTAAGATATCTACAACAAATCATTTAAGCATGTACATTTTTATCAGAAAACTGGAGTAGCACAAGAAATGGAGTATAGGTTATATATGCAGGATTCTTTGCTGCTAAAAACCTCAAGAAATTGATTTAATTAAAATATTAATATTTCATATCAGAATAATGTAATTAATATCACATCGATTTCCACACCAAAGATCTTGGTTATGAATATCAGATTGGCAGTGGTGTTGCAGTCAGTTCTGAGGTGATAATTCAGGGTATGTGGGAAGCAGCTTTGCTCCGTTTGCAGAGGTGGGAGATTTCTAGTGAGACATTAAAATGTGGTCCCTCCTGCCCAGCCCTGTCGTGGGCTGAGGAAGATTGGAATTGAGTTCTTCTGGAGGAAAGAAGTGGGAAATCTCTCCCAGTAGGTCCCAGTGTGTTTCCCAGGGTGCGGCTGCAGTGCCAAGTCAATGATGGCTGTTCCACAGGCAGAGTCACTCCACTTCCCACTGCAAAACCCGTCTGGGGGCTGTTTGTTTTGATAAATGACCCCTCCACAGAGGGGAAAAGGTCCTGTGGTAGTGTTGCTTTCCATAAACACAGAAATCAACAAACTGAGAAAGAGGAATTCCCACTCTTTTTTAGTTTGTGTTGACTCGGCTTCGTTGGCAGTGCTGCTTTCCCCAGGGCCTGTTTTTTCTCCCAGTTCTTGAGGTTTTCTCAAGAGCTGATGGCTTGTTTCCCTTCTGGCAGCTTTCCTGTCAGAGTGGGCTGGGAGCAGGGCTCAGGAGGAGCTCTCAGGACACTGATTTAGAGGTAAATAGCAGCAGAAAAACGGGGGCCCCTTTTCCTGGGCTCTTTCACTTTGTTCTGACCTTTCCCTTTGGCAGTCAGGCTTCTTAGCCTGAGAACCAAAAGCTGTTTTCATCTACATCCTTTCCCTTCTCTGTTTCAGCAGCATCAGCTGCACTTTTGTGTCTCTGTGCTCAACCTCTCTCTGCTTGTGCAGTAAATGAAAGAGATGGAGATTGTGAACTTCTTGTTTTCCTTGGCATTTCATCACAATTCCATCTTCTCCCTAATATGGAGAGAACCAAAATCCCAACCATAGCAAGTTGTTTGTAAATGAAAAAGAGCCCTGAATCACCTAGATCATGAAAAATACCCTGAAATACCCATTCCCACTCTCATCTGACGTGCAGCTTCCAAATCTTGTAGTCCTTGGCACGGTTGTCTCTGAGGAATTATTGCACTGAGCTGCCTGTTGTCAGTGGAGACTGTGCAGTGTAATTTAAATAGATGTTTCCTTTTATTCTGTTGCATTTTTCTATCTGTGAATTGTTCTTATCTGCACCTACTTGGGTTTATTTATAAATGATCTGTTAAGGAGCCTGAATTACTGTGCTTAGAAAGAGCCAAGTGCTCCTAAGCCTGGTGAGGTGTAGGTGCATCAGGCTGGTGTCCAGCAAAGTATAAATGGGGTTGCTTTTTTCTATTGGATTGTTATTTTCTGCCTTCTCAGTCTATAAACTGTCCTGAGATTAAATGTTTGTTCTTTCAAGAAGAAATCTTTACAGGGAGGCAATCTGTGTTCCAGCAATGGAAAGGACCCTTAAAGTGGGCATACATTAAACTTTGCCCATTTAAAGGCCTTATTAAATGCCAGGCAGGGAAAAAAAAAAAAAAAAAAAAAAGTTTTAATTTAAGCATGAATCTCCAAGGATATAATAAATCTATCAATAAACTAGGCCAAATTAAGATTTTTCTACAGATAAAGGTTCAATGGTTGTTTATATCAGTGGTGTGTGTTGAATTCTGTATCTGATTCAGCTGGAGTTTCATGTGAGATGGTGTTTATTTGTTATTAATGAGAAGAATCTTTCAAGGAGCTGATAGTTACATGTTAGAGATAGAGGTGCATAATAAATCTTCTTATATTGTTTAAGATCCAGATTAAAAATTTAAATCAAGTAACTCCCCCTTTCTCTGAGCACTGAAAAGAAGACTCAAATGTTATGCTGTTGTTATTGTAATCAGCTGCTAAATACTTTAATGTGTTGGGGAAATCAAACTTAATTATCTGCTACGTTGCTTTTATAGACACTGATTTAATTTGTTTTTAAGGTTTAATGAAGAAACTAGAAGAGGAGATAAATTTCAATTCCTACCTGGTAACTGAAAAAATACCCGGAGAGATAGAAAGTAAAAAGACTTCAGTGTATTACTTAGAAAAGGTGGTTGCAGAGCCAGCCATGACTCAAGCTGATCTCACTGCACTGCAAAGTGAGGTGAGGGACCAAGGTCACACTTCATTTGTGTTCTGTAGCATGGTCTGAGCTTCCTGGGCTCTGCAGTGTTCTTATGCTTCATATCCTAGGGAAAATGTTCCATTCCCAGAGCAGCGTCCCCTCAGTTGTAAAGCCAAAGGGGTCTCAATCTCTCTGATCAGAGTTTTTTTAAATACCCACAAAAGAGACACGAATAAACCAACCCCAAACCCAAACATAGCCTTAGGAGCAATTGAGGAAATGGTGTTAATTCACCACTAGAAGGCTGATTTTAGTTCTCTTCAGATTTCATTTGTTTGAAACTCTCCCTGCCATCGAGGGGGTTTATGCCAACACATCCAGAGCTTCTGGAGGGAACAGCTTTCCCTGAGGGATGTATCCTCACAAGATGATGCCTTAATCCATGTGCAATGGCTTAGAACTCCTCAGTGTTTGGAAGAGCCTTGCATTGTTTGGTTTAGTTTTTAAGACCAAAGAAAATTTGGGCATCAAATACTTGATTTGCCTTTCCAGGATTTTTCATAAATTAAAAGCAAATAGTCTTAGAAAAACCTTTAATTGTCAGATATATCCAGAACGTGCAGAGGGGTTTGTTGCCACAGAAGTACATCTATATATTAACTCCATGAAGTTTTCTTATTTGCATAATCCTAAATAAAATATTAAATATGAAATATTATGTCCTCAATAAATAGAAGAATTTAGAGGAATGCTAATTATTAGTATTTCTATTGATGACAATGAGGAAGATTTACACCAACGTTAAGAGGGAAGAAGAGCAGTCCTACATCCTAAATGTCTTCTCTTACCAGTTTAATCCCCCTGGGATTTCCAGCTGAGGCTTTGCCATGAAATAGAGATCATGAGGAAACAGAGTATCCATCTTAAGGGATGACAGCATTAATAAATGGCAGATTAGGGCTGAAATAATAAACCAGCTCTGTGATTCAGCCTCTGCTTTCCTAGATTAGTTCCTCTAATCAAAACAATATTTGTGGCTGCAGTTATGTCTTTTTGGCATGTTTGAAACCCTGTTTTGCACATTTTTTTCCAAGAGGGTTGTTGAGTTTATCGCAATATTTTAAAAAGCTTTAAGTTATTCCCCTGTTTCTGCATGATGTAACCTTTGATTTGTTTTATTTTGGAAGTATCTTCTTCTTGAAAGATAATAAAAACATGTCATACACTTGGCTGTTATCACAGCATGGCCTTAGGCAGCTTTTCTTCTTTAAAGTTGGCTTTTTATTATGTCAGTGCCTTAAAAAGGAGCTGAACTGCACCAAGCATGTTTCCACCATGCATTTTATAATGTAAAATCCAGGAATTTATTCACAGAAGGGAATTCTTATGCCATTTTCAAATTGAAGCCTGTTCTGGCACTAATAGAACAGAATTCACAGGAGAGTTGGGGTTTTTTTCCTGATGTTAGAGTATTTTTAGTCCTGTTGAACAATTTTTTTGAGATTCTCAGTTTTCCAAGCACATGGATGTTGCTTCCCTTTGAACTTCTCTTAAATGGTTGAATGAAAGGGAATTTTAGTTCATGTAAAAAAAAATGACATTTTTCACTCAATATGTGACAATTTCTTTTTTCTGTACCAACTCACTGCATTTTCTCTGCACATGCACCAGTTTACTTCATTTCCAGGGCCAATGTCATGGTTCTGCCTTATCATAAAGGCACAGAACTGGAAATCCAAAAACAGCCTCTTCCTGGCCAATACTTAATGACTCACAGAGCTTTTTGGGCCTGTTTCTCTGTTTTTTAAAAAAAAGGAACTGGCTGGATTGTAAATCTGGGTTGCAAAGCATTTAATTCTTGGAGAAGACAAAGACACCAAGCTCTATTTGCTTAGTTTTCCACTCTGTCTTGCAGCTAGATGAAGTCAATGCACAAGTGAATCAGCTTATTGAGAAAAGGATGATCACATATGAGCCAACTGATAGTAAATTCTCCATGTTTCGCCAGCAGGTAAGAAGGAACAAAATGTGGTTTAAGCAGAAGCAGGAGAAAAAAAAAATCAGTCATTGGTTGCTTTACATGCTGATTTTTTTCCTTTGATTTATCTAACATCCTCAGTAGAAATACATAATAATGGAGATCAAAAGGAAAATAAAGAGCTGTTGAACATATGTATGTTTAGGGCTGAGTCAAACGTTGCTTTTAGAATGTTTTGACTGCTGTCCTTGCATCACAGCAGTTCTGGAAGGGGCATTTTGCAGGAGCTATTTTGGTAAAGTTCCAGCTGTGGATGGATTCTTATGAGGCAGCATGAGGGCTGCCTGCTGCAGCTCTGTGCCTTGCTTGTGCCTGACCAAATGCCATTTTCCTGCATCTCTTAAGAAGGAATTCTTTGATTCTTTGGCTGTAAAATAATCTTGCTATAAAATAGGCTGTCTGGTCCACTCTTAGTAAATTCCCAAGTTATAAAAAGGATTTATGAACTTGGAGATTTTTTTTTTTTTTTTAAGCAGGAACCTGAGTGATTCCTTTTCCAGGCAACCTGCACCACTGCTGATTTTATGGCAGATCTTCAGCCTGATGCTTATGGTGATGGCTTGAGAAATGAAAAAGGCTTAAGTAAAATGTATCAGTGGGAGGGAAGAAATGGGATAAGATACGTACTGCAGTTCAGCTGCAAATGCAATGGGAAAATAAAAAAATATTTTGGAGAAGATGCTCTTCCTGAGAGAAAATCCTGCTCTGGAATGTGCTGGGACCAAGGAGGAACTCAGGTTGCTGAGGTTGCTGCTGGGAGCTCAGAGCCTGTGGAGCTCTTTGCTTTCCTCTGCCAGGACCTGGGTTCTATTTCACAGAATAATCAGCTCTGTTGTCCCCTGGCTTGTCACCACAGACACCTCGTGCAGCAAAGAGCTGAGCTCCCACCCCAGCACAATTCTGGTGGAGATTTATTTAGGGAGGAAGCTGGTCCTCTCAGCTGAGTGTGAGAAAGCTGCTGTGTTTTGGCTTCATTTTTTTCTAAGTTTTTCCTTTCACTTGAAGAAACCAGCCATGCCTCAAATTCCTGCACCTGCATCTAAATGAATGTGTTGTGTTATTTTGGAGTATTTTTCAACAGGATGCTTTGGCAAGCGAAAAATGCTTTTTTTTTTTTTTAAATCCTTGAACTAATGTATACTTAAGTTACCAAATCTGTTCTGGTCAAAACTCAAGTATTATTAAATATTCAGTCATGTATAAAATATTTTTTAAGTCCTTTATCTTCTAGACTAAGAAAAAAAGAAAAATTAATCTGTAATCTACACTATTTCTGTGCTTTATTGCTTTATTCATCATCCTCTAGCTATTTGCCAAGATTTAGTGGCTCGGTTCTGCTTTAGTGTAACATATTTCTGTAGGTTGGAGTAGGTTGGAGTTATAAAAATCTGTATTATGACATTTGTGAAATCTTGGATAACTTTCCAGTTAAGCCATGTTGGTGTATCTTACATATTCACCAAGAGGGACTAAGCAGAAGAAATGGAGCAGCTAAAATGCCTGCCTTTTTCCTCAATGAAAATGAAAAAATGAGGTGAAAAAAATGTAAATCTAACATGTAAAATATATCAGCTTGAATCTGGGCAAAAAGGCTGTGCTGGAAACCTCATCCATACTGGAGAAAGTTGGGATGCTGCAGCCAACTTCAGTGAGGTTGTGGTTTAACCTGCCGTATGTAATTCATACATTTTATCTAAAAATCATTTTTCTCCTGATTAAACAAGGCAATTTTTACGTTAATGATCTTGCAGGCTTCTATAATGTCCCGGAAAAAAGAAGCCAGGGCAGAAGAGCTTCAGGCTGCCAAGGAAGAGATGTCCAGCCTGGAGAGGCAGAGGGAGCAGAAGAGCAGCCAGGCCCATGGACTGGAAGGCTCTGAAGTCCTGACTGAGGATGAGGTAGGGATTTGTAGCTATTTTCAAATGATTAATTTCTCTGATTCACATTGTGCCTAATCCATTGCAAGGTATACAATACAAGGTGTTAATATTTTCAAATGATTAATTTCTCTCATTGACATTGTGGCTAATCCATTGCAAGGACTCAGTGTTGGGCTGTATTAACATTCCAGCCCAATTAACAGCAATATCATCACAGTGGTATGATGGTGAATAACTAACCATAAAGGTTAATAGGATTATAAATAATATAAAAATTCTGGATGATTATAAAGTGTAATACCAGTGATTATCAGAGATGCAATTAGTCCCGTGGTATTTATTATCCAGAGGAGTTTTTGCTTAAAACTCAAATTTCCCAGACCCTCCAGAAGTTCAGCTGCAGGACCAACTTTGACTGGCCCAGGCACAGTGAGATTTGCAGCTGTTCTTCTCAAAGCAGCTTTTTCTGCATCAGAAGTTTGCAAAGAATAAAGGAGCTGCAGTTTGGTATTGGTTTGTCAGCAAAATAAATTGACTTTTCTTCAGCCAGTGATTTTTCCCAGTTGGGAAGAATCCTGCTAAGGGAACTTACAGGCAGAGTCACTAAACCAAAGAGAATTTTATCTGCATCATTCTCTGACTTAATATCATTCTCTCATTTATTGTCTTTGCACTGCCATCATTTAGCCAGAGGCACACAGTCTTTGCTTGCTTGTTCTTTGTTTCTGTGCTTTTTTTACATACTGCTAAATCCAGGGAACGCCCTTTTTAGAAGGAACTCCCTTCCTAATCCCATAGGATGTGGCTGCTCCACAAAATCAGTTACTTTTAAAGGAGTCTGAAAGTGTGGATGAGGAGTTCAGGTGGGAGTAATGGCACGGAGATGTGGAAAATGAAGATGTTGTACCCTTTCCCTTGGCAGCAATAATAAGGAACCCACTGCATTAGATTCCTCTCCACTCCAAGGTTTTCAGCTCCAGTGGGCACATTGCTGGAGTCTCTGACAAGTTTTTAAGCAAAAACTAAAAGCAGAAAGCTGACAAATTGTGTTTCGTGACATGTGATGGAAAGAAGTGTTTAATTAATCAACAAGAATGTATTACCAAGACAGCAGCATATGTTTTACATTATCTGCACAGGCACTGTAAGGTAAGAAATAATTGTGCCTATTCTTCAGGAGACAAGAAAATGATCCATAGAATTTTGAGGAGAACTCGGTAGGAAGGAAGCCTCAAAACCTTGTAAAAGGCTTAGTAATGAAAAACTCAACTTAATTGTCTGACACAAGGGAGTGGCTCAAGACAGAAAAAGGACAAGATCTGTTTTGGGCATGACCTGCATTCCTTTTGTTCAAATATGTTCTACTTCTGATTTTAAAGTATTTTCAAGTCTTCATTTTGCAGAGTGAAGGATAAATGACTGAGAAACTTGGGAAAGTTGGGAAATTTGGGGAAAAAACTGGCTTAAAATCAGAAGTGTTTGTCTTTTCATGGAAGCATTTCCTGGTTTGTAAAATACTTTCTGCAAGGAAATGTGTACTGGCAAGGAAGCCAATGTATAAATCCATGTCCTGTTCATGTTTATTACTTCCTTAGGTAAAATGCAGTGGTACTCACAGGCACCAGTGCAAAGCAGTATAAAGGGTGTTTCCTGTGCCTAAAGACTAAGAAAGGATTTGAATTCTTGATGATTTTTGATCACTTGTGTTTCAAAGGTCATGGTTTCCTCATCTGGAAGGTGGAGACAGTGATATTTAATTCTTTGTAAATATCTGCTGCCAAAATTGCTGCAGCAGGGCCTTGGTGCTGTGGATTCTGCATCTCCTCTAAGTCCATGGCAAATGCACAGAGCCAGTCCTGCCTCAGAGTGGGGCTGAGATGAGCCAGGGCTGGCAGGGAAGAGGTGATGAAGCAAAAGTGGCATGAGCAGGTTCTCCCTTCCCAGTGGGTTCCTCGCTCCCAGCCAAGCTCCTGCTGCAGGTTTGTTTGGGATATTCTGCTTTAGGATTTGTATTTTCTGGTCCAGTGCTCTGCTGCTCCAGCTTGGAGCCAATAGCAAAGGAAATGGTGATTAATGTGGTGGTGAGTCAGTGCTGCAGTTCATGGGGACAGGAGTTTGTCCATTCAACCTTCACTTCACACTCTGACAGCCAAGAGCTTCCTTACACTTTCCTCTTCCAGTCACACGCTTGACATTTAGGTCCTCCATTTTTAAAAAGGCAGAAAGAGAGGGTTTTAACAAATAGCTTTGATGCCTTAAATTTAAATGGATTTTTTAATCCTATCAAAGCGCTACAGATAAATCAAAGCATTGTTTTCCCCCTATAACCCAGCATTTCTAATCTTTGCTTTGTCTCACTTTGCTCTGCCCTATTACATCCCATGGCACTCTCAAGACTTGGCAATGGAAGAATCAGCACCTTCCTACCTCATGTTTCCAAACCAGCATTTGGATCTCCAGTTGAGGTGCTTTTAGCCCATCATTCACCAAAAGGTCAGGCCTGGCTCAGGTTTTTAGGTGCTGGTGATTTTGCTTTCTTCCATAGTCATGGAAAGCATTCCACTGGGTTTGAGAGGCTGTGCACCTGGATAGAGCTCGGGAGAAACAGCAGGGAAGAACCAATTCACTTACATCAAACACAAAAAGTAGGAATAAATTGTCTGCTTTGGGGATTATGAAGTCCTTTTAAGTACTTCAATCAAAGTGCAGTGAGCAGGGGGCACAGTTGGCAGCTCCTCACTGCAGCTGTCAGATCCTGAAAATTAGGGAATCACATGTTGACACTTGGAATGCTGGATGGTTCAGTTACAAGTGATCCTAGGTAAAGCTGGGATATTTTTAGCCCTTTACACAACCCATTGTGCTTTCCAGAGTTCAGCACAGAGCCCCTGGAAGGCTGGGAGTCATCTCAGAGCTGTGCTGACCTGCAGGAGGGGGAATTAGTCTGGATTTGAGAACAGGGCATGGGAAGTCCTCTCACTTGATCTACAGGTGTGTGAGGTTTGCACATGCATTTGCTTAAGGAGTTTAATCTTTTTTTTCCATGCAATTGCTCATCCATGCCTACCTGCCCCTGGGAAAACAAGGCAGATGTTTCCATTTGCAAATAGAGAAAACAGCCTCAGACCAAAGATCCTGAAAGATCCTGCCACTTTTCCCCAAAAACTGTTGATCCACCTGAATCTGCCAGGTTTTTGCTGTGGGAAGTTCCCTGTCACCTGAACCAAACATATGCAGAGATTCAGGGAAATGTCCCAGAGCTGAGCACTCTCTCAGCACCCCTTTGCCATGGATAAATCCTGGATCTCATTGATCTCTGCATCTTCCCTGAGCACTTAAAATGGGGTTTCAGTATAAATATTTGGATTGATTTGAAGTATTAGTAATGGCTGTTTTAATACTTCTTGCCTGACCAGAAGCAAGCACTCCTGGAAAATGCTAAGGAAGGGTTTTCCTGGCTGAGCTGTGCCATGAGCAGGCTGTAGGATACTTTCATTTTATTAAACTGAGGTTCTACTGCTCTTATCTTTTATAAGCTCGTCCTTCTGTGTCTGAGTTATTAACTCTGTCCAACACTTGCTGTACTAGCTTAAATTTAGAGCCTCTAGGAAAAAAAATGGAAAACCTGTCATCTTCAGGAACTTTTCCTAACTGAATTTTAATACTTTGGACAGTCTGTATCCCATTAATTGGTCTAGTTAGAAATTAAAACATCTGTTCCTCAGTTCTTAATGAAAATAGATATAGTCAGCTAAGATTTTCAGCAATTATTGTGCTTATGCAAATAATTTTCTTAACTAATTTTTTTTTATTTGGAACCTTGTTTAATTATGTGTTTCATAAAAACCCACTTTTTTATGATTAATACTTTGTTTTCTGTAGTACTTTTGTATGAAGAATGTTTTGATTGCAATGAACAATCAAATTGCTGCATTAATCCAGAAAATACCATTTAAAAAGATTTCACTCCGAAGTGAGTGATTTTATCTGGGATTTGTTCTTTGCAGAAAACAAGCTTTATCCATTTTCTCCTTTCATGATAATCTTGGCATAAGAACCTTGTGAAAACTTCTCCTGGGGCAAATGTGAGGTTAAAGGAGATGAGGTGAGGAGCTTGTAGTGAAAAGCCAAGGCTGCATAGAGGAGCTGGGCTCTGGTCCCAGTTCTGACCACAGAGGGCACGTGGTCACCAGGCTGATGTCCTTTCCTGGAGGGGGATGACCTGCCAGGCTCTGGATGCCCCTGGAGAAGCCATTTCAACATCCCTGACTGGATTTTTATTTAGAATTGTTATAGTAATTCCTTCACCAACTGTGGTGAGAGTGAGTCTGGTGATACCAACCTCTTCCAGATTCTAATAAATGAAGAAGCATGAAGCTGGTGCATTGCTGGATTCTTCCAATAAAAATGGAGCATAATCCAGGAAATCTGCCCAGGGATGGTGCCATACCTGTGTTATGTGAGAAATCCAGGTCCTGTTTTCATTCACTGTGTTCCATAATCTGCATTCCATGCTTGTTATGTTACAGTCACCCATAAAAATCGCCAAGTGAAAAGGCAGAATCTTTTCCTGCTTTCTCTTGGATGGTTTTTGTGTCTCCAGGGGCTCTGACTGGGCTGACACAGGCTCCAGGCTGGTTTGCTTCCACTGCTCCCTTAGTGCCAGCACTTGGTTCTTGTCCAGTCATTTAATCTCTGAAGCTGAAATAACTGCTTGTGTTAAATTGCTTGAGAAAGAAAAGCTACTGGTGGACACGGCCTTGACTGGAACATCACTGCACAGGCAGATCCATGGGAATTCCACAGGATGAGCCTGCTGGGTTTGGACACAGGGAGCAGTTGCCTTGGTCTATGGGAAAATGCTGCTGCCCAGAAGTGGATTCCTTTGGTTACTTAACTTGAAAATGCTGTGGCCAAACAATGTTATTTCTCAGTGAACTATTCGAATTATTGAAAAGACCTTTCACCACAGTAAAATGCAGTGGTTTGTGGCATTGATTTCTCATGTACACATGATGTGTATAAAGCCTCAGAAGCAATGCTCACATAGATGAAAACATTAGTATTTTATATTTTCCTTTTAATTTTTGGAAACCTATGGAATGATTCTCAGCTTTTAGGCTGAAGCAACCTAATTTTGCTGTAAGATTCTTACAAGCTGCTGATTTAAGTGGAGTCAAATCTAAGAGTTCCAGCTCAGAACTTGGCCCTGGATCTAAAGGAGCCTTCAGTCAGTGAGATTTTCAGGGGCTAATCTGTGCTGCCCTTGGAGTAAATCAGGTCTTTTGAAGATTTTGCCAAATTATTGATTGATTTTCTACACAGATGATCACTTTCCTACTGCTGTTTATCTCTGATTTACCTTGTTTGCTGCAATAAAAGATGTGTGAAAGGTTACATTTGCTTTGAAAAGCCAGAGGTTGTGCTGACATCCACCTCCTAAAAGGAACAGATTTCAGTTGTCACTCTGAGCAACTTGTAGTTCATTTGGGATGAAATTTGTATTACACAGTCCTAAGTTAATCAACTAATAATAGAACAGTGGTGGAATTGGCTCGTTAATCAACAAGATCCTTTGACTTCCATTGTAAAATACATTATGCTTGGAATACTGAATATGCAAATACCCTACCTCCCACTCGAGCTATTTTCAAGACCTTAAAAGTGAAGAGAATTATAGTTTGCTTTTCATCCTGGGATACACTGACAGAAGATGGCTCAGATTTGATAGCTCTGTGCGGTCACATATTCAGTTTAATCCTTTACCTCATTCTTTATTATATTCCACTGGTCAAATGAAATGTCTCAAGGATCAAGACAGATGACTGTGCTTCCCTTAGATTTTCCTCAGTTGGCTGAGAGATTGTATTTATACTTTTGTAATCACTTGGAAATCACAAAAACCTTGGTATCGTCCAAGCAATTAAAGAAGAAAAAAGAAAAAAGAGAAGTCTTTTGTATTAATGAAGAGGATGTGATTGAACTTGCTGTGAAAAGGAATGAATTTGGTGCTACTGTCTTAAATGTACCAGAGAGTGTGACAGGGGCTCAGGTGACCTTGTGTATCCTTGTCCTGGGTAGTAGCAGGATGTAGGATGTTATCCCAAAGCCTCCCAGAGGCCAATCTGCATAGAGCACATTGAGTAATTTGTGGGTTTGTTCTTTCACCAAAAACGTTTATAGCTTTTGGCTTTAAAAATAGTTCTGGAGCGTAGCAAGAGAGAGGCAGCTTTGGCCTAGATATTGCACAGGATGGCAGATGAACAGGGTTGATTTCATTGTGGGCATTTTGCCCAGAACACTTTTTATAGAACATACAGTTACTCTGGGGGTTCTTAGCCTGTGGTCACATTGGGGGGTTGGATTTATTCTGTAGAAGGGAGAGGGATAATTTAATAAAAAGAAAAATTAATGTAAATTTTGAAATCTAAGGTTTTTTATGTTTGAATTTCAAACCTGTATCAGTGGGAGTGGGATTAATTTTCCTCCTGGGGCTGCCTGGTCTGTGCTCCCTGCACACACTCAACGCCTCCTCATCCAGGAGCATTCTGAAGCCCTGTTCTTACATCATTTACTCTCATAAATTTTATTTTCTTTCCATCTCTGGATCTGAATGCATTTTTTGAGCTGTGACTGGCATTTACCATGTAGCTCTCATGTAAAATCCAAGAATAAGAGCTGAGGTTGCTCAACAGATGGAAAACATTAAAGCACAGAAGAATCCTACCTGTTTGTTTCAAGCCTTGGTAATTGTGTTACAAATTGAGCACTCTCTGGTCCAGCTGTAAATTAGCTAAAGCTGTTAGATTGTAAGGATTTTTATTATTTTACTCAGTCTTTAATAAAAAATATAAATTCTTCATTGCTTTAGATTTTGAGTGAAATAAATACTGCATTTCTCTCTTTCTATGCAAAGACTCTGCTTTTATTTTCCTGGGTTTGAAAACTTAGCCAGCAATATCATCTAGGTCTGCAAGAGTCAGGAAAGAGAACAAGTTTTAACTACTGAGAATATTTAAAAAAAAAAATCTTTTCCCATGTCCTCTTCCCTTCCAATTTTGCTGCTGTCTGTGACCATGTTTTGGTCTGCAGAGCCGGCGCTGTGCCGTGCTGGCCTGGGGCTCTGTTACAAGTGCAAATTACTGTTGCATTAAGTTTTTATTATCCATGACTCCCATAACGTTTTGCGAGGAATATTTACTTTTCCAGCTGTCAAAAGGTGGCAAGCAGAAGGGAGTGATCTCAGGCCTGCAAATGAGTGAGCTGGGACAGAAAGCAGTGGAGCTGCTTCCCTTGATCTCGCTCAGTGAACGAGCGCAGAGCTGAAAATAAATAGACCTTGGGAATCGTGGATTCCAGCCCTGTGTTCGATGTGCAGGACAGAGAGGATAATTACATTTGATGCTGTGCTAAGGCCCTGCTTTGCTGTCAGTGAAGCGAGTCCCTGCTCTCTCTCCCCCCCAGTTCAAGCAGTACGTGAGCAAGCTCCGCAGCAAGAACACGTTTTACAAAAAGAAGCGGCTGGAAATCGCGGAGATCACGGCGGAGTACGGGATCCTGCAGAGGACTGAGGAGCTCCTGAGGCAGCGCCACGAGGCCATTCAGCAGCAGCTGGTAACCTGAGCTTGAGCTGTGCCCTCCCTGCCCTGGGAACAGCCTTAGCATCCCCGGGATGCTGCTGGGATTATTCTAATTCTCACCCTCAGCTCCCGCTGAAGGAGCCACTGGGGTATAAAAGGTATTTTTGTCTGTTAGCTCTGAGGCTGCTGTACTTTGTGTCCATCAGGTCTGGCCTGCAGCTTCTTTTTAGACTGAGGGCCCTGACCTTACTTTTTGAAGTCGATGGTAAATCTGTACAAATGCTGCTTAGGGCAAGGCTGGATGCTTAAATTACTTTTTGGTATCCATAGATGTAGTGAGGGTTTAAAGGATGACCAACAGCAAATAGGATCCAAGTTACTGCTGTAAAATAGATAGGAATAGTATTTAAAGAAAGAGCAGGCAAAAAGGAAACATTCTGACCTCGGAATATTTAGAAGAAAATGTGTTTAAATTTAAGACTGGATCAATCTTCCCTAAGCCAGAACAGCAGCAGAAGGATTTCTACTCTGGATAACTGTAAACATCCCAAATGCAGGAACACTCAGTGGTATTTTCTTCCAATCCCTCTATTCTTGTTACCAAAATACTTTACCAAATAATTAGCTGCAGCTTCTGATCAAGCAGACAGATTTTACACATTGAAATTCTTCAGAGCCTGACTTCCAGCCCACTTTACTCTGTGGAAACTTCTCTGTTCACTTCATGGAGCACTGGATGACCAAATACTGTAGTCACAGAAGGTTTTTATTATCCTGCTGTTCAGGCACGAGATACAATCTACTTTTCTGGAAGCTAGATTAATTGTAATAAATTGATTAATAAAATAAATTAATTACAGTACTTACCCTTTTCACTTCTTCACAATATTTGGCTCCAAGAAGGAATTTCTTGGTTAATGGACTCACGTCCAGCATTTATTGTTTGTGTCTGCAGCAAGCAATTGAGGAGAAGAAAGGAATCTCTGGATACAGCTACACCCAGGAGGAGCTGGAAAGAGTCTCTGCAGTGAAGAGTGAAATGGATGAAGTGAAAGGCCAGACATTAGATAACATGTCTGAAATGGTGATTTTTGTCTTAAACTATTGCATTTCCTCAGTCTGAGTATCTGATTTCTCAGCATATAAAACCCAATTTAATGTTTTTGCTTGGGTTTATAATTCTCCTTTAATCTGTATTTATATAAAAATATTTTTAGCAAATTCATCTGCAAAGATAATCTTGACAAAGTTTACTAAAATGTGCATTTCTTTTCTTGAAAATCCTACAAATAAATCCTTTTCTCCCCTTCAGAAACTTTAGGGATATCAAATCTTCTTGTCTTTGATTTTTTGCTTTTTTTGCGATTTCAGAAGTGGTTTCATGTTTGTTCTTATTTGACACATTATTTGAAAGAGACAAATGGCTTGAATCTGTAATGGAGGCTTTTTCTAAAATGTTTGTAAATCACTGGAGTTAAGCAGTTGTTGAAAACATACTTAATATGCTTAAAGAGCTAAATAGCTTGTCTTTTTCTTTATAGCCTGATTTTCAATTGCCCTTGGAACTGTCATGTTTTAATTTACCTGCCCACATAGCCATAGAAGCAAGAAAGAACTTGAATTTCTCATTTAAAAATATTAAAAGAGAGCAAAAAAACATCTTTTTAACTCATTAGGGCACTTTTAAAATAAAATGGTGTAACTAAAATAGAATTTCTCTCAAACAGAAAGGTGGATGCAATTTGAATTTTCAGTCTAAATATGTCAAAGTGACTCAGTTTTAGCATTTTCAAGCTTTGTTTAACTTATGGAAGTGCATTTGCTTTTTTAAGGATTTCTTCCTTTCTCCGAGCCCCCTCTGTGCACGGGCAGTGCCCTGAACTTCTTTGGGATGTTCTCAGTTGGAACAAGGGGAGCAGAATTTGCCTCATTTATGGGAATGGCCCCACTGCCAGATGGACTTTTCTCCTTTCTTAATTTGGCCTCAACTTCAGTTGTATCATTAAGGTTTCATCACACATTTTTCCCTCTCCGTATTCTGGTTTACTTCGCTTTCTTTTTACATTCCTAATTACATAAACGTCCAATTAGGGTCATAGAGTTAATGAATATAATTTTGTCCCTTTCTCAGGTGAAGAAACTAAATGCCATGGTGACAGAGAAGAAGGCAAGCCTCGCTCCTGTCATCAAAGAGCTCAGGCAGCTGCGTCAGAACTGCCAGGTTTGTAGAAACACTCCTCTCTTTCTGTGTAAATCGAGTCAAACCCACAAATAAATCCAATTTACAGATCTCTGAAGTGCTCTACAAGGACATGATCAACTCTGAGGGAAAGCTGGAAATAGCAGAATGTGTCAACAGTGTTTGCAGCAGGCAACGTGCTAAAGGTTGGGATTTGTAAAAGCTGACAGTGCAGGCACAAAATTCAGTCCTTTATAACAATTTTAAAAATTACTGCATCAGGGGAAAATGTGAAAAGTCATCGTTCAAACCCAAAGCAAAGTTAGTTTCAGATTAGTTGCAAAGCTATTTCTGTATTTCAACACTGAGTGGATTGCAGATAACTTCTCATCCAAATGTTGGCTACATTGATCTAATTCCTGCATTAGTCTGTGGCACTGACAAATTTGTCCATTTGTTTTCAAAATGTTGTAGAGAGCTGAGGAAAAAAAAGTCTTTTGGGTCTACAGCTGCCATAAGTTGGCTCATTACCATGGAATTAAATAAACTGATGCATTTATCTATCAATGAAATTTCCAGAAAACCTACTTTTAATAGTTCCATTCAAAGTGTCAGCAGATGAAATCCAGCAAAGGGGTTGATTGCACACAACTGGAAATCTGGCTTTTCATAAGGAGGACTTATACTGATCTTTTCCTAATGTCTATTTTTATAAATATTTGTTCTTTCTTCTTGCAAACACAGCCTTATTACCCTGGGTACAGAGGGAATTTCCTTCTCTCTGATCCCCAGAGTGTGAGGGGGTTGGTGGCTTTCCTGTGTAACCACAGCCGTGTGCCAGTGAGGGTCACACTCTCCTGAGCGTGCCAGGACACATGCCAGTCAAAGGAAGGTTTCATTGATGTGCCTGTTTGCCCTTTTCACCAAGGAATTAACTCAAGAACGCGATGAGAAGAAAATCCAGTACGACAGTTGTGTGGCCGGCTTGGAGACCAACTGCTCGGCGCTGGAGCAGGTGAAGTGGGGCTGGCTCCTGCACATGGATTAATCCTGTGGTACAGTGTTCCCCTGCCCTCCCTCAGCATGTGGAAAGTACAAATCCAGTCAGTGTGACCCACAGGTCGTGCCTGAAGCTGCTGTGTGGGGTGGCTGCAGTCACACAGGTCCTGAACAGCAGCACGTGGACTCAGGGTGCTTCATCCAGCTCTGATCAGCAAGGACCAAAAATGCTGGACAGTGTCTGTTAGGGAAGAATTGGAGCATAAAATAAAGATTAATTGATCAAGACAAATCTTTATAGGCACTTAGCAGTTTCACTGCATTAGGAACAAAGTCAATGGATAATTAATGACTTAAACTGGTGGTGAAGAGACTTCATTAAATGGGACTGTCTTGTATTTCTGCTTTGTCTCACTCCATCGCTCCTGTGAATTTTGACTGGGCTTGGTTTCTCAGGGCCTCACCCTCAGAAGAATATACTTCAAAGTAAACAGGGAATACCTTTAAAGTGTAGGTGGATATATCAACAGTTATTTTCCTGCTCCAGAAGTTCCTTTGTAGGGTCCTTCATACCAGATGGACCTTCCAAAGGAATTATTTTACAACAGCAATCGAGGCTTTTCTTCCTGGCAGACAACTCTTAGTCATTTTCTACCACATGGTGACAATCACATGCACTGACTGAGCTGGACATGAGTTGAACTGTAGAGTTCAATTTTCCAGCTGATGGTCTGAAAAATCACACAGTGACAAAGCTCTGGAATTGCAAATGCTGTGCAGCCTGGAATGTGTACAGGAATTCCATTGGGATCGTGAGGTTATTTGGGAATGGACCATTTAGAGATGGGAGCAACCCACTATCTCCAGACTCCTCCATGTAATTATTGATTGGTGATTAACATACTATTGGCATGTCTGTAGCTTCTAACATGCACTTTGCAGATGTGTTCCAGGAAATGCTTGTTCACAGCTGTGCCTGGCACTTCAGATGTGCTGAGGAACAGGAGTCTTGGCAGCACTGCTGAAGTGTCTGTTGGAAGTAAGGCATTAATGAAAAAAACCTGTTAACAGCCATTCTGCATGTCTGACTGTGACTGAAACTGCAAATCTAAAACCACTCAGTTGTCTTTCAGTCTAAAAGAGACTTTGTGAGAAGCTCAAAATAGATAAACATTTGAGAAATTATCAATTCAGGATGATTATTATTATTATAATTATTATTATCATTATTATTAACTCTCATGGTTTATATGGCAGCACAGGGCATCTCCTAGGAACTTGCAGTCACCATGTCCTTTGGAATTTTACTCTTTTCCCCCAGGAAGTGAAAGGGCTTCTGGAGGAGTGTGCCCAGGAAGAGAGCAACTACCGTTACATTAACTGCATGAAAAGGGTGAGAGCACAAATTGTTCACTGTGAAATGAAATGGCGACTATAATACATACACCCATCTATAGATTGAAATGATGTATTTCTTTACAGAATGTGGAGATCCAGCTGCAGCGTGCCAAGGAGGAGATGAAGGTCTACATGTCCCCAGACCCTCAGGAGCGGCGCAGGGCGGTTCGGTGAGCAGGGCACTCCCCTGAGGAGGATTCTCTCCCCTGGGAAGGATTCTTTCCCTTTGGGGTGACTTGAAGGAGATGCACAAACTGAGGCTGAAGTCAGGAATTTTCTCATTGGCATTTGGGCTGGAGGAGTTCACCTGATAAATTTAGAAACGCTATATTAATCTAAAAATAAGCATCTCAGATTCCAGCCTATACTGCTGTAAATGTACAAGATCTCTCAGACATGCCAGGAGATTTGCCCAACCCACTGGAGATTCTCAGCCAGGAGAGGCTTTAACTGGCAGCCCCACACTCTGAGAATGGTTCTGCACCATGCCATGAACCTCCATCCTTACCCTCAGTTTACTTCAGTAAAAAGCCACTTCCTTCATCCCATGACTCTTTTCAGGACCCCTTGCTTTTGACTGGCAGGGAGAGAAACAGGAAATACTATAAATTGAGCTGCTGATTATTTTTGGTGTAGTTTTCTATTTTAAATAGAATTTTTTCCTGCCAAAGATGGAAATGTTTTCTGAGAATGAGATATTTTGGATTCATTATCTGTGCTAAGAAGTCTAAATGTTACCATGTCGTCGAGATTTTTTACACTCAACTAAGTGTAACTTAACTAAATATTTTTGTAAAAGTATCCTGTTGAAAATTTTGTGTATGTTCAATCTTCTAATACACCATAAAAGCTGAAACAAAATTCAGGCAACAGTCAACAAACTGTTTCAAAATTAGGCATCAGGAAAATCCAAAACATTTATAATTTCCAGCTGGTAAGTGTCAAAATACTCAGGGCTTATTCTTCATTATTAGTTTTTTGAAGTTTCAGAATATTGCATGAAGTAGAAATTCTGTTTTCCAGAAAAGTAAATCTCAGATCCTTTTTGCCAACAAAATAATCCAGTTGGTGTCAGTAGTTTTACAAGGTGGTCTTTGCTTTCCCACCACAGTGTTTCCCAGTCATGAAAACATTTATCAAAACAGTTTTAAAATCTGTGTTTGCTCAGTTTTATGAGCACTGATAGGTAAATGTGTCAAACAGTGAGAAAACTCCAGGGATTCTCTCAGGAGAATCCATCAGACCCTTCCCAAAGCCCCTTGCACTGGTACCAGTGGAGCTGCATCTCCATGTCTAGAGCAGGAGGCAGAGATCAGCAGGAAGGAAAGGACCAGAGTAACAACCATCACAGAGACCTTCTGCCAGGCTGTGAGGCATGGGAAAGTTCAAACACTGTGTAGTAAAGAGTGTAGGAAATAATAGTAACCAAAAAATCAAAACTACAAACTTCAGGGAAGGGAGAAGAGAAGGACGAGGTGAGAGGTGATGGAGGCTGAGAGGGCTCTTCTCTATCTCACAGAATAATGAAAGGCTGTAGGAAATAAACACTTATCTAATGAAGGAAAGATGAACACCACAATTAAGGAAAAGACTGAACAGATAAAACCTTAGTGATGATGTGAATATTTATGAGGATGAGAGGCAGCAGGGTCAGACAGTGGGGAGTGGGAGCTCAGCTTGGTTCTCTCCAACTCCAATACTTGGGAATTGAACATCCAGGATGTTGAGATTCACACGGAGCAGCCATCAGAGCCCAGTGCTGGCATGGAGCAGAGCCCAGCTATGCAATCCCAGGTATGGTGAGGGAATGTGAACAGGCTGTTACCCCTCTGTGCTGTCCCCGTTTCACTTCCCAACTGTGGAAATTATCCTCCCACAGGGACCAGCCACAGTCCTGACCTTTCTAGGAGGTCACAGAGCTGTCTTATTTCAATGAGTTACAGCAAAGAGACACATTCAATAGAGACATCTTAGCAAAATATAAAATGAGACGATTACATTTTTCTCTAGACATCCCTTTAGAACCTGAATGTATTTTTCAGCAAGCACTGGAATGTAAACGGAGTAAAAATGAACCATAAATAGAATTGCACTTTCCTACCAACGTATTGAACAAAAAATGTCTTAATTCAGACCCTCTTTATTGAATATAAACTCTCTGTTCCGTGGAGTCACTTGTTAGGAATGTGAAAAGTTAATTTTCTTTTCTAAAAATAGAAAGTTGTGGGGTTTTTAACAAAGTTATTAAGTTACATTCTTTCCAGTCATCATTATAAATAGTAAAGAAAAACTTAGTAGAAAAGACATAAAATTTTCTGATGATTACTTTGAAAACTCTACTGTTAAAAAACCCCAGGGTGTTCTGGAGGCCAAATGTGTGAGAACACATGCTTTGTGCCAGGGCAAAAAAGCAGCTTCAGCCTCACCTCCAGTTGGGTGAGGATTACTGGGATCAGTGGGACTGCACAGCACCTGGAGCAGCCTCAGCACAGCTCTGATCTGTTGTGGCTGGAAATGCCCAAGAGCAAGAGATCCTGAAGTGATCCAGCTCCATTCCTGTGAGGCAGGACCAGCTGGCCCCAGGCCCAAGGGCTCCAGTCAAAGTCCTGGAGTATTTGGGAGAACGAGGAGGAATGAGGGAACACAGTGCTTTGGGTCCTCACAGCTGCTCTCACACTCCAGGAAACCTTCAGGCTCTGGCACCATGAAGGCTGACATTTCTCTCTGGAAATCAGGATTTCTGAACTCAGAGGTCGTCTACCCTGAGCACTTTGGAAAGCTTTTTAAATGAGCTGGGTTATTTTGAATTCCACTAGCTGACTCTCACACCAGAAAAAACGTAATAATTGCATTCAAAATATAATTGATTTTTCTTTCAAGTGGCTCAGTGCACAGGTTTTTTCCTATTGTCACATTTCAGGAAAGCTAAAGGTAAGTCCCTGTGCTGTCTGTGGACGGTGCTGTTGTGGTTTGCATAATTTACTGTCAGGGGTCATGTGTCAGCTTTGGGTATGGCAGAGTGATGTGGCCACTGGGTACAGCCAGGGCTCTCCATGCTGAATGTCAGCATTAACACTTCTCAGCCTGTGCTTAGGCCCCAAAATGTGAGGGCTGTTTTCTGGGAGAGGAACATGCAGCATTGCCACTGCACTCCCTGGATTTGTCAGGCCTGGGCTGAAATGCCATTCCTCCTCATTCCTGGACTTTCCCACTCATTCCAATGCTGCATTCACAGCAGTTAAGGACTGTGAGTCTGTAAACTCTGACACTAGTATGAGTGAGGCTGTGACTCCCCTCAGGATGTCACCAGAATAAATTAATTACAGAAAGGATCAGGATCTCATCTGCATGGTCTCACTGTTGCCGTCAAGCTGGAAGGAGCAGTGATCATGCCTGCTTCAAAAATGTAAGAGACCTTCACCAGTATCACTTTTCCCAGCTGCACAGCTGAGACAAGGAGATCTGATCCTTCATATCAAGGGATGTGATGTCCAATGCCAAAACCATTTTTTTCTGTGTTTCCTCTTCTCATTTATATCTCTTGCGTGAACCTCCTAATATTTCCATCATTTTCCATGTTTGCATCATTATTCTGTCCTATTACATAGAACCAAATCATGATAAAATCATTGTATGTTTCCTTTAGGGAACAGTATACACGAATAATCCTTGAACAAGAAAACCTTGGGAAGGTAAGAACGAGGCTTTTACCTTGTACAGCCATTGTACAGTTCGTATTTTTGTGGGGCTTATTCCCAAAGGCTGTGGTCAGTCTTTTATAAAAAGCATTGTGCAGCCTACAAAGAAAATTCCATCACTGCTGGCACTGGTAATTAATACCCTGGAAAAGGATCCTGCTCCCTCCTCAGGGCTTGATTTCCTGCAGGGAATAGCATGAGCTGCTGTAAGGGATAGTCAGACAGCTCAATGTGACAGCACATTCCCTGAAAACCATTTGGATAAGACCCTGAAACAGGGGCATAACGAACTGTGCCAGCTCAGATTTTCTGTTGTATATAAAGCAACCTGTTGAAGACAATAAATTCTGAGCCTGTCACCCTTATCACTGCTGCTAAAGGCCAGGGGATCAGCGGCATCAGACAAAAGCAGTTGTCCAGTTTTAATCTTGTCTGAAGCTCAGATCAGCAGGGGTGAGGCTGGGCTTAGCAAGTCACACCAAACAGCTTTTATTAATTTCCTTTTCTTAGTCAGTTTTTTACAGGTCTGGGCTGCCTCTGTTAATAATCAGGAGGGGGGTTTAATTGTAAAACATTGATTTCATGTTAGAGTGTTATGATATGAATCCATTGTGGGGTGCACCTTGATACTGCAAGAGCTCTGCATAGAAATGATGTCAGATTTTTAGCATAAGTTCTCAAATAGATAAGACTAACATTTAGACAGTTAAAAACCATGGAAATAGTTGTCAATCCATACAAAGATCTAAGTCCCAGGTGTTAATGCCTTTAGCACTTGCAGGGAGTGTTGTCAACGTGAACAAAACAGTATTTCCATAGCATATAAAAATCTCTGTCATTCCACGCTGCTTATGTGAGCAACTTTTGTGGTGTAAAGCTGTTGCAGAAGCCTGATATTTCTTGTACTTTTAACAGAAACTACGAGAGAAACAGAAAGTTGTACGGGAAAGTCATGGGTCGAATATGAAGCAAATGAAAATGTGGCAGGACTTCGAGCAATTAATGGAATGTAAGAGAGATTGTTTTCTGAAACAACAAAATCAAGCAGCCATTGGTCAGATCATTCAGGAAGGAGGTAAAGATAGGCTTGTGTTATGAATTCTTCCTCCTGATACCCACATGAATTAGGAAGACTCTTGTTAAATAATGTTGCTTTCATCAATTCTACAATTTTTCTATGTGGTTTGGTTTTGGTACATAAACAGAGAGAGCAAAGAACTCTTATGGAAGTTTTTGGAGCTTTTGCTCCACAGTCTCTGTGACAATGTGCCATGGTTGGAAGCTGTTGGGCAGGCTGCACTGGGGTGAACCTGCTCATAAATCCATGTTTTATGAGGCCAGGAATGGCACGCATCTGTAGGGAGATCAAAGGGAACCAAATCCTTCTGCAGGGTCACAGAAAACTCACGTAATTGCTCTGCCTCTCATTCCCTATCGATAAGGTTACATTTTTGCAAGGCTTGTGATTTGATATTGTATAATTGTGGCCCTCCTGGCTTGGCCCCGTTGTCCCTATTGTCCTTACCCACCCAGTGTGGCAGCAGGAGCAGGGCTGCTGGCAGCCTGGCCCCAACACTCCTGCTCATTCTTTCCTTGCACGATTGAGCTCAGCTGATTGCCTGGAGAACAATCACTTGGATTCCGAGTTTTTTCCCATTATCTTTTGCTATTGTTGTTTTTAACAGAAGGGGTTTTTTTCCTTGCAAATTTACCTCCTTTCTCACTGTGTGAGAATGGAAAGGGAGTTCTTCTGAAGCTTTCCCCAGGGAGGAGTTTTGAGCTGTTTTGTCTGCACAGTGCAATTCCAAAGGGATTACACACAAAGAGGGTCATCCCAGGGCTGGAGGTTATCCATGGACGTAGATATGGCCCAGGGGTTCTTGTATCTGCCCTGGAGTGCAGCGCTGAGCTGGGAGCCACAGGCAGCTGTCCCTGTCCTCAGAGGTGCCCCAGGGCTGAGCCAGGGCCACGGGGATGGAGGTGAGCACTGAGAGTGTCCCTCACTTGTCACCATTCCGGATGAGCAGCTCCTGGCCCCCGTCACAGATCAGCAGCACAGAGATAATTCTGTGGGACCAGAAGTCCTGCTGCTCTCCTTTGGCTTACTGGATTCCTAGATAGGTTGGTGGGGTTTTTTATAGTTTTTTCCTGCCTGAAGTAGAATGTCTTTTTTCAGGATATATAAAAGTAATTTTGCTTTCTTTGATACCTAACTATGAGATCTTCTGCTGGTTTCTATATCCAGAGAGTATGGTAATTATAGAGTTCCTGCTTTGCCTTTGCATTAAATATATTTGTTAACAGGACTAAAATAAAAGCTGGCAAAACTACATTTTGACTGTATGGTATTCTTCTTTTCCTACGTTTTTTAGGTGAAAGAAGGAAATTGTTGGTGACTGGGCCACAGGAAAAATGGGTTATTTAATGACATTTCTTTGAGAAACTTCCAAAGGTCTCACAGTGTGAGGAGTGGGTCTCAGATCCACAGATCCCAGGACATCCTCATGTCAGTCTTCCCACGCTGCCAAATAGCTGGAGATAGTTTTTCCCAACAGCTGCACACTGACCCTCCCCAGGCCAGGGGGAAGAGCAGGGTGCCCCTGGCACAGGTAGAGCTGTGCCAGCACGCCCTGCTCCAGGAGCTGATTGCTGCAGGGTTCAGTGAGGCAGGGAAAAGCTCAGGAAAGGCCAGGCTGTGTGGGATGGGCACAGCCATCTCCAGAGACACCTGGGTGCTGTGTGCCTCCTGCCCTGGGCCATCATTCCCACACAGCACCTGCAGAGCTGGGAAAGCCACGGCAGTCCCGTTCCTGGACTTCCAACGGAGGCGTTTGCTGAAGGCTTGACAGCAATAGTAAAATAACACAGACAAGGAGATATGAGACATGCTGAAAACGTGGGATAATCACCAAAAATGGACATTTAGGTTACTTAGGAATCAGCCTGTGGTTCGGAGTCACTAGACAGGGCAGGGAGAAAGGGGATTTCATAGACTTGTAGTCAAAACTTTTAACCAAACCTTAGAAATCCTATTTGACTGGACCATTTACATTAAGATGTATGACAGGGATTAGCCTGCTGCCCAGGGAAAAGCAATGCCTTAGAAATTCACAGCAGTGATGTGGAGTATGACTGGGTACAATCATTTTCTGGTTTTCTGTTCAGTTGCCCTAAAAATAGTTCATCTTTCTTCCTTATAAAAACAGTTTATTGCTAGTTACTCAAAGATGACGTGATTGTTGTTCTGATCTGATTAGTGCTCTGTCATTTGTGCTGCACCAAGAAAGGGCACACAGATTATACACTGCAGCAGCAGCAAAATGACTTTCTGAGATGAAGCAGAAAAATCATAATAACAGTTATCAAAGGAAAATTGGAAAAACTCAAACACTATTTTTAGCTTTTTATACAAGTGGACATTTAATAAATGCAGCTTTAATGGATTCTGTTCACTGGCTTTTCCACCTAGTGCAGGATTTGATGGGAGCATTCAAAAATCTTCAAATTTCACAGTTTTATCTTCCTATCTTGCAACAAAAAGCTAACTTCTCAGTTTTTTACTTCGTTATTATTAATAGCCTGGCTGATTAATAAGATTAAATATCCCATGTGGCAAAAATACTCGCATTTCTCTTGGGAAGGTCCAAATAAATAAACAATTTAGATAAATTTGGGGCAGGAGCACTTACCAAATTTGTCCCAGCTGGAACACCAATCTGAGCAGTCATGAGCAGCAGCTCATTTTGTTTCCAAAGGCTTCTCCTTATCCCTATCCAGAATTGGATGAGGAGGCATCCCAGCTATAGAACTACTGTAATATTCTGCAGCTTTGGAGGATTTAGTGATGTTGTTTTAGCTGTGCTTGGAGCTACAGCAAGATCCACATGGACCTGAGAGATGAAGTAGTTTCAGACATCAGAAACAGGCATGAGAAAGCAGCACATCCAGTGTTTTATGGGAGCAGCCATTTACCACCTGGGTATCAGATAATTTGGTTTATATTAGAAGTACCGTCTTACTTCCATTTGAACTATAATAACTAAAATGGATGTTATAAAACTTCCTTCACTCCCCAAATCTAGGATTGCTTATTTTCATCCCTTTTCTCTCATGGGGGTTACTACTGAGGATGTCACATGCATACAAGTGCCCACAGTCATGAGGGTTAGGCCCTGCTACTGTGTTTAAATATCCCAGTTTCCAGAGCTTTCTTGACAAGGCTTCCTGCAGTGTGATGCTGCTCTCAGTTACAGAACACACTGCAGCAGAGATGTCCAGCAGTGCCTGGAGATGTTCATGGATAATGAACTACCCATGGAATCAATATGGGATCTGTTCTCCAGTGCCTTGCTGCTTCAGGAGCTGGAAGTGCAGGTCAGAGGTGCACCTTGGATCAGGGTTTGGTGTCTGGCCCAGAGGCAGCCCGGGGCTCACTCCCCTGGTGACTGTCCCTAGAGAGCCATCGATGCAGAGCCCTTGGGCTCAGCCCAGTGCCTGAATCCCCTCGCTGGCAGTGCTGGAGCCAGCTCCCGCATGAAGGCAGGTGGTGACTGGCTGAAGACACAGGGACTGGAGCACTGTCACTGGACGTGTCCCCTTGGGGGAAAGGCTGTGACACAGCAGGGCGTGGGACACTTCTCCATCACCCTGTCTGGGACAAGGGCAGCTCTGGGTTCTCTCTCTGGCCCTGTGTTTGCTCATTTGCTCAAAAAGCAAATCCCTGTGCCCGGTGTTATCACTCCTGGCAGGAAGAGGGAACGCCGTTAACCCTTCAGCTGCCGGGCTCCAGTGCAGTGTTACAGGACTGACATTCTCGTGGCCGAGCCAGCGTCCCAGCAAGGAAGTGTTACACGAATCAACAACTTTATCACAACGTCCCACCTGTCTGGCAACACCCACGTGGGGAGTTGTTTTCTAACAATCAGAATCTGACCTATTTCCAGCTCGTTTAAAGAGTTCTTTAAATTCTCAGCGTGAATTTAAAGCGGGCTCTCCAAATTCTCAGTGCCTGTCTCTGCAGTAGTTTCGCAGTGGCAGTCTCCAAACTCCCGAGGCAACCCGTGTTATTCCAAGGGCAGTGGGTGAAAAGGGCATTTTTCACACTTGCCTGGCACTGATTTCCCTGATTTCCCGTGGTGGTGTCACCCGGAGTGAGCAGCTCTGGGGGGTTTGGAGAGGGAGCAAACATGTCCCAAATAATCAGCAGGAACTGGGAGACAAACCTTACTTTCACAAAACCCTCCCTGGCTTCAGTGGGAGTTTTGCCAAAACAAGGTCTGCTGGATTTAGCTCCGTTCTTCATCCTGACAGAACGAGCAGGAATTAAAGGGCCCATCATCAGATTTATAGCACACTGAAAATAAATATAACAGTAATTATCTAAAATAACGACTTCCAGCCAACACAAATCAATGTTCCATTGGACATGATCGAATTTATAGCAAAAATTAAATGTTTGTGGAAGATTTTCTCAGCACAAACAATCGAAATAACAAGTCTTGAGCAAAGTGGTTTGATTTTTAGTCGACATTTATGAGAGGCTGTTGCACCAATCCAGTGCTGAAATATTTAGAGTGTTTTATCATTTGAATAAAACTGTATTCTTTACCTTGTATTTAAAAGCATTATTTATATTTACTATTAAAAGAGTGTATTTTTGCCTTTTTTTTAACCATTCTATTCTGCATAGTAATGAGAAAACTCAGTTTTGTTAATTAGGATATGCATTTCCAGCATTTGGTGAAAGCCAGGAGCTGGAGTTCTTTTCCTGCAAATGCATCTACTCAAGCCAATGTCTATTTTCCTGCTTCAGTTCTGTCTCTTAATACACAATAAGATGTCATTTTTAAGCTTCTAAATTTTATTGCAACGGCTCAAGTTCTCAACTCATTTATACAATAAGCACTTAATTAAGTCTCTTGAAATAGGATAAAGCCAAATCCTGCACTTTTTGCTAATACCAGGAAAAATGCAGTTGACAGGAATATGGAAAATGGGATCTTACCAGCTATCAAAGATAAATTCCTTTCTCTCTCCCTATTTATTTTTCCTGGAATGGAATAGGAAATATGCTTTGCTCTTTGGGAGCAACAACAACAAAACCATAAAGGTTTACATCACATACAAATAATGACCAAGTAAGGGAAATAATGAAGGAACCAATCTCCCAATTTCTTTATACATTTTACCACTGGTTCACACTGGAAAAAACTCTAAAAACCTTAAAGATTCTCTGCAATTAAAATTTGTGGGGGGTTAGGGTTTGGTTTTTTGAAACTGGATTCTCTTTTTTAAACAGCAGTTCTAAGTTAACCTTAGGGTTATAAAGAATGAATAATTCAGCAGTTTACTTGGTTTGCACTACCATAGCATTTTCTGGTGAGTAAATCAGGGTTTAGGCATTTCTTTGCAGTTATCATAGAAATTTTAGAGCCATTAGTGAAGAATTACCACGAGCAAAAAGAGCTGATTAATTAATTTAGGATTCTAAAAATGGAAACACTTAAAATTAAAATCGTATTAAAATTGTACATTTTGCTTATCAACTGCTATTTAAATGATGCAGTGCCCCAAAGCAGCTTTCTGTGGACTGCAGCATTAAAACCTTGGAGGTTTTATAAAGCATTTATAAAACACTGTCCCCATCTCTCTCGTTCTGTGCTTGGAGCCTGCCGTGTTTTTATAGCGCCTTAAAAAGCAAACAGAACTATCAGAGCACCCAAAGTCACCCACAGACAACCTGTTCCACCAATATTTGATATTCATCTTCTGGCCCTAAGGGTTTTCTCTCCTTGGTTTTCCCCTCACGAGGGCTCAGGGAGCAGTGAGGGGAATTGGGCAGTGCCAACATCATCCTGACATTAAATCTTCAGAAAACATCTCCCACAGCTCCTAACCAGGCTCTAACAGTGAGCTGGAGCGTGGCTCGCTCTCTGTGGGCTCTTGCTGTTGTGTTACTGCTCCTTTTGTGGTTTTTATTTACTACGCTGCACTTCAATATTTGTATGGGGAAATGCACCACTTTAAAATCTCATACCATGAAGGTTCTTTTCTGCTCCTCGGTTTAATTGCAGGTTGATCATAAAACACAAAGAGAGGGAAAGAGGGAACTCATATACTGGAAAAAGCACTATAAATATTTTCCTGGGGTCATGAACACAACCTTGTATCACTTCACCCAGTGTTGTGGAAAGAATTAGACAACCCTTTCATGAAATGTCTAAAAGGTGTTTACAATTCAATCCCGAATTAATGTGGCGTTTTCTTTAAAGAAAACATCTCACAATTCTTAATTCTGTAATCAAATTTATTTTCTGCCTTTGAGGGGATTCACTTGCCGGTGACTTGGCAGTGTCAGACAAGTGTTTGACTTTTATTCTGACACTTGTTGAAGAATTTGATTGAAACTATATATGTCCAGATAACACCCAACAAAGTGCCCCTCTTGCGTTTGTTTCGAGATATTTTTGGAAACAACAGAGGCGACCTTGGACAGAGCTGCTTTTCCAATTTAGGAATTCATTTGGTCTAAGAGAGTAAAATTATACCCTTTAATCCTTTTGTGTACCCACAAACAAGACAGTTTAATTTTATGCTACTGCAGAATTGTTTTTCTCTACCTTCTTGGGGGTGTTGATCTGTTTAGGATAAGAATTAGTTCGGGTAATCAACAGTTACTTTCAAATGTACGTATAAATAGTCTCTGATGTATCACATGCCTCTTAAAAATATTGTGCAATCCAGAATCTCAGCAGCCCTTTATGTAACACCTTTGCTCCTCTAGAACCAGTGCCAATAGAAGGCGCTTGCCTTTGCCTTTGCTTAGAAAAATGGGATTTCAAGGCAGAGCTCACAGAGACTTGATGTAAAATCTAAATTGGGAGTGGGAAGGGGCTGGGATGGGGCTGACATCTGTGCCCTCCAGCACAAAGGGTGTTTGTCAGGCTCCCAGTGGAAAAAACAAGGTCTGGAGCCAGGTCTTCTCTCCTCCGATTGTTCTCTCCCGACTTGGGTTTGCCAATCGTCTCTGCAAGGTTTTATTGCATCTAATCACTTAGGATGTGTTAAATAGTTTGCACTTAATTTTCTATACAATCAATATATTTTAATTCATTTGTATCGCTCTGCTACAGACCTCCTGCACTCAGGGACAAAATGGGATTAGTTTGTGGCGATGATAATGCAGTTTCATTGCTGGAAATAAAAGAAGGACTGACAGAGTAAATGTTCTTGTCATTTATCCTGTATGAGATTTGCTCCCCTCAATAACAATGTTGTCCAGTGTTACCTAATGATCAAATCCAAGGAATAACATGGAAACTAAATTTAGACATGCCAGTGGGATCTATCTGGGATAAGTAGCATATGCTTGGGAGTATATTGTTTATATTAATTTGATCACACTCTGTGTCAATGCACACTTTTATGGCTCTGTTATACTCTGGCCGTGACTGATGGCTCAAGTTCTAACTCCAGAATATCCAGTTCCCTGATTTTATGGCACTGTCATGTAAAGTATTTGTGGACAGCTTAACAGAAGTCTCTGATCCTGTGAATCCGTGTGACTACACTGGCACATCCACAAATCAGGTTAAAATGAACTATTTGGTACAGCAACTCCCAGCATGGAATCTCAAAATAATTGACAAACAACTCCTAGTAAATTCTGTTGGCCATGTAGCCAGGTCAACAAGCTGCTGCATTAATGTTATTTTCTGGATGAACAAACCCCACTCTGGAATGGAACAGAAGCAGAAGAAGGAATCCAGTCCTTGTCCCTGTGCTGTGGTCTCAGGGCATGTACAGGATTCCCAACCTGATGTCCCTGTGACACCTCCTGAACCTGATCCTGAATATTGTTGTTCAGGCCCCCAAACCCCCATCCCAGCCCCAGGTTTGGATTGTTGGAACACAAAGGAATGACATCTCAAACGTCACTGAATTTCCCAGCACACGAGTCAGTGTCCTCACTTGGAGTATCCTCAGCTGACCCTGCCACTGCCTGAAAAGCAATTCAGGAGTGAAATCTCTGGACATTTGAGATGTGAGAATTCATTGAAAAGTGTAATGGAAAGGTCAGGACACAAATAAACAAATACAGACAGAGATAAAGTCAATTCCTGAAGGAGCTTTTAATTATATTGCAACGAGGAATTTCAAACATAAAGAGCAGCACAACTCTTTCATGGAGCTAATGGGTCAACAAAATGAAATGTGAGATTTTTCTCCTACCCTGAGACTTTTTTGTAATGCCAGAGAGATATGATGAGGAGAAGCCCCGTGTGCATGTGTGCACACAAGGTTGGGTCTCACTTAGAAACCAGAATACAGCTTGGAATTTGTGGGCTTGTTCTTTGTACATCTCAGTTTTTAACAAGTGTCTACTTTGTCCTGTAGCTGAAACATTAATTATATAACCTGGCACTGAAATAACTAGGAATTCTATTTTTTTCTTAAAGGAAATTAGAGGAAACAAAGCTATTTTTAATATTGTATTATATTATTTGAATATTGTTCAATGCTGTCTTCAAAAATTGTGAAGATGCATGAAAGTGGAAGAGCTGCCAGAGAAAAACTGGCTGGCTTGGAGCATGGTAAGGGATGGGAGAGTTTGGGTTTCTGGTTTATTGCCCCAGGCAGCTCTGGACAAAGCTGCTGCTTCTGCTTGTCTGTCTGCTCTGCAGTGTGCTGGAATGGGCTGGATTAACCCTCAAATAGAAGAGCAGCAGATTTACCACTGAGCACTAAATCTTGCTTTTACATACGAGAACAGCTCCAGGGTAACCTCAGTTAATGAATAACCCAGTCAATGGTGAAAGCTCCTATTTAGTCTGATAAATTTGGCCTTAAACAAAACCTTTTGTTGATACAAGCATATACCACAGGGGAAGAAAAACATTTTCCCCGTGAGAAATTCAGTGCCAAGAGAAAAAAATATTATTAAATATTCATATAATTTCATGAAAAAAAAAAATAAGTCATGTTTAAAAAGACCCTGCAACTTTATAATACAAAGTTAAAGTTTTCAAGAGAAAATGTAGACATTTGTGGGGAAAAATACCAAAGCCAGGTTCTTTAGTCAATATAAAAATAGATTCCAATTCAAAATGCTTTGATGGTGATGTTCTCCTTACAAGATGTATAGCTTGTTACTGAGTAGTTCATTTAGAACCAGATGAACTCCTGATCACAGGCTCAGCAATGTTTCCAGTATTACATACCTCAAGGAGAGCCATGAATACTGGAGTTTCATAATAAAAGAAATTTCTTTGCTACAGCAGCTGCATCAGAGCCAATTTCACCTGCAAACACACAGTGCTAATGCAATTTATCTTTGCTTAAAACAATCCAAATGGGTACATCCAGTTTTTATAAAAGGGCATTCAACAAACAGAGAGGTTTGCAATGCTGTGGCTTCCCTTGTGCATAAATATTGAATCCCCAAACACAACATTAGCTAATTAAGTTGAGGGTGATTATTAGCTGGAGGAAAAGAACACATCAAGTGAGCATGGGTTAAGCCTGCCCTCTTACTGCACACATTGTGGTTGCTCCCTGAATGCAAGGAGGATGTGGGTTTCCAGGAGATTAAACCCAGCAAAAATTCGCACATGGAATCTAAAAGGAAGCCAAAGTAAAAATCAGATGCAGCTTCTTAAATTGCAGGGTGCTGCATAGACTGTGTGGAACTGCAGCCAGAGCCTTCAAAACAAGAATCTGTCCACCAAAATGGTAGTGAGAGCTCTGCTTTCAGCTGAAGTTGTTCCTTGGCACACACCAACACATTCCATGGAATAGTCAGGAAAACCCAAGAGGAGAGGTGGGGCTGCCCTGCTCTGTGGCACCTCAGTCTAAACCAGCCTGGAATTATGGTGACAATGCTTTTTTCAGTGGTGCTGGCACAATTCTGTGGGACTGCATGGTCAGGCTTATCACAATCTCTTGGTGAAAGATGATTATTAACTCAGTTGTTCAGTTTATGGCCACAGAACAACTGTGAGAGCACAGCTGAAGGGGTGGAGAGCTGCAGGTGAGGAGATGGGAGCAAGGGACACAGAGAACAAGGGGCTGGAGCTTCCTAAACTACCCTCTCCTTCAAAGAAAACAACTTCTGCAGAGCTGCACCTCTGCCTGCAGTCCCTGTTGTCCTCACTGTGCCTCAGGGACAGTATGAAGACAAATTAGAAAAATAACAAGTGTTTTATTAAAAAGCTCCCAAGCCAAGGTGAAATCTTCTCTTCATCAAAACCTGCTCCCCTAATGGATGTTGAGTGATCACAAAGTTAAAGAGCAGAAAACAAGACAGAATTTTATCACTTAAGAAATGCCTACCAGGCAATCAGTGCTGGAAGGCAGGAAATTAATACTCATAACTTCTGGTTACTCTGGCAGCAGGGTCGTGCTCCTCTCCTTGGTGTGAGTCTCAGAAAATGAAACACCAAGATACAGAATGATCACCTGGGCTTTTGATTCTCCAGGGAGATGCTTTTTCCTGCATCAACTCATTGTCCTCCCCTCTGAGAACGTATGCATCTGTTAAAGTGGAACATATAGTTCTGGAAATGTGTCGCCTACACGATGGGATAAATCAGACTGAGCCTCTTCCCTGATGTAATGTCTTGGACAGATCCCTCCTGAGTTCCTCCATGGAACAAACAAAGGGAAATCAGACTGCCCTAATTAGTGCCCATCATTGGCAATGACTTCATGACTTTTACTGAATGCCACAATAACTCCCAGACACACTGTACATGTTCTGTGTGTTGATAGGTAAAATGAGGTAAAATACCAGAACAGGGAGATTTTAAAAATGCTTATGCAAAAAACTGTGGAAAACACCAAAATACTGCAATCCAGTTGTGGGTTATTATGTAATTCAAGTAGACAATATTTTTCAAACTCTTAAGCAATGAAAATTTAAAATATGTAATAAACTCTACATTGCCACATGTCTTGTTTATGGTCAGTTTAAGGCTTGCAGACTGTGCCAGTCTGATTTGGGCTCTGCCTTTGCAAAATCGAGAGAAGTGGAAAAGGAAACATTCCTAACAGTATTTTTCTGAGGGAATGCTTTCATCCTGAGTTTCATTAAAAACATACATAACTAATGCAAATGTAATAATATCATTAAGATATGCATTAAAATGCCACATAAAATCACAATGTCTGTTTACAGGAATTGCTAGACTCTCCTTAAGATTAATAGGATGACAATTTCTAGGGGGATAATTCACTCCTGCTCTAAGTATAACCCCTGTGCACTGAATGAACTAACCTCTTTGGAGTCAATCAAGTCACACCTACCTGGGATAAAAGAGTCCGACCCAAATAATCCATAATTAGATCCTCAGCTGCCAACACTATCAATCTCCTGAGGTCTGGGGTGGCCTCAGCTGCCCTCGTTCTCCAGCTGCATTTCAGGGAACAGGATTCATTCTTGAAAGAAAAGAGAAATTTTTCAGGCACGTGGAACACTAAAATAACGTTGTTGGACATTCATTGTCTTGAAGCATCTTAATTTGTTGCCATTAACATATAATCAGGAACCAGATTATGACCTTGCCAAGCAGAACAGCAATTTTGTTATTGCTTATGCAACTGGGGGCTGCTTGCTGCCTTTTATTACACCTTGAAGGGAAATTCAAATGCTGTTCAAACAGATTTAAGATCTTCATACCAGGTTCAATCTGCCAAAATCATTACCCAGAAGTTCAGCTGTACACATGCTGTACACAAATTCATTTTTAGAAAGCCAAAATCTGGATCAATACTGAAGTTATAGAAGAATTAATTTCCCTATTATCCTCATGTATTGGGTGTTTAATATCTCTTACCTTTCAAGAACATGATATTCTTGGGATAATTCAAATTGATCATCTCTGTTTCTAGCACTGTTATTTCAGTGGCCATTACACAAATGTAGTGGGTTACATGTGGCTTTGAAATTCCAGAATGATATCACTTAAAACAAAAAAAAAAAAAATTCAATTTTAGCAGCTTATGACGTAATTAAATGAAAAATGTTGCATGCAAATATTTTAATTTTATATAGAATCCCTTATTCACAGCACAGCCCTTATGATTCTTAAATCTGTTTGAAAAAGAAAGTCTTATTGGTATCAGGTACAAATAAAACTCATTCCTTTCCAAAACCATCTGGATTAAATCCTTTCAAGCACTAACACACCGAGGCACACAGAATCCTTCTGAAGGATCAGAAGGCCCTCACACAAACGGCAGGGATTTTTTCCTCATTTCTATGGCATATGTTGTATCAGAAATCACAGTTAAAAGAAATTTCATGCTCAAAATGGAAATCTTTTCTCACATGTAGCTCAGCCAAAAATTCCTGTGATGGCAGAATTAAATTTGGCGTTGTTCTCAAATGGTAAGGAAGCTACAATATGGAACAATTACCTTTTTTTTTTATTCCTAACTACAAAAATTGTTACTTTCTCTGAACATTTATAATCATCTTAAAGACTCATCAGTAGCTGTCAAAGAAGTCCATTGTCTCTGCACAGAAATTCTTTTGAATTTTTTAGAGGAATTTGCATATGTGCTGATCTAGAAGAAATAATTAATCCTTTTTTAATATAAAATGCAATGAGTGCAGCAGATGGGAAGTGATATTCACTTACAAACACATGTAAGCAGCATCTTAACCTCAGCTGAGATTGTTTTTGCCACAACACAGAAAGGTGGACTGCTACTGGGGGGCCACAACAAGCACATAAATTAAATTCCAGACTGGTCAGACTGGAGAGAGAACAATTTTGGTGATTTCAATGTCTGTCTTCTGCCAATATTTTTACTTTCTTGCTCTAAAAATACCCCTGGAGGAAAAAATCTCACTGCATGTAACTTCTTTCTGTTGAGTCATTTGGTTTGTTTATGAATCCTATGTAGAGGTGCAGTTTTCCAAAACACCTCCTGCATGTAGAATAACTCCCCTCTGAACAGACTCTCTACCTGAGCATCAGGCAAACAAATAAACCTGTAGCTGAGGACATTTCAAGGACAAGGAAAATTACTGTTGAGAGGAGAATTATCTGATTTGGTTCATGTTTATTTTTACTTATCTCGAGCAATCTGCTCTCCAACAGAAGATGCTTATTTACAGAGGAGAAAACTGTCTCCTTCTTGGACTGATGCCCAACTGGAGCAAGGGTGCCACTAAGGACAAGAAGTACACCCTGAGCATGGATTAACTCCTGTAACAGTGACCAGTGTTACAGAAGCAATGGTTTGTGTCATATATGTCAACTAGTTCAAGATAAATTCTTCATTTCTTCCCATCATGCTTCTTACCCACTAGGCTAAGTCTGCCTTCCACCCAGGAGGTGCATATTCCCAAGTAAAATATTCGACATGTGAAACTTCAGAATTAATTATTCCCAAAGAACTTGTGTAGGGAAGCTCTAGGGTGCAGCTCTCTTAATTTATTTTACACATGCTTGCTGCTAAGTTTGGGGGGGATTTACAATTTCACAAGAAGTCTTCCTTTGAGGAGCTGCTTAGAAAAACTTCTTCAATCATGGTGTCCTGTGATGAAGGAATAACTCCAGGTTAACCTGACTGCAGCAGCTTGGTGGGTGCACAGGTTAAGAAGCAGAAAAGACCTGTTAAATTTCTCTTGCAATTGAATCATTATGAAAAGTGAAAAAGGGAAAAATTAAGGATCAACCCTTCCATCTGCTTAAGGCTCAACCCTTATTTTTAGTTTATTTCTCATGCAGTGACTTTGTCTTGCAAACTCTTCCATGCGAGGCATTAACTAAGTTACTGGTGTGCCAGTGATGGTATCCAGTAGTTACTGAATATAAACCTGGGTGTTTGTGTGCTCTGAGTCTTTGCCTCAGTAATATCTTTAAATATAATAGTCTCTGCCTGTTGGCTTGTTTTCTCACAGGGAGGGTGACAGAACATTTTGTGTTCTCTTATCTTCAATAGCAATGAAACAGGAGGAGCTCCACAATGCGAAACCAAATCTACTGCTATTAATACAACATCCCAGCCACAGAGAAGAGATTTGTTTATTTACCAAAGCTAGAGATGCCTCTCTCTGACCTTTCTTGTGCTTGTGTGCTTTAGCTGGGAATAGATTCCTCAGAACTGGGTGCTCTTTTAAAAATATACAGCAAAAAGCATACACACAACACCCCCGAAACAGAGCCCAGGCTGCAGCCCAAATTGCATGAAGTGACACACAGCTTTGGGGAGTTAGAATAAGTCTAACTAGGGCACAGTCCATATTCAGTTTTGATTCCTCTGCTAGAGCACGGAGATCAGTCAGCTCTCCAAAGCCCACTCGCCTTCCTCGCTGTCACTCAGCGACACGTTCTCACTATAACCATACATGGGCCCATTTTCTGTCTGGGGCCCAACAGCTCCCTGCAGCCCAAGAAACCTGCCAGGATGGATCTTCTCCTTCTCTGCAGAATTTAAAACTGCTCCACACTGGAAGGTACTTGTTTAAAAAAAAAAAAAAAAAAGGAAAACAGAGATTCTTTTTCCGGAATTCCTCCTGCTTTACCTGGGCTTTAAACCAGTGAGAATCATCACATACACAAATAAAAAAATGTTTAAACTATATTGTTCACCATTGGTTGTGTTTAGTGACTGCCTGTACAACTTAAAATAGTATCTGGAAGAGTTAAATCTTGCATTAGCATTAGGGATTCAACCTGGTTTAACCTCACAGACTCAGGATTTTTTTGTTAAGCTGGTGCATCTCTGGTACAGCAAGAGCCTGGAGTTCCCTTTGGTGATCCTTGCTGGACAGCCTTGCACTGAAGTTCCTCAGCTTTCTGCTCTCAGATGCAGCAGCCCTGCACCACTGCTGGCAAAAAAGAGTGTGGGTTGGCTCCTCAGCCACCAAGTTCTCCAGCTCAGCACGTTAATTCAACTTACCCCTAATTTTGGTACCTGCTCCATGACTGATATTTGCATCTAAGCAGACTAATAATGACTTACAGAAGCAGATCTGGGAGTAGGAACAGGAAACAAGGGAAGGAACTGGTCCTACATGTCTTGATTCAAAAGTAATAATCATTAAACAATTTATAAAAGGGAAACAACAGTTATGCCATGTCCTCCTCCAAGAGTTACAACAGAAGGCAGTCGTGGTTTGACAATGTCAATCACCTGAACAAAACTAGAAGTAAGAGGCAAGAGTCCAAAACATGGACTGTCTGTTCTCTATAACCACTGGGCAAAATTACCTATAAATAAAACCTTCCAAATATTATTCTCAACCATACAGCAGTCTGGGAGGCCAAAAAACTGTCTTTCATTACTCCAGAAACTACTTCACACTTCTGAAGGAACTGGTTTAGGAGTGATGCATCCCCTCATGCTCTGACCAACTTCACACTTTATTTTTTATCCAAATCTAAGTAACAGGCTTTGGGGACCTTGTCTAGATTCCTTCCTACTCAAGTCTGTTCCCATCTGCCTGCTCCCCTGGGTGACTTTATAATACTTCTTTTGTGTCACCACAACTCCTGCTGCCTCCCAGTCAAACTTCCCACACCGATCTGCACTCCCTGCTTTTGCACCTTCACTGTCTGCATCTGCAAGTGCATGAATAAGGATTTGTCTGTGTGCACGGAATTTACTATGACCACTGCTACAATTCAGGATCAGGCAGAGAAATCCGTACACACAGCAAAGATCTTCTCCATGGAAAATTGTCCAAAAGCAGGAATTAGGGGAAAGTTCTGTGAGGAACCTGTGGAAAGGGGTCCCTCACCCTGCCTGATTCACAGCTGGGGTTTCTCCCTGGCAGCTGAGACTGGTGATGTGAGAGGTTAGGCAAGAGTGGGAGCAGATTCCTGTGGGGCTTCACCAGCCAAATTCCTATCTAGTAAAAGGTTGCTACAGCAACTCTGAGCCTCCTGAGATACAGAAATTATTGTAATGGCTGCTGAAATGCCTCCCCACTGCTCTGAGACAGGATAAGGAAAATCCTTCCCTTTGATACAGAATGATTGCCCACTGCCACACTTCACATCAGCTCTATACAAACACCAGGTTTCCTGAACTTGCCCAGGAGCTCCTGGCTACTTTTCCCTTTCCCTCATTTACATGCAAACATAGAAATAATAAACCTAAACATCACACAACAAGAACTACAGTTCCAACACCTTTTTTTTTCCCATGGAGACCGTAAGAGAAAAAAACAAATCATATGGCAGAAGTTAATATACTGCTGAGTGGGCTGAACAGAATTTAGAAACCTGTACAAAGCCAAAATATGTATTTTCCACAGTAGAGTTTGTGGTTCTCAAAAACCACATAGATACAAAAAATCATAAACAAACCAAACCAGGACAAAACCCTTCAGAGCTTCTCAATGACTCAATGTCAGCAGGTTTTTGGCTGCCCCCAGCCTGTGCTTGTTTTCCTCTGGCATCTGTCCCGCTCACAGGTCGTTCAGTCCACTGGACTATGTAATAAATACCAGACAGAGATGATGCTTTAGACAGAACAGAAACACTTGTGATTGAAACAGGTCCTGAATCCAGAATGGGGTGGCCTGAGGACAATGGGGACATAGGAACAGCAAGTGGTGTGCACTGGAAGTGGAAAAATTTTCACAGAACTTCTCCCATTTCCCTCCTTTTCAATTTTCAGCGACCCAGTTTGATCTAGAAGCCAAAAATGAAAACAGCAGAATCGCTGATCTGAAGTAATACCTGTGCTTACCTGAAATAACTGGATGACATTTTAAATTATTTCTTTAAAAACAGGAGTCACAACTTTTGTACAGATGCCCAGTTTTAACCTGAGCATTACATTTTGGCCACAACAAATAATTTCTCTGGGTATAAATCCAGCAAATCCATGCAGTTACCTCCCGGCTGAATTTGGCCCAACGTGCCTAAAAACCCCTTTGGGATGGTTCAATTTCAAGCACTGCACTAATCCAATCTCCTGCAGCTGCTGAATGCTGTGATATTTGGTGTCAGCACATGGCATCTGAGACTTTTTGACACAAGCTTGGTGTCATTAATAGAGTATTTCATTGCTTTTTTTCTTTTTTTCTTTTTTTCTTTTTTACTTTTTTACTTTTCAGCACGTCTGTGAGCTTTTGAAAAGCTTCAGAACAAACCCTTCATTCAGTGTGACAAAAATATCTTGCTCGAGTCAGAGAAAATTTTTCTTTTTACTTCTCTCAGTTTAGTGTCTACTGTGAAGATGATTTTCAGAGATCAAGAAAAGCATATAATGTTTAAAACAAAACATTTGTTAACTTAGGATTTCCTGGATATTTCTGCTTTCGTATTTATACTACGTCCTGGACCTTGTGAAATCACTGTTTAACTTTCAGTATTATTTATGGAAGCAAGCCTGTTGCTGTTTCCAGATCTCACAGAGAACTTTCAGTTTGCAGTTTCAGTACCAGGTGCCTAGTCCTGGTTTAAATTAATCAACTAAAAAAGCTACATAAAAGAAGCATTTAACCCTCTCATACCCTGGCGGTGTCTTCCCAGGTAGGATGTTTTTCTACCTCTAAGCTCTCTCACTGGAGTCAGGCTCCTGAGTGCTCAACCCTCTTCTTCTCTGACAATTTGGAATTTGGGAATGCAGAGCCTTTTCAGTGCAGCAGAGGTATAAATAATTCTTTTGGGGCTTTTCTGTAGTGCACAGAGAGAGACTGGAAATATTGCCCCCTTGGTTATACATACAAAATACCAAAGCATGGAAAGAGATTCTAGGAAATGAACAAATTTTATGAGGCTTTGCATGCTGCCACTATTGATCAAAACTCTTTCAATTCACAGGAGAAAGAGGCAGACAAGGCATAATGATTCAGTGCACTGGATGTGTGATAAATCATTATCAACTTCTGTGCTGCCAGTATGACTACTCTGACTTAACAGCCACAAGGGAAAAAAAAATCAGCTTCAAGTGGGATCCTGCTCAGCACACGGCCCTGGATTTGCAGGCTGTAGCACTGTGTGCTGTCCCTCACAGCTGCAGAAACCGAGTGCAAAGAGATTTAAAATGTGAGCAAATCAGAAATGGACGTTTTACATTCATTTGCATGGGCAGAAGTTGACCGTGCGGATGGGAAATTCATGTGGCTGCTCCAAGCAAGGCTGGCAGGGGTTGCACAATAAGGACTATAATCAAAAGGATGATTTTGCAATAATAAGTAACCAATTTAAAACTCTGCTCAGGTGCTGCCTTACCTTCCAGTCCTCTTGCTGACACCTGTAGCTTTGTGTCACACGACAGAAGACCCACGGGATCATTGCTCACGCTCCAGCACCACACCAGCAGTGGGAAAATCCACTCAGGAGGCTCCTGGGATGACACAGAGAAGTCGCAGTCTGATGGTGGCAGAAGGATGGAATATTGTCGTTTTCCAAGGTTGTGCTTTTCCTTTTAAACCTGGGGAAATGCATCCCTAAGCCTTTATTTAAAAGAGAAAATATTAGGACTTCAAAATCAAGCACGCGGTGAAATTAGAAAACTTCAGCGTTAGAAAAAGAAGCCAGGAATCTTGTAATTAAAGATTTCTTCAGGCCATATGCATGGAAAGGCAACCTTTATTCTGGCATTTTCTAACTTCAGTGTACTTGCAAATTATGCATATTTTGGCAAAGATTTTGTATCTGTAAAATGTATATATTATATATAGAACTGAATTAATCTCTGATATACTTTTGCCTCATAAATACAGTTTCCTGTTTCCATGCTAGAATCTACAGCATTAACATATTCACATGCCAGTTGCTGGATTTATTCTTGATAATCCAAAGGCTGAGACTGGACGTGCTCAGCCTCTCCAAATTTCAGTCTTATCTAGCATTTTTTCTGAGTCACCCAGATAAATTATCTCAATGTCCTGGTAAAGTGACTTCTCTTGTCCAGGGGCTCTGGAGAGCTCCAATTTTTTTTTTTCCCACATCTGTCACACAATTATGAGTTCAAGTGCTAAGACTGATGAACAGATTTTTTCTTCTTTTTCACTGATTTAATTTTTGAGCATGTGTAATATTGTACCAAGAATTTCTAAATAAAATTAGTTTAAAAAACACTATGTTAGTGTTTTAAAAAACACTATGTGTAACAAGCCACATAAAGAAAAAGCAATACAATGAATCTGAAAATAATCTTCCTGCAGAATTGGAAAAGTGGAAGAAAGGCTGAAGAAGGAAAGATGCTAATTCATCTTCTTGCAGATCATATAAGGATGTGACATATTCATTTGTACTTGAACAGAGTATTTCATTCTCCAGGAAAAAAAAAAAAAGTTTTCTATAATTTTTTTCCATAAATTAAATAAATGAGCTAACAAATTATAAAAGAAAAAAAGGAACATATTTAACTTTTATTGCACTCAAATTCTGAATTATACACATGGTTCATTTTCATTCATGTCCTCTTTCCGTAATATAAATGTTCTGCAAAAGCAGTAAAACCTCTCTTTGCTGCTGCCTTCAAGTGGAAGTTTCTCTGTGTATTATGCAAACATTTGAGTCCCATTTCATTCAGTGAGAACTGAGGCACACAGAGTCAGGCACTGAGGCCTCTGTTGGACCCAGGAGCAGAGCACAGAGCCTTCAGTATTCCATCTGCACACCCATCCCACAGCCCTCTTCACTCTTTCCTGCCTGGGGACACTTTCAGGGACAAAAAAGGCAGGCAGAGCACGAAGCATCCTGTGACAGGCTCAGAGAACTGAAGTGCCCACTGGAAACACCCCAGATGCCAGAAACACAAACCAGGTTGGGATCAGGAAATCCTGCCTGCCTCCAGTGAGGGGTTAATGAAGGATAAGTGTGTACATTTGCTGTTTGGTGCTCAAATAGCACTTCCTTATGACAATATGCATTACTTAATCTGCAAAGGTCAGTGGATTGCTCTTCAGTTCCTTCCAAATGCCTGTGCAATGAACTTTGTCATTTTTCATACACATTTCTCAGCAGAGAACTGGTGGTACAGGTTTGAGGCTTAAAATGCCTCTTCAGCTGCAAACACCTTTCACTGCACTGTATTTCCCCACACAGCTTTAGAACTGTCAGGTCTAAGCAGGTACTCCCCTGTAGCCTCATTCTCAATTTGCACAGAATCTTGCACTAGCAAAACAATAAGAAGTACAATTATTAATTTAATTTCCTTTTAATCCTCTTGCAATGTAAATGATCAGCCAAAGTACTGAATGTGCAACACAAGTGCAAAGAGATGTAGGAAAACTGAGATAATGTTAGCAAGCAGCAGTGTGGCCGTGGTTAACAGCAGTTTGGAGGAGCAACTTACTCTGCATTAGATCACTTCAAAAAAGAGGTGGAAATATTGCAGGTCAACAGCTTGTCCAAAGTGCATAAATGCCCAGAGAATGGTATGAATGAGCACAGCCCTAATCCTGGGAGCTAAACCACACAGCTGCTGCTCCCCTTTCCCCCATGTGGTGCTCCACTGGAAGCAGGCGTGCTGGTGTGGATACCCAGAGCCCCAGGTTTGGGATATATTCTGAGCCAGGGTGGATGGTTGGAATAGCACTGGAAATCTCCACGCAGCGCCAGGACAGCAGGGTTTAACTTAGCAGGTAGTGGAATGCACAAGCACAGCACAGAGACAAGACTGGGGAATTAGGCTGCTGGCAAGTGGCAGCTGAAAGCTGATTGAACACAACAGATTGGGCTTTCAGACTGGACAGATAGGCAGCAGCTATTTAAATGGAGTATTAACAGTTTTGCTCTTAATTATTTCCAAACCTTCCAGCTTATGCGAACTCAGCATGGCATGTATTTTGGCCTCAATTAATTATTTGTTGTTTCTGTGTGGATCTAGCTAAAAGGAGGCTGAGTGGTTTGTTGAGAATTTTCACCTCTTTAAAATCATTCTCTTAAGTGCTTGGCTTACTTCTGCAAGCAGCTGTCATGTAAGTAACTGAATCTACACCTCACAAAAATGGTCACTTTCTCCATTTCAAGTGGAATTTCTTTCTGCAATGACACTGCCCTGCAAGCCAACAAATGGTCACCATTCTGCCCAGTGGCAGGTGGAAGGCCATGAAACTCCAGAGCTAAATGTGGAAACTCTACGCCTTCAGGAAAGGGAGATTCCTGTCTTGCCTATCTTCAATCTTACTGTTTGGTCTGGGAGGAGCTGATATTGAGGAATTTCTTTGTCTGCAACAGCTTTTTCTAGAATTTTCTGGAAGTATTTATTACGAAATTTTCTCTCAGATCCTTGAGTAGTTACGTGAAAGCCACAATAACTCAAAGAATAACCAGTTACTAATAAAAATGTCAAACTTCTCCCAAACACCTCTGAAATAAGAAAATGATCTTCCTAATTATGTTTGAACAGATTATTTTAATGCAGCTATTTCCAAAAGAGGTCTATTTTCACATCTGTATTTTCTCTACATCCTCCTTAATACACATTTTGTATAAAATACCTGGGATCTTTCATCAATACTAATCAAATATGGATCCAGACACACAACAGCACTTGTGACAGATGGGACAGAATGTCCTACATGACATTTATTCGGCTTGTGAGAGGACAGACATATAAAGATTATGGCAGCATAAAGTAAAAAAGGTTCATGAAGCCAACACATGGTCCAGCGTACGGAGTGTGACTGACACAAAGCCAACCCATCCCAAAATCTGACACATCATTTCAATGCCATGATGAATTTATAGCCTGAGATTTTTATATTCTCTTCCTCAAAAAAAAAACCCAACCCAAAATCCCCTTCAATTTCTGCTTTTTATATCATTGCACTTAGGAGAACGAGAATGTCCTCTCACTGAATTGAAGTGAGAATGGGTTTAACTGAGCCTCTCTCCTAATCAGAATAATTGAATTGATGCTTCTTTGAGCCAAAACAGTAAAAAAAATAAACTACTGGTGCTGCTTTGGTGTATATTGGCTTTCAGGCCTCTTGTTTGGATGATTCAGAAGGAAACAAAATGTACAGAGAGTAACAAAACCCAATCTTGTGTCAGCCAGGATCAAACAAAAGGATTAACTGGCAAGTCATGGTTTCCAGTGGCAACCACAGTTTTTCAAGGAAAAAATGTTAATGGATATGAGATTAGGGGGTTGATTAAAAAAAAAAATTGGACATCACATTTAGCAGGAGTTGAGATGAGCTGCATACATCCCATGCCACATGGAAAGACATCTTTTTCCCATCAGCCAAAATGTCTGTACAGAAAGAAATATAAAAGCAACAGAAGTTGTTCATGGCTGCAGCACATCACATCCAGCATAAAACAGCTATAAAATGGCCCCAATTCCAGTATTTTGAGGCCTTAACAGGTATCACAAAACCACACAAAAATTGTCTCAACACATCAGAATACTGAATGCTCTAAATTTTCTTGTGGAAGATGAGCATCCCCAGGCTTTGAAGGAATACCTGCCAGATTCCCACGGCTCGGTGATTGGACTTTTTTTTTTCTTGTCCAAGTGGTGCTTGCCTTTAAAGGTCAGTTTAATCAGGGCAGATCTCTCAGCTTTGCAGAGCACCAGGGACTTCTGCACAGCAAATATGAATTAGCAAATCCACTTATCCCTTCCCACAGTTGTCATAAACAGGTGCTGCATGAACACAGGGCAGAAACAATTCACATCCTTGCCACTCTCAATGAGATTTTCATTCGTCTTTCTTCTTAGCTTTTTTTCTGTGACATTTGAAATGAGCAGGCTCTTGTGTCTGCAAGGTAATCAAGTTCACATTTGGGAATGGTACATGAACTCAACACACTGCCCCGAGGCTTAGGCCTGAAGGAATTTCAAGTGTGCAGAGATGGAATATGCAAAGACAGGAATAGGAGGTGGTTTAACCCAGCAGGCAGCTAAACACCACGCAGCCCCTCACTCACACCCCTCTACAGCAGATACTGGCAGGAAAATCAACTCTGTCCCAGGCAACACCAGGCCAGAGGAACACAGCAACATTACTCACTGTGAGAAGGAAAGTGCATTTTTGGGCTGGGGAGGCTGTAAGATGATGTGATTTGGAACAACAGTGCTCCTCCCTCCCTTTGCACAGGTACAAAGAGCTCCACAAGTGTTGTTCCAGTCCAGTGCTGCCATGAACTCCCCAGGTGAAGGCAGCACCAGCCAGTAGCGGAGCAGCAAGAATGCTCCTTGTGCTCTTTCAGCGCTGCAAAGTTTCTGGCTGCCACACCTAAATTATTCCTGGAGTACCTGGTGCTCCTCCTCCCACTCCTGCATGGCTGACTGAAGCTACAACGTGGCCCTAATTTTGCAGCAAGTCCCAACAAGAACAGTAAACAGTCCACGGCATTCCTGGCACACAGAGCACACAGGAGCAGGAATTGTCTTTTAGCAGTTGCCTTCCACAAGAGACAGAATATAATTCCCAGTCAGGAATTCTGGAAAAAGCTATGAACCCCAGATAGACAGTTTGTACTGTACCTTCCATTTCAGCTGTAGATTCTTGTATTTGCAGTCAGAATATGGCAGGACAATGTCTGATAATGCTTTTGCTTTCTCTTTCAGTCCAAGCTTCTTTTCACTACTCCATTGAAGGCAGCATTATACAAATGTGTCCAAAAAGCACAGCGTGGTGCTGTATGTTCTTCATATTCCCAGCAAGAAAAATAGATTATTTAGTTTTATCATTTTATTTATTCGTCCTCTGATACCTCATATTTATCTCTATAAATTTTTATTTATTTATTTATCACTATATTGTAACTGAATTTTGTTGCTAAATAAGTAGGGCAGAGACACAAAGTGCTCACCCACATGAGCCAGTGTTAGAATTAAAACTGTATTTCTTAAAATTCTAATCCATTGTTGGTTAAGAAAAAAGTCAGAATCTTCATCTACTATGCACTTGGATTCTAAACATTATTTTGCCCAGTTCAATAATCCTGTATTATGTCTCCAGCTGGCTTTTTTCTTAGAGCTATACAGCTGGAGCACAAAAGTGTTCTGAAATGTCCCAACTGAATTTCAAATGAATATCAGAAATAGGCAAGGATATACATGATACATGCGGAATATGTGTCTAGGGAAATCACAGAAGATCTAGTTTCCACTAGTTGGTTATACATAAATTATTTAGGCACTAAGCCTGTTGATTAGCTGGAGGCAAAGATATCTATTTTAGGTGTACTTATGGTCAGGATTAACTCATGAAACTTGGATGGCATCGCCCATAAAATGGCTAAAACGGTTTCAGCAACCTCGTGCAAAAATTAAATAGCCTCTTTTTTAGCACTTTTTATATTTTTAAAAATATTTTTTACTTTTCATTAACAAATAGGACATGATTTTTGAAAATCATGTGATAAATGTCTTACAAAACCACACTAGAAACTATTTAGGGTGACAGGAGAAGAAAGAGGACTGGGAGCCAGGAGACCATTTCTATTTCTAGTTCTGCCATAGACTGTGTGACTGTGACTTTGAACCTCAGCTCCCGTTTTTATGAAATGGGGATGACAACCCTGTTCTCTCAGGGATATTTTATAACATGATTTTCTTTTTTTTTTTTTTTTTTAAGGTTTATAAAATGCTTGAGACCTTTGATAGAAGCTGCAAATGCAAATAATTAATCAAGTAACAGTAAACGCAGTATCGGCGCTATTATTGTAATAATAATAATGTTTGTTAATGTTATTAATATCAAATTATAAGCTCACTAACATTGTTCTGACAAAAAGCCTAACCTGCACAGAGCAGGAAAATCATTGTAACTCACTTCTAGGAACAAGAATGCTGCTGGCAGAGTTTCAATATGGGACTAGAAAAGAATTCTTTAAGTTCTCCATCTGAGCAATTGTAGGTGGCAAAAATGAATATATTTTCAATAATGCTTTGTGACATGGGAGCAGAAGCAGCTTCAAGAGCCTAACAGTATTTTTAAAATATGACTCAGGGGAGGTTTTCTTTTTCTAACAGAACTGGGGAAAAAAAAAAACCACCCAGGATTTAAACAATCTTTTAGAAACCCAAAATCTTGAAATAGAACAAGAATTGTAGGTCAGGATAATTTGAGTTCAAATGCAACACCATTGACATATAATAAATCTATGCATAAAAAAGGCAAGAAAATCAGATGAGTTATACTGGAACCATTGAGTTCTGACAGATAAACTGTAAGAATTTCTGTTCTGTGAGTGACCAAAACCTACCACAGGTAATATGGGAGCTTAAACCCCTTCGAAAACCTGTCATTTCTGTGAAAATACCTAGATGGATTGTATTAAGTGGTAGAAATGAGGTGAGGAAATGGAAGCATAGGAGATCAATATAACATTTATTCCACTAAAGAAAAACATGTTCAGGATTGGTTAGAGTCACATTAATAGAGAATGAAGGCAGTCCAGCAGGTTTTATTTCTCCTGAATAGCCCATGTTAGGAAGCATTTGTGAAAACCTTAGAAAGGTAGGAGAAGGTGACAGACACACTGTAATTGCACCCACTAATCTTACCACAAAAATATTGCCTTTTAAAAAACAAAACCCGTGTGGATTGTGGGTTACACAGATTTCTGAGGGTTCAGAATGGAAGACTTTAGCTGGTAAACCAAAAAGATAATTTGGTTTCTATCCCTCGTTTTGTCTTTTTTTCATGACAGAGTGAAAAAAAAATCACCTCAAGAGAATTTTATATTAAATAGAATTTTGGGAATGCTATTTAATACATCCCATAACCAACAGAGGAGCTTATTTGACAGCATACAAGAATTTTATCAGTGTCTGAAACCTGAAGTGTGCTTCTTCACTGTATTACTAATAACCACCTATGAGCTTGGAGGAAATCCTCCACCAGAAACACAGAAACTTCAGCTTGTGTCATACCACAAAGTGTCACACGTCTAAGAAAAGTAGTAGTCATGTACCATTAGTCCCAAACAATGCCTGAAAATGGAGTCATCTCCATGAGTAAGAAAAGCTGCTCAGTCTTACATTATTGCTACTCACCTACATGGAGTGCACCTGCATGTCTTCCTTTCAGTCTTGAAAAGTCAGAGACTGTGACTTTTCCTTGTGATTCAGCAAATACATGGAATAGCAGAAGCCTGTGCCATCGTGGAACTGTTCATAGCACTGTGCAAGAACTCTGAAATAAAGGAAATATTTATTATACAAACACCTTGATTACTGCCTCTGACTGGGGCAAGAGATTAAAAATCAAATTTAGCTTTAAAATCAAGTAATTCAGGTGGTTCACTTAAACCAGAGTCTTACAGTACAAGGCCTGAGTAACTCCTTTACTCAGGAACTGGTGGCCCATGACCATCACTAAAGTAATTCAACTTTCTATTGCACTATTAAGTTCACTTTCAATATGAAGTTCTGCAGGTAAGTAACTACTCAACATGACACCCCTCACCTTATCACAGAGAGAAAATAGAGGGCAATTCTGTAACACCCTACAAACAACAAACTACCACTTTCTAAACATTGTGCTTGGCCATGCAGCCCCCTACAAGCTCCCAGCCCCATCTACAGAGAACAAAACTGAGATCCAGAAGCCCACAAGGAATATTTACACAAGAAAAAAAAAACAGGCAGCGAGCTGCCAAATTAATCAGAATTAGACCATAATTAGATGGAAAAATCAGGTCAGGATGAGATAAGAATTCAAATCACATGGGCACCAACCAGTGCTTTATTTCTAAAGTTGCTGTGCATTTTTTAAAATAACAGTCCAGCTGATTTCTTTTCCAGGGAACTGACTCACCATCGAAATAAGGAGAAATTATTTTTTCAGATATGTATGATGGATGTTGGTTCTGATAAAATGTTTCTCTCTCTCATACACCTAGATCTCCTACTGACACCAGCATAGGACACACAGATTTTTTTTTGCAGGCAGGGAAATGAAGATTATTGTGGCACATACTCCAACAGAGTCTTCAGAGATGAACCAAATGACCATGAATAGGATATAGAAATAAAATAAGAAACCTACCAAGCCAAACTGTGATCTCTCATGGCTCCTGTCACTGAGATCAGACTCTGTCTCGCTGCCTCTTTACACTTGCAAGTCAGCAAGGAGCTGCTTTGTGCAGGAACAGAGATCCAGTTCTAGAAATCTCCCAGCAGCAACACCATCCTTTGTGTTCACAGTCTCTCAGTCTCTGTGAAAGTCAAATTCTACCTGCTGCTGATACAGGGACACACATTGCCTAGGAATAAAAATTATTCAGAATAAACTCAGATTATCTTAATCACCAACATTCAAATTCATATTTTATCACTTATTCCTCTGCTGGGTTTGTATAACTGTTTCATCTTGGCATTTTTTGCATTTTGCTGTTTAAGCTGTAAGCTTCTTAAAGGGGGAGAGAGGGGAAAAAACCCCCTTGACATAATACCATGAATTCAAAGAGCAAGCTGACTGGAAAAAATAGTTACTATATTTAAACTGCATTATCCTATGACAGAACTGCAGAATTAAAACCTTTCCACTTTGATACAGCACTTTTGCAGCATTTTAATATGCCTTAGTAGATTTCAACTGGCTGAAACATTCTAATAACTGTAATTTCAGGGGAATAAAATAGTACTGTGGGAGGAAGAAACAATGCCCCCATTTGTCACTCACAAAGACTTGAAATCAGCCAGGGTGATGGGAGCAGTGAGTTTGGTGGTCTCAACGTAAGCCCCATTAGGCAATTAGCCAGTCTGCAAAAATCAAGACATAATTTGGCACAATTAGGCAGAATTTTCTCACTTTGTCTATGTTCACTGAAAGGGATCCTATTGCAGGACAGCATTCATGTGTTTTGGCTCAACAACTGGCATTTTATGTTGTGCTCCTCCATGCTGAGTTTAGCTCCACTCAAAACTATTAATCTTGTTTGAAAATTGAGCTACAAAACATATGTGTTTGTGTACAGCAAGAGACAATTCACTTTATGACCAGTAACTCTGCTGTGAATCTGCTTTGCAGCAGTAGGGATGACTTAATGTTATTGCAATTTGAAGGAAAGCATCCTGCAGTCCTCTCTCAGGCCAAATTCCCATTTACTTCAATTAGTAAGCATTACAGGAACTGTTTTAATGCTGCTGCCTGATGTGTTGGCTGCTTCTTCTTAATATATTACAGTGAAAAAAAGATAGTAGGCCAAATGTACGAATATACACTTCCATTACGTGAATGGAATCTCAGCAAGGCCAAAACTGCCCCATTTTGTTGTGTTTCCTTCCACTCTATAAGGGGTTCCACTCTAATAACAAACTGCAACTTTGCAGCAGCAAAATGAATTGATTTCCTTCCTTAAAAATGGAGAACGTAAAGCTCTCTGCACCTGCTGGAAGCTTTCATGAGCTTGTTAGCTTCAGGCAGAGCTGAGGTGCTGTCATATTGATTTGGGTCAAAATAGCCATCTTTAGATAATAACCATGTCTTTCAGACAACCATCTCCTTTAAGAGACAAGACAAATGTCATGGGGAGCGTTATGAATCTTCGCAGAGCGATGGCAAACAACACTGATTTCAACTCACAACTCTAAATTTGTATGATCTCAAGTGATGCCAAATTTAGCAGGTACTGCTTCTGCTGCAGTGTCTACATGGGTATTTGTAGCTCGTTTCTGCACTGTGCTGTCTAGACCATGAATTGTATCTGGAAATGCTTTTCAAACGTGTAGCTGTCAGAGGATTTGGAAGGTGCCACCTGCAAAGGAATCCTCAGCAGCAGCAGTGGTCCTGCACTTGTAGGGAAGGACAGGGAAAGGACTGTGAAGGAAATGCAAAGGTTACTCTGCTCTGGAAGAGAAAGAACTGTAGAACAGTCCTTAATTCAGTCACTCTTCTCCCAAAATTCACTGAGCCATAACAGAGCATGTGACAGAAATAAACACAGGCAGAGGACTGTGCTTCCAGGTTCTTTCCAGATTTTATATAGGGTGGAAAAAAGGGGGAAGAATCAAGTCCTCTGTACTGAATAGATGAAACAACGAATGGGAGCTGTCAAATTGTAGCTGAACTAGTGAACCCCAGAGAATGCCAAGAGCTCTCCAGGATTTGCTAGAATTCAGACTCTGTTTGCCTTCCTAGCAGCATTTCCTCCTGTTAACAAGTTAGATAGAAAGAACAGAGTATCTACTTTATTTTACCCTCTGCCAAGATATAATTGCATGTGCCATGCCTCTGGTATGCTTAAAATAATTTTCCGTAAGGCCTTTAGGAAACAGGCACTAAAAGGAAACCAAGAATGACATAGGAAATACAACACAGGGAGAAATAATATGAAATGTGACCTGGGTTTCTTTCTAGTATCATTTTGTTTTGAAAAGTGTTACAGATGCTTAACTGTAATACTTTAAAACAGTAAGAAACTGAAAGGTAGGACTTTCAAGTCCACTACATGTGCACTTGTATATGAAGGCTTGCGTGTAAAAAAAATGCTTGGTGAATGTATTTTTACAAAAAAAACTTATATATAATCCAGGTTTTATTAATGTGGTAGAAGGGAAGAAACTACTCATACACTGAGTTGTTAGTGAAATACATTAATTCAAGTAGCTGGCACTATTCCATATGGAATTATTGTAGAAAGCATGTATTTTTAATGTTGCATATACATATGTACATGTTTTGGGAATGGTGGCATCATGGGTTCATGCCATATCAAGAAAATTATTAAAACTGGTTTAAAAATGAAAGTAAATTGGATGAATTATATGCACCTGTCATGTTGACATTCTTCACCTCTGTAATAGGCTAAATCTATTTAGGTGTAACGTGAGGTATGAAAAGCAACATAACTGTACTGATGCAACATTTGGCCATGCTGATTAATCCTGCTGATAAGCAAGATGAAATTAATATGGGCATGGCATGGAATAAGTAATTGCCTTACCTGAACTAGGCCATCAGATCTAGCTCAGGAATTTTCATTCAGAACTGCCCTGTGAAGTGTAGGTTGTCAAGTTATCCTTCCTTGGACCTTGGCCATTCAGAGGAGCCTTTTTGAGCAGTTGTACTTTTGTTAGAAAGGATACAGGGCCACACACACCCTAGAACACCAAAATTTTACATGGGCTGTCCCCTCTCCATCCCTTTTCCAGCACAGAGGTAAGACTGAGAAATTCCATTCCAGATCAGACATGCAGCTTCTTCAAGCACAGTGCTGTGGGTGGTTTTTAAGTGGTGGAAATGCAGATTGTATGTAGGATCTGCATTTATGTAAGGAGCACATGTGTAGGGATCTGCTTTGGTGTTTGCACAGGCATATACATCGCTCGGAAGTTTTAAAGGTGTTTATGTTGTGTGCTGATTTGCTCTCTGCGTTGTGTGTGTTGCAGGTGTATAAATGTCAGCTGGCGCCGATTTCTCTCCGGTTTGCGTTCACTGAAGTTGCCATGAATTACCGGGTGGGATTGGATGGATCAGATGGACTCTGTGCTATCGGCTCCTGTGCCTGTGCCCGAGCCGAGACACGGCGCTGAGGAGCGCTGCTCGCTCACCCCACAGCCGCAGTTTATTCCTCCTCACCTTATCGCCGGGGCTGTCACCGCGATGTGGGCGACGGCAGCTGGGGACACTGCTCAGGGCCAGCGCAGGGCAGGACCTCTGCGGAGTGACCCCTGGGCACAGCATCGAGGCACAGGGCCCTCACCTCTGCACACTCCTGAGGGATGAGGCTCCTGTCGCGACAGAGCCTCACAGAATCACAGTTTTGAGGGTTGGAAGGGACGCCTGAGATCACCCAGCCCAACCCTCTGCCAAGGCAAGGGGGACACAGGAAGGCGCCCAGGTGGGTTCGGAATGTCTCCAGAGAGACGGAATCCACCTGCGAGGCTCTCAGTGAGAGTCTCACCCTCACACTCTGACAGGGTGATATTCCTGTCGCGACATAGCGCGCCAGCGCCACAGTCACCCTTCGACCGGGTGATGGTCCTGAGGTGAGGGCCAACCCCACACTCACCCCTGTACTGCTGAAGCTCCTATCACGACAGGGCCAGAGCAGTGCCCACAGGACGGCTTGGCGCTCCTGTCGCGACACGGGCCGGTGCAGCCCCGCGCCAAGACCCTTATGGCGGGCAGCTCCCCTCAGGCCGCGCCGCTCCCCCTCACCGCGGGCTGAGGCCGGGACAGGAGCCGTTCCCGCCGGGGCGGCAAAGCGACCCCCGCACCCGCGGGGCCATCCCGGTACGCAGCGGAAGCGGCACCGCCGCCGCGTGAGGCGCAGCCGCCGCCGGGCCCCGGGCGGGGAGCACGGGCGGCAGCGGGACCGCGCTGCGCAGGGGCCGCGCCGCAGCCATCGCCTCCGCCCCGCAGCCATCGCCTCCGCCCCGCGGGCGGGACCGGCAGCGCGCCCGCCCCGAGCCCCGGCCCCGCCAATGAGCGGCGTCCACATGCCGCGGCGGCGAGAGAGCACCGGGCGGCCCCCGAGTTACATTAGAGCCGCCGCCGCCGCTGTGCGACCGGAGCGTGCGGAGGGAGCGGCGGGCGCGGGGGAGCCCCAGCCGTGACGGCAGCAGCGGACTGGGCCGGCCGGGGGGGGATCGGGCTGCTAGAGGAGGAAGGAAGGGGGCGAGCCTGAACCTTGGCGGGCAGCGGGGCAGCTTCGGCTTTTTCTCCCCCGCGCCGTTATCGCCCTCTGTTACCGGGGGCGGCTCGCAGCCGCTGAGGCGAGCGGAGAGGCCGCTCGGCCACCTGGACGCGGCCCATCCCCGCAGGGCCCTGAGGCGACCGCGGCTCCGGGGGCCCGCGCTCTCCCCGCCCGGAGTCCCTCGTCCCCGCCGGAGAGGCGGCTCGGCTCCCTCGGAGCCGTGAGGGGGGGTGGGGGCTTTTTTTTTCTTTTTCTATTTTTTTTTAATTTTTTTTAAAAAGGCGCCTTTCCTTGGTTTTTTTTTCTTTTTCTTTTTTTTTTTTTTTTTTTAATTTTTAAATTTTTTTTCCCTGCCCCTCTGGGCCTCCTCCGCGAAGAGAGAGCTGTGTGCTCGGGCTCCTGTGCTGCGGGAGAGGGTCTATGGTGATAGCACGGGGGTGGTGAGGGCTGAGGAGGGGTCTCGCCGCCGCCGCTGAGGAGGAGGAGGAGAAGGGAGGAGGAAGAGGCGAGGCACGGCACCATTTGCTGCTCCCTGCCCTAGCCATGGAGAACGCGCACACAAAGACTGTGGAGGAAGTTTTGGCTTATTTCGGCGTCAACGAGAGCACCGGGCTCAGCCTCGAGCAAGTGAAGAAGCTGAAGGAGAAATGGGGCTCCAACGGTAGGTGAGGCGGCCCCGGCGCGGGGATGCTGCCGCCGGCGCTCGCCCTCTTCCCCCTGTGCTCCCTTTCCCAGCCTCTCTCCTCTCCCTCATCCTTGCCGGGGCCCTGTGCGAGGCCTAACGCGTGTGCACTGGCGAAGCCGGCATCTCTTCCAGGACCCGGAATAGGAGCGAGGGAGAGAAGATGGCTGACTTGAACTCCACCTCGTGGGTTTCTTTCAATCCCGAGCTCGCAGGGCTGCTCTGGGGAAGAGGGTGTCACCTCCGTTCCCTTTCACCCTAACGGTGGGAAACCTTCTTCCATTCTGAAATGAAGCTCTTTGGGGTTTAGGATTCGGCTTTTTTCCTTTTTTTTTCGTGCCTGTCTTGACCTTCATTTTCCCCAGCTTTTTAGCGCCTCTCAGCCCCTTATTTTCTATTCTCTCCAATCGGGACACAAAATTCAGTCGATTTTTTAAATCCTCGCTGCTTGGCTGTCCTAGTCCCTTCTGAACTCCCTTGCCGTTGTGTAAAAATGAAAATCTGAGAAGATTACACGGTGGAGGTGTTTTTTTTTAGCTTTAACACTGCTTTTATGCCTCTTGGATTACTAAATCTAGTTGCAGGAACATAAAGGGGAGAGCAGAAATAAGGGCATACCCTTAAAATGGAGGAAAGAATCTGAAATATTTTTAAGCAAGTTTGATGGTTTGTGTTTTTTTTTTTTTGAAGTGAATGTGGAGGAAAGGCTTTGTCAGAAAGCGTCTGTAAAGCGTTTTAAGCCTTTGACCCTTTGTGTGCAGCAACAGCAGAAGTCCCACAGCTGGCTGGAGTGATGACTTGGCTGAATTATAACCCTTGGCACATTCCCGCGAGCCTTGATGTGTCTCAAAATGCAAAACTCTCAGGCCCATTCACATAGTCCGGCGAAAAGAGCAGCCTTAGAGGGACTTTCAGTATGTCTGTCAAATCCAACCCAGCTGAGCGTGCAATTCAGGAAGAATATCTGGTGTGGATGCCTGATAATGTTCTAATGTGTTTCTTTGATGATTTCTTTTCTTTGACATGCTTCCTGGAAAAAATCTTCCACTGACAGAGCTGCCGGCAGAGGAAGGTGAGCATGGTTATGAAATCTTCTGCTAATTCTTGTTGATAATTCATTTTTGTAGATGTGCATGACTCAATGGCTTTGTTACATATTGCAGGAAAAACCTTACTCGAGCTTGTGATTGAACAATTTGAAGACTTACTAGTTAGAATTTTGTTGCTGGCCGCTTGCATATCTTTTGTAAGTATGATTTCTTTTTTTTTTTATTTCCTAGGGGCCTGTGTGGCAGTGACATATTCCAGTGTATATGACCTGTACATACTGAAATTGTTCTTTCTTGCTGAATAGATGCAAGATTGCTGTCTCTTAAATTAGTTCCTTGTGACGAGGTCTCTGTGTGCTAGCCAACAAAAATTTCAGGGAATCTTTCATTGCATGAGTCATAGGTACATAACTACACTAGACAGGTATTTTAAAAAGTGCTTCTCATTCAGCCCAGTATGCTTATTTGAGGTGGGATTTCCCAATGCTGCTGTTGGCTTTGAGAACTAACCTTGAGTAAGTAAGCGTTTAACTGGACATTCTTCTTGCCTTTGGGTTAATCTTTATCAAGCTCGATGTATAATCACTGGGAGACATTTTTGGATGCAATGCAGACTGTAAATAGAATCTACATGGCGAATATTCCAGTTGCCTTCCCTTCCTGATAATAGCAAGGTGACAGTTGTTGCTTTTGACAGTGACAAGAATGTTGACGGCTGTGATGGCACCATTGTTGACCAAATTTGGTAACTGACCTTTGGATACTCAAGTCATTAAATGGACATCTTGCTTTGCATACAGGACTAAAAGAACAAGAATGTTTTTAGCTTTTTTTTTTTTCTCTAAAAAAAACATGATTAGGCAATCTTCTTACATTATGTGTAAATGGTATGTGCTTGCTGAAAAACTGGAAAACGGAGTGAAGACTCAGAGAAGGAAGGAGAAGGCTGTATTTCTTGGGGAGCTGGACAACAGAAACAAAAGCTTGGCAGAATATTAAATTGTTTAGGTAGGGAGTAAAAGTTTACGGTAGACTTTGCCCTGGAGTTGTAATTAACTACTTGAAAAAAAAAAAAAATAAAAGCTGCAGCTCTTGAGGGGGAGTGGAAATTGTGGTGACTCTTTAGCTAAGGGCAAGCTAATTAGGATGGGCAGAGGAGAATGTGCTCTGGAGCTGTTGTGTGGTGGGGGAAGGGTTGCCCTGGTGCTGAGGTTTGTGCTGTGCTGGGGATCTGCTCTCCCCACACCAACACCTTCCAGAGGGCTCTGGCTTTGGGTCTGTAACTCACCACTACCAGCTGGGCAGGGACTGGTGACATCAGTCTGGACCGTGGAGACAGATGTGCTTCACTCACTCCTCTGCTTCCTGGAGAGGAAATCAGGCTGGCTATTGAAAATTGAGTAAACACTCAGTCAAAAGCTTTTTTTTTTTACCCACCCCCCCCCCCCCCCTTCTTTCCCCTTTTCCTCACAGAGGGTGAGAAAGGGATGTCTTTTTGTTCCTGGAAAGTCAGGAGTGTTTCTGTCATCTCACGAGACAAATGACAGCACAGAAGTTTGTTAGTCTTCCTTGCCAAAGCGCGTTAGTTGTTTTTACCATAAACAAGTAAGTGAAAAATCAGATTCCCTGAAGTAAAGCTTTGACTGCTGAGTCTGAGTAAGTATGAGACCAGACTGACAGAGGTCATAGAACATACACTGCTGAGTCCTCATGGAAAACTTGATTAGTAGCTGAATTCAGTTGCTTTTTTCAGTATGGTTAATTTTCCTGTCTAATTAAGAGGAGACTGTAGTCTAATAGAGTGTGGGATAGATCTGGGTTCTCTGCTTCTGTGCAGCTGACATGGTACATGACCTTGGGCTGCTGCTCTGCCTTTTCTGTCTCCTATTTTGGAGTTACAGAGGCACACTGAATTAATGTTAGAAGTAAAGATTTTTCTCTGATGAGAAGTAAAAACCCCCGTATATATTATAATTTTGATACTTTAAAAGCTCTTCTTCTCTGTGTTTGTTTTTGGTGTTTTCATTGCTCAGAAGGTGATCCTATTATCTGTTTTTCTTAGGTTTTAACACTTTTTCTTGATGAAAGCATAATACAGACTTTTGTAGTAGCTGTAAAGCACCACTGGATATGTTGATACAAGGGATTGCATTACTGCAAAAATAGGATGTAATTACATCACCTAATTTCTGGTGTTCTTGGCCAGCTGTACATTGTCTGTTTAGAAAAAAAATCAAGATTCAGGTATGAGAAAGAGGATCTCGAAGTGCATAGATGATTTTTTTCTCTGCGTGTTGAGGGAGTTTTTATGGTGGTTGTGTTGCAATCGTAAATCATAATAGTTTATTGCTGTTAGAACTGCCCGCACAGTGACACACATCTGTAGCACTGAGACCTGCATTAGGTTTTGTGCAGAAACATCCCTTCTTCTGGAGAGTATAAACTCGTGTTGAGAGTGCCTTTTGTGCCCTCTGCTCCCACACTGCCTGTCAGGTACGTGTCAGTGAAGGAACTCAGAGCAGCAGCTCAATCTGTGTCAGGCTGATTGCCGGGGTCAGATGCTGCGTGTTTGTGGGCTGTGGATCCTGTGTCCTACATTCCAGGTCAGAACTGCTGTAAGAGATGTGCCTGGTTAGTGACAGCCTTAAGTATGGCTTTTGAAGAGAAACGGTATAAATAATTTCTGGTGGTGAGTAAATGGATCTGTGAATAGACTTGTCTCGGTCTTCTGTTGGCTCTGTGAAGCCTCTGCAGAAATAAACTCTTGGAGTGTGTTCATGGCTTTTAATTCTTCATACTTGTGATCTACGGTGTTTACTGAAAAGAACAGCTTGCTTTGCTGTTATAAATGATTTTGACAGGTCGCAAAACGTTAACTGCATCTGATGTAGAATAATTCCTTGGTGAAGTGTGGATGCTTTAAGCAGTGATGTGTGCTGAACTCTGCAGTCTTAGCTCTGCATCACACAGTGGGTTTCCTCCTACAAGGTGCAATGTAGGCTATAAACTCTTCCAAAACTTGAAGTGTTTGTACAGCATCCTAAGAGCATTCCCTCCCCTCAATTATTCCTTTGATTCTGAAGCTGACTTAGAAGGGAATGTCCTGAGCATGTTTTCTAATAGTGGATGTCTGTGTTTAGATTAAAACAATACACCATGCTTTAGCCCAGAGATTATAATAGCCTGTAAATTAGCATGAGTATAACCTAGTTTGTGATAAAAGGTGAGAGTGAAGGTCTTTGTGGAGGAAGTAGGATGGCTTTGCCCTGAAATCACCCCAAAAGCTACCTGTAAAGGTCAGCATCAGTGAGTGTGTGGCACAAGATAAGGGTTGCTATACAATGTGACACTGACATGCTTTTAGCTAAACTTAGATTGCTCATTAGCATGAGGGCAGGGGTGATAAAAATGTGAGAAGTCATTGTGATTGCGTTCTGTGTTGTACAAATTAAACTCTGAGCGACGAGAATCTTTCTTTTTTCTTCTCTTATTGCTGTGATAAACAATATATTTATTTTCAGAAATGTGGAGTAACATCTGATGGGTGCTTAGAGTCTGTGAACTCAGTGAAATTTTAAAGTTTGTGCTTGTACATGTGGCCAAGATATTTTGGTTTGTGTTTGAGATTTTTTTTTTCTCCTGACCTTGTGTAGCGGACAAAAATTTCTACTGAATCATGGAACTGAAATTGGGAGGTTTTTCATGAATGTTACCTGGTGTTCAGTATAACTGACAACATGGAGGGAACAGGACTACTGAGATAGCTTAAAAATAAGCATATGCAAACTAATTTGGATTGAAAAGAGAAATCAGTAAAAGAGGGGTTTCTGAGCAATAGTTGATACTGTCCAAAATATATTACAACTGAAATCGCATTATCCTGTGAGAAGAAAACTCTTAAAGGCAGTCCATGCATTTTGTATGACCTTTAATTAATCCAGGACTTCTCTTTGTTGGGATGAGATCTTACCTCTCCCAGCTTGCTTCTGAGTTCCCATTGTCAGACTGAAAACCAAACAAAAATCCTTGTTTGGTTGCTGACAACAAAGTGTTTGCTTTTCCTCTGTTAGTGGTGAGCGGGTACAGCCTGCTGGGCAACACAGTTCTGTCTCCAAACTCCCATTCTCCAATGCCACTGCTGTTACTCAACGATACATAGTCATCTGAGGTGACTTGTCTCCATGACTTCCCTGACAATGGAAATGGAAATGGAAAAAGCTGTGAGGGCACTTGTGCTGTTTCAGCCACTTCCATCAGTGCTCACCTCATTGCTGGCCGACTTTGGCATCGTACCTCTGCCCCCTTCTTACAAATACCCAGTGCTGTTTGCCTGTCATTGTGTATGTTTTGCCTCAGAGTCCTGCAGGTCCACCCCATTAGGCTTTGTTTAAAATAGGCTCTGCAAGCCGTAGCTCTGGCAGCCCTAAAGCAAATATACTGAATGAAAGTTGTCCTTTAAGCTGCTTATGTTGGCTGTTGATATGGGGCTTTTATCTCTTGCTATTATTTCCCTTATATTTTTAGGCTTGCGTTTCTCTTGAGCAATTATCTTTTTTTTTCCTTATTTTTCCTACTCTTTCTTAAAACATGGTGACTTTACCTATTGACAGTAGTGCCTGACCAGAGCATTGGAGATCAATGACCTGGAAATTAAGCTGTTCTGCATGTGAGTCTTAAAGTGATTAGGGCTGAAAAATGGTGGGGCCCTTCTGAGTAGAAATTGAAAAAAAAAAAGAAAAAGAGATCTCTGACTGTAAACCTCTCCAGGGTCTTAAAAGTATGCTGGTGGAAACTTCCTGACAAGGACTCAGTGACTTGGACAAGAATTGTCTGGTCTTTACCAGGCCTTGGCGTATAGTCTGTTGTTACTAAAAATGCAAAGTTAAATATTTGTTATTGCTTGTTCTACTTCCTCTTTGTTTTCCTTGGCTTTGTTTTGGTTGTTTTTTTTTTTTACTTCAGGCTGCTATCAAATAATAAACCTGATCTGTTACAGAATGTTATGTGTATCACAAATACTCTAAATGAAGTGTTAATATAGCTGTAGTCTGCTATAGCAAAACCAAGAACTTGCAATCTGGTTATTTTATGTTTACTAAATTGTTCTAGAAGGAGGATTGTTCCGCTGATGGTAATTGTGTAGAAACTTCTGGAGAGAGAAATGTGTAGTGCTGGATTCCAGGGTTAACTAGATACTTCACTTTAGTCTTGTCACAGATTGATAATTTCATCAAAAATACCAGCAGTGAAGGTTTAAACCATCAGACTCTATACTCTCAGGATCTCTAATTTGAGTTCATCTGCTCTTTTTGAAATAATGGATTATTGAAAGAGAAGATCCCTTGAAAACTTAATTTTGACTCTCCTTGACATACTTGTATCTTGCTGTCCTTGCAGCTCCTTCCCCTACCTCTGGAAGTTGTGGCCTTTCTCAATCTTATTTTACAACATACGTGGTCTTAAACCAGAGAAGATTCTGGTTTTACATCCTGTGAAGCAGATGTTTTATTCCAGTTAACCTTGTAGGTGCCTGCTCAGATAAGCACATCACAGCGTAATTGAATTTATTTGCTTTGTTTGGAAGCAGAGTGGGCTCTACAGAATTCCAATAAAAAGGGAGGGAAGAAGCAGATTCTGATGGCAGCGTGTGACCTGGTGTGTGCTGAGAGCTCTGGAAATGCCCCCATGGCACAAGGATGTGTGTGGGGTGAGCACAGACAGCAGAGCCCGTGGCAGGAGCTGTTCCAGGGCTTGGAGAGCAGAGATGTGGAGAAATCCCAACTAAATGTTCTGCAGGGGGATTACATAGACCCTCAAAGTGTTGCCAGTTGGAATGTTGCAGTGGTATTAATCACCACCTGGATCTTACAAGTTTATCCCTTTTGTAATAAAAATTTATTGTTGCATTGGGTTTGCCTGACAGTCTGTTTTCAGCTTGAGGCTTTCATGCTGCTGCTCCTTCCTTCTGACATCCTGGAGTGTCTCACAATTGAGCAATAGCTCGGAGCAGCATGTTGGTGGAATCATGGGCTTGCTTTAGTAACAGTTTGCTCGCTGCAGTCTTCGAGTGATTCAGAGTGCTGTTGCCTGACTACCAGCCCTAATTATCTCAACACGTTGTTCCTATTTACTGTCACTTTCCAGGCTTCCTGTTGCTCAACATGTTGATGAAAATGCTCTTCCTCTCTGGTCATGTTGACTTGACTTTTCATCAGTGACTCCAGCACTCTGCAGAGGCATTGGCATGTTGAAGTCAAGTGAATGACAGATGCCTAAAACTGGAGTGCACTTTTAAAACAATCGAATCAAAATAAAATATCTATGTGAAGCCTTTTATGCAAGTCCTCAAGTTTGATTTACCTTTTAAAATCCAATTTTGAGTTTTATCAGCTACTTGGTTTACAATCCAGCTTCAGATATAACTATGCCATCACTTAGATAATTCAGTATGACACAACTTGTATTTAAACAAGTAGATGCTTATTTTTTTGCATCTACTCACCGAAAACTTCTAAAACTGTTTCCATTTATGTGGCTAAGTTAGTGGTAAAGGGCAATTAACGTGCTTAAAATTCGGATTCTGGCAAGATTTTAGTGTTTTAAGTAGTCACCCTAATTTATGTCCTGTTTTATGCAGTAATGAAATATTTTTTTCATTGTCATAACTATTGTCACAACTTCTGCTTTCACTTCTGAAGCAACAGTAGCAATTGTTTCCCAGATAAATAGCTTGCTCCTTTAAAAGAAGAGCGGCCTCTAAAATGAACTTTGTACTACTTTAGTAAAGATTCTTTTTCTCCTTTTCCATTGCGTTTTGCCAACTCATTCATGAATTACAAAACTACAAACTTGGTCGATTGAGGGGTTTCCAGAAGTGCTCAAGTCTAAGCAGCTGAAACTTAGCAGACATGAGGTTTGCAAGGTGTCTGTGTAAATCAGGAGTTTAAATCACTGTGTTTCTCTTTCAGGTCCTGGCCTGGTTTGAAGAAGGTGAAGAAACAATCACAGCATTTGTAGAGCCTTTTGTAATCTTACTTATATTAGTAGCCAATGCAATTGTGGGAGTGTGGCAGGTATGCAGTGACTTTTACAGCATCAAATCACAAATGTTTTGGGGTTTTATGGTTTAAAAGGAAGCACTGTACCCTGTAGTGTTGGGTGTTCTTACAAAGCAAGTAGGATGTGTTGCTGTCTTTGGATTCCTGAGAGTCAGCAAACCATAAAGCTTCTCAACCGAAAGTGTTGACTTAAAGGTAAAATGAAAGCTTTAGAAGTGTTGCCAGAAAGGCAGAATGCCCATCAGTGCGTTTGGCCACACACTGCTGAACACATGAACGAGACAGGCCAGAATAAAGCCCTGAATTCAGGCAATAAATCAGACCTTGCAAAGCTGAGAACAATTGGAGTGCTTTGCCTGGGTTTTTTCCTGGCTAAGGAGCAAAGGATGGAGCACTTGTAATCTTGTTTCTTGTCTGTTTCCTCTTGAGACAACTGTTGTGTTTTAGTAAATTATTAATACAGTATTAATGCTCCCTGTTCAATCACTGTAGTACCTATTAAGTGTACATCCAAAGACTGCATGTCTGTCAAAAGGCACAAGTTTCTTCTGAAAACATCTAAATAGCATAAAACTTTTTCTATGCTGTTGGCTGTGATATTAATTTGATGCCTTTTTATAAATCATATAGACAGTAGTATCATAACATAAAATAACACTTCACGAGATGCCAAAACAAAAATGTTCCTATCACTTCAGTTTGCTAATTTGATCACTTTAGACAGCAGTTATTTTGTTAGAAGTTTTTTTCTGCAGATAAAAATGTTCTAGGATTTTTATGGTAAGTTCTTAGTATGATTGGTTGGTTTTGTTGGTTTTTTTTTCCTAAAGGGAGGATGCTAGCATGACATAATCACTTGCTCTCTCCGTGCATGAGGCTTCATGCTTTAAAAAATAGCAAACTGGTAAAAATAACAAAAATTAAGAGGAGTCGTCCCATTAATACATTACAGCATATTAGAGAGGACACTCTGCCTGCTGGAAGAAGTGGCCTGGAGTGGCATTGATGCACATTCCTGTGCTATCCCAAGTGAGCTGGCTGAAGAGTGTTCCTCAAAATTCAGTTTCCAGCAGTACCCACTGCTTAGTTACTTGCTGCCCAACCTGCTGGGGCAGGTGTGCAGGGAAGAGATAATGTGGGTCAAGGGGTGACAGCATTGCCCCCTTAAATGACATTTTATATTCAAGTCTTCATAAAGTAATTGTGCAAGAGTTAAACATTAACTTGAAACTCCTGCAGTTCTGCAGGTACTAGTTTTAAGCATGAAATGGAAGGTAGAGCTGTCTGTAGAGTCTGAGGATTTTTCTTGTGTTTCCCTGTTGTAGGAAATAATCGGGGGTTTTTCAGGTGTCTCAGTATGCAAAGAGCACCTCTGTGTATTTCTACATGCATGGAACTTCATTGTGAAAGAGTTGCTGCGCAGATGAAGTGACTCATTCCTTGTTCTAATGGGCATGGAAAATCAGCCACAGTACACAGTCTCCACCCATAAATGTATCTGTTCCTACAGGTACCAGATGTGAGCACTGAGTCACGGCTCTGCCGCCCTCAGCCTTTCCTCTCACGGTCACCTTTCCCCAGGAGCCACCTGCCAGTGCTTCAGTGCCTGCAGGATACTCTGGCTACCATAACTTGAGGCAAACTGCAGCAGAAGGGCTCAGTCTAGCACGCTGAGCTGGCTGATGGAGCTGAATCATGGAATTGTTGAGGGTGGAAAAGGTCTTTCAGATCATCAAGTCGCACCGTTAACCCAGCACTGCCAAGGCCAGCACGAAACCATGTCCCTGAGGGCCACATGTACATCTTTTACATACCTGCAGGCATGGTGGTTCATCCACTTGCCTGAGCAGCGTGTTTGGGTGCCTGACAGCCATTTCTGTGAAGAAATTGTGCCAATATCCATTCTAAAGTTCTCCTGGTGCAACTTGGATGTTTGTTCTTGTTCCGTTCCTTTTCTAGAGAGTGACAAGGTCCCCCCCGAGCCTCCTTTTCTCCAATCTGAGCCCTGCTCCCTCAGGTGCTTCAGGTCCTTCCCCAACTCTGTTTTCCTTCTCTGGTCATGCTCCAGCCCCTTCGTGTCCTTCGTGTCATGAGGGGCCCAAAATTGCCTCCAGAACTGGAGGTGCCTCGGGGTGCCCATCCCCTGTGCTGGGCTCTGCTCTGATCTTACTGGCTGCACTATTTCTGCTCCAAGCCACGTGCCATTGGCTTTTTTGGCCACCTGGCTCATCGTGTTCAATTTTTATTTCTCCTTTTGGAGGAGAAGTTCTGTTGAAGTAACCTTGCTTTTGTGGGACTTAAGGTTTTGCCTCACAGTGACTCATAACCCACAGAAAAGCAATGTTGGTGTTGCAGTGCTGAGGAACAGAGTTAATTCACCTGGTAGAATATGAGGCTGGTATTACATGCAGCTTTATGGGTCCGTGCTGGTATCTGCACTCTCAGACCTGAGCTGTGCCATGTAAATGTTAGTTCCTTAAGGTAGTTTTGGTAACACTCATTTTCAGCTACACTTTTACAAGGAACTAGTGAGTTCCTCAGCATTTGAATTTCTGGATGGTTTTGTTTCTGCTTTGACATCCAAGGAGGAATTTTTTATTATCTGGAAGGGCTGATGTATATTTGAAGGGCAGATGTTCTAAAAACTCTGTGCACTCTACCATTATCTATAATTTTCAGGGCTAAATGACATTTGTTCTTGTCAATAGGCAGGGAAATGGAAAATAAGTTCCTTCTCCAAGAGCTGGAGAAGGAGCACTGATAAGCTGCTGGTTTCTGCAGTTATTCTTTATCCAGGTGGCATCACAACACGGATACCAATCTCTGCTTGTGCTCAGTGGGAGGACTGCAGCTGAGATAGGGAAGCTGTTGTGTTAATGGGAATCAAAAGGTTGTTCTGTGTGAGGATTCATCTGAATTTATAAATTGTTAAGAGATTCTGGGCAAGTTTCTAGTGTAAGCTTTAATTTCACTTCAGCATGCCTTGCTTTGCTGAAACAAAGTTGATAAGTTGGCTTCATCATAACTTGATCCTTGAATTGTGTCAGAAAATAAAATTCAGCAGTGCTGGTCCACACCAGGCTGAGTGTAAGCTGCTCCAGCCAAGGTACAACCAGCACCTGCATCCACAAATCTTAATTCTGTTCAGTGCTTTTTATAACATCCAAAGGCATCCCCATATGTGACATGGAACTCTTTGTGTGGCCTCCCTGCCACAACACAGTGGCTATTCTTGATGGAAAATGCTGCAGGGTTTAAATAAACAATTTCTGTGTTCTAAAGGCCCGCTAACACCTGAATTGCTAATGATTTCCAGTCAGCAGCCTGATAAGGGGAGGGGACACAAAATGTTCCCTGTGAAGAAATATAGCTGAGTTGAGTCGGTAGCATTCATATGATAATGCTTTTCAAAAATCAGATCTGACAGGCTTATTTTTCCTTGAAGGCTTTCAAAATTACACATTTTTGCTGTCTTTTAGGAAAGGAATGCTGAAAACGCTATTGAAGCTCTTAAAGAATATGAACCAGAGATGGGCAAAGTGTATCGACAGGACCGAAAAAGTGTCCAGAGGATTAAAGCAAGAGACATTGTCCCAGGTGATATCGTGGAAGTGGCAGGTAAGACCCACTTATGTGGTGCATACATGCATTAGCATATTAATGTAAAATTGTTGTGGGGCTTTGTCTTAATGATTTGAGGCCCTGGGGGGAGTTTTCAAAGACTCCTAAGTATATGCTTCGCTTAAGAACAATCTTGTTCCTGTTCATCTGTAATTACTTTAAATGTGCGTTTGTGCGGAGGGGATTGTTTTTCAAATTGCCACTTAGTTTAATTGGTAAGTCTAAAAGCAGAGCATCTTAACTGGAGTTGTGGTTTTAACACTTGTCACCAATTTAAAGTCTGGTATTGTTGTGTCTGGTTTCAGAGTGTCTTAAAACTTGTTTGCTTTTCTGTCACAAAAGTAGATGTTTGTTCCTGGTTTTAACATGTGTTTAGTTTCGTTAGATTTGGGAGTGCAGAGATTTTATTTGGTCACGCTCTGTTATTTCATGTGAATGTGTTTCTCCAGCTCTTAGACTTGTGGTAGCAGTGCCTTTGAACTTCTCCTCACAAATGTCTTCTGTCCTCTCAGCAAGTATGACTGGCACATGACTTCACTGTTTTCTTATCTTCCATAATTCTTTATTGCTTCTTCTCACAATTTGCTGCACAGATCTCAAATACATGAGCTATTCAGAGTAGAGTTCCCTGTTTCTCCTGGGTAAGCTTTTGAAGTGCCAGTCTTAAAACTGGGCTTCACTGGACTTTTGCTTTCTAATGAGAGCTTTCTGATATCTTAGTTTTGCTCTAAAAGGTGTGTCTTTGTTTGGAAGGAGTGCAAAAATAGAAGGGTTATGTACTTATAGCTAAAACTCCCTCATTTGGGTGATAATGCCATAGTAATAACTTTTTCTCTAAACTGGGCTTGACTGTTCCTTCCCAGATAAAACTAGGTGGCTCTTGCTGAGTGTCAGGAGTGTTGCATGCTCAGATTTTGTAGGTCATTATCAACTGTTAACTGAGTGATTTTTCCTTTGGGAGCAATGCAGGGTGTACATCAAACTTACTTTGCACTCGTGTCACTTTGATTTTAGAGGTGGTAGCTGTCTCAAGAGGAGATAAATATATACCCTTAAACTTGACTATCCTCCCGTTTTAATTAGCAGGCAAAGAGAGTGTGCACTCAGAATGAAGTTGGTGTTGGCTGCCTGCCCAGCTTTCATTCCTTGAGAAACTTTTAACGTTGGCTGAGCCCCATCTCAAGCCCCTGTTTTGTGCACAGGGTGATTCAGCTACAAATCCAAACCCAAGGTGGTGATAGTGAAATGAAGGGTGGACTGTGATGCCTTGTCACTGTGCTCTCTGCCTCAGTGCCCCTGCTCTGCACGGCCAGAGCTGTGTGCTCTGCAAAGGGGGGTTGTTTCTGCTGGCTTTGACGTGTCCTTTTGAGGCAAACAGAGCTTGTATCAATTACAGACTCTGCAGTAGATGTCTGGGCCAAATCCTTATCCTGTTTTTAAATGTCAGCGATGGAATGGTGGTTTTGGAAGGAGTTTTCGCCATGGGAATACACTTGGGTTGTGTTTTTTGGTACTTTAAAGGAGAATTGGTAGAATTCTGAGTTGATGACTTGTGTGTTTTGGTTTTGAGTATCACTGAGGAGAAATGCTGCATTTTGATGCTCTGGCAGGTGTCTAGAGCACAGAACACTTTCTCCTTGATTCACTGACGTTTCAGAAGAGGTACAGATTGTGTTTTCATCTTCAAATTTAGCTCTGCCTTTATTCTGTATGAGAACACCTGAGGGATGTTTGGGCTTTTACTTACCTGCTGTGTATTGTCAGTACCAATAAAATCAATTACTCTGTTTAAAAGGCCCGTGTCTGAGGGAGAAAAACGAACTGGGAATAACCAATGTGCCTGTTACACCAGGCTGCCTTTAACAAGCTTAGTGTCCTCTTCATTGTAGGGTTACTATTGCATTATTTTAAAATCTGCTTGTAGAACAGTGGCTGAGTCCAGCATATGTAGAATTGATTTTTTTTTTTAATAGAGACAAGCTTAAGCCAGTTTGCTCCTGTAGAAACACAAAAAATATCCAAGTTTATGCCTGTCCTTTAAGATAGGTGGTCTGGCTTGTTGATGGACTGTGGAAGTTTTTCTGGGTAAGATCCTCACTTAAATTTGTGGCTCAAACACAGTTAAATTACCTTCACTTGAAGCTGCAGTTGATTATAAGTCATGTGGATGCTTAATAGAGAACTCAGTGCTTCAGTGTAACACAGCTTCCAACGCTGAAATAATAAATTCTTGTAACTAGACCATGATGAAGTTCTAATTGCAATCAAACTGAGAAAAGCCACAGAGCAAGTAGAGAAGAGCCAATAAATGCAACTGTGTCCCAGCATTGGTGTCAAGACCTGGAGGTGAGAGAGACTCTGTGCATGCCTGTGCCTCAAGTGCAGGAGGACTGTGATGGCCTTTGACATGGTGTTTGCAAAAAGATGGCCATGTAGGGAAGTGACAGAGCCCTCCATGCTGGGGTGCATATCTGCCTGTGGAATTCCTGGCAAAGTGACAATGACATTTGTGTGTCCAGGCAAATATCTTTCAACCCAGTGGCATAAACAACCAGGTGATTGGTTTCTCCCCTGTGCTGATAACTAACAGTGGACAAATTTCTACAAGTCATCCCTTGCACAATAATTCTATGTAATGCTGTAGCAGCTTTGCTGATTTGAGATAGCTGTGTGTGGGTCTGACACAGAGGTAACTTCGTTGTAGGGACTGTTAGATTGCTTTTGATACATGCAGACATCAATTTCTTAGCTGCATGTTGTTAGGAAGACTTTCCTCCGTGTTCTCTTCAGCAGAGATGGTGGAAAAGGTGAACAGGAGCTGTTTGGGATGCTGGGATCACAAATTTGGGATGTGTGCCTTAAATTTGCTTGCAGATCTGTGGTGGGCATGGTTCTCAGAAGCTGTAGTGTGTGATGGTTACTAAGCTACAGAGTTTTTCTTAGAATTGATGAAGTGACAAACATCCAGATGCTGTCCTCACATGGCTTTTCAGTTTGTCTGCCTTTAAATGGATTATCATGTTGTTGTAGAAGCTGGAGTAAGTTGGAGAGTATACTCTAAATTTGTAACCAGGGGATATCTTAATAGATTTGATACACTTTGGTTTAGTTGAGTTTTTTGTTTGCTGGGTTAAAGTGACATTTTAAAGAGAAATTTAGAAGAGCAGGGCCCTACTTCTAACAAGTTTTGTGTGAAGTTCAGCCTGAAAAAATTTGGATTAACTGGTTGTAAATCATGGGGTTTTTTATAGAAGCACATTTGGGAACAGAAATGACCTTTGTTCGTTTCCGCTGTATTTTCCTGTCTAAAATTTTCTGGAGTAGACACAGTAGATCTGAGTTTCTGTAATTTAATAAATGAAAGTTCAATAGTTGCAGTCAGTAAATGACCAAAGCACAGCCACAGTAGTTCCTCTTTTCCCTGAGTTTCTGAAGGATGGTTCTTGTCATCTGTTACTGTATCTGTAACTACTCACCATGTTAAAAATATACACAGAGTTGCCAGAAGCTGTTCCTTATTAAATTAGAGTGTATTCCAGAAACTTTAGTTTCATACCTGGCACAGAGTAGGCAAGAACTACTCTGAGGCTTTAAATTCCAACTGTAGAGCACTTCAGGACTCTTGAGTTCCTTATAATAGAAGAAAGATCAATTTTGGGGTAAAGAAGATCAGGAAGGAAGGTTCTTGATGTGAATAATGTCACAGTCCCATGTGAAGAGCTCCAGTTTCTCCCTGGTAGTACCACTGAAAACATGGATGTTGCAGGTCGTTGTTACTCTAAACATCTGGGTTCTTGTGCCTGTGTTCCTTTTCTAACTGGGATTGATTTTCACACTCAGTATTAGAGATGCAGGTTTATGTTTTCTGGGAAAGTCTTGAGATGGGAGAAAATAAGGACAAGGATAGAGGAAAGGAGCCCAGAACAGAGACCTGCTGAAGGCTGTCCTAAAGCAAACTGCTGAGAGCTTCTCTTGATGGGGGAAAAGAATTGACTGCAAATGTTGTGGGTGTTTCCTTACCCAGGTGCAAACTGTTGGATCTGGGTTTTAAGGCACGTTTTGCCTTTTTTTTTTTTTTTTTTTTCCCCTGAAGTACTAGTTTTGAACCAGAAAGGACAGGAAAGATCAGTGGTTAATAAATACATGTATGAGTAGTGCATAAATCTGTGAGCTTCAGTGAGCACATCAGAAGCAGCTTGGGGATAACCAGACACAGTCCAAACTCCATTCCACACTTCACTGGAGTCTGGAGTTACGTGAGGTTCAACTCAGGGCACAGCCTAAACTTCTACCACTTTTAACCCACATCGGAAATATTGCAAAACACCTTTACAATTTTTACCCCAATTCTTGTAGCCTTTTCCTTCAGAGTTAGCAAACTGTTTGGTAAAAATAGCAAAGCTAATTCTGGTTTGGTTGGTTGAAGATTGAGAATCTCCCTGATATTCTGTACTCTGACAGAACTGATACTGTGTGGGTTTTATTATAAGCACAAATAGTACTGAACAAAAAGCTTGAACATCAAGGTAATGTTCAGTTATTACTGTATTACCCTGACACAGGAAGCTTTTATTTTTTTAAAGGCTAAAGAAAACTTGTACTTGAAACTTTGCTGCACTTCCAAAATTTTAGCTCTTGGTTCTTCTCTTCCTCAAATGCAGCATAACTTGGAAAAAGGACTTCAGCCTTGGTGTGAAGAAGTTGTTCTCCACCTGACCTGGCTTAAGTTGAAGCTTAACTTACCAGTCTGTTCTTTCTGCTGTTAGATATTTTTATAGGCTGATCACAAGAGTTTTCCATCTAGTAGGCAGTGGTATAAATAGATCCACTAATTAAAAGCTAAAACTAGACAAATGTGGTTTAGAAATGAGTGCAGACTTAGAAGCAGGGTCCCTGTCCATCAGCACATCTTATCTAATGTTCTGGTGCCCTCTTCAGAGAGAATGACAAGTCTGGTTTTAGAGAATGAAAAGGAACAAGTTAAGAAAAATTCAGGTCTTATGTACCATTTAACACAGTATCTCCGTTTTTCTCAACCCCCAGTTTTGACCTGGAAATATTTTGCTACAAGAAAGCAAAGCTTTTCCTGTCCTTTTGTCTTTCTTTGGTGAGAAAATAATACACATGTATTGCTTAAAAAATTTTAACCTGTACCTTGTATAGTTCCTGGGCTAGGATATTCACACCTTGCATCCACTGCACAGGAAGCTCTGGGGATATTTTCTGTCTGCCCAGAATGGAGAAAGTGGATGATAGAAGCTGTTTCATACACGTTGTCTAAAGCAAAGAATGAATTTAGATGTGTTGTTCTATCACCTTGTTAGTGAAAGCAAGTGCTGTTTTACTACTATGGTTACAACTGTTGGGCTTTTGTTGGTGTTATCTGTCTCGTTGGAAAATAAATTTTACCTTCCTGGTTTGGAGTGGAAACTCAGACCTAAAATTTGGTTCATAATCCCTCTTCTAATTTTGACACTTAGACATTCTTGGCCTTGTATGAAAGTGTAGATGGACTCGATTATGTTCCTGTTTTGTAGAGCTTGTGATTTTTGGTACCATTTTATTATGCCCTGTTCAGGAAGTGTTAAATACTTAAAACCCGTTACTACGGAAGAAAAATGATGTTTGTGATGGTCTGAGGAAATCCAGCACAATAGGAAGATGAGGTTGTCAGTGTACAAGGAGGGAAGAGGAGCTAAGCTGAGCTTGTGTCAGGAAGTTTAATACAAAACCCAGTTGTGCTGGAGCAGCTCTACCTCTAAATAAAAGCAAACAGTTCTGTTCAGGTGTGAGCTTTAAATATTACTGTTCCCAGCAGCACTCAGTTCAACACTCAGAGAATCCTCAGTTCTGTTGAAGTGTGTAGCATCCCTTAGCTGTTACTTTAAATCTATTCATTTCAGTTCTTAAACTGAGTTTTTCAGTTCTTCATGTAGGATGTTTCACTTGCTTCAGTTTATTACTAAATATTCATGCAATGGTGTGTGCTGTAGTTTAGAGGATAAACTTACTTTTGGGTAAGAGGGGACTGAAATGACTGACTCCTAAGGAAACTAAATATCTCACTAGGAAAAGTGCTTTAGATAACTGTCCCAGTATTATGTCATGTTAAACCAGAAAACAGTTGCTAACACTTTGCATTTTGGCAAAAGAATTAATATTTTTCCTTCAGATGATACAACCCTGTGTATTTTCACTCAGATGTTATAGTAAGCAGTGTGGTAGCTTATATCTGCTAAACTTGATAGATTAAAATGCTAAATGCTAAAATTAAAGCACCCTAATAAAGCAGGAAAAGGCCCATAGTGTCTTAAAAACCAAAATACATCAACTTGTCAGCAATGAATCTTAATATATTAAGCCTTTTTTTTGTTTTCTTCTCACCATTTGGTGATTTATGGCAATTGGTCTGGGGATGCTTTTACTGAGTTTCAGGAACTGTTTGTGTTCAAAAACTGTTCAACTATAGAATAATTGGAGCTGTACTGATAATCTTTATTACAAAAGTCCAGTTCCAACCCCCAACGTGCTGATAGCAGATCTAGGGTGGCACTGGTTTTGGTTAATGATAAACATAAATAAGAAAGTGTGAGGTTCATAATGTATATAAACAGCTCCTCTGATGTCTACAGGAAGAATTCCCTTCCCTTGCTGTGATCACAAAGATGGACTTTCTGCAAACAGATGACTTTCTTTGCTAAGAAGAGGAAATGTTCTTGTAACACATTAACATGAAAAAGAAGGAAAACTTTTCATTTTTTATAATGTACCTGCCTGTAAACGTGAGCAAGTCTCCAAGGGTGTGAGGGGTCAGAGTTAACAGAGCTGATACTGGTGTTCAAAGTTCACATTTCAGGCAGTAATTTTGTTCTGAGGACTGTTCTGTAGCATAGTGGCTCTTGGGGTACAGTTAATATTGCTTCCTGAGCCCATTGTCACCAGTAGTTTTGATTAGAAAAATCTGGAATCTGAATCTTAAATGACTCTGTTGAGATATGGTCTAATAATTTGAGACTTGAAAGATGAGTGTGGTCCTGTTGTAATCTAAAGTTCTGTGTTAGTACCTAGAAGTAACCAAAAATACAAGGGACTGAAATCCACTCAGCTTTAGTAGTTATTTTCCATCCACCTTCACTGTTTTAGAATATGTGTCCCATCACTTCTGCACATCCTCCTGGGCTGCTTAAAGCACAGACTGCCATAGCCTGCAAAATAATTACGGTATTTTAGCTGTAGAGGTCTCCCAGAGAGTGTCTCAAACCATTGTCTGACAGAATTCTGAAATTAAATATTTAATTTTATTGCCTTGCTGGAAACTGGTAAAGTGTTGAAAGGGATATCAGTGCTCAAATGAAACTCCCAGGTAATGAGTTGATCATTGCACTGTAGGACTCAGTGCCAAGTATAAAATTGGGATTCAGGTTGCTTAGTACATTCTGTACTTGATTTGGGACAAGTCTGGGGAGAAGCAGGGTTGGAACTGTGTAAAAAATCAAATATGTATGTCAGTGACTGTTCATATGGAGAGAACTTGACCCATAACACTGCCACAGCACTGGGAGCAGGAAGATAAGGGCTGGGGAACTTTATAAACTTGAGAAGAAAGGCTGGAGTGTTGGGTGTGATCAGTGGGAGTTTTGGAAGGTAACGTTGCTGGTTAGGTGGCTGAAGAGCCCAATATTTGAAAGCACTGAATTACCTGTTTTCAGTGAAAAAATGTGGCTTCTTTAAAGCAGCTGACATAAACTTTAAATTCATATTCAAATTCATAAGAACGAAGTACTGCTCCAGTTTCTACCAAGCAGAAATTGTAAATTGTCTGTTTCAGTGTAGACTCATGCACAGCTAAATAAAATAGATATTTGTCTTTCTTAACCCCCTGTCGTGACCAGGTTGTTTTTAAACCAGCTCCTTTATTGTGTGCTGAAGCTCAGTATTAAAATTCTAAAATCCTGTGCATGAGTAAAAGGATTCTGTGGGTAAAGCTGTCATGATTCAAAGCAAACCCTTCTCTCACTCCTCCAAACAGCAGTCAGTGCTGCAGTTAGTGGGGCTGTTTTAATCACTAGTTATATATTTGGCTACATTATGTTTCAGAACACGTACCTGGGCAGTTTTGAAAGCAGCTTATTTTATTTCTTCAGAGCTGTTGTGAAAATCAAGGGACTATTTAGGATTAAAACTTTCAGTTGAAATAATGGATGAAAATATTTCTGCAACTGACTTTTTGTTTTAGATGTCAGACTGTGGAATTATATCATTTACTGTAGCAGCTCTGTGCTGAGCAACACAAATACATAATCACTTTCTCATTTCTTCCAAGCCTTGGGTATTACTTCCATTGGTTCCGTGGAGTGAATTATATGAATTTTAAAAAGCCTCTCAAAATACAACACCAACCCCATATTTTTTTTTACTGTTCTGAAGTATACATTAAAAAAGACCTTCTCTTTGTAGATGAGAGCTGTAGTACACTGCTCACTGAAAATTTCCTGTGGTTCCTCTCTGTCATAGGATGACTTCCTATTTATATTAAGTTTCAGTTGCGCTCTTGGAAGTATATTCAAGACTCTAAATGACTTAGTCTCATAGTTGTTACTTTACAAAGAGCTGTTTAAAATGTCTCCGTAATTGACCCTGACACACAGCTTTCCTGCCTTTTGGAAATGCCTTGAATATTTCACTGCAGCCTTCCCAGTCGGAGAGGGTGAGTGAATAATGTGTCTTATCTTAAATCGTTGAGATAAATTTATAAAGCTGCGTTGTCACAATAAATTTTACACTTCAGTTCTGGTGATTCAGGCAATTGATAACAACAGCAGTAGTTTTCATGGAGATACTGATGTTGAATCTCAGCACTCTGTTAGAGGGGTCTCTCCAAGTATTTTAAGTCTTGTGAATATTGAGTTTGAAACAACTTGGAGCAGATCAGAAGTAGGTTAGAAAATCACTTGTGAACTTTACCATATGTTCTGCCCAGTAGCTTGATAGTTTTAAGATTTTTTTTTTTTAACAGCTACTTTCTTGTGTTCTACATCTTCACCAGTGTTGCCAGACGTGGTGGATGTGGGCTGGCTGGAGTTTTGCAGCTCTCTGGAGATGTTTGTGCAGGTTGCCAGACCTCTCAGCACGTTGCTCTGAGGGCTTGGCCTGTCCAGCCATATCTGAAAAGCAGCTGCTACTGTGTGTCTGCAAATAACCCTCCTCTGGACACCAGGAGAGCAATTGAATAGTTTTGCCTTTTTTGGCCTAGGTCACCGTTTGTCTAAGGCTATTTTCTCTTGCTGCTCAAGGGCATTGTGGCTTAAATTAGTTTTCACATGGTGTAATGACACGTTTGTGGCTGGCTTTTTGTGCCTTCATATACACATGCTCCCGAAGATAGATGTGTAACTCTACAGGCAAAACTGTACAATCTTTTGCTGGTTTTAGTGGTTGGAGTGACTCTGAATTTACAGGAAGTCACATGGTGCAGGTTTTCCTAATGTTTGAAGTGGCACTTCATTCTCCTCTTCAGGGTTTTATTCCACAGCTTTCCACTCCAGGGTGTGAGGGGTTGGATGAGCCAAGGCTGTGACACCACTGTGGAGTTTTTAATGATATTATTTCTTAATGTGCATTATTGCTGCTGATTGCATAAGCAGTTCCTGCAGGAATTGCAGCTTATTTTAATTTCACTGCAGGGACACAGATTCCACCTACTGAAAAAATCAGCTGTCTTTAGTTGGTTATTCTCCCTTCTTTTTCTTGCCATTATTTTATAATAATATAGCTGACACTTGAATGCTTGCAGTGTTAAATTACATTAGGAGTGTTCAATCATGTGTTAATTAGCAATATTGACATGCAGAATGTAGAACCCCTCCGTGTGAATCAGAAATGTGCCTCATTAATATGCTTTAGCAAGTTAATTTGCATGAAGCCATTTATTTGCAGTAGGCACAAAATGGTAGAGCTTTAGTTTATTTCTTAAAAACTAGGAAAAGCTGGGTAAGAGGAAGTAGGAAGGGAGAAGAATTAATGCTGAGGTGTTAAGGATGCTGGAGCTTAACTGACAACTGGATTTATTACTCTGCCATTTTTAGGAGTGTGGTGGTGTTAACTTTTATCATCTGCTGCCTTTGTGTCTCAAGCACTTGTTAGTGGATGTTTTGTTGTTTGTGGGTTGTTTGTTGTATTATTTTCTTTTCTTCAGTGTTGTCTTTTGCAAAATAGAAATGTGCATGACAAGATCAACACAGCAGAGAGCTGTGAAAATTGTAACTGGGATATGGATTGTGGTTATTTAATAGAGCAGCATTACTGGAAAATAAAGCTACTGTGTGATCTGAGGTTAACTTCCAACTCTGAAACATCTGGCAGAATTCAAAGTATAACATTACAAGAGCATATTTGCAGAAGCACGTTATTCTCACAATTTGTGCCAAAGAAAAGGAAAATACAACTTCTTTTAGTTTTCTAAATAAATAGATGTGGATAATGTAATCTTTGGAGAGCAGAGGACTCACTTTGGGCACAGAGAAAACAACTCAAAGGCTCTGCAGGACCAGTTGTTCTGAAAAGGGAACTGAATTCATCTTAGCTACGGGTTTTGATTGTTTATAAATACGTCTTCTGAAATTGATACCTTGCTCTTGAGAATGTTTTCCCTTTGCTTTCAAGTGGCTGTGTGGCTAGAAAAACAATCCAGTGATTTACAGCTTCTTTCTTGGAGGTTAGGTAGGGGCAAGTCTAAATTGCCAAAGTGTATTGGACACTCAGAAAATGGGAGTATTGCAAGTCACAAAAGCAGCAATCAGCTGCTGGTGACCTCAGTTATCTGTGCAGTTAGTGGAGAATCGTTTTTCTGGCTGATGGAGGTAGGGGACACTTGGTCAGTAATCTGTGAAACAGCAAAATTCTCACTTTGTCTTGTCATTTCTTTGTAGTTGGAGACAAGGTTCCTGCTGATATAAGAATTACTTCTATCAAATCTACAACTCTAAGGGTAGACCAGTCAATTCTCACAGGTACAGTTTCTGTGACTTTTATGTAATTAGGTGCATAATTGAAAGTGCCTTTTCACCATTTGTTTGCAATGATCCATTAGAAACAAGCCTGCAGCTATTGAAGTTCTCTGCAGTCAAGTGCAGTAAATTTCTGATCTGGTAACTTCCAGAGAGGCTGAATGTGTTGCTTCATCATTGGCTTTGTTTTCCCTTTAGTGCAAGGGATGAACATTCTTACTGAGTCTTGTAATGCTTTTTTGGTCTTCCACTTCCCCCAGCAGACACGAGCAATTTGTGGGAAACCAAAATTTAAAAAAAAAAAAAGGAATTTCTTTTCTAGTTCACGGAGTCTTCTAGGTTTGAACATCATGTCACCACTCCAATATGAAAGTATGTAAATCTTACTAAATGTCTTCTGCAACAGGAGAGAACAACTTTTGCAATGCTGGCAGCTTTTAAGCTGCCACTAAAAACTCAGTGCACTCGAGCCTTATTTGCTCAAATTCTGTGCACACACATTCGTGTGTTTTCTGGTACCAGCCCTCAAATGCAGGAACTATTTTTAGAGCCCTCTTCAGATTTGTTGAAAACCAAACGAAGTAGCAGCACTTCTGAATATAGGAAAGAAGCTGGGAATCAACCAAGCATGCTACAAGAGTTTTCTTTCAGCTGGAACATGGAGATCTGTCTGCCTGTTTTGGTAGCATAAATTAATGTTAACTAGCTCTGAATTTAAAAACAGTGAAGTATTCATAGGAAGCCTATTTTTCATCCTTGAATCTGTCTTGAAACAGGTTCCAGAGTTTCTCACTGCATATCCTGAATAGCACAAGACTGATCAAGCTTCACTTATGTTTAGCATAGGAAAATGGATACACTCCATGCCTGTAGAGCTGTTGGAATAAGTAGAAATATCCCATCAGAATTCTGTAAAAAGGGACTATTCCTTGCCTTTATTTAAGGAACAGAATTCTTGCTTTGAAGGAAGCCTTTGCTGTTTTCAGCCAAGTTGATGCTGAAGTTTCCCTGTCTGATAAAATGGGACTGAGGTCTGAGATACTGCTCAACAAAATCCTTTTTAAAAAAAGGAGGAAGCTTTGGCTCTCTTGAGCTTACACACAGTAGTGTAACTCAGTGACTGAAGCTGAGAGCACCACCTTGTGAAATCTGGTGTAGCAATGAACATCTGCTTTTAAAGAACAGGGATCTTTCTATACCTGTGTGACTTGCTTGTAGAAACTGATATATAATTTTTGCTAAAAGCCAGACATTCAATTTTCCTGGCCAACTGAAATATTTCCTGTTTCACTTAAACAATGAAGATCATTTAAGGAAAGAATTTTGACATCCTAAAAATTTCAGGGCTGAAGATAAAAACTTTTTGATTCCCTCAGGACTCCAGATACAAAACCTCTTCTTAAGACTATTATCTTTATTTTAGGTGAATCTGTGTCTGTTATTAAGCACACAGACCCTGTGCCTGATCCTCGTGCTGTAAATCAAGACAAGAAGAACATGCTCTTTTCTGTAAGTAGTTTGTTTTGAGGTTTTCAAAACGTTTATAAAATAGCACTGAAGCTGATAAAAATGTGCAAAACTTCAGATCTTTCCCCAAAAACTGCATGACTTTGCTGTGTTCTCTGTACATATCTCTGTATGTCTCCATATACATTGAACTAAATGCATTAAAAATTAGAATTAGCTTTTAATAAAAGCTATCCTCAGGGGAAGATGCTGGATGAAACCAGTCTATATGAGGAAAATTATTTTTGTCCTTCACAAGGAAGTCTTGGAGGATGGAGCACACACACTTTGTATTTCTGCAGTAATTTCCTAAAGTGATAGTTCTTCACTATGATAAGAGCCCACACAAATTGTGGTGTGTAGCTAAAACTGAGAACTGGTTTTCTGTATAGGAATGAAACAGTTGGTTCAAATTTATTTGAAGTAAGGATTAAATGTCTTTCATATGAGAAATTAACTTTCTGTTGTCATGCAACTTAATTTTACTGTTCCTTTCCATGTTAAACACATTCACACAGGGAGCCACAGAGAACACAGCTCTTACTCATAGTAAATAACATTAAATCTGACAAAATAAAGAGGCCTAATTAAAAAAAAAGAGAGGTAAAACACATTCAGTATTCCAGCTGAAATACATACTGCTTGCTCAGCAGCTGGGTTTGGCTGTGGTGCTTGTGAGAGATCAATACTGCCTCGTTTTGAACCTGTTCTGGGAGCAGAAATTCCACCCTGCAATGTTCCCTTACAGACACAGGCAGTGTCATCCTCTTCCTCTTTACCCTTTTCCATATCCTGGCTGAAGCACAGTCTGAGCTTGTACAAGATGGTTTGTTTCAAGGGGGTTTTGGGGTTGGGTTTTTTTTGTGGGGGATGAGGATTTGTGGTTTGGTTTTTTGGTGGGTTTTTGTTTGGCGTCTTTTTGGTTTTGCTTTTGGTGGTTTGTTTTATTAGGTCTTTTTGGTTGTTATTTTGGTTGGGGAATTCGTTGTTGTTGTTTTATTTTGTTAAAATTAAGACCAAACAAAAGAAACTCGCCCACAGGCCCTGTTTTATAGAGAGACTCCAAGTTTTCCCTCCTCTTCCTTCACCTCAGGGTACAAACATTGCTGCTGGCAAGGCCATGGGGGTGGTCATTGCAACGGGGGTCAACACGGAAATCGGGAAAATCCGCGACGAGATGGTGGCCACGGAGCAGGAGAGAACCCCCCTGCAGCAGAAGCTGGACGAGTTTGGGGAGCAGCTGTCCAAGGTCATCTCCCTGATCTGCATCGCCGTGTGGATCATCAACATCGGCCACTTCAACGACCCCGTGCACGGCGGCTCCTGGATCCGCGGCGCCATCTACTACTTCAAAATCGCCGTGGCCCTGGCCGTGGCTGCCATCCCCGAGGGTCTGCCCGCTGTCATCACCACCTGCCTGGCCCTGGGGACACGCAGGATGGCCAAGAAGAACGCCATCGTGAGGAGCCTCCCCTCTGTGGAGACCTTGGGCTGCACCTCGGTGATTTGTTCCGACAAGACGGGGACGCTGACCACCAACCAGATGTCTGTGTGCAGGGTACGTCTCCTCAGCCACTGCCAGGAGTCAGCCCTGCTCAGATTCTCCTGATCCCGGCAATTTCTGTTCTCATATCATCAAAATCCTGCTTGATTTCCCTAAGATAAGCCTCCGCTTTGAATTCGGTTTTCCACTGTGTAGTCTTGAAGGCTTTGGTCTCTTTCCTTATTTAGTCATGGCCAAAAATAGCTGTACCCACACTCGAGGAGGACAAAATTGTTTGTAAGCAGCTTTCCATTGATTTGTCTGTGAGCCTTTCAGGTTACTGGTAGTTTTTGGGTGTGATTTGTGCTTTTTTTAGAAAGTTACACTGTAGAACAGGCTGTAAGTGTCAAACACTTGCCTCTTCAATTGAGAAAGACAACAATGGTGGAGAAACTTACTATGAGAAAAGGAGATTTATTGCAGTAACTTCAGTAGTCAAAGGTGTTTTCACTCGTGAGCAGTTCCACCTTTATTTGGTTGTCTTACCTGCAGTGGCTTTGCTGGTCTGGTGGGGATCACTGCAGTGTTTTCAATATGCAACACTGACTAATCTGGCAGCAGCCTGAGGTGCAGTGGACCCTGTCACCAGCATTGCCAGGGTCATCTTCAATGTTGGTGTATTTTTAAGTAAGGCTGAGTTCTTTGCCTCTCCTCCCTTCCCACCAATTCTCTGTCTGGTGTTGGCTGATTTGGGACTTTCATGGCTGGTCATGTTCAGTTGCCAGTTTGTGCTTCTGTGGTGGGATTTAATGGAGAAAACACTGATTTTTTTCTGTTTAATAACTTTAGATGTTCAGAGGCACAGCGACTCCAACATGAAATGTCCAGAGCCTCATTACATTGGGTTAGAATTCCAAATGTGAGCATGTTGAGCACTGCACACCAGTGCTGAAAGTTTGTAAGCCCTAAGCACTTTGTTCTCATGTGATTGATGGCTTTTTCTTCCTAATTGGTGGTTGACTTGTTCTACTTCCTTAAGTATGGTAGTATTTATACCTAAGAGACACAAAGCAGCTGCTCATCAGTATTCCAGAGGAGGTTACTTGCAGTAGAGTTGCATAACTGCCCTAGTCTTTGCAGGGATTTTTTCATCCTGCAGATGCCAAAAGCAGGAGGCTTCCCTGGTTAACTCATCATTTAAGTTGTGTTTATTTAAAAATGCTCTGCTCCTTATTTAGAGGGCTAAATGTTTTAGATCTTGCCCAGCACAGCTTGGTTCCTTGTTAACCTCTGACAGCTGCAAAAGAACAGGAATTGCAGTTTGCAAAAATGCAGCAAAAGTCTAATACCTGTAAAGGTGAGTTTCTTTTATTGGGCTGTGTTTTGTGAGGATGGTTGTAGGACAGCTCAGTGAGGGGTGAAGAGGACATTGCTCAAATGTGATGTGACAAAATGGCCTGTGCTAACCACTGGATCAGAAGTTTCATTAGGATTCACCATAATTAGTGAGAAATTATCTTCTCCAGTGCTACTCCAACAAGCCATGAGAGTAAGACAGCTTCAGGCACTGTGGTTTTTATCTCTGTCCTCTCAGATGTGATTCTGCCTGTAGCTCTCCTAGAAAGGAAACAAAGGAAAGACTGAGCTGCAGATGTCTTAGAGGTACAACTGCATCCTTCAGATTGGTGTCTGAATTTGAAAATACCATTTTACCAGTGCTAGAAGAGCACTTGAGTTGGCTGATTGGTTTAAACTCTCAATATCCCATGTGATAAAGTGACTTGTAACTGGAAACCAGCACAGGAAACACTTTCACTTGAGCCTGGTATTAAGAGAAACTGGCCATAGTCTGGCTCTTGCTAAAAATTCACCTCTCAGATCTCTGCTTCTCCTATTTGTAGATGCTTTTATTTCAATTTTGGGAGAAATTGTCAATGTCCAAGCTGACAGTGTTCAGCCGAGCTGCTTTTGACTGTTTGACAGCAGAGAATTAATTCATGATTCGTGTTACATGAGAATTCATTTACAGATGTAAAGCTTAGGAAGAGCTTGGATCTAGTGAGGATTGTCGGGTGGTGTGTGAATGCTCTTCCCAGCTGAAGTGTACACAGTTCCTGTGGTTTTCAGCTCTTTTCCAGAGAGATCTGTAGGCAGAAAGGCTGTTCCCTGTACTTTGTGCTTCAGTGTATGGAGCTGTTCAAACATCTGTGGGATCGAAGTGCACAGGATCAGGTCTTGTCTGGTTTGTTTATTCTGACTGAACTTGCCTCTTGTACCTGCTTGCTTAAGGCCTGTTTAAATCTCTTGCATTAATTATTATTCAAAGATAGTAACACTTCTAACTCTTTTAATTTCAGATGTTTATCCTGGACAGAGTAGAAGGAGACAGCTGCTCTTTGAACGAATTTACTGTAACTGGTTCAACATATGCTCCCATGGGAGAAGTGTAAGTGTTCTGTTCAAGTTAAATATTTGTCTGTTTGTGCATTCACTATTACTTTAGTCTAGAAAAGAGATGCATGTAATATTCAGTAGTGATTGTTAATAAATGAAAGGTCAGCCAGTGAGAATGCACACTGAAGTAATTAACAGGAAAACAAAGATAAATTGCAGAAATGTAAATCTTCATAAAACTGAATAGAGTCTCCAGTATTGCAGTGTTCCTTGGATAGTCTAAAAATTAATCAGTGATAGAGATGATTTATTTTAGCTAATCTCAGTCCAGTAAGATTTCAGTATCTCAGTGCTTCTAAGTGAGGTTTACTTTTTTATTTAAAAACTGGGTAAATCTGAAGAGGTGAGCATTTGCTCATCTGTGAGCTCAGTGTTTCCAGTTTTCCTGCCTCAGAGAATGGGGAATTTGTTTTTTCTGAGGCATGGTGTGAATGTGTTGGAGCTACCTCTAAAATTGATTGTAAATTCTTGTCCCTGGCCCTCAGTAGTTTATTGGTGCATCTGTACTTGAGTTGGTGTGTGTTTGTCCCAGCCTTTGCTATTTGAGCTGCTGTTAAACCCAGTCCTTTAGGAAAGGAATGAGGTTTGGTTTACTTTATCAGCTGCAAGTCTCTACTAGTGAGGTAAGTGGTTCATCCTGAAAACTTCAGGAATTTTTAGGACTCTGCTTCTTAAAGAAAAGCCTCTTCTGACTGAGTTGTTGCAGGTCCTTTTACTTGGTCAGTCCTCCATGTGTTTTGTAATCTTACCAGTTCAGTTTTACTTGTAGAGCAGAATTCTGCTGTGGATGAAGTAGAATTTAATTTCAGTAATTGTAAACATCTCAGCCTTGTGCAGTTTCACTCATGTGCCTCTGACTCCTACAATCTTGCCCATCTCAATAGTGATTATCTCTGTTTAATTTCCATAGCAGTTAAGACCCTGGTGTTCCCAGCAGCTGGAAATCTTAATTCCCCAGTTCTCTTTTTTGTTTCAAAGCTAATTGCTGTCAAAAGCTTAGGCTGTCATTTCAGGAGGCAGCATTTGCTTAGACAAGGTGACTCCAGACCTTGCAAAACTCCCAGCTATTGCACTTTAGCTGGGCTCACAAGAGCTGCAGATAAACAAAATAATAAAATAGAGCGTGGTGACAGATGTGGGGGATAATGAGACAGACAGCAATGTTTGTTAATGTGCTGTTTTCACTTGCTCAAGTTGAGGGAATGTGAACAAGTGTGTTAAACTCGCTGTATTTGGGGACACAAAGGATTCTGAGAGAGGGAAATTGCCTCAGAAAGGCTCTTACTGGAGCATAGAGAGACTCAGCTCAGCTCCAACCCTTAGGGCTGGCTTATTTCTGCATTTATGGGCAGCTTTTAAAGCAGTGGCTTTGGAGGGATTTTAAGTAAGATGACTTGACTTCACCTTGGATCGCAAACTGTCACTGAAAATGAAGTTTGGGGGAAGGTTAAGAGGCACTTAATCCATTGCACTGCCCCAGAGCAGGACCTGCTCCAGATATGAACCATTTCTGACAGATCTCACTAGGTACTTCTGACACTGTTGGCTTCCACCGCCTGTTCAATTTCATAGCCATTAAGTGGTTTTGCATTAAATCAGTGATTTTTCACTTACTGTTAATATATATGATACCTAATTCTCCCCTAAGATTAATTCAGAATATAAAATCACAAGTATTTCTTACTAAAAACTTCCCAAATTTCATACGGATTTATTTCCAGGGATACTGGGAGATTGTCAGAGTTTGGAGTAGCTTTGCCATGTCTCAGCGAACTCAGTCTTACTGCAAACTGAGAGCAGAAACCCAATAATAATTAGGAACTGCAGCAAAAGCTGGCAGGTTGTATCTGACCTTCAAATGAGTTCATCCTGAAAAACTTGAAGCTGTAAGGAAAAAAAAAATTTGCTTTATCCAGAACTGATAAAAAAATTGCTTTATCCCAGCCCCTTAGACTCTGCATCTGTTCTTCAGAAACTTTTGATAAGAAACACAAAAACGAGGATTCTAAAAAAACATAGCCTGATGTAACAAGTCATTCCAATTGCTGGTGTACTTAGAGTTCAGAACAGGTGAAAACAGGAAGTTTTGGGTGGGATAGATGAGGTGACAGCCTGAGAGCTGGACTTTAAAGCCACAGCTTATGGCTGTAGGATTATATGCCAGCTGAAACATTAAAAACTTATTTGTTTCCTTAAGATTCGTTTTGTTCTCATGTTGTTACACAACACTGGAATTTGTTTGCACCACCACAACTGAACAAAAGCTTACATAATGGGACATGTCATCGTCTGTGTTGTGAGTTCTTATGGAGTAATGATCCACATCTTTCCACCATCAGACCTTTTTTCCCCCCTCCTTCAGAGCTTTAGTGGAAGATGTTCTATATTAGCTCTGTCTTGCTAATTTTGCTGGGGGAAAATAACAGTATTGAACACTGTCTTGGTTGTTTTGTGCTTGCTGTAGAAAATTCCAGGAAAGGAATCAATTCACTGTTTCCAGGAGTGAAAGCAGAAAAGTTGCTTCTTACTTGTGGTGTCAAAATGGTGCTTTACTTCAGGAAAATGCACCTTCCCTCTCTCTGAAGCCCTGAGATATTGGTCATTAAGTGTGTATCACTACTGGGAAAGAGTATTTATTTTCTGGTGGAGTTAGTCTCATGAAATGACTTCATTTTTCATGGCTTTAGGAGGCTCACATATAACACACATCAATTGCTAGAAAATTAAAGAGGAAAATCTGCTTTAATGCCTGCCCAGTGCATGCACTTCATGCATTGCAGTAAAGCTGCAGAATGTGCAGCAGGAAGGAAGCTGAATGCTCAGGTATCCAGCAATATCCCTATCCCTTTCCTGCTTGCATCTCCCCTCCAAGCCCTGCCCATGCTCCAACATGTGCCTCATCACTGAGCCCTTCTCCAGGCTGTTGTGTGACTGGAGGAAGTGAGATTTTGTCACTCTAGAAGTGATGTCATCAATGATCTTCTCATTCCATTCATGATTCTGATCCAAACTTCAGAACTCCCCCTTTATCAATCCTGCTCTTCCCAACGACGACTCCTGTAGTTCCAAGTCCATTACTAATGAGCATTGTACTAAATAAAAATGCAGTAAAGAGGATAAAGAAAATATAATACGAGATGCTGATACTAAATAAGTAACTTCAATCTCCCCCTTTTCTTCCTCTGGAAAGGCATAAAGATGACAAACTCATTAAATGTAGCCAGTATGATGGTCTTGTGGAACTCGCAACAATCTGTGCACTCTGCAATGATTCCTCTTTGGATTACAATGAAGTAAGTTCATATCCTGAAACAGAGGAGAGTGTAGGAATGAGGATAAATGTTCTCATCAGTCTGTGTAATACTTTTCAGTGGTAAATCCCCTTTTAGTCAAGGGGGGAGGGTATTTAGGTCCTCTGAAGTATTAATTCTGAGAACTACTTGTTTGTTGAACACTGAGAACTAAATCCAGCAGCAAATGTAATCTGTAATTTGGAGATCTCCTGTTGCTGCTTTCTTGCTTTGCCTCGCTGCCTTATGGTTGCTGCCAAGTCTCAAAATGTCTTAATTGCTTGATGATAAAATACTGACATCTCTCTCTGCTGCTCTTGAGGGTAAAGGCTTCAAATTCCTATAAATTAAACTCCTCAAGGCTGCTCTTTTAAAATAGTTTTACTTATTTCATGAGCCGCATTAAATCTTGCGAAGCTTCCCCCCACCCCGTGTTGTGACACTTGAGCTTTTGTCTCTGGTAGGTTCCAGGTGAGGTTTAAACTCGTGTGCTTTTGTTTGTTTTGTGTTAACTCAAGGCTAAGGGAGTTTATGAAAAGGTTGGTGAAGCCACAGAGACGGCGCTTACGTGTCTGGTTGAGAAAATGAACGTGTTTGACACAGACCTGAAGGGACTTTCTAGAATTGAACGTGCCAACGCCTGCAACTCAGTGAGTCTCCTTTCACTGCCTTTGTCTGGGGACACAGCTCTGTAGTGTGTGTATCGCCTAAATGCACTTCATGCTTCTTGTTTTAATAAGGTGATAAAACAACTCATGAAGAAAGAATTCACCCTGGAATTCTCCAGAGACAGGAAGTCGATGTCTGTCTATTGTACTCCGAACAAACCGAGCCGCACGTCCATGAGCAAGATGTTTGTTAAGGTCAGTCCCTCACTGGAGACAGTGAGGTGGTGGAATGGCTGCAAGGCTGCACCACGCATAAAAATGATGATGCAACCAACTGCAGCTTGGAGTGGGAGGAGGGACTTGGTAATTTAAGCAAATGTTGTAATGGAAAGGCGTTTCTTAAGCTAAATTAGTTCTTCTTTTTGCCTCTGCAGGGTGCTCCTGAAGGTGTGATTGACAGGTGTACACACGTCCGTGTTGGAAATGCTAAAATACCTTTAACCTCTGGAATTAAGCAGAAGATAATGTCTGTCATTAGAGAATGGGGAACTGGCAGAGACACGTTGCGTTGCTTGGCTCTGGCAACCCATGACAATCCTCCCAAAAAAGAGGAAATGAATCTGGAGGACTCCTCCAATTTCATTAACTATGAGGTAAGATCAGTAGCACTTCTCCCTCTCCCAAACTGGAGAACGGTGACTCCTTCTGTTTGATTATCTCTCAAGGGAGTTACATCTGAGAATTTTCTTTCTGGGTATTTTTGATGTCAGACACAACAGCTCTTCACTTGTATGGAGGGAATGTTCAGTCTGAGAACAGACTTTGTGTTTAGGAGAAACTGTTGAGGGCAGTTAGCTTTTTTTGGCTAGGAGCACAAGAAGAAATCAGTTAAACAGTCCAAAAATTGCATTGTGGTTTCAGCTTTTATGGTTTTTCAGTTTGGCATTGCTCAACTGCAAGACCTTTTTGGGTTTTTTTTTTTGATGGATCATACCTGCTCTGGGAGTTAGGTTCACTTCCCTGCCTCTGTACTGTCAGCTGCAAGGGCTCAGTCCATGATTATCATCTTAGCTGCTCTGTAATTTTCCAGTGAAATCTTTATCTGGTATTTGGGAGGAAAGTAATAATAGTTGCATGAGTTTTTGGCTTGTGCTCTCTCTGCTCCTGGCACTGATGATAAAAATGTAAGGCTCAATGCTTGCAGGTTGAATTTGCAAAGCTGGCAGGTAGATCACATTTAAACTGACAAAATTAGTGCATTTGAAGCAAATTGGTAAGGCAGGTCAAGGAGTGATCCCAAATGTCACGACACAGCTGTAACATGCAAGGAAAACAATTTTTCACTGCTGCCAGAGGAGAAACCTGCAGGATCTTTGCACTAAAACTCACTGTGTCTTGTTTCAGACCAACCTGACGTTTGTGGGCTGCGTGGGAATGCTGGATCCCCCGAGGATTGAGGTAGCTTCATCCATAAAGCTGTGCAGGCAGGCTGGCATCAGAGTCATTATGATCACAGGTGACAACAAGGGCACGGCTGTGGCCATTTGCCGCCGCATCGGGATCTTCGTGGAGGATGAGGATGTATCCACCAAAGCCTTCACGGGCAGGGAGTTTGATGAGCTGTCCCTGGCTGCCCAGAGAGATGCCTGTCACCATGCCCGGTGCTTTGCCAGGGTAGAGCCTTCCCACAAATCCAAAATCGTGGAGTTCCTGCAGTCTTTCGATGAGATCACAGCCATGGTAAGTGATGGTTACTTGGTTAGAAAGGCAAATGCTGTTTAAACCCTGATTAGGCCTTCTCAGAGTAATTCCTCATTGTGGAAAACACTTGCTTCCATGTTTCCCTGCACTTAGGGAGTTTTAAGGATTCAAAACCATAAAGGTTTTATGAGTTTTGAGGATTCACACCCAGTGCAGAATTAATTCCTTTCTGGATCTGTATGTTAGTGCCCACCTTGTTTACTGATTCATTTCCAACCCTGAATTCTCGTTTTAGACTGGTGATGGTGTCAATGATGCCCCTGCACTGAAGAAAGCAGAAATTGGAATTGCCATGGGTTCTGGTACTGCAGTGGCCAAAACTGCTTCTGAAATGGTTTTAGCAGATGACAATTTCTCCACGATTGTGGCTGCTGTGGAAGAAGGACGTGCCATTTATAACAACATGAAACAGTTCATCCGATACCTGATCTCCTCCAATGTTGGGGAAGTTGTTTGGTAAGTTTAAATTTATTTTTTCTTTGAGCTAGAGGAGTGATGGAGTCTTCCAGTATTTCTCACTAAAACCAGAGGAGGAGGTTCTCCAGGTAGTGGATCTCTGTGGAAGTTGCATGTTTCTGGCCTGCCTTCAGTGAAGGATTGTAGCTTGCCACTAAAGTTGCACATTGTGTTATTTAGAATATTCTAGCTCAGTAGGTAATGCTTTCCAGTTGTTTCTGTGATTGGAATAATTCTCTAGAGAAGGAAAACCAAAACCTTAATCAAACAGTACGAGATCTGGAATTTCAGATAACAGAGTCCCAGGCGTAGTTTAGATGTTTATTTAACCTCAGGTTCCAGGAACATGTTTTGTGTTCCTCTGGGAGGAGCAGTGGTGACCCAGCAGCACAGTATGCATTGCTGGTGACAAAATGTAAATACTGATCTCCTCACAGTCCTTACATCAAAGCAGACTTTTCCCAGAGTAGGATAAAGCACAGCAATTGTCTTGCCTTGTTTCTTGTCAGCTTTAAGGCCATATCTTGGGGTGACATCCTTCACATGGCTCTTGCTGCAGCCCCTGTTTCTGTTCTATTTATTCACACAGGCTTGGAGCCATGAAAGTTACAGGCTCAGTAAAGTTCTGCAGGGACTAGCAGTAATCTAGGGAAATGAAGCTTAATTATTTCAGCCAAAATGTGTCTTTCAGAAAGCGGTTTTCAAGCCTTTATCCATGTGTATGTGTGTATTTACCTATACACACAAGTAGAGCGGAGGAAAAACCAAAAAGTCTTCAATTTTTGAAGTTATCAGAAGAAGACAATGCTTCAAAGCTTACATGCCAGTGGTTAGTCTTTGCTCTTGGATATGTGTTTAGTTTTCTGATTGTGAATATTCAGCTTGTGATCTTCAGTGAGTAAGAGAGAACAGAAGTGCTGCTGCAGGTTTAGGCTTAAACGTTACTGACACGCACAAGAATAAGCTTGTAACTGATGGGTTTCTTCGTAGTATCTTCTTGACTGCTGCCCTGGGTTTTCCTGAAGCTCTAATTCCTGTTCAGCTGCTGTGGGTGAACCTTGTGACAGATGGTCTCCCTGCCACTGCCCTGGGCTTTAACCCTCCTGATCTTGACATCATGAATAAGCCACCACGCAACCCCAAAGAGCCCCTCATCAGTGGGTGGCTCTTCTTCCGTTACCTGGCTATTGGATGTAAGTACTCATGCCTTTTTTTTTTTTCTTAAATAAACTTAAGACACAAATTACAACCTATTTTTTTTTTAGTACTCGAAGTCTTGAGGCCAGAATTCATGTGGCAGGCGAGGTGTTGTCTTGCATGAGTTCACAGCGCTGAGAAAAGCTTTCTTTTCTTGCAGGTTACGTTGGTGCTGCCACAGTGGGTGCTGCTGCTTGGTGGTTTATTGCTGCTGATGGTGGTCCAAAAGTTTCCTTTTACCAGCTGGTATTTGCTCAGTTTAATATCTTTGGGGGGAGAGGGGAGGTTCCTGCTGCTTTCATACTTGAAATGATTGTACAAACCTGGTAGGTTACGGGAATTTATGTAATTAAACATTTTCAGACTTGTTCCTGTAAAACTTGATCATGATTAATTAGTCTTGATAGCAAAGCTCAGAGGTGGGATAACTAAGCTTCTAACAATTTGAAGGACAAATTGTTGTCTTGTAAGTAAAAGCCTAAAGAGGATTTTTCTAAAGCAGGTAAAGGTTTGTAAGCACTGGTTTCAGGAGTCTCAGTAGAAACTTCCCTTTCTATAATACTCACTGCTTTTTTCCTAGTTGCCTATTATACATTTTGAGAGTTAAGGAGCTGTCGAGTGAGTTGACTGTGTTCTGTTCCAGAGCCATTTTCTGCAGTGCAAGGAGGACAATCCAGACTTCTATGGGGTGGACTGTGTGGTGTTTGAGTCCCCATATCCCATGACAATGGCTCTCTCTGTGCTTGTCACCATAGAGATGTGCAATGCTCTCAACAGGTTCGTATGTCCCAACAGGAAAGGCAAGCCTCTGCATAGCTTATCCAAAATCCTGCTTTTTGTGCAATTTGATCCTTGGTGAACAGCTCAGCTAATGAAGAGTGAGTCACATTTCCCTTCCGAGCTCTGGTAGTGCAAACAAACTGACTCTTAGATAACATTTGAGATCTCTTATCATAAGGTGTATTTTTAAGTCTGCCAATTCACGTTGGTATTTTGCTAAGCACGAGCAACTGAAATATTTTCCATTATTTTTAATCTAAGCTTAATCAATCAGATTATCCCTACTATGTTGGTATAAAGTGATATCAAGGAGAACTAAAATAAGAATGCTGAAGATATGGAAAATAGTTTTTCCTGCCCTAAGGGAGTGTAGGTTTAGCCAATTAATATTAGATTATAAATGGAAACCACTAAATAGCACAATGTCAAGGGTATTTTTCTTCAAATAGCTTAGAGGTCAGTTAATTTAAAAACAAATAAACTTGAAACACAAGTGCACTGGGGTAGTCCTACATAAAGATTCTGCTCTACATCTGCTGCTCTGGATCTCAGCCTCTTCTCCATCCCAGCCTAAATGCAGATGGAATCAAGAGCCAGCATGAAGAAGATGCAAGTTCTTGACCCTGTGTCAGTCTTTCAGTGAACTCCAGCAGAAGTGGGTGCACTTGGGGCCCTGGTAGACTCAGGGGGATTCTCTCTATTAGGCTGCCATGTCCACACTTCCCTTTCCCTCCCATGGAGAGGATTTTGGGGTCATAGTGAGAGGACTAGACCAGGTCAGGAATGAGCAGAACATTTGAGTCTTTCAAGAATAGAGCTGAGACTGATGGTGGCTGCTTTGCTAAGCTGACTTCCAGGCCAGTTTGAAGTTGCAGCATCTGAACCGTGTCCTGGGCTGTTTCCTGCCTGGGATCCCTGTGCTGTGGCAGGCTGCTTTGTGGTTCTCAGAGCTTCCTGTTGGTGTAAGAGTCACCCATGAGCCTTGTTTCTGTTGCAGCCTGTCAGAAAACCAGTCCCTGATGAGGATGCCCCCGTGGGAGAACATCTGGCTGGTGGGGGCCATTTGCTTGTCCATGTCCCTGCACTTCCTTATCCTTTATGTGGAACCACTGCCAGTAAGTGCTCCTGCCTTACCCCCCACCCCTGAACTTCCAGACAGAGCAAAACCTTGCGTGGGGCTCGAGGCCAGGGCTGGAGGGGGAGCTGGGTAACCCTTGGCTTTTCTTTCAGATTATCTTCCAGATCACACCTCTGAACGTGACGCAGTGGCTGATGGTATTGAAAATCTCCCTCCCTGTCATTCTGCTGGATGAAACACTTAAATATGTGGCCCGTAACTACCTGGAACCTGGTAAAGATGATAGTGTGCGGCCTGCCACCAAACCCTGTGCTCTGTCAGCATGCACCGAAGGAGTTTCCTGGCCGTTTGTGTTCATTACTATGCCCCTGGTTATCTGGCTTTACAGCACAGACACTAACTTTAGTGATATGTTCTGGTCTTGACTGACATGGTGACGAGTTTTACATTCAAAGGAGAAAAAAAAAAAAAAAAAAGTTTAACTTAATTTTTTTATTGTTTAGAGCAACTGTCTATTTCTGCTGAATTTTCACATGAACATATTTGCCGGTGATGGAGGTTTCATAATCTAGATTTTGGTTTTTTGCTTTTTCTGACTTCAGTGGGGGCAATATATTCCTCTTTTATACACAGTTAAAGTGTCCATTGACATGTACAGAGAACTAACACTATTTTATGCAAATATTTTTTTGTAGATGAAAAGCATGTACAGTGTTCTGTTCAATAGTCTACTCATCATGTAAAAAAAAAGTAAATTTTTTTTGAGCCAGCGGACACTATCAAACTAAATTGGCAGCAGATTTTAGGGAATGAATGTGTGTTGTCTAAAACTAAAAAAGCATGTAACTGTTTGTCTTCTGCATGATCATCCAAACTTAATTTGTCATAAAGTCAGGTTTTGTTCACAAGCAGAACTTTCTGCACTGGGTAGAGAATCCTGCTCCCAGGGTCAGGATTTCTTCTCGGTCCCCTCTTCCCTCACTCTCGGTTCTTGACTGTCCTTGTTTACACCACTTTCTGTATGAGGTATGCCTGATCTCGCTCGTGCAGAAAATACCATTCCAGGTGCAGCCTGCTGGGGTTCTTCCATACTCTCCACACACATAGGGTTGTTTTTTTTAAGGATTATTTATTTGTCTATTGTATTTTATTGTAACAGACCTTACTTTGCCAGTGTTGCCCATTATGCAGGGATAGGGAGGGCTACTTTAAATCTAAAGCCTTTTTAACACACACAATCTCTTTCAGTTGAGAAGAGGGTTTAAGTTGGGGTTTAATACATTTTTTACACATCAGAGCCTTTTTCTTTTATTTTTCCCCTTTAAGATCAAAATTTCCAATGAGACCTGAAAAAATAACTTGCACTGCATAGCTAGAAATTGGATTTCCTACACGTAGGGCACTAATGCTCAGTTGTATTCATGGAGTTACTCTGCTGGCCTGGTGTTAGCCTGACTTGAAGTAACAAGCTCGTGTGTGTTTTTTGTAAAATCTGTAAATAGCACATGACCAAATTGAACATATTGTATAGAACTATTTTTATTTTAATGTGGCACTAACCACCTTCATTATTACGGTAAATGTTAAAGCATGTTTTCAAATTCAGTCCTGTATCAACAATGTGTAAGTCATTAACAGTCCTAACTGTGGTGTTTTTCTCCAATGCCTTCCAACTTTCATCGACTAAAGTGAGTATTTTTCTTCCATTTCACCCTGCCAGTGGTGACTTGCTGTAAAATAGCATATGCTGTATACATGTTGAAGAATAAATAGTAATTTCCTTCATTCCCATGCTGTGTTTTGTCAAACTCTGCTGTGCTACATTATTATCACCACTTTAGACTCTTGTTTTGTGGTCTGAAGCTCAAATTACTGATTCCAAAGGCAAAGCACTTGCCTTTGGTTTAGTGTATTTTAGGGTCTTGATTTATAGTACCTGGGAGCCTTAGTGCCCCAAGGTCTTACAGCTTTTGGGTCTTAAGTTTGAGATAAAATCAGACAAATCTGTAACTTAAGACCCTGACAGCTGTTACCGTGAACGTTTAGTGTCCAAAACTCTCTGGTACTTGTGGTCAGGTGCTGGTTTACTCCAAAGCTTTTCCCTGCTCTGAAACAGGGGCTGCCCCTCAGAGCTGAGCACCCTTCCCTGGTCCCTGCAGTGCTTGAAGGGCAGGTGCTGCTCCTGGCAAAACCAGCTCATGATTTGTTACTTGCCATCTGAGAAGGCAGAAGAACAGTCTCAGCTTAACAGGGCAGTCTTTGAAACCTGCCCTGGGGTCACTGTGTCTGTAGAGCAGCAGGTGCTGTTATCTCGTGCTGGCTCAGTTCTGCTTTAGTAACCAAATTCAAACAGCTTTGTGATCCTCTTAGAGGGGAAGGATAGTTCCAGGCTACGTTCTCTTGGTGCCAGCTGGAATCCAGCGAGCACACGTAATTCTCTGGGTTTAAGCTCTCAAGTGGAGAGATGCTCCCTCAGAACACAGAGGCTCTGTCAGAAATTCCACTGCATTGTGACACTTTCTTTGTAGAGACTTTGACTTGAGTTGATGTGAAGTGGCTCAGAGGAGCTGACCTAAAGGTGGTAGCTGGTGTGTTGCCAAACTGTGAGCATTCAAATGCCCTTTTTTAGTGTGGAAAAGCCAAACTAAGGTTTTGCATTCCACAAAACCACTGGTCTGCACTGGCCTTTTGCTGTTATCAATAACAAATAAGCAGCATGAGACTCATCCCTGTTCCTTGAAACAAAAAATAATAGTTCCTATGCTGTAGGATTCCTTGAGATCAAAGTGTGTACCAGTGTGTTATTTGCTGAAAACAAATTAGCAGCTTAGTTCTGTGTGCTCCTGCTGCTATTGACAGACATTTCCAGGGCAGGAGTGCCACTGAATCCTTGAACACGGGTTCTGCTGAACCTCAGAGCATCGTGTGGTGGCTTTTTTAAAGCCATGTGTCTGGCTGCCACCATGAATAATTCTGCTTCTTGGACAATCCCATTCCTGTCTTTTATGCCAATCCTGCCATTCACCCCCCTTTTCCCCTCCCTTAAGAAGCTGAAAGGGAAAATGACTGTCAATAAGTAGAATTCAGAATATTCAGAATTCAGCACCTTCTCTGTTGGATCTGTCAGTGTTGAAGATGAACCTTTGCTGCTTGTCATGGATTTCCATAGAGATCTGAGAGCTCATTTCGTGCCACTGTCTCAGAGGCACTTGGGGTAGGGCCTCGTGTTCCTTGGACTTTGCCTTGAAATCTGGATGAGTGGTGGGCAAATGGTGATTTTGGGATCCATCCCTACAGGCTCCCAAGCTTACAGAACAGTCAGATTTTACAGGGTGCTCCTACAGAGCCCAAGCAATCTTCATCTGCCCTGTTCATCTTCTCTTTCTCCCCGTCTTATCCAAGTTTCCCTGTGGAAATGGAGCCGTAGGGTTCCCCGAGGTCAGCAGCTGCAGATCTCAGGTTGGATGGCAGCTGTGCTGTGCTTTCAGGACTTCTGTTTTCCAAGTGCTACAAATCCCACCCTTGGCTGGTTGGGATTGGCCAAATGTTCAGAGCTACCATGAGCTTCCTCCTGGGCAGTGAGGCATCCTGTCCTGGAATCACATCCTTGTGATCTTGAAGCTGAGTGCTGGGTCTGGGTTCAGCCCTGGCAGCTGAGCAGGCTGGGGGAGGCTGCAGGAGGAGCCTGAGGAACTGAAGGCTTTTCTATCATAGAAAGTACAGAACTGCAGTGGAAAGTTTGTCATTTCTGCAGGAAGTGTCTGAACTAAAGTGTTTATCCTTAGCTGTATAGATCCTGTCATCTTTCAGCCTCAGTCTTTTCAGCTGGAGAAGCCAGAAAGGGGAGGACTTTTCAGGACAGACTCATTTGTTTGGTCCCAAATACTTCCTCTCCAACCTCCTCAGTGCTGGGGTTGAAGAAGGTAACTTCTGTTGAACCATGTTAGAGAATGTACAAACAGCAGTCCTTGTTCAAGCAGGACTAACTCAGAATTCCCCAGGCTTGATCTCCCACTCCATTCTTACAAAATAGCTTCATATTTTTTGTTTCTCTTTGCTCCCATCTCACCAAGCTTTTTCATCTCTGCTGTTTTCTGGATTCCTTGGTGCCCTCACACATCACTGCTTATTCTCTACTGTGAGAGGGGTGTGTAAGACCAGGATCAATCCTGTGATTGATGCTGCCTTATGCTGGGAACACCAGGAAGGATATTTGCTTGTGCTGGGAACCCACTGGGGTTTGGAATGAGAGCAGCTCCTCCTGAATCCAGTGTTCTGTAGCAAGGAGGATGCTCAGGCAGCTGCAGTCATGCATTGAATTTTTAGACAGGAGCTTTTTTCTTTGCAGTGCCTTGGGCTCTCTCTGCTTTTTTTTCACGTGTGAGCAATCCAAAGTGCTGAGCTACACAACGAGCTGCTCCTTGCTGGCATCTGAGCAATAAAAATAGTTCATACTTGGTTTTCCCAAAAGGTTATTGCAAATAAATGGGTATGAAAGAGGCTGCAGAAAAACATTCCTACCGGTCTGTCAAAGTGCTCTGAGGCTCGTGTTGGTAGAGAGGCTGTTGGGGAGGTTCCTGGTACGAGTCTGAGTTTTTGATCTGATGATAGAATGCAGTACAGCAGTGCCAGCCCGAGACACAGCTCGAGCCCAGAGCTGGTGGTGCACGGCCCAAGGGGGCTGCCTTGGCTGAGATGAAGGGAGGTAAAACTGATACAGAGTCGTCTGTCTCTTGCACCTGTCTTGTTTACTTTTTTGCACTTCTAACCATTAACTGTTTCCCTAATCTCTGCTAATTACATCCTTAATTGCATTAATATGCATTTTCAAATCTTAGCAGCAGAGCCCAAATTTTAGTGTTGAAGCAGTGTTTGGAAGAGCTTCCCTGGAGCTGTAGGGACTCAGAGCAGTCTCTCCAGACACAAGGCTGACCTTACGCTGTGGTAGGGGTGAAGTACAGCAGGAGCTTTAGGACGTTGTACTCTACCCTTTGCCTACACATTAATCCGTGTAGTTTAATGACTTCTTCAAAGCTTTCCTACTGCTTCCCAGAACAAGCTGCCTGACTTGGAAAAGGGACATTGTTAGGTCACTTTGGGGGCAAGCTTGCCACGATGCCTCGGCTGAAAAAAAAACAAGTGTGTAGTATGGAACTTGAAAGTAAAAATCCCAAAGGAGTGAGAATTGTCTGTTGCCACTGGTCAGGCAGAGAAAGGCAAAAGCTAATTAAATGTGTCTTGGTTTTCACTGCAGTCTTGAGTAGGAAGTGCTGGCTCTGCTGATAATCAAGGGAGCTGAGCCTTAATCCAGAGGATTCTGAGCTTCGAGAACAAAGTAACCTGAGAGTGTCCCTTCAATGACAGAGCAGCCAGTTACCAAACTTAACATTCTTTCTTCTGTCACTGTTGATCTTAGTCTTGCTTGTATAATGATACTTAGCATTCATCCTTTCATTAACTGACGCCTTTTCTTTCTTTCCTTTTCAGCAATACTGGAGTAATCGCTTCCTAAACAATTTTGCAGAAATGTAAGGTTGTTTTGTTGCGTGCATGTGTTTTTAGCAACACATCTACCAAAACTTCTGCATGTATCGTGTAAAGATTCTTTGCTTTTCCCTAAAAACAAAACTCATTGTGTTCTCTGTGGAAGAAATGTGTGGTACCATTAGGACTTCATGATACAGATGTACAAACGTGCAATATAGCTTACCAAGCTGGAACTCTCTCCAGAGAAGTTGGGTTTCTGTGCTGCATGGAGAAGAGTTTGGTTATCCTTGAACAAGAATTGCGGAGCTGTCAGCCAATTTCCATATTCCTGTATGTAAAATGTCAGTTTATACAATGTACAATATCAGATAATGCATGCCTTGGGTTGTAGACGGATCTCTCTCTGTATTGTATCATCCAAACATCCTACTCCAACAGCTTCTGTACAATGCTCTCCTATTTATAAATCCATGGAAACGATTACAGATGAATGTTAAACCGTAAGCCTCCACTTCATAACATTGGATTTTTTTATCATCTGTGCAAATCAACCTCTTTTGCACTGTAATGTAACTTATTTAAATCTAAGGCAGTAAGACAGATGTTGGTGCAATACAAAATATCGTGATGCATTTATCTAAAAAGCAACAACAACGTAGCCAGTTCCCACAGCTGCATGTGTGACCTTTAGAAGTTGTAAATAAGATCAATTGTCTATTGACATGCTGACAGTAAGGAGCATCACACCTAGTTTCATTTGTATCAGGTAAATAAATTTATTCTACAATACGTACTCGGCGTGTTATTTGATGCACTTTGTTTCCTGCAGGTCGGTGCGCAGGCACTGCAGCGCGCTCTTATTTTAGTAATGCCAGGATGACACCTTTTAGCACCAACACCATTGCAATCTTTCCTCCTAGAACTATGCAGATGCAGCTGCTCCTCGGCAGTATTGACCTCCTCACTGGTGGGATTTCCTCTGTCCAGGGGCTTGTGTGTGTGTTTAAGGGACACTGTCAAGTACTTTGATCACTCAGTTTTTTTAAAATGCTCCATTGTTTGTAAAATCCCTCTGAGAAACGTAAAATAAACAATTCTTTCCCAACTACATCTTTTTTTTTTCCTTTTTTTTTTTTTTTTGGTCCTTTTTTGTTTTCTAAATTGCCCCAAGCCTAAAAGTAGCTCCTGATCTTTTCCATTTCCGTAGGCAAAAGGAGGATGAGCCAAATGTGTTTGCTCCAAACCACAGCACGAGCATCCTGCTGGGAGTCCTTGGTAGTTTGGGCTCATTCCCTTCCCCAGACCAGGGGCTGTTCTGCCACAAGCTCACAAGGCTGCTGCTGGGCAAGGCTAAAGCACTCTCAGGGTAAAAGCTGGAATTTCCAAAGCCCAAACACCAGATTTTGTTTGGAATAAGAGACAACTTAGGAATGTGTTTTACATTAAATGTAATGCCTCTTAGCCTCCAGCCCCCGATAGCAGCACCCTGCTGGCAAACAGCATTATCCAAATGAGGTGACACATCTGAGACCCTTCAAACGCAACAGTGTGAGGTTTAAAAATACAAGGGTCGAATTCCATGCTCGGGAGCTCTATAGGATGGTGGAGGGTGGGTTAAGGCATCGGGCTGAGCTGCTGCTGGCCGCTTCCTACTATGGTAGTGCTGTGCTGGGCCGGCTGAGCTCTGCTGCTCTCCCCGGGGCTGTCAGAGCCGGGCCCCGCTCTCCTTATCTGCCCTGCGGCTCTTCCCGCAGTCGGATTTGGAGCCGGGCCTTGGCACCCACGGGCAGCGCTGTCAGCAGCGCCCCTCCCGCTGCAGGGCTCCTTCAGCGGCACCTGAGCTCGGGTTTGGCCGGGGCAGGTGGGGGAAGAGCCCCACGAGCATCTCGGGGCTCTCACAGCCTCAGCCTGGCTGGGGAAACGGAGCTCAGAGCTCCCCATCGCTGCTGTGCCCCTGCTCCATCCAGCCCGGCTGCTCTCCTGCCCCTTTCTCCTGCCTCTGGGAGTTGTCCCCGGTGCCAAAGGCAAAGCTCAGCGAGGACAGGAAGGTGCATTCCTCGGCTGCTGGCTGCAGCTCCGCGTTCAGACAGCACTGAGCAAACTCACACCAACTCACACCTTCCTTTTTAAACATTTCTTTAAATGATGATCTGCAAGTTTAAGCAGAATGAGTCCCCCCAGCTGGAGTGCAGCCGTGTGAGGAGAACGTGATGCTCGGTAGGTTGCCAAGGTGCTCAGTGCAAGAATATGTGCTGAGAGATGCTGAAATAAACAGCTTCATCTTCCCCCTCCTCCTCTTCTCCCTGCAAACCCCCAGCTCTAAAGCACCACACGGATGAGCCCACTGACAGCACAGAGCAAAGAAACCACTCCCCACAGCTCAAGTTATGAGGCATTATGGACATATTACATTCAACTCTAAATACAGGGGGCAGGAAATATCCCTATTTTTACCTCGAGGTGAATTTGAGTGTGATTACAGCCCACATCCACCCCCAGGAGAGTGGGTGAGAAATGAGAGCTCTGAGCAGGTCTTGTAAAAGATTTCATCCCAACAGTTTACTCACATGGAAGTGCAGAGAAGACTTTGGACATCAATTTATCAGGCTCCAGGATTTTACCTTGTACCCCAAACCATCACCCCATTTGCCACATTGCTGTTTTGATGGGATGATAGGGGGGGAAAAGGAATCTGATCTCCAAACTCACAAAGTCCTTGGCCCCTCTGGAAGCTCTTGGAAAGGGAGGCTTCTACAGGGTAAATATCCACTGGGAACCCACAGCCCAGCCTTTGCAAAGTAAAGGCCAAGGCAGTGAGTGAAAACAGAGATTATTCTTTCTATTTTGTTGTTCCACCAAGTGATAGCCATGGACTGGCCACAGGGCTTTCCTTAATAAATAAATTGTTACACTGAAGTTCCCCAGGTGAACATTTTATTTTTTCCCTAAGCTGTTTGCACCAAAATAACCATATTTTATTATCTATTTCCTCCCCAAACACCCAGTCGTATATACATCATTGCCTCCTCTTGGCCAGCTTCCAGAGGACATTTTAGCCAACTAAGGCTATTTAGTTTGAAATCACAGGTTTATACTGAGTTTAAGCCCTCCTAAGGTCACGAAATTTAAGACCCATAGAGACTGCAGATCTGAGGTTTTTAAATACATTTGGTTGTGGTATGTTAGTGTAACTTGAAATGACAATGGCAGACACAGCCTTTGAGATTTCCTTACCACTGAGATCTAAATGAGGGACTAGAGTTTGCTGAATCAGAAATCCTGCCTGCTTCTGCCCTGGATGGATCAGTTTCCACATCACTGAGCTGCTGAAAAGCAAGGAGGGAAGAATCACCACACAAAGAAGCTTAATGAGGAAGACAGTTACTGAAAGGGGGGGGGTGGGGGAAAAGTCCCTGTTAATCAAAAATCTCTCTGTAATCAGCAGCAGCAGAAAAACAAGCAGCACCTTGATTCAAGAGAGAACTCTGATACTGGGCAGCAGTCCTCAGTCCCTCCTTTATTTCTGCTTCACAATTCCAGAATTACCATGATCTAGAAATCTTCAGAATTAAAAACAGTGCCAGAATTGCAGGTGTTATCAGCACATAATTGGAATAAATGCATTATTTGGGCAATTTCTAAGCACACCATGAACATGTGCTGCTTTTAGACCCTGGTGAATTCAGCCTTTTAGCTCTTACCCAAGTCTACGTACAGTTTAAAGAAATTCTGTCCCCTTCCCATCACTTCCTGTCAAAGTAGGAAAGAATTAAAAGTTAGTAACGAAATATGTGATTTAAATTCAAGGATTCCAGGCAAATAGGGGCACTCTGCCTTTACCCAGCACCTCAGACACACCAACACTCTACAGTTCAACTGGATGGCAACAATTTCTTGCTTCATGTCCAAACTGTTTCCCTTCCATCACTGATCTAACACAGCCTGAACTTCAGTTCTTGGCTTTGTGATCTTTTCTTCTCGGGTGCAGAGCATGTGATTGAGGGAGGGAATGAGGTCAGCTGCTTATTAAGGGCTAATTGTTACATTCCCTGAACTAAATGCCTGTAACTGCACTGGAGAGTACCAGACCTCTGCAGAACCAGAGATCACATTCTAAAATTAAAGCACTAATGAAGGCTCATTAATAGGCAAGCAGAATCCCTCTAGAATTCTGAAGTGAGGGCCAAATCTCTCTCTCTCTACAATCTCAGCATGTATGGGCACCTCAAAGTTCCACAGGCACAGTGCAGCTCCTAGCAAAGATCACACACAGCTACGAAACCCCAGCACCTCAAATACTCACCAGGCTCCATCTGCAGACTCTCACAACTTCTGATTTCCAGTAAGGAACCAAGTTCTCAGAAAACTGAAGCTGTGAGGATGCAAATCACTTTTTGACAGCCATCTCAAGGTGTTCTGAGGTGTGCCTGGACTGGCTTGCTCAAGCTGCACCTAAGGACTCATCTTGAAGTAGTTTTAGTTTCCTGCCTGTTCTAAAAGCAGAGATCATCAGATTATCTACAAACACACTACAGAATGGTTTCAACAGAACTGTGGCTTTCCAGTTTCCTCTTCTATGCAAACACTTCAGAGAAATGTGTGGTGGTTTCCACCTGAATTGAACGACCTATTCAAAGGAACCATTAGAATAAATCGGCTGAAAAATACATCGCATTCCTCATATACTCCTCAGCACAATTAAATGCATCCTGTCTTTAATTTAGTAACACAAACAACTCGATTTTCATCCACAGCAGAGGTTTGGAACACAACTAGAAAGCCAATGCAGCTACCCATCTTTCAGCTGCAGAAGATGTCTGGTGAATGCTGAGTGTGAGGAGAAAGCAAAGAGGTTTTTTATATAAAAATAGATGCTTTGAATATGCTGGCACGTTTTTTCTGTTATGAGACATGTGATGAGCTGAAATCCATTCACTGCATCCCACAGCAGTGGCAAAGAGATGAAGAGGATGAGGCCTCTCATCTGCCAGAAAGTCATTAATGAAATATTTGCTGTCCCTGAGGTGCACACGTTTGGTGGATCTGCTCACTGGAAGAGCAGGAGCAGCTTAAGCCAATCCAACTGCCACGACAGCTTTGCTTTGCTGCTCTTCCCCTGTCACCTTCAAATAACCATCACTCAGTTTGGTATTTTGGAAACTCTAAAGCCCACAGAATTCCAGAGAGAACAGACAAGCAGCTGTTTTCTTTTCTTACATGGATGAACTATTGGACTCCTCCTCTGTGAGCCATGACACACCAGAACGTTTCCAAAACAGACAATAATCTGCCTTTTTTGTTGTGCATTTTTGATACAACATCACAGAGGGATGTTTTACCCTTATCTGCCTTTCTGGGAGAAGCTTCTTTTCCATATCATGTATTTGTAACAAACAGCCATTTTTTTCCTCCAACTGATACACAAAACTATTATTTTTTTATCTTTCTAAACAGTCTGTGTGCTCCAGCATACCTGTGGTAACAAAACAAATACAAAAGGAATTAAACTCTCGATATAAAGATGAAAAAACCACGTTTTGGTAAAGACTAAGGAAATCAGAACTGTAAGAAAAATAAGTAATTCCTCTTCCCACACATCCAGCCCACAGAACTGAAACAGTATCTAGATTACCCAAAGCAGTTCACCCTTGAATTGCTGAGGCTGGGAATTTGTACATGAAGCAATTTTGCTTCAAAAGGTGAGGGGAAAAGACACGAATTCAAAAATTACCTGACAAAACCAGGAAGTATATAAACATGGAAAAAACAGGACAAATATGTGTATTTGCATAATTTAACGTTTCTCCAGCAGCGCAAGGGAAGAGGGATGAATTCTTTTTATAGCATTTTAAATGTCAGTGCTGTACACAGAATGTAAAGTGCTTTTGAGTCATCGCTGCAAAACCTTCCAGGAACATACTGAAATAAAACTAAACTGCATTTTAAAATAAATGCTCATGTACAGATTTTAAGCGATTGCAGGCTTTAGTAAGGGTTGAAGAAATTACTTTAATTTCCCACCACTGGCTCAATTCTGTGCACAGAGAAATCAGTCAGCTACAAAAAGTGTCCTGCAAGTCCAAGTTGCCTATTGTCCCAAATTTATCCTGGACAGCACAGGTAATGCCCTAGAAAAAGACAAAATAATTCAATAAACACAGCAAAAGAGAAGTGCTGCTTTCAACCACACTCAAGTAACTCCCTCAGACTTCACTGGGAGCAGCTCCCCTAGACTCAAATGGCTGCACAAAAACGAGCAAGACCTTTCCCAAAAAGGAGTATAAACCACTGTATTTACAACTTGCCCCAGCACATTTAGCCCTGAACAGAACTCATTGTTTTCATCACAAACAACAGGCTCATTACACACCTCAGATTCTGATGGTTTTAGTTTTAGCAGGGATTTTTCAAAATGAAAGTTGCAAATAGCCTCAGATGCAGTTAGTCCCTTACACTTAATAAATAAGAAGCATCGAGAATCTCCACAGTATTGAGATGCACAGAACTATTAATTGGTTTCAGAGTCTATTAAAAAACCAAAAAAAAGTCCTTTGTTACTGAAAAAAAATTCATAGTTTCTGTTCTTCTGAGAAGAGTGGCCCTAGTGGTGTGTTCAAGTGCCAAAACAAGCAGCAGGAGCCTTTTATTGCATCCCAAACCACTGTTCTTGATCTGCCCACTGAGCTGCTTCACTGTCACTGCCTTCCAAGTCCCCCTCTTCTCCACTTCCCTCCATGTCATCCACATCTTCTTCCTGGGTGGCATCTGTTGGACTTTCCTCTTTTTCCATTTTCTGCAAACCTTCCAGGGACTTCTGATCGTTTGGATCCAAACTGAAGAAAGGAAGAAAAATAAAGCATTGACTTGAAACTTTTTTTCTCTTTGTGGCCTCAGCCTAAAGAGTATCAATAAAATCTCATCCTGTTGTCTACACTTCCTGTTTAACATCATCAGGAAGCTTATTTTAGATGATGATGCAACTTCCCCTTGAGCTGCTGTAACACTGAGTCTTAAATCTCTTTTATAAAACACTTCTGATCCCCAAGAACGCGTTTATCTAAACATCCCACTCTTCCAGAAAACTTAGTCACCTCTCCCAACAATGCTAATTATAAAGTAACATGAAAAGCAGTAAAAATTTAAATGACTCTGACTAAATATAATCCATGCAGGCAAAAAACCAGCTGACCCATTTAAGCTATGCAAGTTTGCAGCGGACACAATGTGCTGGATTTAAGGCAAATCGAAGATGTTGCAATCAAAACATGGGAATAATTTAACAAAGTGACACCCTGAAATAGCATTTAGATTATGTTAAGTTGAATCACAGTGTTTAAATTTATCGAACAGCTCATTTTCATATGTATCTTCTAGAGTAAAGGAATGGATCCTCAAGTCTGACTATAAAATAATTAATAACTATAAATAACTCCGTGCCTTAATCCTTTTGTTAGTCAAGGAACCACGAGCCTAATGACACATTTAGCATTAATACATTCCCTACATTTTGCACTTCTCAAAGTTCAAAGTCTTGAGACCAACCAATTCATGAGCAGGGTGTCATTTGTGTGGTTTTGCTCGTTTTAAGGAAGAACGATACAAAACCACCTCTGATTCTCATCCTGATCAATTAGCAGCTCCTCAGTGAAAGTGATTATTGGCTCTTATAAAGCTCCTGCAGCCTCAGGGTGTGCTTTACCTCAGGGCTATGCTGTACTGGTCCATGGCCTCCTGGTACTCGTTGACAGCCACCAGGAAGTCCCCCAGGATGCGGTGCAGGACACAGTCACTCTGGTTGGCCAGGGCATTCCTCAGCAGGGCAATCCCATCCTCATACTTCTGCTCTCTACCTGCTCAGAGGTAAAACTACCGGCTTAATCAATGGTTGAGACACATCTATAAAAAGTCACAGTGTTCAGAGTTGTCCCAGCACAAGGCTATTTGTCCCTCTAGACCTGTCTGCAGGGAGGACAGCAGTGCTCTACTTCTTGCAAGATTAACTCTAAACAATGGCTTTCTGTTGCAATAGCTGTTACATTCACAATTACACCTACTTTGAAGTAAAAACATTTTGTTTGCAATTGCTTTAAGTGTAATATCAGCTGCTGGATGCAATTAATTCCTGTGTTTTTTTTCTTTCAGGATAGAACTGATAAACCCCTGGACTGTATCATCACTGTTACATCCTTCACATCAATGTGGCTCCAGAACACCCTTCCATTTACAATGGTGTCTTTAAACAAACCAACACGGGGGGAAGAAAGAACTTACTGAGCAGTTCTGCCTTCTTTACCACAGCTTTAATATAGTCAGGTCTTTGTGTGAGAGCTTTGTCCAGCAATGTTTTTGCCTTTTCCTGCGTGACTGGGTCCTCCAGGCAGACTGTGGCCAGCAGGGTGAGGGTCTGTGCGTTTGCCCCCAGGGTTTTGTACACGTTGTTTGCCATCACCATGGCTTCACGGATGCTGTTGGATGCCAGGTAACACTCGATGAGACCTGGTGATGTCAGATGGAAACACGTCAGGGTTTGAGTCAGCACCACAGGCACTCACCCCTCCACGATTATTTGCACTTAGCAGCACTCAGCTGCTGAACAGCTCACACTCCAATAAGCAAATACAGATTGCAATTGAGAAAGTGAATCTATGCACGTCAACAGACTCACTCTACAGACGTTTATTAATGGTCAGGCACTGAAAAAAACCCAACCCTAAGAACACCTAATGTAATGTTTTTGTCCAATTCCAACACTGGGAGAATTAACACTTCACCGGGACTCTTCACTACTTGAAGCTGCTGTTGAGATCAACAAGATCTAAATATTTAAACAAATATGACAAAACAAAGCTCCCAGCAGAACTAACCATTAGTTAACATCATTCCCCGAAAGCCAGCTGCTCAGAACACAGTTTTGTTTACACCCAGACCAAACCCAAAAAACCCATTTGGAAAACCGTTCTCACAAATCCGCGCATTCTCTCGCACGCCTCGCCTGATCCCATCACAGAATTTTGGGGCAATGATTTACTAAAGAGCCAACTGGAGGAAAGAACTGCTGGTCCATTCCTTTGCCACATCCTCAGTGTGACAGCAACGTTACCAGAGAGGGGCTGTGGGCAGCTGCCCGTGGCTCACCCTCGTAGCAGTCGAGGCGGCAGGGCGCCAGGCGGATGGCCTCACGGAAATGGATGATGGCCTCCTGCACCCGGCCCATGTTGCGTAGGGCAGCTCCCTTCAGCAGCAGGGCCTGGACACTGTTGCTGTTCAGCTGGATGGCTTTGGCTCCCAAATATAAGGCACGGGAGTATCTTTTGCTGTAGAAACTGTGACACCTACAGATAAAGGAGAGGGATTGTAAATAAGTGGTGCCTGTGCGTAGTCATGGGGGTTTTTTGATGTTTCTGAAGGTGAAAAAAACATCTGCAGAAATTTAAAAAAAAAAACCAGTATAAATATTAAAAGTGTTACTGTTTAATATATTGTTGGTATTGCACAACTGTGTAACTCTCCTAGATTTAACATACAGCCAACAAACAAGATAGATATTTACAGAGACTTAAAAATGTAAGTTACCCATGAACGGAACAGACAGGAAAGAAAAGCACCTTCTGAACAAAAGAAGCTGAACCCACTGTGTCAGCTGTAACCCACCACATTCAGCAAACTGAGAGCTGAGGCGAGAAAGGAAAGAAAACAACTCACCCAGACACCACCCAGGGCTCTGCGTGTTGGTCAGAAATATTGAAGAGGCGGCAGCCCAAGTTCTCCACATCCTCCAGCCGACCCTCACGGGCCAATAAATAACCATAAACATCCATTCCTAAAGAGACACGGGGCAGGATCAATCCTCAGCAAATTGGAAGTTCATTGACAAGGAAAAAAAAAGCCACAAAACCCACAAATACCTACTTTAAACTGTGCAATTACCTGGAAGGGTTCAAGACATGCAGCTTCTGAATGTCAGTTCTGGAGTGAAAGCTGGGTAAACAATACACAATATTCCACTGCATGTAGCTGTTACTCTTCAGGTCAAGCTTCTCTCAGGATTTACTCACCTTTTATTAGGTAAGGATCCAGCATTTGTGCTTGTTCAAATTTTAGGATAGAGTTTTTATTATCTCCAGCTCTGAAGTACAGGTCTGCTAAGCTCCCCAGCAAGTCCACATTATCCCTCAGCAGTGACTTCTTCTCTAAAGAGCTTAAAGGGGAAAAAAAATACCCGTTATTTATAAATGACAGTTTGAATATCATTAATACGTAAGAATTTATATATGATTTGACTGCACCATGCTCTTTCCACTCTTACCAAATGGTGTTTATTGCTCTGGTGTTGTCTCCAGTATGCACAAAGGCGTATGCCTTGATCCACACAGAGAGCCAATCCAAGTTGGGAATGCTCTGGATTATGTTGATGGTCATGGAGGCCACTTCTGCTCCCTTCACCGACAGAGACAGCAAGCCTGTTTAGAGAGGTTCACACCTCAATCTCAGCCACCCAAAACTGCTTTGGATACAAATTATCTGAGGAGCAGAAACCCCGACCCTTGACAAGCACGAACAGCAGTTTACAATTTCTATAAGGTGGGTGTGACATGCAAACGCAAGACAGTGACAGAAGTGTAATTAAAATGTTAACACTGAACTCTGCAGTGCTCACAGAGTGCAGACACCCACCCAGGATGGCATCCAGGGCCAAGGGGCACTGCCTCAGCACCTCTTTGTAGCTGGTCACCGAGGAGCGCTCCTGGCCCGCCTTCTTGTAGAGATTTGCCAGCATCATATTGATCTGCAGACAACAGAAATGTGGGGACAGTCGAGGGGGAGGAAGGAGAAAGAATCATTAAGAAAGGTCACAACTTTGTCTTCAAGCCTGCCTGGGTCTGCTCTGGGCAGAAGACAAAATAATCTGCATTTCTGAGAACAATCTAAGATACCATATAGTACAAAAGGAAAACTGTGGCTTCTTTCTGAGTACAGAAATAAAATCTACATTCTTTTGTGCGTGCACAGTGCACTTTGAAATCAAAAGATGGGCAAGTGCTTGTACACGATGCCAAGAAGGATCTGTATATTCATTAATCAGTCCCTTCCAGGAATCTCTCTGTATCCATGGAAGTGCTTGAATTAGCTTAGCAAGAAAGTTTCCATTCAGCTTCTGAATGAAGCCTTGATTGACCAAAAAACCAGAAATTATCTGAGCTCCTCACAACACAAGTAGCTGGTTTCTGCTGCAGCTCTTTCATTTACTGATCTATATAGGCAAAAAAATTTGCTTTTCTCAATCTTTTCTCCTTTTTCTGTTCTGCAGGCTGGCCAGAACACTCTGACATTAACTGGAGTTTAAGCCATGTACATTTTTAGGACAATTTAACATGAAACACAGTTGACTGATCTGATGTGTTAATCTTTTAAGCCCTTCTGAGTAACAGAGCCAGCAAGCAAAGACTCCACAGATTTGGCACTGCAGACCACAAAGGGATCTAAATATTTAACATTATCTAAACTGTTGTTGAAAAGGATTAAAAGATTTTAAGATGGAGCACTAGCAAACCTTCTACTTGCCAAAGTCTCCAGCCTTTCAAGCATCTGGCATTGCTCCAACTATACAAGAAGTTATTAAAGATGCTCAAAACATTTAACTCTTTTAATTTTTTTCTTTACATTCTTTTTAACAGAGAAGATACAAAATTAGTATGACTTTAAAGAAAAGGGTCCATATTAGCTAATTTAAAGTTAGGAAATGCTACTGAACAATAATTAACCGATGAAAAAGACATAATGCCATTAAACCTATATATTATCTTCTGCCCTAGAGATACACTGACCAAGAACCTGTGACAAAAACCTGCCAGAACTCACCTTTGGAGTTCTCTGCCTGGAAGGAATCCCATCAAGAATAGCAATGGCATCTTTATCTTGCTTCAGCATTGTGTAACATTCTGCCATTTTGTATTTCACTTCAATTTCTGACGGTAAACACTGAAAGAAAAAAGAAAGATTTAAATACAGTGGTGGTTTAATCAGGTATGAAACTTTTAATGAGGTTTCCTCATAAAGATTTACACTGTGTTGAAAAATATCTGGTGCATTTAAGTTAACAATGCAACTCACTGCTAGTTCATATTGTTCTTGTCTTCAAATTAAAATTATGAAGTGCACAGACAGAAAAATTTCATGGGAGAGACCATTTAAAGTTTTTACCTTAGAAAACACCACACAGATATTATCAAACTGATTAGCCTTAAATGTCAGGTTTATTTGACATGATAAATGCACAATGTAAGGTATTTAACAGCCATGCAAAGGTGATGCTCAGGGATGTGGTTAGTGATGCATTTGGCAGGGATTCAATCTTCAGGATCTTTTCCAGCCTCAGTGACTCTGTAAATATTGAGTCAGCAACATTAACTGGAAAGGAGAATGTGATCACTTGATGCAACACATTATCAATTCTTAAATACCTGGCTTTGGGGCGTTGATGCAGCATTCCCAGTAGAAGGTCTGACTTTGGAGGTTTTACTTAAGGCTTTTTTCTGCTGTAAGGCCATTGTGTACTTGCTGACAGCATTCCTGTATTCCTTGTCGTGGAAGAGGGAGTCTGCATGATAGACAAGGAGCTGGTACTTCTGAGAGGGAGAGAACAGCTCCCTAGAAGAAATGCAGACAGAAAGGCTGAGATCAGACACCTGCACAAGAATCAAAACCTTACAGACCCAAAGTATTTGTAGCTTTGGTTTGTCTGGCTTCAACCTGCAATTCCTGCAGCTTCTTTATTGCACTGGAAGGACCATTGAGTAACAGCACTGACTGCTCACACAGGGGTTATCTCAGCAATTTCTTTTATCTGTAAACAAACAAACCCAACAGCCACTTCTGACACCTCAGCAGCAGCAGCAGCTCAATGTTTGGCTGCTTGGCCACAGCCCCCATCCTTCCCATAACACACCTCAGGCTGTCCATTACACTACATCAATTTTCTCCTAAGATCCATTCACCTTTTATCAGGTAAGGATTCAGCATTTTGCCCGTTCAGATTTCAGAACAGAGTTTTGTTTGAATGGAGTCAAGTTTAAAAGGCGACCCAGCTCCTTGCACAGTTGTTCTGGTTCTAATCCCTATTCCTACATTTTACAGACCCCCTTTGTAATACTCTTAGTATGTGTGCAGACCAAATGACCCAACTGTGGCATTCCAGGACCTGAAGGGAGCCAACAAACACCATGGAGAGACAATTTATAAGGGCCTGGAGTGTGAAAGGACAAGGGGGAATGGCTTTGAACTGACAAGAGCGTTGATTTAGATCGGATCTTAGGAAAAATTCTTTCTTGTGAGGGTGAGGAGGCCCCGGCACAAAGAAGCTGTGGCTGCCCCATCCCTGGAAGTGTCCAAGGCCAGACTGGACGGGGCTTGGAGCAACCTGGGATAGCGGAAAGTGTCCCTGCCCAAGGCAGGAGGAGTGAAACAAAACAATCTTCAAGGTCCCTTCAGTGATTCTGTGATTCTCTGCCAGGACACCCATGTTGTAGTGGGCACCCAAAGGGACGCTGATGCTGATATCGGAACAGAGGCGGGCTCCATCCCCGGCAGGGACAGGGGCAGGAGAGGGGAAGGCCAGCACCAGGACAGCGATAAGGCCAGGGGAAGGGGCAGGGACAGAGGCAGGGACAGGGACACCCCAAAAGCGGCCCCGCTCCCCACAGACCCCGCGCGCGGCCCCTGCCGGCGGGGCACTCACGGGTTGTTGCCGCTCATGGTGAGGAGCAGCCCGCTGAGCAGCCGCACGTTCGAGTGCAGCCCGGCGGCCGCCATCTCGCGGACGTGCTCCACCACACTCATGCTGCCGCTGGCGGGGCGGAGGGGACGGGGCGGGGGGACAATCGGGAGAGACCCCGAGCGAAGCACCGGGCACGGAGCTGCCGCCGCCGCCGCCCGCCGCCACTCCAAAATGGCGCCACCGAGGGGTCCTCGCGCGCCGCCGCCTGCAGGCGCCCAGGGCAGTGCCCGCGCGGCCCGACAGGCGCGCCGAGGGCAGCCCCAGCCCAGGGCAGCCCCAGCCCAGGGCAGCCCGAGCTGAGGACCCCGGCGTGAGGGGAGAGCGGCGCCGCTGTGAGGGGCAGCTCCTCTCTGTGTGTGCTCCGGTGTGAGATACGCACTCCCCGTGCCTTCGCAGCTCCCCAGTCCGCTCCTTGCCCTCCTGCCAATGCGCTGAGGGGTGCTGCAGCTAATTGTGACTGAGGTCTTCGAGATAACGACGCTCCTGCCTAATAAAAATTGGTCATGGAGGAGAAAGGCCTTTCAAAACGTAACGTTTCTCCTGGGAAATGACTAGGCCTATCGTTAACTGCAAGGGTAGACTGAGGGATGAATCATAAACTTTGTTTTCCCGCCTTTGTTGCAAAAACATGGCTATCCTATTTCTAAAAGTGGAGTCGGTGAGAACTTTCAGTTTCACTGCCATCAGTGTTATTGGGAGAGTTACACAGCTCTCGGCAGACAAATACACCAGGCAACCAAACAGCACCAGCACTGGGCTGCAGGTAACACTAAAGGTGTGTTGGTGTGTGGTGACACTGACACCAGTCCTGCCATGAAGGAACAAAACCTCAATAAACTGAAAGTGGATTTGTGTTCTTCCAGAAATCGTCAGAACAGCTTTTTACCAGCTTGTGAGTGTCTGAACGTGCCATCAGGAAGGCAGCCACAGACCCAGCCCTGTGTTACCCTGTAAAGGCATTTTGGGAGCACAGCTCTGCAGAGACACTGCTAAATAAACAGGGAAAGGGCTGCAAACTGCAGGCCCTGTATTAATCCCAGTCTTCAGTGAGAATGATTCACTTCCTCCTGATAAACATTACACAGTAATCATGGAATCACAGAATGCTTTGGGTTGGAAGGGAATTTAAAAACCACCTCGTTTCACCCGTGGGCAGGGACACCTTCCACTATCCCAGGTTGCTCCAAGCCCCATCCAACCTGGCCTTAAACACTTCCAGGGCTGAGGCAGCCTCAGCTTCTCTGGGCACCCTGTGCCAGGGCCTCACCAACTTCAATATTTCAATATTCAAGGGAATATTTTTTTCCCAGAATCCAATCTAAACCAGCCCTCTGTCAGTTCAAGGCCATTCCCCCTTGTCCTGGCACTCCAGGCTCTTGTTCCCTCACTTCAAGTCCTGGAAGGTTACAATTAGGTGACCCCAAAGCCTTTCGCAAAAAAAGCCAAAACCAAAACCAACCAAACAAAAAAACCCCTCTTTGATTTCTTTGAAGGCTGTCCATAAGACACACAGCAGTTATCACGTTAATTACAAGCAAATTTTATTGAAAACAAGGTAAAAATCACGGCACTGGACAACACAGCGTGAGAGGTCTGTTTTTCCCTGGACATACGATACCCAGACTCCAGCCAGCAGAGCAATGACACAGCTCCCCTGCCCCACAGCCAAGCCCATTTCTTCTCTTAAATACAAGCCCTGTTCTAAATGCTGTAGCCACGATTACAAAGCAGCTTGCATCTGAAACAGCACGTTAGAAACCACTTATTAAGCACCAGCTTAATAATATTTGCTTACACAACTTATCTTTTTTGCTCTCCCTCCCTCAATCACTCATTGACAAGTTTGGGTTTTTTTCTTCTTTTTTTTTTTTTTTTTTTTAACTTCATAAGCACTTAATTCTTCCTTGGTACAAAATGTATCCAAAACAAAGGCAAAAGACTTGAACATCTTGCTGTGGAAATGCTTGAAGTTGTTGCCACTTTGCTTCACTGCCCAGGGCCTGAGAGACTCTTGTTCATGAACTGCCTCTTCACAAAGCAGATCCACCACTGCAAAAGGAAGTACAGAGTCAGAAAATCTGCAAAAGTGGTTTCCATTGACTTTAAAGTATTTCATCTCTGACACACAACAAATATCAAGGCCCCAGTTTTACACACAGTTTTCCACACTGGTTTCTAGTGGAATTGAGGTGAACAAGACAATAGGAATGGACACAATGAGTTCATATTACAGAACTTTGAGTTAAAACAGGAAATTCTACTTTCTCCTATTTTACTTTTATTGTATTTTTTTTCCAATACAATCATAAGGCATCAAGAAGCTACGCCTTTGAAACTAAATTACCCTAAGTAATTTGGACATTAAATGCAGTCACATTTGCATGTGAAACATGTGAACACTCAGGAGGTGACTCATTCATTGATTAGCAATTTTTTTTCAATCTGGATACGAGGCAAAACAATTAACTTCAAAGCAGCTCTCAAATCAGAGCTGCCTGGGAAGAGAAACAGCACCTCTCGTGCTTGTGAACTCCATTTGCAACCCCAGCCAAGAGCAGATGTGCAGTGCTTTGAAGAGCTGAACCAGACACCTCTTATTACTGCCCTGCTTTTGAAAGGAACCCAAACTGGCATTCACTGTCATATCCCATTAGATTAAATTTATTGGTAACTTGCAGCTGCCATTTCACTGTAAAATCAGACAGGCTTGGCTGAAGTTACCCACCCCTGACCCTCACCCCATCATCTCTCTCCATTTCTCTCCAGAGGTGGCTGAAAAAACACCCCCAAGCTCTCATTAACCCTGCAGTGATGCCACTGAACTCTCACCTTGCTTGGCTTGTCGCTCTGAGGATCAAACACTTTGTCACAAAGGCGAAGGCCGGTTTCTTGCCTCAGCTGCTGCAGGTAGGCCCTCATCACCTCTGAAAGCAGCACAGCAAAACCAGGGTAAACTGGGCACTCAAACTGGATTGAACAGGGAGGCATCAGATAGAACTGCTTAAAGCAGAGAGGGAGTTTCACTCTGCAGGGACTCCCCACTGGCTGAGTTGATTTGCCCAATTTATCTATGGAACCAGGGGAGGAAACCCTCAAGGTCAGAAAATTGAGCTTGTGCTGTCCTTCAGAAGACAGACTGAAGATTTAGAAGATTTTTGTTTTGACAGTAATTATCCTCAGTGCAGTTAATACAGTGTGACCCTCAGAGGCCCTGGGTCAGCCTTACCTTCCTCCTGCTTGTTGGCAGGTTTGGCGTAAATGGCGTTCAGTGGAAAGCCAGGCTCCCCTGGGATTGGGAAGTTAGTGATTCCTAGTGTGTACATTTCCTTCTCTCCCTGGCCCTTGGAGTTACACTGGAAGAACCAGGCAAACAAGGGGTTAGCAGTTAGGAACAAAAGCTGGCAGAGTATTAGACCCAAATTTTTTACAAATCTGGAACCTGGAAACTCATCAAGAAGAACAGAGCACATCCACAGCCTTGGAGTATTTGAGGCTCTGACAACTGGGACTGGGGTGAACAGGATTATTTGTTCCCCTGGAAGGAGAATATCAGGAAATCCTTTCCTTAGAACAATCCTCAGGCTGTTTCCCATCTGCACAGAAATTCAGTTTTCTTACCTTTTGCAGCTTTTTCAGGCACTCAGAAATGTAGAGGGTCACATAGATCAGTGTTCTGTCAGCCTCATTCTGCAAAACAAGAACAGGAACTTTTAGATTACAGGACTTTGTGGAACTGATGAAGTCTGAAACAGGAAAGAATTCAAGCCATTTTGGGCTATAGTTTCCCCATGAGAGAGAGATCTGCAATTCATGACGTTTACCCAGCTTTAAAGATTAAGTGGAAGGGGAGTTTTTTGTGATCTTCTAGAATTACTTCCTTGAAAATAAATTTATTTTCACAGCACCAACCCTCCAAAGAACTAGAATATGCTCAGTATCTCAAAAAATTACCTTAATTTCATAATTTTTGAAGAAAACATTAGCTTTGAAGTAGTAGATGGCTTCATCTATAATATCTGTGTCCTTAGCTAATAAAAAAGAGATGCAGAGTTAAGCAGTGCACTGTTACATTACATTTGCCATAACTTTTACTCACTGAAATACATAAATAAGGATTATTGCAAAAGCAAAACCATGGTATTTAGAAAAAAGCAGAAGTCAGCACCATGTAACAGAAAATTTCTGAAACACCAGGAGTTCAGACTGTGATAATTAAGCTTCCTTCTCCCTTCTCCTTCCCCTGTGATATGTCCCTTCACAAACAGCACCAATTCAGCAGTTCCCCACTTTTCTACCACTTCTGAGTAACTCATCAGGGTTTTAACATCATAAAAGGATAGGAAAAATGTTTTTGGAGAAAGCATATCAGCACAATCCCTCAGATTCCATTATCCTCTCCAAATAAAGGAGGGGAGCAGAACACAGTGACAATCTGGCTTTTGCTACCATCCAAGACTGCCTCAATCCAGAAACACTTCCTTTACATTTCCCTTTTCAGACTGAAGCACCGCATTTCTGGGGAATACCACGCCTGGGAATTCACATGTTGAAGGGGAAGCTGTACCTGGCTGCCTGTGAGCCCTGTCGAGGTGCCTGGAATTTCGTTTCACTTCTTGAAGCCCCAGGTTTTGAACCCTGAAGTCCCTCAGAGCAGGCAGGCGTGGCCAGTCTCAGCCAGAGAACAAATTCTCTGCGGCCAAACCCCAACTTCCTCTGACACAGAGACCTCACACCACCACAGCCTCCTAAAAACCCTGCTCAGCAGCACAGGGGAAGCACCAGAACAGCAACCAGAGGTTTGGATTATTGAAACTACTCATTCAGCAGAACACTGAGCACAATTATCTGCGCATAATTATCTGCGTGTAATTATTTTCTATGATTTGCAAAACTGAAAACTTTGCTCCTCTCTAAACTGCAAAGCCTTTCCATTTCCCACCGGTGACTCTTCTTGTCACTCTTGCTGGGGCTGGCTTAAAGGAACCCCTGAGATGATGAGAGCTACATGCAGTAATTCAGAGATTATTATGAACTTACTTTCTCGAGGTGCTGGGCCCTTGAACTGGCTTCTGATGGGTAACAGTGCCATGTTCCCAATTAGCTTGGTGTCTGAGTCCATTAAAGTGGAGTGGTAAGCCTAGAGGCAGGGAGAGCTGGTTATTGAGCCTACTGCAAATAGACATTTCCATATCCAATCACGTGTCCCCTGTGCCTTTATCAAACAGGAGTCACAGCCTAGTTCATTATGATGCTTCCAGCATTTTTTCCTTGCACAAACAATTGCTATTTTCTATTTAGATCCAGATCTTGGTGCCATTCTGGTGAATGCTAGGGAAGCACCACCACTGCCACCACCTGCAGTCACAGTGTTGGGAGATGGGATAAAATCCATGTTGTTGTTCTGCACAGTTCATCCCCAGGCTGCCTGACCCCATCCTGGCAGCACCAAGGGGTAACAGCCCTGCTCACCTGCCTGAGTTCTGGGGCCCTGCACTGAAAGTTAGTTGGTCATTAAGCAATATGTGACTTATTTCCATGTCTGACTATTAATAGCAGATACTTTTAAATAAAGCTAGGCTTAATGCAGTAAGAAAAAACCAAAAAAAAAAACCCAAAAAAACCAAAAGATACCAAAAAACCAAACAACCAAAAACCCGATTTAAGTGAAAAACAAACCAGTTTTCTGCATATAACAAATTCTTCCTGGAAAGCCGATTTTAACCAATGAGTTTACTTTTAGGCACCCTCTAAACGTTTCCCGGGTGCTGTCTGTGGCAGTCCAGTGGGAAATAATCCCACATTTCATAAGCCACCTTCTGCGGGGGCAGAGGATGCGACTGGGTGTAAAAAGCAGTTTATTTCATTGAGGGGAAGGCGGTGTGAACAAAGCCAGAGCGAAGCCCTGCTGTGACCGCTGCTGCCGGGGCTCGCAGCCTCCCGCCTGCGGGTGGATCCCTGGCAGAGGGAGGAGGAATAGGAAGAGGAAGAAGAAGAAGAAGAAGAAGAGGAAGAAGAGGAAGAAGAAGAGGAAGAGGAAGGCGCTGCCTTGCAGCATAAAGAGCCATTCCCCGCTCTCAGCAGCGCTCCCCGCAGCTGCAGCCGCTCTCCCCCCGCAGTGTCAGCGGCCAGACCCCGCAGCAGAGCCCCTTTTCCCCGGCCCGGGCTCGCCCCCTTTTCCCCGGGCCGGCCCCGCCGCCCCGAGCCCTCCCGCCCGCCGGGACCGCGCATCGGCCGCGGAGCCGCTCACCGGCATCTCGGAAAGGCAGGAGGCGGCTCAACGGGGCCGGGCGGGAAAGGAACGGAGAGAACCGGGCAGGAAAGCGGGCACACAACTTCCTTCTCCGCCTACGCTGCAGGAAATGAGGCAGCGGCAGAGGCGGTGCGAGGAGGGGAAGCGGGAGCCGTGCACCGCCCCGGAGGGAGCGCAACGGGAAGGGATGGAGGGGAAAGAGCATCGCTGTGCCCGGGCACTGCCCGTGCGGGGAAAGGGCCACCGAGAGGCACTGCTCGACCGGGCACTGCCGGTGCCGGGAGGGGAGCCCGGGACCAGCGCTTCTGTCGGGCACCGCCCGCTCGGGGAAGGGTTCCGGGATGCTTCGCTGGCAGCTGGGCTTTTCTCCTGGGTTGGAGCTTTTTCTCCTGTGTTGGAGGTTTTTCTCCTGTGTTGGAGCTTTTTCTCCTGTGCTGGAGCTTTTACTCCTGTGTTTGAGGTTTCTCTCCCGTGTTTGAGGTTTTTCCTCCTGTGTTTGAGGTTTTTCCTCCTGTGTTTGCAGCACAGCCCAGCAGGGGCACTTCGTATAAAGAAGTACAAGGCGGGTTCAAACATGTGTTCCAGAGGGATACAATATTTTAAGGTGCACACTCCAATTGCTGTCAAGCCATTCCTTTCCCTGTGACCCAGCGCTGCTGAATTTGTCCTCGGGTATCTGAGTCCCAGCATGAGTCAGGGAGACAGAATGGGGAGGATTGGAAGGTGAGTCATAGTAATTCAATTGCAGGGCTGGAGTTTATCGTTTCAACACGCCCTAAGCATAGCTCATCCCAATGGCAGGCTGGAAGTGAATTAAACCACGGCATTTTCCCCAACTCTTAAATGTTTTCATTCAGCCAGCTTAAGACTGGCTACATACTCATATTTTTCTGAGCCCTTTCCCTCTAGATATACAGGATTTGCTGGTTTGTTGAACCTCTTGCCCAGTTGTGACTCTGCTTTTTTATATGAACTAACACTGGCTTATGTCTTTTATAACACACACAAGCATAATAATAATAAAAAAGTTTATTAAAGTAGATACATGTAACTCACTCTCCACTATAAATATTAGTTACTTTACAGATAAAACATCAAGTGTGTTTGTGTAGGGGTTTGGGGGTTTTTAATTCCATTTTTGTTTTTTACCAAAAGCAAAGTATTTTCCTCCAAGTCTGAACATGTTTTTTACTCATCCACACGATCTTGAAAGTATTCATCCACAAGAGCAGATTTATCTTCTTCACATTCCTGTCAGAAAAAAAAAAACCAACAGAAAAATATAAACCTTCCTGGGTTGAACACAAGAATCATCAGGGTGCTTTGAACAGTCATGTGGGAAAAAATCTTAGTAATCCTTTCTGACATTTGAAGGGTAAAACTCTGTTAAATTTTGAAAACCAAAGCAATACTTTTAAACAACCATCTGATCAATCTGCATATACCAGATGATATTAAAGAATTTCCCTTTTATAACTAAATAAAGATGATGCATTGTCACTGAAAGACTAAAGATGGTTTATTTTGAACCGTACAAAGACAATAATTTATTAACAAGGCAAAGAACATATTTATTTTACAACTTATGGATACTTTCTAATTTTTCATCTTCTCACCAACAGTCCCTTACCTTTGGCTCTTTAAATTCCAGATCTTCTCCATACTGAATGGTGAAGTCTATGTGCTGCAGGACGATGTTTATACTTTCCTCATCGGAGCGATCCAAAGGCAGGAATCGAACCATACCATAGTCATCAATCTATAAAAGGATTCAAAGGATGTTGGTGGGGAAATGCAGAAAGTTAATGCTCAATCACAGCACTCTAAGCCACTTAAACCACACTTGTCTGGACTTCTAAATACCATTTAAAGTCATGCTGCAAACCAATGGCAATTCCCTACTCAGAACACGTGGCTACCAGTCCTAAGTTCAGCAAAGGCTAACTCCCAAAATTGCCAACAGAATTCCAAGAAAATGAACTGGCTATAATCCACATATCAAGAGTATCATATCAGTAGTATCAAGAATCTCATGCTAATCTGAAAAAATAAAAATCTGAGTTGAAAGAGGCAAAAAGTGATAGTGAATTTTAGGGTACCAGCTCGAAAGCAATATACCTACCAATCCACATATAGATTTGGTCAGTTTTTTAAACCTTTTACTTTTCAATATATTTGTCGAATCTTCAATCATAGAGTACATATCTGGATCCAAGTACCTGGAGAAACAAAGTCATCATCAACACTGGAAGTCTGTCATTCAGAATGACAGAAAAGATCCAAGATAATTATTTAGGGAAAAATACAGCCATCAGCACAAACATGGAGCTATTCTTTTGACTCTGACTAAACTAAGCATCCTACCCAGATGTTTAAAGACTGTTGTTTGAAATAAACAAAATCCATCTTCTCCTATTCCAAAAGACTATGTTTTAATTGTGGGAAACATTAGACTGAACTTTGAGTGAACTTTGCCTCAGTATTTTATACTACAGAGTAAATAATTTTTTGGAACTTACTTTTCTATTTCCTTCTTGGCTTTCTTGCTCAGTAAATCCATTTTGGTCATGACGTTAATCTGTGGAATCTCCAAGGATATCATTGCACTGAGAGCTGCCAGGATTCCAGAAATAAACTTGAAGAGGATGAAAAATGATGTATTAAAGTACAGAAAAACACAACACAAACACACAGGACACTCAACCACAGGCCAAATCTGGTAAGGAATATATGGAACATAGATACAAAGCCATATGAGGAATCATTCTCCCTGTTGGAAAAAGGAGGTGCCAAGTACCCTCTCAATTTTTGGAGATCCAAAAATGGACCTGCCACTGAAAAGGGCATTAAGAACACCCAAACCCTTCTTGGCACAGTTACTGCTAATGGGAAGAGTGACCTGCTTGTTCTTGGGATCTGAAAAAATCTCCAGAAGTCCCTTCCAAGCTAAATTCTTCTGTGATTCCACGAGAGCTATCTGCCTCCTAAACCTGCCCCAATAGAGGCACTTCCAGGTCAGAGCAGGCTGCTCTGGGGTGTGCCCAGTCAAGTTTTGACTCCATGAACATTCACTGCACAATCCCTCTGTGCCTGTCCCAGTCTGACCCCTCTCCCAGTGCTGGTTGTTTTTACATCCATCTGGGATTGTCCTTGCTGCAAGCTGTGTCTGGGGCAGCTGACGACAGCAACCAGATCTCCCTGCACTTGGCAGTTTTTCCTCTGGGCAAACCCAGCTCCCTGAATGGCTCAGGCTTGTTGTTCTTTATAAAAATGAACTTTTATCAACAGGTTTCAAAATGGATACCTTGAAAGATTCCACCATAAACTGAGAATCCACGAGGAAAACTCCACAGACACGGAATTCCCACTGCTGCAGCTGCTCCACCAACTGTTTCATCACTGGCAGGTGTGTGTAGAGTTCAATCTGACCTGGGGGCACACTCAGGATATTAACAGGTAGGAATGTGAAGCAAACAGCAGTCCACAGTTATATGCAGACACGGGAATTGCACTTAAATAAAAACTGATAAGGAAAGCACTCTCTTTTCAGGCAGCTCTGATTGTGTTTGGGTGAAATGGAGAAGAAATAAAAGGGGGTTTTTCCTCCTTTGATTTCCATTTAGTGCTAGTTTGCAGTGCCACAGCTCATGATGCTACCAAACATCTGTGCAGTCACCCAGCTCAGCCCAGGACCAAGTTCATACCTGGAAGTGACTCTGACAACTGTTAATAACTCAACAAAATGGGAATTACCATGACCATCTACAACCAAATTTGCCAATTTGCAGATTTTCCAATGCTTATGAAGATACCAAATATTGGCATGCATTTACCTGGGCAATCGAACAAAACATAGTCATCCTCCACGTGCCCGAGGCTCTCCTCCAGCCAGCTGAAGTTATTGGCAAAGTATTCCATGCAAAACACCAAGCCACCATTGGGGCCAAACCTCAAAGACTCATCTTCCATGACATCGTCCACTTCTATCAGCTCGCGGATGTCTGTGACAACACAAACGTCACCAAAGGCAGGAAATGAACTCTGAACTTTGGGAGCTGAGAAAACCAACACATTTTTACAGCAGCGCTGGGGGCAGGGGGATCTCTCAGGCACAGGCACAGCCAGAGAAAACAGGTTGTGTTCATGAAACTTACACAAATGCCTTAATTCCACAGATAAATATATGCTAAATACTTCCCCCGACTTATGTGGTGGGAGGATCTTTTGAGGTGATTGTCTGGGAAACATTTTACTCTCCAGATTTTCCTCTTATGGTCCTGGATCTTCTAATGGATCTCTTCTCTTGAAAGTATCTCAGCTATATGGCCAGGTCAAGATGCACGTTTCTTATCATCTTTGTTCAGACACAAACACTGTTCTCAAAACTGAGGCATCTGCCAGTACATATCAATCACTGGTGTAGTTAAATACAGAGATTAACCACGAGCTGGCCCACGGCAACAGTCACTGATGTAGGGAGTTATCCCAACTACAAAACTACATTAATCTCTGACATAGGCACTAAGCACTATTTGCTACCGGCCTAGAACTAGTCACTGATATAAGCATCACAAACTATTTTAGTGACACGATCTTCCAACATCTTCCCCCACTGCTGCATGAGCTCCGTTTTAGGGCATAAGAAGTTATCCGGTAGCAGGCCCGGGGCCGGCCGGGGGCCGCCGCTCACCTGCCATGACGGGGTAGCTGAAGAGCTCGGCCGCCGGGTCCAGGTTCACCACCTGCACGGCGCGGCCCAGCGCCTCGCAGTGCTGCACCATGGTGGAGCAATACGTGCTCTGCAAGGCACACAGGGCAGTCAGAAGCCTTCAGGAGGTTCCCGCCGCCCCTCGTTCCCCGCCGTTCCCCGCTCACCTTCCCGCTGCCCGCCGGGCCCATCACCAGCTGCGCGTAGCGGGGCATGGCTGCGGCGGCCCGGCGGGAAATGGCCGCTGCGGTGCCCCGTAGTTCGCGTGAACCCGTGAGGCTCAGCGCGTAGCCCCGCCCCTCGGGGTACGGCGAGCCGTCGGGGTCAAACTGTGCACGCCCCTCTCGCGAGACGGCGGCGCTGGGGCGGGCGCACGTGCGCGTGCGGTGAGGGACCGGGACCCGCCGCGGCCCGAGGGGCCTCCGGTAACACCGACACCGCCCCCGGGTCCCCCCGCCCCGCCCCGCCCCGCTCCGCTCAGCCGCCGCCTGCCGGCTCCCACACCCGCCCGCTCCCTCTCCTCCGGAGCCGCGGCGTTGCCGCCCCTCGCAGCGATCCCCCCGGTGCTTGTACCGAGCATCCTCCCGGCGCCCTCCTTTCCGTCAGCCTCGGCACCGCCCCGCCCTGCGAGCCCGCCCCTCCTCAGGTACCCCGAACCGCATCCCCTCGGCTCCCCTCAGTTCGGCCCCTACAAATCCCCCAGCTCGCCCCATCGCACCGTGTCCGTGATCCTCACCATGTCTGGTGTCCCAGCATCCTTCCCCCCGACCCACCCTCAGTTTTCCCACCAGCACCTTCTCGCCTCTGTTTGGGGTCTTCATGAGCACCGCAGCATCCTGACCCGCCCTGTGCCCATCTGTCGCCTGTCCCTGTCCCCCTGCCTTCAACTCGCCACCTCTGGAATTTTCCCTCAGCGCTCCTCACTGCTCAGCACACCTTGGACAGTGTGCTCCCTCACACATATCCTGTTTGTTCCCATAGTCCTGGGGGATTTCTTGTGTGTTCCAAACTCTTTACGTGTTGACTCCTGTCTTCTAAATCCCTTGCTTGAAAGCGTGTGTGTAAACCACTATTAAACCCATTAGTGGCTTGAGTTTGCTTTGCTTTTTTTGTGCTCTGGTTTTGGGGTTTCTTGGGGTTTTTTTTTTCAGTGTTCTTGGATCAGATTGTGACTTTTCAGACACTGATTTAAATGATCCTTTTCCTTTGCTAATATGCAAGAGGTACCTGCCCCCATTGTTCATACCACTGATTTATCATGATACTTCACATTGTCCTTAACCCAGTGTGTTCTGTGATTCCATGTGGGTTTTCTTCTTCATTTTGTGGCATTTTGGCTTCTTCCCTCTTACGTGCTAGAATTCCAATACCGCTTGGTGCACTTTGTAGCCGTTTCCTTTAGTTTTGATTCCCATTTTCTTCTCCGTCATCTCTCACGCTCTTTTAACACTTGCGCCTCTTCTTCTGGGATTCTGGTTGAGCCGGGAGGGGTGTGACTGACTTAAACCCAGAGCCCGCGTGCTGATTGTCTCCCCCTGTGACACCTGCAGGCCTGTGACATGGCCACAGATGTGGCTGAGCCGGTGGTCCCTGACTGCAGAGGGGACAGCAGGAGCGGTGCCAGGTCAGACGCCGATTACCCTCTGCGGGTCCTCTACTGCGGAGGCAAGTCCTGGGAGCTTCCCTGGGTGTGAAAGGAGTGGGAGCACACATCTCTCCCTGCCGGGGAGCCGTTAGCTCAGAAAAAGGCCTCTGAGCTTTAGGATGGCAGCAAAGAAATGGAAGACGTTGGATGGCTGTAGTGTGTTTAGAAGGATTCTTTGCTCGTTGCGTTTGTAGTGGGTGAAGTTTAAAGGGGAGTAAATAATCTCGACGGGTGTGTTTTTAGATAGGAATGTCGTTTTGCTTCAGGCTGGAATACAGTTGCAGGGCAGTAAGAAACAGCCTTGTTGTGTGTGAAAGTCTGCGTGGTTGTCCCTCTTTGGGACACTGGCAGCTCTTGGAGAAAGTTTGGTCAGCTTTCCTATCTGGTATTTTCTCCAGTGTCTCTTTTGCCTCAGGTAGAAGTGGTGTTTTGTTCTGTAGCTTACCCCAACCTTGGGCATCTCCTCCCCTTCCCTCAGTGACTGGCAGCTCTTGCTGTGATGGTTTTATCCTAATGCAGAGCGTGTGAGCACAGGTCTAATGAGAGAGGAAGTAAAATGTGGAATGGCAACAATAAACAAACGCTTTTGAGTCAGTGTGTGGTTATAACCAGAAGTTATGTAAGAACTCATCCCTGACTTTAAAACACCATTTGGAATTTAATTACTAAGGCTATAAGTAAAAAGGTAAAGAGTAAAAAATTCCCTTTGTAATCTGCTCTTTTTTTTTCCCCTTTTTTCTCCAGTCTGCTCGTTGCCAACAGAGGTAAGTAATTTTTTATTGTCCAGATTTCCTTCTGTCCTCTTACGTCCTATTTTGGTGTATTTGTGATGTATTTTGTCATTCCTCCACTAACAACATTCATATGGCTTTTCTCCAGTACTGTGAATACATGCCTGATGTGACTAAATGCAGACAATGGTTAGAAAAGAACTTTCCAGATGAGTTTGCAAAACTTACAGTAGGTAAGAGGCTTTTCTGTTTTCTGATATGTGTCCTTGGACATATTTAGAAATATCTTCTCCAGTTCTTATCTCTTTTCCTTTTCCTTCTGTGTCATGTAGAAGTTAATGCTTTGGATGCTGTGAAATAGGTTTTATAATGTCAGAAAACACTAAACAATCAGTTTGTTGTTTTATTAATAGTATTTGGGCTTTCTTAAGGTTCCTGCCTTAAACAGTCATCCATGCACTTGTTTCCCATCAGAGTTAGTTTATTGGATTTTATCTCTGTCCAGTCTACAGTAGGTGGCTGGAGGAAAGGTCATTAATAATGGGGAACTTACTTGTTTGTACTTGGAATTTCAGTATTAACATTATAATTAATTTTTGTCTCTCTGTGCAAAAACCTTTATTGAAATTGTCACTGTAGCTTTGAGCTGAGGCTTTTCTGGGGTCTAATTTGCATAGATACTGTAATGAACATGCATCAGTCAAGGGGCTTCTGCACTTCAGTATAATTTATTGATTTAGCAAAATATCACTGTACCTTACCTTCTGTTCCTGTGTGGCTGGGAGTGTTTGACCACTAATTTTGTTCTTTTTTTCCCCTCACTCCTTTCTGCTGCATTTAAGAAAATTCACCTAAACAGGAAACTGGGGTTGGAGAAGGCCAAGGAAATGTGGGAGGAGGAGAAGAAGAGGAGAAGAAGAAGCAAAAGAGAGGCAAGGTCTAAATAGTTGATTGTGGTACTGATTTAAAAGCAGTTTGGGGCATCCCTCTCTCACCTGGTGCTCTGGAGCAGGGCACAAATCCCTTGCATTTTATAGGAATATAGGGAGTATCTTCCTCCCTGTGGTCTGTGCCAATGGAAATGTTGGACAGGAGGGACAAGCAGGGAAAGGTGACCTGCTTGCTGTGCTCCATTGTTCTGTCACCACTGTCACACTCAGGCAGGGAGCAATTCCTCCCGACCTGTAATCAGCTGGCATTTCTCCCGGAATGCTCTGCCCTGTTGAGCAGCACTTTATGGGCTGCTTGCAGAGTGCAACAAAGGCTGCTTCCCTCTGTTAATGCCTCATGACTCTGCTTTTGCCTTTGTGCCTTCCACCTCTCTGTATTCACAGAACAGGACTTGGTTTTATGCTTTTAAATCTGTTACCTGTGTCTCCATTAGCAGCTGTGACTCTTCCCAGCAGTGCTAATGAAAAACATTTTCAAGCCCCAACTTTGGAAGATGTAAAGTTATGTGGAACAATTTAAACACACTTTTATCTTCGATCGTTGGAGCTCTTTCTGCTGAATTAATTAACATACTTTCCACCATAAATCAGAGTGCTGGAGCTGTTCATATGCATTTGCCTGTGCAGTGTCAGTTGTGTGTAATGCTCCAGAAATTATGGTTAATACCCAGTAAGATTCATATTTTATGCTACATATATTTTTATTTTATTTTTGGTATCTTGGTAACCATTTTAATTTACCTTCTCAGCAGGCAGTGTCTACTGACAACAGTAATTCACGTTCTGTAACTCGGATGCTTTTCCCAGAGATTTCAGGACATTTTATTTCAACATTAATTTGTTGTGAGGGGTGGTATGATTAGTTTTCAGTCTGCTTTTTGGTTCTAAAATAATAGTGTTTAAAATATCTAGTGATTTTCTCCTAGAATCTGAAGTTTCAAGAAAACTTACAGTATGGTGTTAAGTAGGATGGTGTAAGAGTGACCATAAGAGTGTGAGGGAAAACAAGCACAAACTTCATAAGACACTGCAGAAACTCACTGGAGAAAATGTAAAGGAAGAAATTTACTGTCTTAAAATTATCAGACACCAGTTTATAATAAAACAGAATTGAAAGTGCTAGAAACAGGAACAGTCAGGGGGATTGGTTTACTTGTCATAAATTCTTCAGGTTTTCATGCTGAGAAGGCTCAGAAACATGAAACTTTGGTTACCCTGGAATAATTTGATGACTGTACACGAAGTTGGCTGAGATCTTAATCTGGCTTGAAGAATCCTAATGAGTGGAATGGATCTTTTGCATGCTTTACTCCGACTCAGAAATACCTGATATAGGGAGTGTTCCCACAGGCTGGCCTAGAAACAGGCAGTGGGAAAGGTGGTGTTAAATGATGTGGAGTTGGGGTTTGAGCTGCTGGCTCAAATATCCCTGTCTGCTTCATTGTGGGGTCGTGCACAAGTGTCCAGAACTTGATCTCCTGTTTAACCCAGCAGCCTGAGGAAAGCAAAACCTTGTGGCCTCAGAAAATGGGCATGAGGAGCTTTGCCTCAAACACAAACCCTGAGGATGTTAAAACAGTTGTGGAAAATACTAAAGAAAATTTTATTTCTAGCACTATGCCCAAAGAACGATGTAAATGTAGACCAAACACAGTGATTGGTAAAAGTGTGGGGAAAATCTCCTTTTTTTTGTTGATTGTAGTGGGTGTCTGCTGTGCAGCCTGGGCTTGAGTGCACATTTGACATGTATATACTGAACTTTGATGATATGGGATCTTTCTTAAATAACAGTAAATCTCAGAAAATGTGCAAAAAATATGTTTTTGTTTATCAACAGTGTTGGCAGGTAACAGTTTTTTCATTTATAATGACAAAATCTGACCTGGTATGTTTTTTTTTTTCTTTGATGAACTATGACTTTTAATTAATCATGTAACCTCATGCTCTGTTTTAAAGGTGGAAGAGGTCAGATAAAACAGAAGAAGAAGACTGTGCCACAGAAAGTTACGATAGCCAAAATTCCCAGAGCAAAGAAAAAATATGTCACGAGAGTGTGTGGCCTGGCCACGTTTGGTGAGTTTGGGTTTTCCTGGTATTGGATGTGCCTGCCTTTAACCTCATATTTCTGTGGTATTCCTGATATTTCTTCTGGTTGCGTTCCACTGGGGAATCTGCTTCCAGCTGTAAGGTGAAAGTCCCAAGGTGCTTTAAGCAGTCCCAAAGCATGTTAAAAGTACACTGACTTCCCACAGGGGTAAATTATTAAGGTATTTATTGCCATGATTTTTCAACACAAAGAGGGCCACAGGTTTTTTGGAACAGGGTGCAGATCCACATCAACAGAACATGTAGAGGACATTCAGCAATTTCTACCTTGAAGCATTTGTAGATTGTAGAGTCAGGTGTTTTGTAAACAAGACTTGGCTTTCAGTGGAAACTCGAGGAAAGTTTCAACTGTAAAGTGTCACCACTTTATAAGTTAAAACAAGATTTTGGCTTTAATCTTGAGAAAATATTTTGATGACAACAACTGTACTTAAATTTTCTCCTTGGCAGAAATTGATCTTAAGGAAGCACAAAGGTTTTTTGCTCAGAAATTTTCCTGCGGTGCCTCAGTAACAGGAGAAGATGAAATCATCATTCAGGGGGACTTTACAGATGACATCATTGATGTAATCCAGGAGAAGTGGCCTGAGGTAATAAACCCCTCCCTTCTGTCAGGAAGACTTTTCCACGCTGGCTTGTGACTTTCCAATGGTTTTGGAAAAGGGCCTGATCTTTGGCAGCACAGATTGGTGCACAAAAATAAAAGAGCAGTTGTTGCATTCCCACCCTACAGCAAAGAGAAGTGTGTCAGAATAAATCCAGCTGTCAAATATCTGTGCCTTCTTTGAGACCATTTCTTAACACTGAATGTCTGAATATCCTTACATTGCCATCCTATTTTTCAACACCTCTTAAAATACTGCAAAATTAAAACAAACAAAAAAGCCCCGTACATTTGTGCTTCAGAAGAGATCAGCTAGTGTGGGTTGGATTGAAATTTAAGGCTGAGGGCTGTAATTCCAAGAGCTTTTTCTGACTCTCCCTTGTCCTGGCATTTCCCAAGTGGAATTCTTTATGGTTTAACTCCATAGGGCTGTCTTTATTCCCAGCCCTGCAGGCTCAGCTGTGGCCTGTAAGCACATGTCACTCATGTAGGATTTACAGCAGGGGATCTGGAATGGTGCTGTTCACTTCTCCCACACTTCACTGCATTTACAGGGGTGCACACTGAAGGAGGCACGGAAAAAGAAAATACTGAATTTGCTGTGTTTTGCCTTTTTCTCCCTAGGTGGATGATGACAGCATTGAAGATCTTGGAGAAGTCAAGAAGTGATAGTGGAAGACTACCTTTATTTAATTATATGGTTATAAATGATATAGCAAAAGTGAGGCTTCTAAATCCATTTGCTCTGCAGTGAAACTGTGGAGAACCTGTATCCTTGGCATTCTCACTGTTCTGTATAGGCTGCTTGGGGTTTTTTTGTTTGTTTGTTTGTTTGTTTTGGGGTTGGTTTTTTTTGTGATATTTGCCAAAGTTAAATTGGGGTTCTACCATGCTTACGCATGAAGTAGATTTAAATAAAATTACTGTTCCTCACTGAATAGTTTCTGAGGTTTTTTACATCTGCTTTCCTCTACCTATCTTATGGGAAAATAAGAATTTAAGGTATTAAAAGTTTGTTTTACATCTGCTGTCCTTTCTGCTGAGCTTTAAGGCATGTGGCTGATGTAGACACTTTTACCTCTCATCTATTTACCTGTGGGGAATTTTAGAAATCAGAATGGAACAAACATTCTAAAGGTTTGTTAGCAATGAAAGAACAGTGAATCCTGAAGTGGTCAGAAGAGCTGGGCTGAAGTGATCATTCTACATCACTGCCAACCAAATTATTTTATTAAGTGGAAACACTGAGAAATATGTGATTATGACTTAAGAAATTTATTCTATTTTCATAGTTCCAAAGATCTCCTAAACCCTTCTGGGCTTCTAGGTGAGGCAGTTGTAATGGCTTCATGCTTTTAACCTGCTGCTCATTCAAGGATGGTGGTAATGAACACAAATTAATAGTGAGCACTATTCCACAGGCCATGTTGGCAGCTGGGGTGGGGTGCCAGCTCTGCTGTCTGTACCCCCACAAACAGCCTCCAGCATCGATTTGGTGCTTTTTGTTTCACTGTTCCATTTAATAACAATAAAAGCTCCCTGGTGGCAGAGCCCTGGAAGTGACAGGCTCCTGTCACTGCAGAACCACGGTGAGCTGAAAGCCAAGGGGCTGATGTATCAGACGCTCTGTTCTCTTCCTGTAAAGTTGCTTTTTTCAGTGATTTCTATTTATAAACCATGGGTGTATCTGGATAGATAACTCCATCCCTGTCGTTGGAAACAGCGTATCTCAAGAGCTGCCAGCATCTCTATAGTCCTCCCATTTAGTGCTGGACAGGGAAACTGCCTCCAACCCTTAACATTCCGGCCTCCTTCTTACTGACTCATATTAACAACGTTATTAATTATCACATTTTTCTAGCGGCTCGAGGCCCGGCGTGAGGCGGCCGCGGGATTCGAACCGGCGGCTCAAGGACTCGAAGCGGTGACCCCGGGACTCGAACCCGCGGCTAAGGGGCTCAAAGCGGTGACCCCGGGACTCGAACCCGCGGCTGAAGGGCTCAAAGCGGTGACCCCGGGACTCGAACCCGCGGCTGAAGGGCTCAAAGCGGTGACCCCGGGACTCGAACCCGCGGCTGAAGGGCTCAAAGCGGTGACCCCGGGACTCGAACCCGCGGCTGAGGGGCTCAAAGCGGTGACCCCGGGACTCGAACCCGCGGGTGAAGGGCTCGAACCCGCGGCCCCGGGACTCGAACCCGCGGCCCCTGGGCCGAAGGGGGCGGAGCTTCCTCCAACGGCGGGCGGTGCCGGGCGGTGCCGGTGGGTCGGGGGCGGCCGGGGGTAACGGGGGGTAACGGGCGGGAGCGGCGGCGCCGAGGGCAGGGGAAGGGCCCTGGGCTTAGAAAGAGCCGCCCATAACCGGACGGGACAGCGGGGGAGCCCTGCAGGGTACTCCCTGCAGGAGTAGCTCAGGGTCCCTCCTCAGGGCTGTGGGGAGGCCGCGGGGCCGCCCCCGCCTCAACGCCGCCTTGTGCTCCCCTCAGAGGCGGCGTGTGAGGGGCGCGCTGAGCCAGGGAGGCTCCATGCTGAACCTGACATCCTTGAAGCGTTCCCGGTTCCACTAATGCCTGGCAGAGCTCTGGCCTCTAGTCCCCTATGAGTTCATCAGTGCTGCGTTCTGCTTCGCCCCAGGTAAAAAAAAAAAAAACAAAAAAAACAAAAAAAAACAAAAAAAAAAAAAAAAAAACCACCAAAAAACCCACATGAAAGTGCCGTTAAAAATCAGCTCTATTTTCGGTAGGAGGGTACTCATTGTGCTGCTGGCCGTTTGAGTCATGGACCACAGGCGGTATCGCCTTGTTCTGCAAAGGGCTTCAGTCGAGGGCCACAGGTGGTACCACGAGAAAAAGGAACTTCTTGGAATGGTCTCTATTTATAACATAAACTTAGCTCAACTAAAAATAAACCCCCTCGAGTTTATTATGAGAGAATTTGCCACTTCCTTGTGTTGAAATGCGTTCCGTGTCTCACCTTTTGTAGGCATTTAGCCCCAGTCACAAGAACAACATCATTAGGAGGCAGAGGCAGGAACTCAAGCTTTTAATTGCAGAACTGAAAGATCGTGACAGGGAGCTCAATGACATGGTGGCAGTGCACGAGAGACACATCCAGGCCTGGGAAGATGATCGCCAAAAAATACTGGCTTTAGCAGAACGATGCAGCTTACTAAGTAGTAAGTATTGTGATGTAAAGAAACGAGATCTTGGTCTTACAAGTATATTCAGGGTGTTTCAACCCCTCAGTAACAGTTTTGCATCATATAAAGAACCGTTTCCTACCATTCAGTCTTAAGTTTTGTTGTCTTTCTCTGAGATCTAAACTTCCACACTGGTGCTGAAGTGATCTGATCTTGAAGGGAGTGTGATGATCAGATAACTTTCTCGTCTGAATGTGTAAATTGCTTCTGTGAAGTCTTTAAAAAAAATAATCTGATTAAATAAATGTGGGGGAAGGGAAAAATTTGCAACCTGCTGGCGAGTTGCAGAGCTCTGTGCCCTGAGGTTCTGCTGCACAGCTCTGAACGAGCACAAACCACTCAGCAAGACACCTGGTGGCTCTGAACAGTCCCAGCACAGAGCTCACCACACAGTTCCTGTTCCCTCTGACCTGGCTAGCCAGGGAATCCTCCTTCAGATTGTGCCACATGAGCATCCAGGTCTGAATCGTGTAGTTTTAAAACACTGGGTTAAATTATTTCTGAGAAATAATTATTAAGAAATTGCATGACAGCCTCTGAGCTGTTTTCTCACATGAAGCTTTGTCTCCCTCCTTTTCAGGTGAGCTGAACGAGAGAAATGCAGTTATAAAATCACTGACCAAAAAGTTAAAGGTTTTAGAAACGCAGCATAATGACAGTAAGATAACACTTGAAACCACACAACAGAAGTTTAAAGAGCTCACTCAAAAAGTAACAGATTCATCTGCTCAGTGCCAGGCTCTGGAGGTAGGTGTTGAGTAATGGTCTGGTTTTGTAGTCTGTGCATTTACAGGATGCCTGTGATGAACTGTAACATTCCAAAACTGAGACAATCAGGGTATTAAGACCCTTGATCACAATCAAATTGGGGAGCAATTTTTACTCCAGTCCTCTCTTGTCCAGTTTGCTCAGAATCCCCATATTGCCATTCACGATGTTTAAATAATGTTGTGGATGCATTTACTGGGGAAAAAAAATAATAACTTTGAATCACTGAAGTAATAGCTGACACTTGTTTCTGTTCACTAGGAGAAAAATCAGAGTCTCCACTGCTCTGTTTTGGAACTATCTGCTAAAACAGGCCAGCTGCAAGCGAGGGAACAGGAGCTTCTTACTATGCTTCAGCTGAAGGTAACATCTGTAACATCTGTCAGCTCATGGGCACTAATGTGGTCAAAGTGCAGTGCAGCTGTTGGTGACTGTGCCACAAGGCTTCAGATCTCACTCTTGGTTAGTTCTTGTGCTTATTTGAGGAGGGAAAAGCAGGCAGCAATAAACTGGTTTATTTTCATCCACAAGCTTATTCCCAAGATTTAATTTGGCAGGTTTTTTTTTGGTTTTTTTTTCCTCAAAAGCTCATAAGGCAGTCTCTGCATCACTTTAACTACTCCAGAAGGATGCACTGTTGATTTGTCAAAACCCATCCATGGTATAAAAAAAATAAAAATTCATTGTGTTTCCTATTTCAGGACAAGGCCTTAATTGAAACAACTGATCAGATTACTGAGGTTACATCTAAATTTAAAACACTGGAGAGTGCCCTGCGTGCTGCAAAGTTGGAGGAATTCAGTCGCAACAGAGAGCAGCAAGACCTCAAGCTGACACTGAATGATGTCATGGTTCAAGTAAACAAGATGAAAGGTAAATGTTTCTGCTGGGCACCTAATTTAGTGTAGGCCAGCACCATTCCTTTTCACTCTAGGAAGTGCTCCATTTTGTTTTGCAGATATCCTCTCTGAAAAGATGAAAGAAAGCAGCAATCACCAGGAAGAAATCAGTCACCTGAAACAAGAAAATGGCTGCTTGAGGAGTGAGCTGATGCTGGCAGGTGAGGATGGGCAGCTGGTCTTTCTGCCTTGGCTTTCAAGGGCTCAGAGGCTTCTGGGCAGCAATTCACTGGTATCTGTGAAGGAGGCAGTTTGTTACCTGCCTTCCTTGCAGTTTAATAAAAGTATATCCCTTGTGTGCCATTCTTCTATGGAAGCAATATCTGGGGCTTCTGCAGGGACACTTTATAAAATCTTGTGAAAGCACAAAGTTCACCAAAGTGATTACAAGGAGAGGATAGTGAGTGGCTCGGGGGATTCTCTCCTGAAAATATTGAGACTTACTCTTCTATGTTGCTTTCTTTAGGTGATGGATTTGGTTTAGGCTGGTTTAATATGTAGGCTTTGGTAAACTGCATCTTGCTCTCCCTAATACCTTTGGTTTTGGGTGGAAGAACATCTGGTGCTGCAATGGATAGGGAAGGTCACTGCAATATTCTTGGGGACAACCACAGAGACCTTGAAAGATTAGGTGGCTAGAGGTGTGAGATGATTTCCTTGCCTAATTTCCTTTATTCTACTATTACCTTTGCCAGATATTCATCTCATGTCTCATTATTTTAAAACCAATAGAATTGGGAATTGTTTCGCTGCACTTCCCTCTACATGCATGAATTAGAATTAATTAACTGAATTTCCTTTATGCTTTCTTCTCTTTTTCCCTTTTCTCTTTTCCTTTCTGAAAACATTAAATAAATCAGTCAGTGAAGCACAGTATTGCTGCTAGTAAAATGAAGCCAGGTGCTGAGGAAAAGTCCAAGGAAAATACTTGAATTTTTTTTTTTGAGTGTTTTGTGCTCTTTTTATCTGGAGGAGAAACAGATCCTGTTGATCTGAAGAAAATGCTTTTGTTTTATTTCTGTATCACCTTCTACTGCTACAGACACAGCATTAGAAATTAATTTGCTTTGTGTCTATTCACCTGAAATAATAAAAAAAAAAATTATCATCTTTTGAAACAGTGGAGGAAGCACAGAGGAAGGATCAGCTTTATCAGTTTACCAAGTCTAAGCAAGTGCGGATTGAAAAAGAATTGTCCAGTTTGCGGCAGGTACAGCCCTGATTGTGTTTCTGCTCTGAGGTTAGAGGAGCATTTTCAGTAACGTCTGACCTGTGTGGAACAGTGTATAAAAGTTAGATCTAGATATTATTTATTGGTTAAGGGAAAACATCTGTTTGTGCCTTGCTAGGAACCCTGTAGAATGTTCATTTATTCAGTCTGGGGTTAAGCTGAAAAGCCCATGGTGCTTCCAGGTTTGGGAAGTCCCATGAAGGGCAGCAGGATTGGGATTACACACCTGCCCAAGGTGAGCTGAGCAGAGTAAGGGACACAATGTCCTCTCAGATCTGTTTTTCATGACTTAAACCCTGTGTGTTCATCTGCTCTCAGCTGAGCTTCTCAATGCATGTTCCACTTTTTTAATTGCAAATAATTGATGGGTAGTTACCTTCTCCATTAGCTTCACAAAATATCTCCTGCAGTGAAACCCAAATCCCACGATCATCATCCATGTCCTGTAATTCTGTAGCTGTGAACAACCTAATAACAACATGTATTAAGTATCAGGTAACAGTAATGATACTTCTTTTATTGCTCAGTGGGGTTCCATCTTAGAAGCATATTATAATCTTCTAATGGAAATCCTGTTTATTGCTGCAAAATGTTATTTTCCTAAATACATGCAGAGATGTCCTCTTAGATTTGGAAGTCTTTGTCTAGACTTTGACTAGACAAAGTAGTTTGTCCACAGGCATTGGTTTATAAAAACACATTTTGAGGATGCTTTTGGAAGAGAAGCACTGTGGTAATACCTGATGACGATGTTCCTGCACCCAGACATTCACCAGCGCCCCTCACTGCCTCTAACAGGTCTGTGTAAAACAGCAGCGGGACTTACACTTCCTTCACATCAACTTGGATAGCTCTGAGGACTCCAGGCAAAGGCATGAAAAGGCACCAAGTGGAAGGAGGTAAAGGGTTTTTTTCTTTCTTAAATAGTTTGTCCTCAAAGACTTCACTGTTCAGCCCCAACTAACATCCTAACAAGGGTGTGTGCTGGGTCAGGATGGCTTTGCTGGACTCGACCACAAACATCCAGTGAAGCTGTCAATATTTTTGTTTTATTTGGTCAGGAGAGACCATGAACATCACTCACAGAGCAAGTGTTGTAGCAGGCCAGACAGCTCATGATTTTTTTTAGAAAGTGAACTAGTCTGGTGGTAAGAATGTTAATCTGGCTCCCTACTACTTTTGTTTAAAAAGCAAAGTTTATTTTAGGAAGTGAACATAGAGAATTGGTGCACACCCTGGAGGTTCAGATAGAATCACCATACTGTGTGAAACATGAAGGAACTCTCAGACTGATTTTGAAAAGTAACAGCCAAATCTTCTGGGCACGTTTTCTGTGGGGTTTTGGCAGGATACAGCTGCCTGGTGGTGTGTGAGCCGCTGCAGAACCGTGGCAGCAGCCTGTGTTCTGTAGAGCTTTAGGAGTGCACTGGGGGATGCTCTTTACCTGCAGTGTTTCTGACTTGTTTTTGTCGTGCTGTTGTAGCACAGGGGCCACATTCTCTACCTCTGAAAGCCCCAGCGAGACAGACAAGGGTAGGACTGAGGGCAGCCACAGGATGTACGAGGAGTGTGGAACTGCAGCAGTTCCAGCAAATAGGGTAAAATCCATCCCAGAGATGTGTGGAGTAGATAATAGCCAGTTACTGAATGCTTCAGACGTGGAGGAAACTACCTCAGCGTTCTTAAACCAGAGTCAAAAAGTTGTGAAAGGCTTGGCCGTCCCTGCGGAAGAAGGAGAAAAGCAGGATGTTGCATCAAGCTTTGATGAGCTAGACAGTGAAAAATTTCGTGAGGCAAACAGCACAAGGCCATTGAGAAACAGGGAAATTGGAGAGGAAGGAGTGAAAAGCAGAAACCGAAATACCTTTGAGGTGTCTTTGCCTTCGTATGATCATTGGCGCAACATCAGATCTCGTGTAGATTTGCAAAGCACCATGATCCAGAGCAGCATCCTGTCTGGCAGAACTGACAGTGGAAACAAAACCTTGGAAGAGAGATCTGACATTGAGTCTGGCCAGAAAAGCAGAGACACTCCTGTGACTTGCAAGTCTGAATCTGATTCCTCTATTAGTAACTTCATCGTAAAAAAAGATAAACGGTGGAAGCCACTATCAGATCTGGAATGGCTGGAGATTTTCAAACCCAAAAAGAGAGATAGAAATCCATACCGTGGAAAAGATTACAGATGTTTGGAGACTCACAAGAGATGAAATGTACCTGCTCAAAAGGGTTATGAGTTTGTTGCCTTTAAGAAATAAGCATAAGCTAGACTTACATAGAAATTTAGGTGTATAAGCACTCATTATTATCTCAAGCTATGTTTAAAGTAACTGCTGTTTTAAATTTAGTCTATCAACCTGAAAAGTAACAAATTTAAAATAAAAATAGCTCTTAAAGTATCATGATTCTATTTTTATGCATTTATTTTTTTTCTCCTCTCTTATCCCCAAGAGCTGTGTGGGCAGGAGAAGTTGCAATGCCACATAACCTAGCCAAATAAACTAATTGAGAAAACCTTAGGATTTTTTTTGAAATCCCAGGTGTTGCTGGTAACTCTGATGGGTCAAATACATTCTGCCCAGAGCTGGACTTGTGCAGTGATGTGTCTGTGAGGCAAGAAACACATCCAGGTTTTGTGTGATGCTTTGGTGACTGTGTTATTTCTATTGAAAAATCACATCTTGGCTGGGCAGGAATGTAGGACACAGCTCTGAGCACAGACTGCTGCCTCTGTCAGGGCAAGAAATGAGATGGCAAGATTTAAAGGACAGCAATCTGTCCACTCTCCAGTTCATGGGACTCTGTCCTTCTGTCTGTGCTGTGGGAGGAAAAGGACGTGGTTGGGGACAAGCAGAATGAGGTTTCTAATGCTGAGAAGTGTCAGAAGAAGACTCAGGTGCCTCAGTGATGTTGGAATGTCTCCGAGATAAAAACCTGCTCTGCATTTACAGAAGTGGCTTTGTGCCTGCATAAGCAAAGGCGTTCAGAGCTGGGACTTGCTGTGGATTTGTTCTGTTGGTTCCTCTGCTTCCTCTAAAAAAAAATTCATTTGCCAGATCTATTTTAGAAGGATTTCTGAAGTTTCACAGCGATTTCATAGCTGCTTTTTAGCCAGAGGAGAGGAGCCTTCCAGCTGGTGGTTTGACAAGCACAGTAAATGAACAGCTGTTTAAACCTGCTCACACTGTTTGCCAGCAAGCCTGCCCAGCATCCAAACAGATTAATGTTATGGAATGGAAAGATGTGATGTATGGATGCTTTCATCCTGCGTGGCTTTTGAGGCAGAAATATTGTAGAAATAGTTGCTGCAGTGAGACAAACCTGTTCAGAAACAAGGTGAATGGGCAGCCACTGAAAAAGAATGCTGGCCAGGCACATTCCCACGTGCCTCAGCTGAGCTTCACACTCCGTGTGGGCTCTCCCTAGTTTCCACTGCCCATAAATCATTGAAAAGATTCCACTGCCTTTCTGTCTACCCTGACCTTCCTTATCAACTCCCCCAGCAGCACCAATGACACTCTGCCATGCCTCCAAATCCCTTTTGAGGCTGGATCATGAAAGCTGCTTTCACTTTTTGTCTTGCCCTATTTGTCTCGTCCTTGAGTGAATTTTAAGGGAAAAGGAACAAATTCAACCTGGGCAGTGTAGCTAGAACAGATCTCCAGTTAGGGAGGGGCCTGTGCTGCCCAGTTGGGATTTGCTGCTGAGCTCTCCAGTTTTCTTGATGCCCACATTTGGTCCTGGGGCCCTGCTAATTGGAGATGGATTGACTCAGTGCAAATCCCTGACTGTCTGCTCTGCAGCCTCTGCTGACTCGGATTTGCCAGGCAATAAATCCTCGCCTGTAAACGGGAGGAAGGCAGGAGCATTGCTTCTGTGAAGGGATTAATGGCAGAGACCAAACACAACATTCCTCCTGAGACTTGAATCTGGATCCTCCAGTTTGCCATGGCTGCTTTCAGAGTGCTGATGATGTCGTTTGTGTTTAGGGAAGGGTGCTGGCACCTCCCTGTCAGCCCAGCAAATATTTCTGCCATGAGTTCCTGAGTTCTGGAACAGCCAACAAGGAGGCTGTTAACAGTCAAATGCCTTCCCCAGTGGCAGAGGGGATTGTGAAATCCCTGAGTGCAGGAGTCATTTCTGTGTGCTCTGACTTGGTGACTTCATTTATGTTGGGCCAACGTTTGCTGCCGTTGGATTTTTATCTTAATTCTCATTTTACAGATGGAGCATCAGCAAGTACTTGTTGAGTCTGCTCAGGCTGGACTAAGCCACCCATTCCTGAGCCATTTCCCTGCCTCAAAATCAAACCTGTGTCCCTTTCCTTGCCAGCCTGTGTGTTTTCCAGGACAGCCCTGCTCATCTCCTCACATCCCTGTTTCAGGCTGCTTGATCCCTCATGTCTCCACAGAACATTTCCTTGTCAGAAACACAGACATGAGCTTTTTTTCTCTTAAAAGAGAGCCTGTTTTATCCCACTGTTTTATGGGAGAAGTGAAATGGGACACAGCAGACACTTGTGAGCTGGCAGCTCTCATGAGGGCTTTTTCCTAGATTGAATGTCAGTTAAAAATACACCTATTTTTAACAGTCTTGCCAGGTATGGAATGCATTGTTACACCAAACTAAAGTACATCTGAAGAATCTCTAATTAAATGCCATCAATTCAAAGAGAGTATTTGCCTTAAAATACACTTATTTTTCCATTATTTGCCAGTCCAGGCAGGGTTAGCACTCTGTTTCTCTTGTGTTCAGGAGCTGATTAATGTGGTTTGCTCCTGTATTTAAAAATAAATATACCCAAGCCTCTTTGGGAAAGCTCTCCTGTGACCTCTGAAGTGAGATGATGACTGTAAAACACTGAAATTCCCTTGAAAGGTACACTTACAAATACTGATTTGCTTAATGGTTGATTAGAACTGAAGAGGGATTTGGGTGTGAGAGGGGAGCAAGTAGCAGAGCATTGGGAAGAGCAAAGTATTGCCTTTCATGTGCTCTTTGCAAGGTTAAATACACACTCAAGCACATGGTCATGGAGCTGGTTGAGACTGGTTGAATGTCAAACCCTCGTCCTCAGAGGATGAAATTCAACTAGGGAAGCTGTTAAACATGGGAATGCTCTGAGGAACAGGAGAATCTCCCAGACTTCTTGGTCTCCTTGGCTCAGGGCCCACAGTTATTTATGTTGTGCCACGATTCTCCCATGAAAGTTTAAAAAGGATGGTGATGACGTTTCTGCCAATGTCTTAATTTTCTTTTTTAGCAGTGAAGAAAATGTGAGTCTGAATTCCCTCCACATGGCTTCTCCTTTCTTGACATCCACTCAGAAGAGCAGCATGACTCAAAGTTCTGGCAAATTCTCTGATGAAGATTCCCCTCTGGACATCAGTGACTTGGCAGTGACTAAACCAACAAAGAGATACTGCATGAAACCAGTCAGTATCCTATTGCACAATTGACTGATTTTAAGGGGAATTATGGGGAATTATGACTGATGGTAGGAATGGAAATCTCTCCTGGCATGGAGGAACTGGGGATTCAAATGATGACACAGCAGGCTTATGGCAAAGGTGATAATTGGTAATTCCACTAAATATCTAAGCACATGTGGATGCAGTTATCAGAAGCTACTTGACATTGTTTCTTTCCTGCTCTGCTTGGTCTTCCCTCTTTCTCATGTCTTTATTCTCCCCTTTATCCCTGAAGTACCTCTCCTGTGAGTGCTCCATATGGAAATGTGTTAAAAATGGCACCAGGAAAGAGCTCTGTGTTTATCAGAAACACCAGCAACAGTCAGAGTTTGTTCCTTTGCAGTATTACGAACAGAAAACATTTCAAAATCAAAACGCTGATCCTTGGCGCGTTGTAATTCTTCGAAATCCTAAAAAAAAAAAAAAAAAAAAAGATAAAAAGATCCTTCCATAACTTTGGCTCCCTCTCTGTGTCCTGCAGGACACCAGCTCCCTCTCCCTGTTCTGGAAGCTGGAGCGCTCGTTGGCCCAGTCCCGACAGATGCTGGCTGATCTGAAGTGCAGCCTTCTCCACACAAGCCATTCCTGCATTCCCAACACCAACTACATGAATAAGGTACAGATTGCTCTCCCAGGACCAGGGTGAGGTGCTCAGGAATACTGATTGGGAACATCTTTTCCTTTATGCTTGGCTTGCAAAGCATGAGGAGGGTATTGGTTTTGAAGAGACGATTCCTGCGTGCCTTAGTGCTTGAATTTTTTATAGGATTCTGTTTGGCTGCTCAAGGTCACGACAGGATTTGACTCCTGCACGTGTCTGAACAGATGGAAGGCAGAAGTCATTTTGGGGCAAGCTGTAGGAGGTCTAGAAAAAAGTGAGCATGGGTTCTTTCTCACTTGAAGCAAATTAAATGATTTCTGAGGCTCAGCACACACTCACTGCTCTGCTGTCCCAGAGACTTGCAGTCAGAACTGGTTTATTATTGTATTCATGGAAAGGAGGGCAGTATAGGGAATAGCTGGTATATAGGATACTTTGGGTGTGAATTTGAACCAGAAGCTCAGCTTAAATAAATGCTGAGTTCTTGTGGGTTAGTGGTTTTAGCTCCTTCCTTGCAGGGTCAGAGAATGTATTCAGTGGTCAAAGAAAAGAACCTGTATGTAGCTGTCATGGCAGTTTATTTTATGAGCACAAGTGCTGATAAAGTTTCTGTTGAGTATTTGGGCAGTGGAAGTAATCAGAGAAAGGGTCACTTGTTTGGTGGATGAATATCCATAAGAATTCCTACGTTGTTTGACAAGCACATTGTACCTTTTGTCCCTAGAAACGAGCACACTAGTGCTGGTGTATATCCCAAAGGGAAGGTTTAGGCTCCTGGTTTCAGAGCAGTGCTGAACCCTCATCCTCACACATATCACCTCCCTCTAAAAAGTTGCACTTCTTTTAACCTTAGATGAACTTGACCAGAACAACGTTGCTGTAAGGAGCAGACAAAGCCATTTTTATAACATTCAGAACCATAAACCCTTCGCTGTGCTGGGCCTGAGTGTAAAGGTTGTGTGCCAGCGTTTGCATAAACTGAAAGGATATTTTGTTCAGAAGTTCCTCTGCAGGATTTCATTCAGTGGCAAAGACAGCAGCAGTTTAGTCTTTTGCAAAGACTCCTGAGTAGGAGGATTCCTGAAAAGCTCCCTGCACACAGTGCTTGCTTGTGGCTCTTGCCCAGCCCCATCAGCTGTCTGGCTCCTGCTCACTGCTTTGGCACGTCACAGGCTCAGCTACTCCTGCTACTACTCTGCTTTAGAATCTGATGCTGCATTTTTGAGCTTGGAAATTGGCTTCTTCTTCTTCAGCACGGGTGCTTTAGTGGGTAGGAAACGAAGCAAAACTCGTGTGTGGTGGCGGGAGCAGATCCTGAGCCACATCTGTGGAACTTTGATCTACTTTCAGAGCAGTTCTGGGCAAAAACTCGTCAAGCGTGTTTGAGTTAATCTATGCAGGCCAGCTAACCTGTGCTTAAAGCCAGGCTTACCTGGGGCTGTTTTAAACTGAGCTTTAGAATGTAATAAATATGAGATACAGCCTTTAAAATTCAATCAGGAGGAATTGGTACATGTTGGACTCTGTGCCCTGCTTGGGGTGGGGAGGAGAAGGGGGAATTAAGAAGTGCACCCCTGCTGCTCGCCAACTTGAACCTGGCAGCTCTGGAAATTTTATTCTCTGAGTCCTTTGATTTCCAGGTAGTGTTTTTACATTACAATGGGAACAACAGAACTTGCAGGAACTCTTCACAGAAGCCAGTTATCTGCTGCAGAAGAAAGAGATGCTAAGCTTCCTTTTTTTCTCTGTGATGTTCCCTGAGCATGAAGGTGTATTCAGCTTGATCTTTTTTTGTTTGCTTCCCTCTTTATAAATGCATCTGCAATATTAATACACTCTATGGATTTTTGAGATGGGCCTGGAACAGGATTCTAAGTGCATTTCCAATAAAACTCTTGTGAGTACTGTAACAGCAAACAGGTATTGAGTCAGCAGCTAGTTTCTTTTGTCAAATAATTAAACTTTTCTCAAGCATGTTCCTCATTCTCGAGGCAGTCAGATCTCACAGTTTCATTCCCCAGTACCTGCACTCTCCTTATTGTAGTTCAAACCCTTCTGTGTGTTACAGATAACAGGATCAAGGATGTGAACATTGTTAAATGAGAGATTGGGAAGTTTTTTCCAGTGCCAAGGCCAAGGGCTGTTTTAGGATACTGTTCCTGGGCTCAGAGCCCCAGAAGTAGAATGTATTGAATAGACCTGCTCCAGAATACCCAAAGCAGCCTTGCCCACAGCAGATTTTTTTTTCTTTTTTAATCAGGAAATTTCTCACTCTCTGATTATTTGTTCTCCTATTGTGGATTGGATGCTTGCAATAGGCACCACCTTGTCTGGTTCTGAGGACAAAAGAGTAATCAGATATGGTTAAAATCCTGAACAGCACACGAAACTGAATAAGAGCCAGCAACAATGAGGAGAATATCTGGCAGAAAAAAACCAAATCTTCCAGTGCTGACACAACCCAAGCTCATGCCTGCAAAGGGAGGTTACCCCACAGCCAGCTGGGCTGTGACACTGTGTGTGACACCAGCTTTCTCAGTGGATCAGCCTCAATCCAGTGTGGAGCTGGTCTCAGTTTCTTTTGGATATTCCAGCTGCAGCCCCTGAGCAGTTTGTGCCCTGGGGAGTCAGGCTGGTTTGCAGCACCCTCGTGTCCTGCTGCTTCTGCATTCAGCCTGGAGACTCTGAGGCTTCTCTCAGAACCTGTTGGGTCTGCAGAGTGCAGCTGATGGGGCACTTGGAGGAGATGGATGCTGAGTAGCTGGAATGCCAAACCTCCCTCTGCAGTAATGTTCCTGTGCACAGAGAGAGCTCTTCTTTTCCTAAAAAGAGCCCTGGGGTAAAAGCAGCCAGAGGTTTTATAGGTTGAAGCCAGCACTGTGACTTGCATCCTGAAACCACTGATGTTACAAAGCTTCAGGAGCAAATCCCCAAAAGTGCTGAGCCCCGTGCTGAGGCAGCAGAGTGGGGAGAGCACGCTGAGCCTACAGAAATAATCACATTTGCCTCAAGTGAGAAAGAGCTCAAACACACCACGATCCACTGGAGATCCATGACAAGAATGAGTGGCTCTCCAAGTCGCTGGCTAATGCATAATTCTCATTTTGTTTCTGTGTTAAAAGGCACTGAATCACTGTGATCAGTTAGAGCTGAAGCAGTGCAGGTCCAGAAATAACTAAACATTCATGCAGTTTCATATACAGAAGCGATCAAATTGATTTTGCTTGTGTTTGTTTGGTTTTAAATTGCTTTGAAACTCATTTGAGGGCAGGTTCACTGACAAAACATCAGGGAGATTTCCTCCCTAGCTGCCAGTGATTTAACCGTTCTCATCAGTCAGTTGTTTTCCCTCTAGAGAGAGTTTGGGTGGGGGAGAGTTGAAGAACTCAGGAGGAAAGCAATGAGTAAAATGCTATATTCAGTTTTGGACATAGCAGCATGTGCCACTGCACATAAGCGGTGACTCAGTGGCTGGCCTGGGGCACAAAGATCACTCCTTTCCTCAAAAAAAAAAAGAGGTTTTATTTCCCAACACCCTGTGGTGGCCCTGAGACTGTTGCCTTTCTATGAAGTACTTTGTTTACCTTTTACTCTTTATATTTTTACTCTATGTTCTTACTCTGTTTGCAGTGTGAAAATGCACACTGTAATAAATTCACAGAAGCGTGGCTGCTTCAGATATTTCAGAGGAAATGTTCCTGTTGTTTAATAGATTTATTTTTTTTCATTTTCTGCAGAGGAAGAAGGTGTTTCCAGCACACAGGTAATTCTGAGGACTGAAGATCATCGACCCGGCAGCTACAATGGAAAGTTACCTCATTTTTTTCCGTGGTCCTCCTGAGTGTTTGAAAGACTCACAAGTGGCAAGAAGATGTGACTCTGCAGGAATGTATTTTATCTTGAAATAAAACACAGAATTACGCCAAGATTAACAAAACTATTTTTATAACTGAGAGCTCAGGTTAAACACTAGCTTGTTTTATAAGAATCTGAAGTGTGTAATTGTTACAACATAGGAACTGTTTTTCTTTTTTTTTTTTTTTATGGTGGCTCAGAAATATTTATAGACTATGACACAGCCAAGCATTCTCCTTTTTTTTTTTTTTTTTTTTTTTTTTTTAGCATATTGTTTTTGTTCTGGATTTCTTGCCTTGTAGAGAGAGATGAATAATGTTTATAGGAAGTTCCCAATTAGTGTTGTAAGCAGGAACTGCCTCCAATGTTGCTGAAATGGGAGAGCTGTCACCCACAAGATGGGAAGAACAACTTTCCACACTCAGGAGCTGGTTCTTCCAACAAAAGTTAATGGGATCAGGTGTGTATGGCCTCTGTTTGCACTGCAGAGGTAGCCAAGTATGATGTGACCCTTTTTTTAGCATTTAAACTGGATTTATCTTTGCTGATTGGGCAAGATGTGCTGTTATCACAGTTTGAACTTATTTTTTAACTAAGAGATCAAATGAGCTAATAAAGGTGATACTTTGCTGTGTCTCCCTTGCCCATTTAACACATTTAGCACTTGATTTCTGACATTTCTCAGCACAGACACACCAGTGGGCTGCCCACTCCTGTGTAGGTTGGGAGCACTTTGGGACACCAGTGCCCCTCCCACAGCCCTGTGCCAGCGTTTTTCCTGCTCCAGGGCAGCCAAGGGTGGGAGTTTCTGCTCCATCCACTGCCACCAATTATTGCAGAGAAACACAACACTCCGTAGATTCCCCTTGTTAACTCTTTCATTTCATTTTCTGCTTACTCTTTAATTACTCCAGTGACAGCTTTTCCTGCAGGTATTAAAGGCCCCAGAATTAGGTGGCTAATTCTGATGAGTGCTGCTGTTCTCCAGACTCTGTCCCTGCCTGCTCAACAGTTACCTACAGAGGGAAGCTCAGCTGCTCCAGCTCTTTCCAAGTTTCCTCAAGCCTTCACAGTGCATTTATTCCTCTACCTGCACAGAACCTTCTCAGGCTTCATCCTCGCAATCTCCTGCTCTGGGTATGACAAGAATCTCCCCTAAAAAGCCAATGGTAACAAATGTCAGGATGCTCACCCTGAAGCTGTCCAGCAGCTACACAGAGAGGTTGGTGCAACTTCCAAGCAACAGCTGCATTTAAATGTGTTTGAGGTTACTGGATGAACTCACTGAGGTTAAACCCCTTGAGAGTTTAAAATGATGACTTTAAAATCAATGTAGAAAACTGAGCTCAAGTGATGCGAGGATCTGCAGAGCCTTAGGATTTTGTGTCGGAGCTGCCCTGGATTTGTGGAATGGGAATTAGGGGAATAACTGGGTTAATTTATTCAGCACTAAGTGACTTAAAACCCAACTGCATTATTGACCACTCTCTGATGCTCAGATGGAAGTGCTTCAAACTCGGTGCCTTATTTCTGGAAGCAGTTCAAATACTCCAGGGAGCCCTTTGCTATTGTATCCTTAGACTGAATTATTATTTAAAGACAACAAAGCTTCTGTTCAGCCGCGGCCTTTCCGCAGGGTGGGTGCGAGCTCCGGTCATTGACTTTGGTGACGGGAATTGGTGTCGGAGCTCCGGCGCTCAGAACGAGCTGCCCTTGTGTGTGTGTGCAGGTGCCGTGGAGAGGGGTGAAGATGGGCGCCGAGAAGGGACGGCCGTGCTGGCGGTGCCGCCGTTCCTGGTGTTTCCTGAGCCGGGGAATCACCTCGGTGCCTGGTGCCCCGCGGGGGCCGCTAAGGGACGTGTCCCATGTCCCTTTTCCGTGACCCCTCTCCGTGCCCATGTACACTCTCCATGCCCATGTCCCCTTTCCGTGTCCCTTCTCGTGTCCCCTCTCCATGTCCTCTCTCCTTGTCCCCTCTCCATGCCCATGTCCTCTCTCCTTGTCCCCTCTCCTTGTCCCCTCTCCATGTCCATGTCCCCTCTCCGTGTCTATGTCTGCTCTCCTTGTCCCCTATCCATGTCCCCTCTCCATGACCCCTCTCCGTGTCATATCCCCTCTCCGTGTCCCCTCTCCGTGTCCATGTCTCCTCTCCTTGTCCCCTCTCCGTGTCCCCTCTCGATGCCCATGTCCCCTTTCCATATCCCCTCTCCATGTCCGTGTCCCCTCTCCATGTCCATGTCCCCTCTCCGTGTCCATGTCCCCTCTCCGTGTCCCCTCTCCATGTCCGTGTCCCCTCTCCGTGTCCATGTCCCCTCTCCGTGTCCATATCCCCTCTCCATGTCCCCTCTCCGTGTCCCCCGGGGCCGCGCTGTCCCACCTGCCCGCGGGGCGCTGCAGTTCCGAGCTCGGCCGCCAGGGGCGCGGCGGAGGCGCGGCGCAGTGCAGGGGCGGGGGGCGGGCGGCGCCGGTCGCTCCTGCCCGGAGCGCGGAGCCCCGAGCGCGGATACCGGACCGGGGAAGGCGGATACCGGACCGGGCAGCGCCGATACCGGACCGGGGCCCACCATGAACAGCATCAAGAGCGTGCCGGCGCGGGTGCTGAGCCGCCGCGGCGGGCACAGCCTAGAGGCGGAGCGGGAGCAGTTCGACAAGAGCCAGGCAAGGACGGCGGGAGGGGGGCGGCGGGGCCGCGGTTACGGTCCCGGCTTTAGCCCTGGTTCTGCTCCCGGCTCGGGGACGGGCCGGGCCGGCCCTTTCCGCCGGGCATCGCCTCGGGGCGCGCCGAGCACGGGGGCTTCTCGGGCCGTGGGCTGAGCTGGGATGGGGGGCGTGGGTCCTCGCCGAGCTCCGGGGAAGCGCCGGTGGGGCAGCGCGGCCGCCGTCCCTCTGCCCGTCCCCGCGGCCGCCCGTCCGTCCCCGGTTGCCGGCGCCTGGCGCTCCCCCGCCCCCACCTGCGCCGCCGCTTCCTCCTGGCGCGGCCGCGGGACGGTCCCGCGTGGGCACCCGCCCGTCCCGCCGCCCCCGCGCCCGTCCCCGCCGCCGCGGCCCCGCCGTGCGCCGCCGCCCCCGCGGGCAGCCGGGCCCCGCGCCGCCGCTGCGCCCCCCCGCACCTCCCGGGCCTTATCGCAGGTAAACACGGCCGGCAGCACGCAGGGAAAGTTTTATACGGTGTCGGCGGGAGCGTGGCCGAGCCCGGGGGCTCCGCGGCTGCCCCTCGCCTCGGGAATGGGCATCTCGGCATCCCTGCCGAGCCCCGGCCACAAGGACACCGGGGAATGTTCACCCCTGCCCCGCGGCTCCCCCGGGGTCACCCTGCGGGGATCGGGCTGTTGGGACCCTCGGAGAGTGGCAGAGTGGAAACAAAGCCCAAAGGCGTTTGTGCCCCGTCGTGTCCGGCTTGGCCGGGGTGTCCGTAGTCCTATGGCCCCCACGGGCTGGGCAGCGGTCGGGCACTGGTGGGGCTGGCATATGGCTGGTGGGAAATGAAGTACTCAGACCGCATGGGCAGGGATGGACAGAGTGACGGGCTCGCTGCTGCCCCAGCAGAAATAACAGTGTCCTCCCGCATGCCTCCACTGACCCCTCTGCTTTTGCAGGCTGTGCATTTATCACAGATGTTTTCCCCTTTGCCCCTTTGCTTTGCGGTTCCTTCCTCAGCTCCTGGGCTGGTTTGGCCGCGGAGAGCGCCAGCGGAGACAGGTGGGAATTTCAGGCCTCGCAGGGTCACGGTGCTGGGTAGGAAACGGAGCTTGCTGAGTTTGGGGAGCAACACGAGAAAACCGGCAATTCCGGTTCCCTCCGGACGCTTCTCCTTCAATCGTCCCGCTGGGCAGCGCTGATAAATGATCGCGGCGGCAGCGCTGCCCCTGTACCCGGGGGCTGCCCGTGCCGGCCGGGCAGGAGTGGGACCCTCCTTCCCCCGTCCTTCCAGGGCATTTGGGGCTTTTCACCGGGACTCGTGCTCTGGAGATCTGCGCAGTCACAGGGATGCTGTGGGCAGAGATGTGCAGGGCAAGGAGGTCGCTGGGCATTTAGCTCTCTGACCCCAGGCTCGCTGGCCGATGGTCACATTCACTGCCCAGAACTCACCTTTCCAACTACTGCTAAAAACTGTCCTAAAGGTGCTTTATCCTGGTGTGGTTTCCTGTAGTCGTGCTTCAGGGAGAGCAGAACTGTTCAGTGTCAGAACATGAGTATTGATCTGCCTTTTACCTCTAATTATAGCAGCTGCCCAGCCGGCTGCCAGTCGCCTGTGTGTCACGGGGGTGCTGGTGGCACATCCCCTCATCTCTGTGCCACAGAGGTGCTGGTGGTGGCACATCCTTTCCTCATCTTTGTGTCACATAGGTGCTGGTGGCATGTCCCCTCCTCATCTCTGTGCCACAGGGGTGCTGATGGCACATCCCCTCTGCTGCCTTAGGATTCTGTACCAGAATCCAGAGCGCCGTCACCTTTTCCTCTGTAAGGACCTGGGTATTGTCTGTGGTTACAACCAGGAGCTGCTGACCCTGCTGTGACCCCAGCTCCTTGTGGGTGACATGAAGGTCACCTGCTTTCCCTAAAAATGCTTTACCATGTCTTGTGTCAGGGTAATGTAGATGTAGGAAATGTAGGTAATGTAGAAGTAGGAAATCACCGTCCCACAGCAGGCACTTGCTCGGCAGCCTGGCAGGAGGAAAAACTTGTCTTTTTTTGCTGCCAGTTTTTGCTTTTCTTAAACAAAAAGGTTAAAAATCCAATGAGCTCTGGAACCTGCAGGATTGCATTGTGTGTGACTGCCAAGTAGTGTTTTCCTGGTGTAATTTGGGAAGGAGCAGCATTGGGAAGGGAACTCTGGAGTTTGTAGCTCAGCTGTTTTGACAGCTCTCATGCTGCCTGGCCAGGGAGGTTCCCAGCTGCCAAAAAAATCCCTCCTGCTGTAGCATCGTGCTGGCACCCAGCATTCACCTGCCAGGTGGGGATTGGGACCCCGTGGGCTGCCAGGGCTCTGGGGAGCCATGGGCAGGAGGACCAGCCCTAATTAAAAGCAGCCTGGAACGAAAGGGTGGATGTTAAATTGTGCTCCTTCATTTGGGTGCTTTGATCCTGGCTTTAGTCACCGGCTTGGTACGTGCAGGCTGTGAGCAAAGCGCTGGGGCTGCACCCTGTGGGCTCCCCACAGCCAGGCAGGTTTTGGGGTTGGCTCCTCACCCCGCTGCCTGTCAGTGATGGGGAGCAGTCCACAGATTGCATCAAAGTTTTGGCCAGGCTGGTTGTGCACCTGCAGTGACAACCAGGACCTGCCCATCTCCGGACGTGCCAGTGGTGTCCCAAGAGGTTGGGTCAAGGGTGAATCTCCCCATTTTGGAGCCATCCTCCTCAGCCTGGCTTTGCCAGGCAGCCAGCAGGAACATCCTGACAGCAGGGGTGTCCCAGGCTGCAGCATTGCCCCCTTGCCCGTCCCTGGTGCCACTGTCCCATTTTCCTGGGTCTCCTGATGCTTGGAGGCAGTGAAGGCACACCTGGGCTGGCAGCCCTGAGGGACTGGCTTTGGTTTGATGCCACTGTGGTTTATTTGGGATCCTGCTGGACACAATGTCTCATGGTGGTGCTGTGGGTGGGCTGGGGCTGCCCCTGCATGGGTCCAGTCCTTGTGCTGGACGTGAAATGGCTCAGTGAAACCTCTGCACTGAATCACCAAGGATGAAACCAGCCTTTCCAGCAGCAGCTCCTGGGCTGAATTTTGGCTGGTCAGGCTGTCAGTGAGACTGAAGGCAATAAATGCAATAAACCCACCACTGCCAGAGGGGATTACTGCTCAGTTTTGGGACAGACCAGCAGGGTCCCAGCCCACTGAGCATCTGAAGTCCTGTCCCTGGGGGTAGGTGACAACATTTATGGGTTGGGACAGGCCTGTCTTAGGGCAGGCAGCAAAACTCCCACTTTGGGAGATGTGTCTGCCCTGCTGCCTCTAAGCAAAACACCTCACTAAAGATGCAGTAACTCCTTCAGCAGATCTTTGCTGCAAGACGCGTTTCCAAATCCTTCCTTGCCTTGGCTGGATTGCTCCGTGGTCCGTGATAAACCATCCTTTCTGTCAGGATCCCGTGGGAGGTGCTGGCATCCCTGAGGACCTGTGGCACATCTCTCCGGCCAAGCTGCCACCGAGGGCACAGCCCCTGCCAGCTCCAGGCTTTTGGGTGGCTGTGAAGGCATTTTGGGAGAGGCAGCTGTGCTGCAAGTGCCCGTTTCTGGGCACTCCAGGCTCGTTAACCTTTGGGGATAAGAGGATTACAGCAAGTCACCGGCTTAACTCCGCTGCTGCTTTACGGCCCCGCATGGCGAGGTAACACCGGGACTCTCCCGGTGCAGGAAAGGCAAAGCCAGCCCCTCTCCCTAGCAGCTGGGCTTTTGGGACATGTTCACTCCTTGGCACGATTCACAGTTTTGTTGCTGGCATGGTCAATTCGTGGGTAGGTGTCTTTTGGGGTGGGTTTTTTGCATGGACACCTTTGACATTGCCCCTTCGGTGTCGGATTCCTCCTGCATAAGTCAGGAGCACTCAATAACTCGGAGTCAGGTTCCTCCTCCTTCAGGAAAGCACCTAATTTCAGGGATGTCCCTGGACAAGGAGCCACGTGGAAGCAGGTGCTTTCCTGGGCAGGTAGATAGGATTTTTATAAGGTTTTAGGGCTGTGGAGCTGCAGGGAGGGACCGAGTTCCTCTTCCGGCACAAGTGCTGGCAGCAGGGCTGCTTCCTGCCTTCCCAGCTGGGACCTTCTTCCTCTGCTGGGGACAGAGGGCTCATGGACACAGGCACAGCCTGAGCACTCCTGCGAGGGTGAAGCAGCTCAGCTGTGTCTGTGGAGGAGGAGGAAGATCCTCATCAAACACAGCAACTTGGATTTGCAACCCACCAACGCATGGGAGATGCAACCGACCCCAGTCTGGGGTCGTCTTTTGGAGTAAATTCTTAATTGAAAGTGTGCTGTGATCAAACATATCAAAATATAGATAATCCTCCTCTGATAATCACGTTGCTCTGGATTTTTGCTCCATCAAGATGGGCATTGAGGCCGCCACTCCCTCCTTGCTTGGGGGCTGCTTTTCCCCACATGCTGTTTGCTCGCAGCAACATCCTCAAAAGAACCCAAACCACTCCCCCGTGGTTCAAAGGCTCCTTTTGATTACACAAACAACCCTGGAATTTGGCATCTCACTGTTGTGCTTTAATGTTCCCTGGGCACGGCACTGAGTTCAGGCTGCAAAAATGCAAAAATTGGTTTCCTGGGACAGGGACAGCCGGGAGCACCAGCAGCAGTGGTCACATCCTGACAGATCCTGCTGGCGATGGGGGGGGTTTAATGGATGCTTTGTTTGTGGATGAAAAGGCCTATTCTGATGTGTTACAAATGACTTTGAGGTGACAAATGTGTTCTAAAATTCAGGGTGTTCTCTAAAAGCATCAGCACTGCACGTTGGGGTGTCGGGGTGGCCGTGGGGGTCACACCATGTCTGACAGCCACTCTCCCCTCCTCTTGCAGGCCATCAGCATCAGCAAAGCCATAAACACACAGGAAGCACCAGTGAAGGAGAAACATGCCCGCCGTATCCTTTCCCTTGGCTCCCAGGACAGCACAGAGGAGTTTGGGGTGTGAGGGTGTCATCCCCTGGTGCTGCAGCCACAGGAGATTTGGGAGACAAATATATCCATGCAGAGCTTGGTTGGGGGCTGGCATCACACAAGCTCATCCTTTAGTGAAAAGGCAAACAATCAGGGCAATAAAATTGCATTTCTTTGGTGGTAAAATGCAGAGGGCCCCAGTGTGCCCTCAACAGGAGGAGGTGCACCCAAAAATGACAAATGGGGGAGTCTTATCTGGGGGTTGTATTTGGGGGTGCAGCATTATGCTGGTGATCCCTGTGCTCACAGGGCACCCAGTGTCCCCTTTTCAATAGAAGTTGAACAAGAACAGTCCCAGCCCGGCCGTCCCCTGCTCTGTGTGTATCCAGTTGGCCTTGACTGCTCTGGAAGGGATCATCCTGGGGACACACCACGAGAAGGGAGCGTTCACCTTCTGGTCCTATGCCATTGGGCTGCCCCTGCCCAGCAGTGCCATCCTCAGCTGGAAGTTCTGCCACGTGCTGCACAAGGTCCTGCGTGACGGCCACCCCAACGTGAGTGTCCCCTCAGCAGTGTCCCTGCTGCTTCACTGCCAGGGGGACATTTCTGGCTCTTGCCAGCATCCCTCTGCACAGGGAGTGGGATCCCTTCCCTACCTCAGCCACCTTTTCCTGGCACTCTGTTGTCTCCCATCTTTGAAACTTCCCCATGCAGATGCCCCACCTTTGGGTGCCACGGGAGGGCTGGAACTTCTCCCAGAGCTGCAGTGGTGTAAGGGGCTGGATCCCTCCTCTTCCCCAGCTTCAGGGCAGACTGCCAGCCCCACTGTGCCACATCCTTGTCATTTTTTTGTTCCCAGGTTCTCCAGGACTGCCAGAGGTACCGCAGCAACATCCGAGAGACGGGGGACCTGTGGGTGAGTGGGGAGGAGTGGAGGTTTGTGCCTCCCAGGGGGTTTGGAGATGGTTGCTGAAGAACACTGTGGGCACAGAGAGGATGAAACACTACCTGAAATAACCTGCTGTCTCTTTGGGTGATGGTTGTGTGCATGGTGGAGCCACTGGCTCGTGTGGGAGCTGCTGGATGTGGTGACATCACTCTGGATTCCCCCTGTCTCCCCTGGTGTCTCTGCAGGGCCATTTGCACGACAGGTATGGGCAGCTGGTGAGCATCTACACACGGCTCCTGCTCACCAAGATCTCCTTCCATGTCAAGGTGAGACCCTCTGCCACCTCCACACCACCGGAACGAGGGGATGTGCCACACCAGTAAGAACATTAGCAGCGACTGATGGCTTTTTCCTTCCTTTTCCAAAGCATCCCGAGTTCCCCCCGGGCCTTGAAGTGTCGGATGAGGTGCTGGAAAAGACTGCAGGGACAGATGTGAACAACATGTGAGTGTCCTGGTGGGGCCCAGTGCCCAGGGTGTGGTCACCAACTCCATGACCCCCAGCTGGCAGTGCCCTGCTGACAAAACCACTCCAGGACAGGGAATTGTTTGGATGGTGCCTGATTCCTCCTGCACCCACAGAGCACTGTGGGGTGTAAATGCAGGGAGAAAAAACCCCAAATTCTTGTCAGTCACAACCCTTGCCATCGTGAGGACTCTCAGTGAGCACGAGCAGCTGGAGCAAAGCTGTCTCTGCTGTCCAGTGATGGAGTTTTGGTTTGTTTTGGCAGCTTCCAGCTGACGGTTGAGATGTTTGACTACCTGGACTGTGAGCTGAAGCTGTCAGAGTCAGGTGAGGAGGCGGCAGGGGCAGGTCCCTCCCGCTCGCCCCGGGGCTCTTGAGCAATAGTTTCGCTCTTTGGTCGGGAATGGAGTTCCGGGAGGCCGAGGTTGGAGGCTCAGGTCCCTCCTCCTCCACCTCCCATGAGATTTCTGAGGTGGTTTCTCAGCTGGATTCCCCTGCTGAAGCTCTGTAGAGGCAGCTGTAGGAAAATACTTAGAGCATGTGGCTCCTTTGAACTCACCTGAGCAAGGCAGTGTTGTTTTCAGAGCAGAGCTGCTCTGAAATATGTTTTTATTTCTTTTTTCTACAACCCCAGTAATCATATGCATTACACAAATGCCTTCTGTCCCTCTGAACCAGAGGATGGGGCTGTACTTCTTTTTAAAGACTCATTTCCTCTCGTTGAAATGCCTCTAGGGAGGGCTGGAGGCCCCTGCTCGTGTCTCTCACCTCCTTAGGAATTTTTAGATGGCTTAGAGAGGTGGCAGATTCTTCCTCTGTCGAGAGTCAGGAGCACGGAGCTGTCCTGGAAAACAGGGCACAGCAGGAGAGACTGTGCTCCCGGCTCCAAACAGCCTCCTGCTTCTCCTCCTGACCCAGTTATACAGAGAATTTATATTCATAAATACTTTAAAGCTGAGCGGGGAAGAAGGCAGGGTGGATGTGCTGCCTGGATCCCTGCCAAGGGAAGGGATCTGTTTCTGAGCAGGGGCAGGCGAGGCTGCGGTGACACCGGGCTCGTCCCCTGCCCTGGGATCCTCTCCCAGATCCTTGCATGATTAAATGGAATGGAGCAAAACCTCTCATTTTCCCCAGCTGTTGTGTCGCGAGGCAGCAGCTTGAGGGCAGCATTCTGGGCTTCAACCCCTCGTGTTTGGGGTTGGGGTATCCGTGACAGAGCTGAGCACCCCTTCCCTCGGCCAGCGTGGTGCCTTGGGGTGTTTTTGCTGCCCGGAGTGGGGTTGTTGTCAGCTCAGGGCAGCAGCCTGGGCATTTCCCCGTGCCCCACATCCGCCGTGGTTAATGATCAAGCGCTGTGGCCGGGCACGGGCAGCTCTGCAAACACAAACACGGCTCCCCTCAGTTTTCAGGCAGCTCAACACCTCGATGGCCGTGTCGCAGATGTCGGCGGTGCAGTGCCGCCTGGCCCCCCTCATCCAGGTCATCCAGGACTGCAGCCACCTCTACCACTACTCGGTCAAGTTAATGTTCAAGCTGCATTCCTGTGAGTCCCGGGGATGTGCTCCGTGCTGGTGTTTTCCCAGGGTGGGCTTCTGGAGCTGGGCATGAGGCTGCTGTGGATTGAGGCATCCATCACTGTGTGCTTGTGTCCCAGCTGGGCTCTAGGGGCCTGCCCCATCCCACACAGACATTCCAGATAAAGGAATTAGAAGGACTTGTTCTTCATTAATTCAAACTCACGTGCCCTGGCCTGCCACCCCCCTGCATGGGATCACTGGGCAGCACCATGCCAGCAGCCTCCTGTGGGTATTTTGGAGTTCCAACACCCACATCTCCCTGTGCTGCATCCCTGATGCCTGTACCGGGGATGGGAACACCCCACTCCCATCCTGACCCCTCACATCCCACTCCCTCCTGGCTTTTACCCTGCTGGCTTTTGCAGTGGAGGGGTCTGGGTGCATGAGAAAACACGTGCAGCCCTGGCTCGGTGACAGCTGTCCCTCCTCACCCAGGTCTGCCCGCCGACACCCTGCAGGGCCACCGGGACCGATTCCATGAGCAGTTCCGCAGGTAACCGGGGCCCAGGTGGGGTGGTGGGCTCCCCTCCCTCCTTCCAAGCCCCCTCTCATCTCCCCTTTGTCTTTCCCTCCTCTCCAGCCTTAAAAACTTCTTTAAGAAGGCATCAGACATGCTGTATTTCAAGCGCCTCATCCAGATCCCTCGGCTGCCCGAGGTATGGCAGGATTTGGTGTGGTGCTCTGGAGAGCTTGTGGGTGTCCCCCTGGATGGGTTTGGGGACACTGCAGAGGGACCCTCTGGTGCTGTCAGCACAGGGCTGGCTCCCTCCCTTCCCTTGGCACTCAGCCTGCTGGCAGTTCCTGAACCCCCTGCAAGGCTGCAGCAACTTCTTGTCCCTCCAGAGCCCCCCAAACTTCCTGCGGGCGTCGGCGCTGGCCGAGCACGTGAAGCCGGTGGTCGTCATCCCTGAGGAAGCCCCCGAGGATGAGGAGCCAGAGAACCTCATAGAGATCAGCACAACTTCCACCATGGAGCCACAGGTGGGGGCCTGGGGCTGGGATGGGGGGCAGGCTGCTGTGTCCTGGCTCAGCTCAGCACCCTCTGTCCTCCCCCAGATCACCTCGGATCTGTTTGAGCAAACCTTCGGGCCCCCCAACGGCGTTTGGGACGACAGGTATGGGGGGAGCCAGCAGGGGTGAGTGGCTGCTGCCACGTGGGACCAACCTGCCTTTGTCCACAGGGATGCACAGATCGAGGGCCTGAAGAAGGAGTTGGAAACGCTCCGTGCAGAGATGGAGAAGATTAAACTGGAGGTAAAGCCTGGCTGGGGAGCAAGCTGGGGTGGGAGGATGGGCTGGGCTGCTGTGGAAATGCTGAAGGGATGCAGCAGGAGTGGGGTCTTGGCATCCAGTGTTGTGTTTTGGGACCTCTCCCGGTGCCAGGATGTGATTCCTGCTGGGGTGGAGGCATGTGAGACCTGTCCCTTGCTGTCCTGATGTTATCAACAGGGACAGAGTGACTGCAGGGGTAGAGGGGAGATCTTTCCTGTGCATCCCATGACTGCTTTGCCCAAATTGCAGCGGGGCACTTAGGGGTGTTGGGGAGGGCAGGGCCGTGCCCCAATGCCTGCTGACCCCTGCAGGCACAGCGCTACATCACCCAGCTGAAGGCACAGGTGAACAGCCTGGAGGGGGAAGTGGAGGAGCAGCGCAAGCAGAAGCAGAAGGCGCTGGTGGACAACGAGCAGCTGCGGGATGAGCTGGAGAGGCTGCAGAGGGTGAAGCAGGACAGTGACAGGTCACAGCGACTCTGCGCCGAGGCCGAGAGTAGGTGCCCTGGGGTGTCCTGTGGTGACCAGGGCCTGTGGGCTGCCCTTGTGGTCACTGTGGGTGTCTCACCCCCGCAGAGAAAGCCAACGCCACCGAGATCCGCTACACGAAGCTGAAAGAGAAGCACAGTGAGCTCATCAACACCCATGCTGAGCTCCTGAGGAAGGTAATGCTGCTGCCTCTGCAGGCAGGGACTGACACTGAGGGCAGTGTCCCAGAATTAAAGCCCTCTCTTTTGGGGTTGAGGTATCCAGGGAAGAGCTGAGCACCCTTTCCTTCTTCTATCATGGTCTTTTTGGGTGTTTTTGTTGTTTTTTGGGGTGTTTTGCTGCTGTTTGGTCTGTTTCTGCTGGTTTCTGTGGCCAGTGTAGCTGGTGGGATATCACTTGTACGAGCAATCACAGGATGCTTGGCTCCAGTCCTGGAATGGGGCTCTCCAGGGATATGCTGGTGATGGGGATCCTGTGTCCCGGTTTTGCCACTCACCTGTTTTGTTCTTTGCTTTGGGTTTTTTGGTCTTGCTTTTGTCCCTTTGTCCCTCTGCCACCACTGGTGTGGCTCATGCCTGCATTGGTCCCATCACCCTCTGAGCACTAGGCACCCCTTGAATCCATGTCCACTGGCAGCTAGCAATTTGGATGCTGTGAGAAAAGGCATCTTGGAATTATCCCCTGAGCCAGAATTGGGTTGGAATGAGTGTGGGGATAGTGAGGGTCCCCCTTGGAATGCTGGGTGAGCCCCATGTCCCCCCCCAGAACGCTGACACCGCCAAGCAGCTGACGGTCACACAGCAGAGCCAGGAGGAGGTGGCACGTGTCAAGGAGCAGCTGGCATTCCAGGTGGAGCAGGTCAAGCGAGAGGCCGAGATGAAGGTGAGCTCTGGATCCTTCCCTGCCACCACTGAGCCCTCCCCAGCCTGGGAAATGCAGTTTGGGAGCAAGGGAAAGGGCTGCTTGTTGCTTTTGGGCCCTGGTTCCATGCAAGAGTTGCCCTGGCTCCTCTTAGGTGGAAGGTGTTAATATATGATTAATTTCCTCTTGCCAAATCTGCCTTTTCTTCCCCCAAGAAAATGCCACAATGCAAATTGGTGGGTTTCAGTGCTTTCATTCTCTGGGGCTCAAGATGGGGACTGCTCCCTAAATTCCTGGGAAAAAGAGCCTTTCCAGGAAACACCCCCCCCCTTCCCAAGACCCCAAAACCCCCTCCCTGCAAAACATGGGTGGGTTCATTCCCTCCATCCCGGCTGGGGCTGGGCGGGGCCGGGGCGTGGCAGGGGCTGAGCCCTGGGCACGGTGTGTGGGCACAGCTGGAGGACCAGAGCCTGCAGATGGAGCAGCTGAGGCAGGAGCTGGACGCCCGTCGGGACGAGCTGGAGCAGGCACAGCGCTCGCTCAGCCACGCCAAGCAGGTACGGGGCCAGGACCCCACAAACCCTGCCACGGGGGGATGGAGCTGCCACCACTGCTGTCCCAGTGAGCTGTCACAGGGCTGAGCAAGGGCTCAGCCCATCAGTGTCACGAGCTGGGCGTGCTCGGAGCTCCCCCCAACCCCTTGGGCTCCCAGCAGTGACAGGGGGGTGACAGCGTGTCCTGGCCCCCGTGGCAGGCAGGTGTGGAGCTCAGTGCCCAGGTGGATGCTCTGCACGCCGAGAAGGAGGTGCTGAGGCGGTCAGTGAGTGAGAAGGAGTGTGAGCTGCTGTCCACACGTGGCCTCGTCGAGGAGAAGGAGCTGCAGCTGAGCCAGGAGGCAGACAAGGCCACCAGGGAGATCCGAGAGCTCCAGGGCAGGCTCCTGGAGAAGGTACAGTTGCTGTGTGAAGAGCCCACTGCCCCTCTGCTCAGCGGGGTGAGATGTCAGGGGGGTGCCAGCCGATATAGCCAGTGGGATATCACAGTCGTGGGAGGGTTGGGTCTAATCCTGGAAAGGGGCTCTTGAGGGATGTGCTGCTGATGGAGATGCTGTGCTACTCACTGTTCCTGCCTCACAGAGCAACCAGGAGCAGAGCCTGCAGCAGAAGCTGCTGGAGGAGCAGTTTGGAGTCCTGCAGGAGACAGTGAGAGAAGCCCAGGAGATGCTCCGTGATGCCATGGCCAAGCTGGATGACCCTCTGCACCTCCGCTGCACCAGCTCCCCAGGTATGTCCTGCTCATCCAGGGGTTGAAACACGCTGTGCCTTCTCCCTCCTGGACAGAAAATGTTACATCTCAGCTCTGCCATGGCGTTTTTTCCATCATGCCTGAGGTGGCTGGGGTCAGACTTCCCAGGATGAATTTTTAGCTCTCACCTTCAGCACTGTTTTGCTCAGGTTTTAGTGCTGTTCTCTAGCTAGGGATACGCTTACACTCCGTGGTGTCTCATGGAGTCAGCACTGGTGCAGACACACACCAGACTGGCCGTGCTAAGGGAATGAAATTCCTTGCAGATTACCTGCTGAGCCGGGCGCAGGCGGCGCTGGAGTCCACGGATGCCCTGGAGAAGGGGCACGCGCAGTACGTGGCCTCCATGGCAGGTACCTGGGGCTGGGACTGCCACTGCTCCCAGCTTGCTCATGTTTCTGTACATCCAGCAGCCCCTGGTGCCACTGGCAAGCAGCAATGCCCTGGTGACACAGGGACATGGGTGGGGCTGGGGGGTTCCCGTGTGCTGGTTCAAGCTGGAGGGGTCAATCCCAACATCTATGAGTCTTGTACTGATCCCTGAGTGCCTTCAAGGACGAGCTGCAGCCCCCAGGACCTGGCAGGGGGTACCCTGGGCTGGCAGCTCCTGACCCTGTGCTGTCTCTGGCAGATGCTGCAGGGCTGGTGGGGGCTCTGGCCCTCTTTGCACACCTGACAGCCGACACCATAGTCAACGGCAGTGCCACGTCCCACCTGGCCCCCACGGACCACGCTGACCGTGAGTGCAGGAATGCAGGGGGTGCTGGGGGGGATTTCTTCTCATGGGCCTTTTCTTTAGGGAGACCATGCCAAAGCCCCCTCTGCCAGGGACAGATTTTGTGGAGGTGGGCATAAGATTTTACCAAGGACAGCACATTTCTCGTGCTCCCCTTCCTGAAATTCCCTGCCCTCTAGTGCCCATCCCTGGGCCACATTGCTCATTTGTAATCTCCTGGAAGACATTTGCCAGATGCTGCTGTGGATGAGGGGAGGAGGAAGATGAGGGTGGGCAGGGCTGGGATGAAGGACCCCTTGCCCAGGCAGGGCTGGCACCAAGCTGTGCTCTGTGCAGGGCTGACGGAGACGTGCCAGGAGTGTGGCCAGCGGAGCCTGGAGTACCTGGACAAGCTGCAGGACAGGCAGAGGCTGGGCAGTGCCGAGCTGGGGGATGTCCGGGGGGCACTGCAAGGGGTCCTGCAGCTGGCTCAGGTAGGAGATGGAGCCCAGCACAGCCAGCTTCCCACTCGTGGCTGGCAGGGTGGGTCCCAGGGAACACTTTGGGGTGGTTTGGCCCCCATACCCACAAATTGTGGTGCTTTCCTTGAGCCATCTCAGCCTCTGAGCACTGAGACCTTTCCTGGTGGTGCACAGAGCTGGTTGCCCTCAGATCAGCTGAAGTCTTTGAGCCCAGTAACTCCTGTGGAAGGGAACTTCCCATCTTTCAGATATTTCTCCTCGTGAAGCCCCTATTAGTCTTTTCCTTTTCGCCACTGTTCAGTTCCCCAGAGTTCTCTGGAGCAGAAACTGCTCCTCTGATGGAGTTCTGTCACCTTGATTTGGGGCATTTCTTACCTCTGAGGTCCCCATGCCACGTTTGCTGCAAGCTGGTGGCACATGTGCCTTCACCTAAAGCTGCTCCTGCAGCTTTTAATTATTTGGCGAGGACAGGAAGGAATTGGATATCTTGGTTTGTAGTTATTCCTTATAAATATTCCCTTCCGTTTTTCTGCCTATAACCTCCTGATGGCTGCTGCCTCCTCTGGCAGGAGCTGAGACCCAAGAGCCTGGACATCAAGCAGGAGGAGCTGGGGGACATGGTTGAGAAGGAGATGGCTTCCACCTCGGAGGCGATTGAGGATGCTGTCAGGAGGATAGAGGTGAGACAGAGCTGCAGGATGGGCCATCCTGGGGCCCTGGGGTGGCAGAGTGTCCATCACTCCTCCACCTTTCTCACCCCAACATGACACCCAACCCTTCCTCTTGTGTTTCCCAACAGGAGATGATGAGCCAGGCCAGGAACGAGAGCTCTGGGGTTAAGCTGGAAGTGAACGAGCGGTGAGTTTTGGGGAGGGATGTGTGCCCTGCTGGGCTGTGCTCTACTCCAAACCAGGCTGGCTGCTCTCAAAAAAAGCACCATTTTCTGAGGCCAAAGCTTCCTTGGATGCTGAACACTTTTCTCTTGCTTCCTTCCAGGATTCTGAACTCTTGCACGGATCTAATGAAGGTCAGTGCTGCAGAAACCCATCTGGGGTGACAAAACTGTAACCTCCTACCAGTGGCAGCATCAATCTTCCTCTATAAGACCCCCATCAAACCCCAAAACCTGTTTTCCTTCATTCCAGGCTATCAGACTTCTTGTAACAACATCTACCAACCTACAGAAGGAGATAGTGGAAAGTGGCCGGGTGAGTCCTCCCTTACACTTATCTCTTTGTGCTGACATGAAATACAGGAGAATTTCCCCCAGTTTGCAAAAACACTCTGGATTTCATGGTTTCCCATGTTAGCAGCACTCTGGCAGTCCCAGTTGCTGGAGATGGGCTGCTCAGCCCTGTGCTGTCTTGCAGAAATCACTGTCACCCTTGCACAGCCTTGTCCTTCTAAAGATGATGGCCCAAACTTGTGTGTTTTAAACCAAACCCAGCTCAAATTTGTAGGCTTGGGACTCTGATGTTGTTTTTCTTGATAATTATTTAATCAGTAAGAGCAGCATGAAGAGCACAGGAATGCTGTCGTTCCCTTGATTTATGACTTAATATATTAATTTATATATTTATATATGAATATTAATATTATATACAGATTTATATGGATATTTAATACATTTAATATGATGTTGTATGTTAAGACACAAGTTAATCCAGGCCATAATATTCTCATAACAACAGGGGGCAGCAACAACTCAGGAGTTTTATGCCAAGAACTCACGCTGGACCGAAGGGCTGATCTCTGCCTCCAAGGCCGTGGGCTGGGGAGCCACACAGCTCGTGTAGGTACCCCCAGGCCAGGAGCTTTCCCTGAGACACAGCTCCCAGGGCTGGCTCGTGCTTCTCTGTCACCCCATCATCCAAAATTCCCACTGCTGAGGTGTCACAGAGCACCACTGCTGGCTCCTTATGGAGAGCTTTGCTGGCTTTTGATGGACCCTCAGTTTGGTTCATTGCTAATTCCTCATGGGGTATCGTAGCCTGGGTTGGATCACATCCAGCCCAGTTTGGGATGGCAGTTCCTCCCCGTCTGCAAAATATGAAATCAAATCCCCAGTTTTCCCAGTCCTGGACAGTTGTTCCAGTTCCTGCTCAGATGGTTGTGGATGGGGTGGTTGGGATTGGGGCTGGGTGTTCCCTGTGCCAGTGCAGGAAATGTGTGTGGGGTCTTCTGGGCAAAGCTTTAAAAACCTCATCCATTATGAAAACAAAATCCTGCCTCTGCCCAAATCGCCTGGATCTGAATAATTGCTTTGTGTATGAGCTTTAATAACAGCAGGACTCAAAGATCTCGGAGATCTTTTCCAACCGTAACAATTCCTTGATTCCGTAATTACAAAGCTGCTGGATCCAGATGCTGCTTTCTGAGGGTATTGGCAGCAGATAAATCGTCTGCCCTTGCTCTGCTGTGCCTCTGACACGATCCCCCTCTGACCCCCACCGCAGGGAGTCTGCAGACAGGGTCGTCCTGCACACGGGGAAATACGAGGAGCTGATCGTCTGCTCCCACGAAATCGCTGCCAGCACAGCCCAGCTGGTGGCTGCCTCCAAGGTGGGTGTCCCTGCAGCATCCTCTGGGTGTCTCCTCCTTCTGTCCCACAGAGTTCCCATCCTCTCTGCCAATCCTGCAGCCTCCCAGAGCAGGGAGAAGGGAAGCTCTCGCTGTTTTTTCAGTCTGTGATTTTAATCCGTGTATTAATATTCCCACACCTGAGGCTTGCCTTGGAAATGAAGATGTGGAAAACCTCCCGTCTTCCTCCTGTCAAGCTGGTTATGTAAAGAAAATGTTAATAACTACCAAGAAATCCAGAAAAGCAGCTGCAGGAGCTGGGACTGAGGATGGAGGACTTTAGTCCTGGCCACCTCTCCTGTTGGTGGGGGTTGGAATTGAGGGGGTGGAGGCTTCAGTGAGCACACAGAGATGCAGGTGTGGGGGGGAGGGGGATCCATAGGGATTTTTACACCAGATGGTTTTAAAATTAGGAGCACAGTTAAAACACCAGAGCTGTGTCTTCACTGAGTGCTTGGCTCAGGTGGGAGCAGAGCTGGTTTGGTGCCCTGGGGCTGAAGGGCTTTGCAGGGATCACCTTGTCTGGCCATGATGGGATCACTGAGGATAAACCTTCCCATCTGTCTCCATCTAGCCATTCTTTCCACTGCCAGGTTTTCATGCCCAAAAGCTCTTTGCCTCCTCCTGGGGCTCCCTGGAGCTCCATGGGGGGGTCGTGGTGGGCACGCACAGCCATTCCTGTGCTCCTTGCAGGTGAAGGCTGAGAAGAGCAGCAGGAACCTGGCCAGGCTCCAGGAGTGCTCACGCAACGTCAACGAGATGGCAGCAAATGTGGTGGCTTCCACCAAATCGGGCCAGGAGCAGATAGAGGAGAAAGGTGAGGGCTTTTTGCAAGGAAAAGGTAAAAAAAAAACCCACCCCAAATCCCTTTCTGGCCTGAGGAACACCCCAAGGGGTCTGTCCAGCTCTTCTGTGGCGTGTGAGGGTCCTCTGTGAGGGGTGCACTCAGTAGGAACCTGCTTTCCCCCGCAGACACCATGGACTTCTCGGGCATGTCCCTCATCAAGCTGAAGAAGGAGGAGATGGAAACACAGGTAGGGCCCCGAGGCGGACCCAGCGTGGCTGTGGACAGACCCAGCCCTGCCGTGGGGGTCCCTCTGTCCCCAGCACAGGCCCCAGGATGGCTCTTTGGGCACAGGTGAAGGTGCTGGAGCTGGAGAAGCGTCTGGAGGGCGAGCGGGTCCGCCTGGGCGAGCTGAGGAAGCAGCACTACGCTCTGGCCGGGGTCTGTGAGGACACACCCGAGGACGGGGACACCAGGCCAGCACCGGCACCGCGACGAGGGATCCTCAAAAAACCTCCCATCGCCCAGAAACCCGGCCTGGGGCAGGTGGGGCCCGGGTGAGCTGGGCCAGGGGTGGGTGGTGGTGGTGATGCACAAATCGGTGACTTTTGGCTTTGTTCCTTGTCGTTGCAGCCGTAGGGAGGCCGGAGATGCCCCACATGACGTTGCCTTGGCGCTGCTGTGCCTTTCACCCGCGGGGTCTGCTCAGCGCCCGGCCTGCACACAGCCCCACGCTGCAGGGGGGGGTTAAGGGATATATTTTATTTTTGGTTTTCTCTCTTTTTCTCGACTGTAGAGTGGCGGGAGCTCCTGTGCTCCCTGAGCACTGCTGAGTGCTCTCTCCTCCTCCTTTTCCTCCTTCTCTTCCTTCTTCTCTTCCTTCTTCTCTTCCCCCTTTTTTTCCTCCTCCTCCTCGCCTGCCAGCCGGCTCTCCCGGTTTAATTTAATTTGGGGTTCGTTTGGGTTCATTTTTTTGTTTGTTGTTTTTTAAGGACTTTATCAGCACTAGAAGTTTTCAGTAAATGTAGCTCTACTGTACTGCTCAGACCCTTTCCGAGAACTGTGAACTGGTTTTACAGTAGGAAACTGGTGGGCTTTTCTTGCAACCATTTTTTTAAATTCCCCTTTTTCCAGCCTGAGGAATATTTGACTTAATTTTGGCGTGGGATCAGCCCTCAGCAGGAAGGGAAACGTTCCCCTTCCCCAGCACGTGGAGCAGGGCTTTTAGGGAAAAGCAGTTACTGACACACACAGGCAATAAGGAGACAAACTTTTTTTTTTCCCCCCTCCCTTTTCTATTTTTTATTACTACAGCAATGTCAAGGGATCGGTTGCATTATGTTTTATATTTAAGATAATTAGCAGAATTAAATCTAACCGTGGCCTACGGGAGCCAGGGGCTAGAGAAGTCTGCAGCAATAAGGAATTACTGATGTGGAGAGATGCGGGGGCAGAATCAAATTCCTGTCAGCTGTGTCTTCCCTTGGAGCAACTGCCAGGATGTAGATTATTAAAGGAGCAATATTTAAAATACTTTTGTGTTGCTTTGTTGTTGGGGAGGGTGTTGATGACAGGGCCAGGGCCATGACAGAGCTGCTGGCAGGAAACTGGGCCTGAGCTGTGGGGCAGAGAAAGGCAGTAAATTAGCTAAATGTATCTATAAATCTATATTTATTAGCATAAATATATCTATATATACACCTATATATATATATATAGAGAGAGTGTCCTCTCTATGTACATGTAGACATATGTATCTATGGTTCTGCCTGTGCCTATATATATATTTTTAATACATATATATGCATTTTGCATATTTTATGTACCTATACTATATGCACTATATAAAAAATGTAATATATAAGAATTATATTTTATATATAATTATATTATTATAGCTATAAGTAATATAGGCAATTTATAATATATATTAGTACATACTATATACATGTTGCATATATATTATTATATATCTATTAGATATAATATAGAGAGATATACAGCTGCCTATTACATATATATATATATATATGATATGAAAAATCACATGGGTGATAAGACTGAAGCATTTAGAGCTCAGCACGACAAGGTGACCACAGCTGCACTGAGTTTAGGTGGTGACTTGTGAGGGTCCTTGTCCTGTTCAGTCAACATTTACATGCCATCCCTTGTTACCCTCAGACCCAATTACAATCAAACTTGATAAAAGCCACAGTAAACCCCAGGGCTTCCCACCTCAGCCAAGAGGCTGTAAAGCAGCGAACAAGAATTACAAGTGGCTGTATCTCAGGTAAACACATTTATAAGGTGTTCCATGATTTATTTGAGTTACGTAGCAGTCGGTCAGCGAAGCTGAGGTTACACATCCCAGAGCTGACTCTCCAGGGTTCTGTGCCAGTGCTGGTTCCACAGCAGGGCTCTGGTGTTACCCTGGTGCTGCTGGGTGAGGTGAGCTGCTCTGATCCTGCACGTCCTGGAGGTTTATTCCCTGCTCAGCCTCTCCCTGTGCCCTGGGCCAGGGTTACACCGCCCTGTCCCTCAGCTGGCTGCTGTCACATCAAGTGACAATGACACAGCAGTGACAGGGGCCAGCTCCCTGCTGAGTTTCGTTTCTTTCAGAGCCCTTTTCTCTCAAGGAAGTGCTTTCTGCAGTAGCTCAAGGGCTATTTATAGGCCGTGATAAAGATTTATTTGCTGGGAGACTGACGTCATCCAACCACTCTCACCATCGCATTTCATCACGGAAATACTGATTAATCAAGAATGCAAACTTTTAAACTCTCACTACTCTCAGTCCAGCCACAGTCCTGCTTAAAGGATTCGTTATATTTAAAGAATTCAAAAATAAAATGTGGCTTTGAGACTGATGCCATGGATAAATGTAACTTGTTTACCCCCACTGCTGTCACACTGTGATTTACTTAAAACCACCCAGGCCAGCATAATCAAAAGTCTCAAAAAGTAGCAGCATAAATAAAAACAAGCTATATAACTTACTTAAAATGTAATCTAAGTCAATTTTTGTACCAAAATTATTCTTACTGTCCAGTCTAATCTTTTTTTCTTCAGTCTTATACTTTTTTGGAAAATGTTTGCTATTTGTAGCTGACAAAAATATCAGAACGACGAACTGTGTGTCTGCAGAGGTTTATTTTGAGACTCCATCAAGACATCCTGTTGTTCAGGATCCAATTTGCTAATGACTCTCAAATACCATTATTTGCTGTGGTGAGAGGAAGATGTTTCACTCGATGCACTCCCGAGAACAAATTTTACTCAGTACCTGTAAGAGAAGCAGTGGAAAATAACCAAGCTGTGAAATATTCCACCTTCTGCTCCCTTCCAGTGAGGTGAGTAAAGTAGAATTCATTTTTTTCTCCAAGCTGTTGCCACTGCCCACCCTCAGCAGCCAGACCTCCAGTGACCACAGATTAGTTTGAACACCAGCACACGAAGCAGCTGCAGCTCAGCAACAGCAGTAACAGAGCAAAGCTGGCAAAAAACACAAGTGTCAGAGCACTGGGGGAAAAAAGTGCATTGAAATGAGGCACACCAATAAAAAACAGGCTGGTGCAGGCTCTAGGAAGTCAGGTGAAGAAACCAAACCACAAAACTTCTGCACAAGTGTGTTTTTGCAAGCCCCTGAAGCCACGAAAAGCAGCCACTCCTTTGCAAGAAAAAGTATTTTTCTGCTGTGCCCAACCAGGCATGAATTACATGAGTTTGGGCAGCACATTGTTTAGGGATGGTATTTCCTGAATGACCCACTCAGAAAAATGACTGGGGTAACCCAGAAGCACCAGCTAATCAAATCATTTAATAAATGCTTCTAAGCATGCAAGTTTAAATAAAAACAAAACCACCAAGCTGGTCTAGATTCCTCTCATACCCTGTGAGACAGCACACCCCAAAAAGCCAAAAAGCATTTCCTTATTTCTCCACAACCAGCACTTTCTCCTCAGCCAGGTGGTCTCATTCCAGGGCTGAGAAATGGAGCCACTTTTGTCACCTCACCTCCTCTGTGACTGGCTCCCTTCAGGACTAACAAAACCCCCCAGAAATGAGCCCATCCCCAGCAGTGGTTGCTAAAATAATGTGCAGTTCTAAGTGCACCCAGCAAGGTGTGGGATGATGTGGTGAGAAGGAAATATTTTTAGCTTTGAAGGAAAAAATAATTCCTACTCATCACCTACAGGGATGCAGAAAAAGCACCTTTGAGTGGTTTGGTAATAATAAGCGGTATTTAAAAAGTGGCTTTTAGCTTTCAGCAGGATCCAGGGTATGCACTGGCACATCTCCCAGCCTCAGCAGCCTGGGCTTTGTCCTGCAGGTAGGGCTTAAAACAGAGAGTGAGGCTGAGAGCCCAGCAAGGCTGCCCAGGGCCACCTCAGCAGGGCACCTCTAAAACTTCACTCACCACCCAAAAATCTCTCACAAACCCTCCAGGAACAAACCCAGTTTCTGGTCTCAATCTCAGAGAGGTGAAGAGGCAATCCTGTTAAAGCCTGGCATGAGGGATGATTAATGTACAACCCGAGGGGACTCAAATTACAGAGCGAGGGAAGGACCTGCACAACCTCCAAAAGCCACCTTCAGGGAAGGGACAAACCAAAGCCACAAGGAGACCGCAGCGTGTCCCCGACGTGACACCTTTTCTTGTGGCATTTTGCTTTTTTGTTTCCAACACCCAGTGCCACCTGAGTCCCCTCCCTGGCAGGGTGTGACCCTGCCCGGTGACACCTTTGCAATGGGAACAATCCCAGCCAGGACATCCCCCTGGGGCACCAACCCCGGGTCTGGAACAGGCACAGCTGGAGTTCCACAGCTCTTCAAGCTACAAAACACGGAGCGAATTCTTAGAAGAGCCGAGCTGAAGAGCTGCAGCTTTTACATAACACCTTCCCCTGCCCTCGCCCACCTGCACTGAGTCAGCGCCGCAGGTTTCCCTCATCTGCACTTTCCCTTTTCTGCACACGGTGATCCAATCTCTGCAGCCACCACAAACGGAAAGGATCAAGAAACAATTAAAAAAAAGGGATTTTCTTCCCTAATCAGTTATTCTGCACTAGGATTTCTATTTCACATCGCTATGAAAGCGACAGAGATCACAGCAAATTACATCAGGTCTTTTCTGCCCTCTGACTCATGTTCCTAAATAACTCTGGTTGACTCATTTCGTCTAACTTGGCTGAAATCTAAGGTTTTCCTCTCTTATTAAAAAAAAAAAAAAAAGGTTTCTCCCTTCAGCTTTTCCAAGGTGATTCTGAACATTCCCACTAGCTAATTGTAGGAAATTACAAGAAAAGCAAAGGGGTTTTACCTGACAGACAGCCCACCTACCTCGCTGCCCCGATTACAACTTGTCAGATCTCCAGGAGCAAACCCATCCTGTAGCAGCTCCATACAAAATGGACTCATTACATCCAGTCACTAAAAACACAGCCAACAGATTTACTGTGAATAATTAAAGCATTTTGCAATTTTATGTTCTCCAGCCACCTGCAACTTATGTTTATATTGCTACAGAAAAAAAAAAAGCACCATTAGGGTTGAAAATCATTAATATAACTGCACCACAAACTGAAGGAAGCCACAAGGGGCCAGGACACCAAGAGATATGCAATTTTATTTAAAATCAGAACACAGTAGATAACAGAAAGACTTATTATGCAAACAAATCCACTGTATGTTTCACAACTTGCTCGGCATATAAAATTGCCCCTTATTAAGACAGTCCAGGAGGACACAGAGGAACTGTTCAGGCACAGGATGACTCTGCCCCCTCTGAACTCCACGTCTGCCACGCAGCTCCACGTGAGGGAAAAAGAATTGTCGGTTTGAGCTCCGTATCTACGTTATGATTCCAGTTTGAGAGGGCAGAGAAGTCCCGAGAGAGGTGGAGACTGAGGCTGTGGAGGTTGGGGCAGTGATGGGGACGGTCACCTCGACCAGCCAGTGCCCAGGTGCCTGCTGGCATCATCCCACGGCAGCTCCTGTCCCCCTGTCCCCTCCGTGGTACAGAGGTGACCCGTGTGGATCAGCTGTGCTGGAAAAACCCACTGCTCCTTCTCTGGGAGGCAGCCCCGAGTGCAGAGAGACCCACCCAGGAGCCCCAGCCCAGGTCCCAACTCACAGAACTGTGTACAAAAGACTGGCACAAATAATGCTGCCCAAAGAGAAGCATTTCCAATGCTACCAACACTCAAAAGCCGTGTTACACGTTGTATTTAAAGGATTTTTCTCCACTCCAATTGCTTTGGGGAAGTATATGCTATTTGTAGCAGACATCAAAAATCCTTTTTGTATATATATATATATATTTTTTTTTTTTTTGGCAAGCATCGTGAGCCACCCCCCCTCTCAAGTCTCAGCTTGCCTATGGCATTTTAATCTCACTATCTTATAAACAGTGCAAATTAGTACAATTCTAAACATCCTAGCCAGAGCAGAATTAATTTATTAGCTATAACAGAACAGGAGAAGCTGTTGAAGGGCAACAGGTTGAAAGCACTGACACAGCTCTTGCCAGGTTAGTGTTTCCTCAAGTTTGTTGCTGAAAGGATTGAACAGCTTTCCACAGTCATTCTTCTCCTTTACCCTTAAACATCACCAGCAGTCAAGTAAATATTTACAGTTTGTGTGCACACACACACACAAAATTAATGGCAAAACGTTTTCCATGAGCAGCTGGACTTCAGTTATGAGCTTGCAATAACTGAAACATCACATTAGTTACATCAGCTACGTTCAAACTTACCCATCAGTGAAGGCAACTATGAGCTTACAAATAGCAGATACAGCTGTTTTTTTCTGAAGTATGAGGGTCAGTTTTTTTGTAAAAGTCAGTGCTCTCGAAGAGCCCTTAAATTAGAGTTAAGCAATGGCCATTGAAATGATAAAAATGCTAATATCCTAGAATTACAATCACAAGTAGTGATCCTAAGGCACATCAGCCACATGCATATGCAATAATGCATTGTTTTGCTTTCAGACAAAAAATAAATTGCATTAGCTTTGTCTGTATTTAGTGTGCACAAGAGGTTGTTTTTAGATAAAGTATCCCTGAAAGGTCATTGTTATCACAAAAGTTACCAAAAGACAGAAGATTTAACAAGTAGTAAAAATATTTTTGGACTCCTAATACCAATAAAGTCTGATACACAAAATGCAGTGCAAATTCACAATACACTTATCTACCACCCCCATCACTTCTGAGGTTTTCCAATCCTCAGAAAAAAAAAGTTGGCACTTGATAAGTGTCAAATATACCTGGTTGTTTTTATGAAATCTTAGTAAAACTGATTTGGGAGTGTTTTAGAGTTTTTGTGTAGCAGGCTCAAAGTATGAATTTCTGGACTCACCCTGGTAGCCCCTACCCAATTCAATTCTTTGTAGGACACAAACCATTTCTACAGCAGACTCATGTTTAGCATCCAGATACAACAGCTGCCACCCAAATACCAGCACTAACAGCACAGCAAAGTTACTTTGAAACGAGTCATAATTAACCATGCTTATACAAAGCTTCAGTGAGAAAATAATACCAAGATATCACACTATTAAAAAAAAAAATCAAAAACAACCACATCCTGTACCATCACTAGATTACAGAAAAAAACACACTTTGCAAACAAATCCAATGCACATTGCTTCACAAAATCCCCCATCTATAAAAACTTGCCAGAGTTACACTGGGGAATTGGTTCAGACGCCAGTAACACTGACCAATTTTCTGCCTTTTGTCTGCAGAAGGCAAAACAAGCCAAATGACCATATTCGTATTTTCAGAATCGAGAGCTTCCTGTTATGAGCTTAATTTCAGATTAGTATTTGCTAACCACCACACTCCAGAGGAAATGATTAAGGGACAATCCAGGTCTTACATAAAGAAAAAAAAAATAGATATTCTATTCTGACTGATGTTTGCAGTACTTCCAAACAATGTAGTGCATTCCAGGACAACGATACCAAAGGGCTCTGAAATAACCAGGGGCTTTGACAGATTCTGGACTGATTGATAACAAATTCACAGACACATTCTGTGCAAACAACGAGTGTTAAAATTTGCCTCCCCCAGTGCTGGATTAAAATACCAGCATGTGTCTGCACCTTAGGCTTCAAGAGTCACATTGAGAGTGGAATCTGAGCTGCCCTAAAAAGCCTCTCCCATTCAGTGGCATCAATCAAGAACGGATTCTGTAAGATGCAAACAGCCACCGTGGACTTCAAAAGGCTTTTTTTCTTTTTTACCTCCTTGCAGAGAAACATTAACTGCCAATTCCAGGTAGATACACATCCCCCAAACTGCAAAACTAAACGAAATGGGAAAGTGAAAAACAGTTCTGCCAAGCCAGAGACAGAGTTAAGGGATAAAATGAAATTGTGGAAATTCAAGTGGGCAATTACATGTGAAAATCCAGTATTTGATTAAGAAAATACCCTGCCTAGATTCCTGGAATCACATGGTATCAAAAGCTAAGCACCTGTGTAAAAAAATCATTTCTGTATCCAAGGTGTGGAAAAGGAGAAAAAACTCAACCGTTAGAGTCTTAACAGGCAAGGAAATAAAACTGCCTGGTAAAGTGTCTATAAAACCCTAAACTGGCTCTACAAACAGTTTAGTTTCATTTCAAGAGACCAGGACTTTGAGGGTATCAAGCTATTTAGGAGTGGGAGTAGAGCCTACTTTGATTACACACTGTCTAAGGTAACAAGTGAAATGCAGAAACGAGACTCTTGTCATTTTCCCTGTCTGAAATCCCCCACAAGGTGTTCTGACAAGAGTTTCAGCTCAGTGAGCTCTGAAAACGTCGTGTACCTGGCCCTGGATGCAAAAGGATGCCGAGGGGGGCCCTGTAACAGCCCTTGCCCAGCAGTCAGAGAGGGTTGTTATCCCAACACTGTACAGACAGAATTCCTTAGAGGGACAACCAGCTCCCTGTTTGCCACACATACATCCAGCTGCCACGGGAATACACCAAACACGGGAGGATGCTGATCTACCATCACTAAGGAATTCGGAGCGTGACTCGGTGTGTAACATCAGCAAATCCACTGCGAGTGGCTCCTCCATTTGGTGGATTTACAGAATTGACACCAGATCACCCTCCTAGGAAAACCTTGTCATCACTGACCTTTGCAAACAAACATCATCACATTTAGCAAAGCAATTGCAAAAACCTCTGTGTGCCACAGCTCGGCCTTTGTGCTCCATTGTGCAAAGAACAGAGGCTTCCCATTGCCTACAGCAAGTCTCTGATGGGGGGGGGGGGGAGAAAAAGGAAATAAAAGCACCAATACTTAAGTCAGGCGCACCCAAATATCTACTGGAGGATAAAGCCAGGGTGTGGAGGAAGGCGAGGAGGTCTCTGGGGCAGAGGCGGAGGGTAGGGCGGTACAAACTGAGCCGGGTATCCCGGCTGCGCCGTCTGACTCGTGGGCTGAGCCGCTCCGGGCCGAGGCGGGAGAGGAGGGTACGGAGCACCTGGGAAAGGAAGAGCAGCCGGTCCTGAGCTCATGGCGGCAGTGAAGGGAGCGGGCAAACGTCCTGCGGGGCCCGAGGGAGGCGGCGGGGGCGGGATCCGCCGCGGCACCACCGAGGGAGGAGGGTTGGGATCCGCTCTGTAGGGATCTGCGGGGGCTGCTGCGGGCTCGGGCGCCCGGGGCTGCGCCGCCGCCTGAACCTGAGCAAGTCTCTGTCCCTTCAGCACCATCTCCTGCAGCTTCTCGATCTTCACCCGGCGCAGGTGAGCCAGTTTCCGCTTGCTCTGGTACTCGTCGATGAAGGAATCCAGCGGTATTTCACCGTCAAGGAACTTTTCTGCCATATTCTGTCAAATGCAGAACGTTCTCTTAGGAAACGGCCTACTGCAACAGAATCTAAATGGCTCACATCCCCAAAAATAGCAGCATTTTGCCTGTGATTTTCCAGCTGGCATATGGAAGGTGACTGGCATACTGAGGGATTCTGAGCAGAACTTTGAGTTGGTTATTACTCAGAAGCACTGAGAGTTAAATATCACTTTTGCATAAATTTATACTGAAGTATAACAGCAGTAAACACATCTGAATCTCGCTCTGAGCATTCCCCTGATCACCAGAGATGGGAACAAACCGAGTCCAGCAGCTTCCCAGATTGCCAGCTAAGCTGAATTACAGCTCAGTGCTGCCTGAATGCCAGCAGAAACACTGGGAACCCTGTGAGACTCAGCACAGAGATTATTGCTAAGTCAGGTGTAAGACTCACCCTTACTTGTGGCTTTGGGTAAATGATGTTTAATAACTGAGAGCTGAACAAACATAAAATCACCAAATTCAGCTTGTCCTGGGAATGTCTTTTTACAATCACAACGAGGCTAATAAGCAATTTTTTTTTCCTCCTGCTTAATTACAGAAAATGCCTGCATGTAAATCAGCAAATAAAACCAAACACCCCCATTATTCTGAAGTCAGACCACCCCTTCAAGCATTTGTGTGACAGCAACTGGTGACCACTGGCACCTGCACAGACACATTGAAATCACAATGGAATATTTCAGCAGAAACACTGGAGGAAAAGCAGCACAGGCCCAGTTTTTCTATTAGGCTACTAATTGACATTTATTACGAAGCAATACATATACCAGGCAAACCCCATTAAAAAAAGATTCCACATTTTTAAGCTCTACAAGTTTAAAGGCAAAGCAAAGGAACCAGAAGGGTTTGCCTATCTTTTCTAAAAAGGAGCACTTTCTCTCTTGAACTTCAAAGATGTTAAAGAGTATAAAATTACTCGGATAAAAAAGAAATAAAATTCCTGGAATCAAACAGCTGTTCCCTAAAATTCAAAGCAGAGACAAGACCATATTCTTATTATAACTACTCCTTAATGCTCAACTCAGCACTGCAGCCCTGGGATCTGGAAGGTTCTGGCAATGGGTGGAAGTGGCAGAATTGGGGTGTTCTGTCATTACCTCTGTGTCTTCCTCAATCTTGGCCCCCTCAGTCTGCAGCAGTGCCAGCAGGGTCTCCAGGGAAGCATTACTGGATTGTCTGTCTGCAAAGGCACAGGAAGGACAGAAAATGACAGCTGGCTCCAAGTGACTTCAAACTACACAACAACCTCTAAGGCACATCTGCACAACCAGCAGACTCTGCAGTTCTACACAGGATGATTACAAGAAGAAATATGTTACAAAGTTCAGGAATATTGTCATAGTGCTAAGAGCTGAAATTTAATTCCAATTATGTATTTATAATATTGAAAGCACTTCAGCAAGTGCAGTATCAGATGTAAAATACAAATCAGTGTGAAAGTTAAATGCAATATTCCATTTGATTTATAAATAGTCACTGAAAATTCAAAGTGTTCTCTTTAGCAAGCTAAATGAAGTTGATAATTTAGAGAAGAGTAGGTCAAGAATAGGTAGGTAACAGGAAGAATCCACAGTATCTGTTACTAGATGTGACAGTCACTTAATAAATCATCAGAAGCATGATCTATTTCAGCACTACCAAGAATGACATTTCACTTTGTACCCTAATTCACACAGCTAAAAACGAGACACCAAAACTCGAACAACAAACAGTCAACCGATTTACATTCACTTAGAAAACAGCAAATCCTAATTGTCAACAGCCAGTGTTACCTAGTTTTGTTTTCTTTATCTGGTATGCTTCAAAAAGAACTTGCAGCTCTTGATATTTCTCAGTCAAATTTGATTTCAGGGACTCCAACTTTGGCTGGTACAGGAGATTTCCTTCTGCCAGGCTGCGGTTGCTGGCAAGAGTCATGTCCTTGCTGTGCTGAACATTTTGGGCCTGGATAGAAATTAAAAAAACAAAAACAAAGTGTGTGAAATGACAGTGAGATTATTAAGCAAGACAAAATGAGAATTTGAAGAGTTTTAAATGAACAACAAAAGTAAGCTCTGTGTAAGAATTAGTGTTATGGCACTGGACCTGCAACTGATGAAGAAATGATGAACACTGACAGATAAAGCAACAGCTCTTGAAAAAATCTGAATTCCAGCAGTGAGATACAATGAGTGCAGAAGAATACCATCCCTTATCTTGTTAACAAGTAAAAAATAAGGATTGCATTGTGACTGTTCCTTCTCCAGAATATTCTTCCCCAACTGTGTTACACCAATCCTGGATTAATGCCAAAATCTTGGGGTTTTTTTCAGTTGAATCCTTCTGCTTAACAGTTCCTAAATAGCCTAAAGAAAAAGTGACAGTTCTCACACACCCAAGATTCAGCCAGACTCACAGGATTTTATCCAGAGAGCCTTCAGGAGAGCTGAGTGTTTGGAGAAGTCTGCCCTCGGTGTCACATTAGATTCATTAAAATATTCAGACATCAAAAGGGAAAAAATAAAAAAAAAACAACCAAGGGACTTGATTTCAGATTCTCAGGCTGAATCCACAAGTGGAACAGTCCTCCCAGGGCACAACAGACTAACTCAATGGAGCTGCCTTCAAAACCAACAGGAGTTTGGTACATTTTTGTGATCTCCTCCATCCATGGGCCCCTTGCAGTCCAGGTTATCCCTCTCAGCTGTAGCTGCTCCCATTTACAGCCCCTGCAAACAGAGCACAGACCCTGCTCCTGCCACACTTCTGCCTGGACACAGAGCCACACCCCACAAACAGGAAAAATGGAAACCCAAATGAGCTGTTTAAAAGCCCCAGGAAAGGACAGCATCAAAATTCAGGTGTTTTTCCAAGCAGAGCAACCGTCTTTAAAAGCAATTACTTCCTTCTGAAATGTTTAGATGCTACCTTAATTTCCTGAATTCAGACCAAGCTTGGTGTCACTTAAACACCTTTGTCCCTAGATATTGCTCTTCAAAAACCAAAGCTTCACTCTCACCCTGCTCTTGCCAAATCACCTAAAAATCCAACAAGAAGCAAGGATAATGCAGAGTCCTAAATTCTACATCAACCCCAATTCTTACTCCAAATTGTGAAATTCAGAAATTACACTTCCAATATTGTTTTGTCTTCTCAAGCCTAAATAAGCATCCATCCAGCCCTATGCTTGTGTTCAACGTGGACCATTTCAAAGAATAAAAAGAAAATACTCTTCTTACATTTGAATCTAATGCAAAGTCATTTAAATTAAACTGGTTTCCATTTGTTTATTCTAATACAATCCGATCCTGTTAGAACTGTTGCTTTCAAAAAGCTGAAGTCTCCCTATTTTACTTTTTTTTTTTTTTAAACAATTATGAAGAGAACTAAGATACACAGGATTTAACAGCTTAATTAGTGGCATCCAACCCTTACCAACCTCCTGCCATCACCAAAAGCCTTGTTACTCGCTGCCTCCTGAACTGCCAGCCAAGGAAAACTGTGTGCAAAAAGACTGATGGGTTCTGATGCCTCTTTCACCATTTTAATGAGCTCACTACCTCCTCACAGCAAACTCAGTATTTTTACTGCTTGGGAGGCTGATACTCTCATTTCAAAGCAGGTGCAACAGTCAGTCAGGAGAGACCAGTTTAATGAGGCAACTTTGATCTCTCTTTTAGGATGAAGAAGATGTACATTTACTCAGGGCAGGAAAAAAAAAGCCAGTGGACACACAAACCTGTAAAACTTCTGAGAGCACAAATACCAGGAAAAGGAAGTTTTTACTAAAATCATTTATAAAAGAGGAGAAGGGAGAACTCCAGATAAACAGAGCAAGAAAAGGCTTCCTAAAGTCAGGTGAGATTTTTGTAATGTTGTCCCTGCCTCAAGTGTCAGAATATTTCTCAACACAACCAGGCAGGAGGAAGAAAAACAAATTCCTACCCTTTTGTAACGATCTGCTGAATAACTTCATTTTAAAATCATTTTAAATGTGTGAAGATGAGTAAATATCACTATGACATGATGTATCTCACTTGTAAAAATAAGAAAAAAGTGACTAATATGACCTGCCTACATCTAAAGCAGAGTGACATCCTGTCCTTTGCATCTGATATCTAATAATTACAGACTAGACTAAACTTTGCCAAAAGTCTTAAAAATACTTGTTTTAAACTGAAAAAGTTAAGGTATTTGTAATTGTACATTAAGTCACAGTGCTTGAAATTACACAGGACTTTATGACTAAACTTCTTCCACATTAGTGCACTTCTGAGATGAGCATATTTTTTTCTAATCGAAGTTGATCAAAAATGGTAATTGACACTTAATGATGAATTAAAAACGTCCCTCCTGAAGTCTTCACTTCCAGCATTGGTCTGTGTCAAATTTCTTTTAACAATCCACACACTTGGAGAGATGACAAACTTGAATCTCACCCAAAACCACAAAAAGAACCAGTTCCTGAAATACAAACCAAATTTAGGAATGATGTTTAACGAAATTTAAGGAGGAGCTGGTGAAGACCCATCCACTTGTTCCAGGACATTGAAACATTTCATGTCACCGGAAGAATTTTGAGGTCTGTGAATTCTATTTCACAACAAACAGAACAGATATAATCCCAGAGCAAAGCAACTGAAATACAGTCACAATTTAGAAACCAGAATGATCTGTCACCAATGTTAAGGTCTGTGTAAAAAACTTTACAGCAACTGTTCCACTACACTTGGAAAGTTAACTCGAGGAATAAGAAAGCAAACACTGTAAAGTTTGCCTAAAGAGTGCTGCAGAAAAGCTTTCAAAAAATGAGTAATTTAAAACTACCAAAAGAAAAAAACACCAGCTGCAAAATCATCCAAGGGTCAAAGCCACAGTCCAGCATGAGCAGTCAATAAATTAAGATTATCAGTGCAGCACCAAGCTTTCAGCATCCATCCACAGCTTTCCACAAGCCCAAGACAAAAGCTGAGGAAGGAATAAATCCAACAAAAGGTATTTTGCTGTGTGACAAAATTGTGCATGAGCAGGGAACTGCTCCTGCACTGCCTGTTCACCTGCCCACTGAAGTGTGAGGAAAAAAAGTTATTTAGAGATAAAATCCAGGAGCATGGGACTCCAGCAGAATTCCTAACCAGACTCTTGAGGTCATGAGCACTTCAACAGGCAGGAAATGTTAATCTGAAACCAGATGAAAATACCAGTCAGAATCACGAGACATAATGAGACAGGACAATACTAAGGAGAATATATGACTTTTTTTTTGAACCTGTTAAGCTCTCACTATGAATTCTGAATGGAGCAACCACACTGAGCTGCTTAGAAGGGGATTTTCATGGTACAAGGATTGCTCACTCCTGAGCAGACCACTCAACACCAAACTGTGCTGCAAGAAAACGAAGCCACAGACACACAGAGGTTATTAAAGACAAAAGTCACGGGTTTTGCAGCACTTCAGAAATTTAGCTGCTTGAAAAATGGATTTCTTTAATGGACGTAATTTGAATAATTTTACTCAAGGATTTATTTAATGAGCATTTCCAAGAGCAGGCAGCAGCAACTGCTTTGGGAATTTAGAGTCTACTACTTTTATGAACTGCAGCTTTGTTTCATCCCACTTTTAAAAAAGGGAAAGAAAAAAAAAAAAAACCTGGATAAAATTAAACCAGAACTAGTACTAGCTTAGCAACATTCATACTATAAATGTTGATCCCTTATTCCAAAATAATGGTCTGCAGCAAGAGCTATTTGTGTAAAACATCTCTGAGAAGCGTCACTCTGGTGGATCCAAAAAGCACATTCCCAGAGGAGCTGCCTCCTGAGAAACTGAGCAATCCTGACTACCCACAAAGTCCATCAAGAGCTGCTATAATTATAAGCTTGCTCTGGCCAGCACCAGGGCGAGGAATCTCTTGGTACCTTCGAGAAAAAGTCTCTTAAGGAGCTATAAATAAAAAGCAGCTTTGGTGTGGCACCGTTTTAATTGCTTTATACAGAGGATACATCCATGTTAGCTTTAGGTTTCTCCAGCCTTTATCATTCCCACGTTCTCTTTGGCTTACACATGCTTGTAAATGAAGAATAAAATAGGCAGTCACACTGTGGAAGGATAGAGATGCACGTTTGGAGTGTCAAATTAACCCCTGAAACAGGAGCTGACAGGTGCAGAGTAGGAGAAGAGACTTCTTTTACAGAAGATTTAGGAGTGCTTTTCATCAAGGACTCGTGAATAATAATACAGCCCCCTAACAACATCTGTTCTGTAATAAATATTAAAACATACTGCAAAGTAATTAGATTGGCTAAATTTAGCTCTTCTGATTACTTAAAAATGACAAAATAAAGCTTAGAAGGTAAGCTGCAGTTCCTAGACATTTCTTGCAGAGGCAAGACACTCAGCACTGCAATTTGCACTCATCAGACACAGACAGGTTACTCATTTGATGCTCAGCTAGAAGAGAAAAATCTCTAGTTGTCACCAAGTCTAATTCCTAACTCTGCAACTAAATTTCATGTTTGGCCAACAAGAACATGACCACTTGCACAATGTGGTTTTAGGACAGGAGCAGGAATCCAAGAAATCTGGGCATGAATGCACATAGTTTGACTTGGACTTTCTGCCTTATGTGATCTTTTCAATCAGCTTCTGAGAAAAGGACTATGCTCAAAAAATTCCTTTTGTGCTTGCCAGTGTACTCTGAAATGCTGGAATGAGAAGAAGGCAATCCTTGATTTCACATAATTAAGGTATTGAAAAGCAAATAATTTTTGGCCATGGAACCTCAGCAGTCACAGTAATGCACTGTTACAGAACCCATGCTCCAGGAGATAAAAAGAAAATTCACTTTCACAGGGAATTTCATCAAATCATCACCAGTGTCAGGTCACAAATTTTCTCATCTGTGCTTTTTTAGAGTTATCTCACCGAGACTGACTTTTATAAACAAATTACTTCTATGACCCTGCCGTGGCAGGGGGTTTGGAACTAAATGATCTCTCAGGTCCCTTCCAACCCAAACCATCCTGTGATTGCCTGTTTCACAAGGATGAATGCTGTACATGCACTACAGAGATCAACCTGAAAGGATTATTTAAAAAAAAAAAAAAAGCCCCAACAAACCCTCCTCAGTTTGAAAAGACTGGGAGTACCAGACAAGGAGCTTCCTTCCTCCTTCTTGCAGACAAGATGTTCGTTGTTCAAGCCCTGCAAGCCCAGAGGCTGCAAACCCAACCTCAGAGACAGGAAAAGCGACAGTTCAGCTCTGATGCCACAGTGTCACACACCTGGGGACACACGTGCAGGACATTGTGCAAGCACATCAACCCCTCGGGCACACAGAGAGATACACCCTCACGGATCCTGCTCCAATGCCACACAGGAACACATTCCCTGTAAGGCTGGAAAGTGCCTATTTTTAGCTGTTAGCAAGAAAGCCAAGTGGTTTTTCCAAATCCTCCTCCTTTGTGAGCGAAACATTGGGGTTTGAGCTGGGTTTCCCTTACAACAAGGAGAAAAAAAGGGTTTTTTTCAGTTATGGAATAATCAGCTTTAACCAACTTTGCCATTGAAAATACAAGTGACCTCAGAGAAGTGACTCGGGAATAGTGGTTTAATTGGCATGTCACAGTAAAATTAGGAATTTAAGGACTTTGGAACAACCCTACAACCTGGACACATATGGACTGACAGCCAAGCAGCAGTGAAGTCACCATGGTGCCTCCTTAACATTCAGGATTTCCCTCTCTCCCTCTTCCTGCCACACATTTCCCAGTGAAAACTCAGGTCTCAGCAGCACATGCAATAAACAATTCAGTGAAGGCAAAAAAACCAGAACGAGGAAGAAATATTCGAGCACCACCAATTCCTTCCAAGATGGGTAAACACATTTCTAGTTGAAGTGACTCCAGTAAAAGCCTCCACATCCAATAAAAGAGGATTACAGCAGACAGCAGCACAGCCGTGTTTCCACACAGCCCGAGCACCTTCAAACCCGGCCACACTTTCCAAACACCACAAAATATTCCCTCGGGCCCGGAGAACTTCACTCTACAATTTAAAAGCCTTAAGATGCCAAGGAAAGAGGAAAACCTGAGGGTCAAATCGAGAATATGGGCTGGTTGGGTAGCGAGAGAGGATCTTTTCTACTGAGGTCAGGAGGTTTTCTGTCACTTCTGACCTAAAGACTTAAGTCCGCACTGACAAATAAATAACAATAAAGAGCCCACCAAGCCAGGCCTTGTGCTCGTGTCCCTTGTCAGAGGTCACACTGGAACCAGCAGCACCGCACCCGTTCACATCTTTACCGAGTTAAGCCCATTATAACCCGCTGAGTTTCCTTAAATAGTTTTTATTCAGCAGGGTGCTCCTGCCCCCAGCAAACCACGGGGCCTCCAAGAGCTCTCTCTCTCTCTTGTGTGTTCTACTTTCTGCAGCACCGCCTTGCTTCTTCTAAGTTCTCAAAATATAAGCTCACATGAAAAGTTATTCTTGCTGCCCTACTCTCAGAAATCTATTGGCACGAAGTTCAAAATCCAAATTGTTGCATAACACAGCAAATAAATTCCCCAGGACACCTCATCAAGTCAGCCCCAGCCTTTGGTGGGCCTCTCCATGTGTAACACTTCCACAGTCTGGCTGGAGGTGATCCCCAACAATTCCCTCACAGGCACCAAAAGGGCCAGAGCCTTAGTTTGAGGGAACACAATTAGAATTGATTTCACTTAATAAAGTAAGCTTCTTTCTCAAGAACACATTGCCACTGTTTTACTTCTCCTCAGGCTTTTGTCCTCTTATTTAAGAAAACAAAACAAAAAAAAACCACCACAGAAAAGTACAGCACATTTTTTTTCTTTTAAAGTTTTCATACACATAGTTTTATCTTATTTGCTCTTATCTGACTAAGACTGAGATTCTTTCTGGAACATCTGCGGCCAGATAAACCCAGAACAATCTTGTATCTGAATTGTAACACCCAGTGCCCACTGGCACACAGAAAAACCAGTTAAAGACAACCACAGCCAGAGGAAGAAAACAGGCTCCTATTTTGTTTTAAGAATCACAGATCCAAAAGCACGACTTAGATCGAGCCTGATGCACTGACAAAGACACTTCAAATAGGCAAAACAAGCGGCAGAAAAGCCTGACAGCCCTCGCTGCGCCCAGCATACCAACCGGGGCACACAGAAATCTCTTTCACGTTGTTTTGAATTCACCCTGGCAAAATCCTTCACCGCGGCCAAGGCACAAAACAAGCGCTGTACGAATGGAAAAGCCGATCCCACCTCCGGGCCGTCAGCGTCTCCCGATTCAAGGGCTGAATTAATTTAATTTAGCGTTTTCAGGCGGCCGAGCCCTCACCCCTCCCATGGCACCCAGCGGGCACCGATCCCCCGGCCGCGGCCCGGCGAACAAAAGGCCGGGACAACGAGGGACGGGGGCGGCAGGGAAAGGGGGAAGCGAGGAAAGGACCGACAGCGCTTCCCGCAGCCCCGGGGGCTCCTCACACAGCGGCAGCTCCACGGCAGGGCCGAGACCGCCCGGCGGCTCCGGGGAGCGCGGAGTCATTAACCCCCCCAACACCGAGCGGCACCGGGCACCCCGCGGGCTGAGGGGGGCGGCCCGAGGAGAGGCCGCGGCCGGGGGAGTACGAGGCAGCCTCTCACCTCTTCCATCTCGCGGGCCATGTCCTGGAGCCGCTCCTCGTCGTCCAGCAGCGCGCTGAGCTCTTGCAGGCTCAGCGCCTCCAGGCGCCGCGCGTCCAGCGCCATCGCGGCCCCGCCGCCGTGCCCGGACCGGAAGTGCCGCCGCGCTCTCGCCCCGGCCCGCCGGGCACCGCCCTCAGCGCCCCCTGCCGGGGGGGCGTGCCGGGGCGTACCACGGGGGCCGCGCGCCGGGAGGGGGGCGCCGCTGGACGGAACCAAAGGGGCCTGGGGAGGGGGGCGGCGCCTGAGGGGAGCCCCCGTGAGGGGGGGAAGCCCCCTGAGGGGGTGGAAGCCCCTCTGTGAGGGGGTGAAGCCGCCGTGAGGGGTCTGTGGGGGAAGCCTCTCCGTGAGGGGGTGAAGACCCTCCGTGAAGGGTCCGTGGGTGAAGCCCCTCCGTGATGGGGTGAAGCCCCCGTGAGGGGGTGAAGTCTCTCCGTGAGGGGTCCGTGAGTGAAGCCCCTCCGTGAGGGGGGGAAGCCCGCGTGAGGGGTCTGTGGGGGAAACCTCTCCGTGAGGGGGTGAAACTGCCGTGAGGGGTCTGTGGGGGAAGCCTCTCCGTGAGGGGGTGAAGCCTCTCCGTGAGGGGTCCGTGAGTGAAGCCCCTCCGTGAGGGGGTGAAGCCGCCGTGAGGGGTCCGTGGGTGAAGCCCCTCCGTGAGGGGGTGAAGCCCCCGAGGATGAAGCCCCCCTGAGGGGGTGAAGCTGCCGTGAGGGGTCCGTGGGTGAAGCCCCCGTGAGGGGGTGAAGCCCCCGAGGATGAAGCCCCCGAGGATGAAGCCCCTCCGTGAGGGGTCTGTGGGTGAAGCCCCCTGAGGGAGTGAAGCCCCTCTGTGAGGGGGTGAAGCCGCCGTGAGGGGTCCGTGGGTGAAGGCCCTCCGTGGGCACAGCGCCGGGCAGAGCCCCGCACAGAGCGAGCTTTGTGTGCCGCCCTCACGTGAGGCGCTCGGGGCCCTCGGAATCCCGAGGGATCAGTCATTGAGGTTGGAAAAGACCTCTGAGATCATCGAGGCCGGCTTGTGACCGATCACCACCTTCTCCGCCACACCGCAGCGCTGAGTGCCACGGCCAGTCTTTCCTTACACACCTCCAGGGTTGGGGACTCCGCCACTTCCCTGGGCAACCCTTTCCAATGTTTTATCGCTCTTTCACCTAACAAATTCCTCCTGATGTCCACCCTGAGCCTTCCCTGGCCCAGCCTGAGGCCGTTCCCTCTCCTGTTCCCTGGGAGCAGAGCCCGGCCTCTCCCGGCTGTCCCCTCCTGTGCAGTGCCACCAGGTTCCCCCTGAGCCTCCTTTTCTCCAGGCTGAGCCCCTTTCAGCTCCCTCAGCCGCTCCTGGGCCTCCAGCCCCTTCCCCAGCTCCGTTCCCTGCCCTGGACATGCTCCTCGATGTTCCTCCTGAGTGGAGGGCCCAGAAGTGGACACAGGACTCCAGGTGTGACCCGGAGCTGCGGCTGCAGGGACGGTCGGAGGCCGGACAGGTCAGTGGGATGGCTTGGGCTGTGCCCTGTGTCCTGCCAGACAGAGCCGAGCTCTCGGAGACCCTTCCCAGCCCTGCCACCACAGAACCTCTGCCTGGAAGTGCCGGAACCACTCGTGGCCTCCTTTTGTTTAAAACTCCCCAGCTGTAAATTCGGAAGGAAAATCAGTAGATTTAACGTGCGTTTCCTAACCCAGGTTGGGACTTGGCTGGAGCAAATCTCAAAAGAATGATTGCATTATTGTTCTCAAGCCTAGGCCGAATACTTATTGAGGTTTAAAATAGCTAAAAATCATATCCGGACAAGCTTTGGTGCTTGGTCATTTTCATCCGTCTTAAGCACTTTCTTCTTCAGCAGTGAAGGTCAATAAATAATCTGCCGAAGACGTGTTTCACGGTAAATTTAAATACTTTTGAAATGCAATGTAGTAAAAAGTGCGTCAATTAAACCACCATATATTTTGTTCTTCTGATTCTTATCAGTCGTGTCACCAGCACTGGAGTAGGCAGTGTGTGGTAACCCTGAGGAGCAGCAGCTCCCCAATTACTGCCGCTGTTAGCAGAGCTGATAAAGACAATTACGCCTGGAAACAATTAATTGTGTTAACACAGAGCCTAAGTTGTATGCATCACTTGGCGTGCACCACCTTCCTGGCCTGCTTTTGTCCCTACGTGGGTGTGGGTGTGTGTATTATTTCCGTGTGTGTAACTCTGGAGAAAGAGCCAAGAAGGAACCAGGAGCCAAGGGAGCAGGGGAGGGAATGGCCACGTGGTCCTTGTCCTTTGGAGTTGATATTTTTGATCTAACCAGGGGAAAAAAAAATCAATCCATATAGTGACCGAATACAACTCTGATGCAATGAAGTTGCAGTCACACTCAGGAAATGACCCAGCAGCTCCTGGCAGGACACTGTGATGACGTGACAGCTTTATGCTTGTTCTTTTGTCCTCTAACTAAACTGGGCTCCCTATGCTTCTGACCCTCTTTGTCATCATTATCCACAGGCAAGAACGACCAGCAAGGTGACCCTGCTAGAGGAAGCCTTCCAGACCTTCTGGCTGCTGGGTGCAGAGGAACTCCACGATCCTGTGTGTGCTCAGAGGGAGGTGAGAGAGCGATGTTTGCGCAGCAGGAAGCAGAGCTGAGGGTGGGGAGAAGGTGTTCAGTGAGACAGGCATGCACCAGGTATCACAGCCCTCACCCTGCCTGCTGCAGGTATGTGTTCTGTGCCAGGTGAGTCAGCAGCCGTGCCCTGGGCACTGGCAGGGGTTTGCACAGTCACCACAGCCCTGCCTTGCTCTTTAAAACCAGCAGATAGTCGCCCTGCCAACACCATTCCACGTACCCTGTGTTTGCACATGCCTGTCAAACAGAGTCACAGCCACGGGCTGAACCTGCTGTAAATCTGCACATGCAAACACACGTATGGATAAATACACACATACAAACAGAGGAATTAGCTGAGGGATTAGGAGAAACCCTTTCTTCCCAAGAACATCGGTAATTTGAACTTCATACCATAACTAAATGAATGGTTTGGGGGGAGTGTGGTTTAGAAGTCTGATTCAGCTTTGTGTTGTAAATCTAGTTTTACCACTGCCTCGCTGTGTGATCCTGAGTGGAGTTCTCAGATTCCCTCACCCATGGTGCCTTTTGCTTAAAAAGAGGCATAATAAGAACTGCTCAGTCACAGGTGAGAACATAACTCATTTGTGCTCAAGTACAACGTACATTGAAAATACTGCTTCTCCTTGAGTAGGTAATTTGGGTTTTGGTGATGGTGGAGAGGAGTCTGCATTAAACATCTGGGTTGCTTTTGAATACTTTGGTCAGCACCTGCATGTAATTGAGTTCTCCAGTAGTCCAGAAAAGCAGCTGAGGCTGAGACACAAGATAGAAGTCAACTGCCTTTGTATAATTATATTTTCTATTTGGAAAGGTAGGAGGGTGCCTTCCCCTTCTGCAGTCTTCATGGAAGATAAAGGTTTTGTGACAGCACATCACTTGGACAGGATATGAAGGATTGCAGATAAACCAGGATTTTGGGCTATAGGGTTTATCAAATATTGCAGTGCTGCAGGCTGGGATTTATCATCTCCCCAGGCTTGGTTCCTAGCTGCCTTTGCTGAAATCCTTTTGAAGGGTGACAGCATTCAAGTACATTAGAACTGTAAGCAGGCAATGTACAGAAGTCAGGATTTCTTATTACAGGAGAAATGGAATAAAAAAATTGTGAAGATTACAGGGGAAAGCATGTCATAGTGAATAAGAAGTCAGGCTCCAATCTTGAGGAGAATTGGCATCCAGACTATTTTAAATAAGATGTTAGAAATTTTTTTTCTATTTAAACTTGATCTTGAATTTCCTTCTGGTACCTCATATCCTTTTACGGTCAGTAGCACTGCACTCATGCATATTTATTAGATTTAGACATATTTTGCAAGTCACCTTCACATCTTATTTTCTTTTCCTGGACAAACTGGTTGGTTATGTACACATTGAATTTGCAAATCTCATCTCTGGTGTACATTAACCCCTATGAGTCTGGTTGCTCAATGTGCAGATAAGTTTTGGGGCTTATTTGCAATTTAACTTCCTTCTGTACATTAAGCACAGCCCATACTTCTGTTTAGTTTTCACAACCCAGATTCTTTCACACA